>NC_056677.1:115325968-115950943 GCF_018350195.1 Panthera tigris | reverse complement strand
AATGAAATAAAAATGAAGAAAACATTTCTGAGAAAATTTAAAATATTAAGGGCAGGTACAAGGGAGGGTCAACATAAATATCAGTCTATATTATATGTATTCAAAGAAATAATTAAGATAGTTTTGCATAAACAAATCAGGCCTTGAACATACATATTAAATGGTCAAACCAGGTTCCACAAAATATAACAAATAATAAATAACACTCAGATATACCATGTTCCAATGTAAAGAAAAAATATCTGACAACTCAATAAAAATATCAAATCACTTATGAGTGAAAAATATTAGGGTGATCTCAGACTTCTACAAAATTACATTCAATGGTAAATGTTGACAAATTAGTGAAAGAAAACTGTTTGCCTTCAAACACTCAGGGAATATAGTTCTGGGAGGTTTTCAGGGGGTTTTTTGTTTGTTTTGTTTTGAAAAAGAAACAACTACAAAGTGAAGGGGGGGGGAACCTGGCTAACCAAAAGGAGTTGTGAAAATTGAACAAGATAATAATTATTTCTTTCATTTAGCAGATATATTAAGATTATAACACATGTAGGGAACATGGTCACAGAAAAATATGTAAATATTTCAAACATGGACGACATAAAAACAATGTAACTTACAAAGTTGATAGGGAAATAGAATTAGTGCATATGTTCAGTTCCTCATCTTTCATGGCTCAGAGTCAAAACAGATCATTCGTATCTGAAAAATAATAGAGGTATATACACTATTTAAAGGTATAAACACTAAGAGAAAGAATGTAAGCATATAAACTGGGAAGCACAGAAATGGGAGGACAGAGTGGAATAAACGGAAACATTTTAAACATTTTCACAATGACCTGAAATATCATAAAGAAAATAAAAAGGCAAGTGACAAACTGGGCGTAAGTATTTACAACATATATCACAGATCCCTCATAAATAAGGAGCTTCCAAAAAATTGAGAAACATCCAAAACCCAAGAGAAAATTGAGCAAGGATATGAAAAAAATAAAGCAAATCCAGAATATAAGAAATTCCATAGGACAAATGACCCAGTTTCCTCAACAAATAAATTACAGGAAATAAAAAGGGCGGAGAGAAACGTACCAATTAAAAGGTTAAGAGATATATAAACCAAAGGCAACATGCTGACATTTTTCGAAAATGGATTCAAGCAAGTAATTTAAAAGACCTTTTTGTTTATAATTTAGAAGATATTTGATTATGGATTATTAAATGTTACTGAGTCGTTGTTAATTTTAGTACATGTGATCATAGTATTATGGACTGTTTTTAGAAACCTTATCTGTCAGAGAAGTATGCTGAAGTATTGATGTATCTGGGATTTGATTTAAAATATTCCACGAAAACTATAAGAAAAGGGATAAAGGAAGCAAAAATATTGGTAGGTTTTGAATCTGGAGATGGGTTTAGGGTACTCATTATACTACTCTCTCTACTTGTGTGTATGTTAAAAATTCAACATACATTTGAATGCACATTTCTAAAAGTCCCATATGGCAATGCAATTATCTGTGCCTAGGGAACAGATAAATCAGAAATATCACAATTATCTCAATTTCCACTGAAATATAATTGCCTTTGCTTTCCTTTACTGGTATTATTTTTTTTAAACTAAAGATTTAAAATGAGGCACAAAAACAGTCACGTGACAGTTTTTATCTTGCGCTGACGGGTTGACTCTGAATTGGCTGTTCGATTCAATTAAACTAACTATATAAAGAGTTTGGCTAAAATATAAGACTTGCAGTACTGCAATTTTGCTGATGAAATACTTCCATCATTTAGAGAGGGGAAGGGAGGAAGTATGTAAATGTTGTGAATAGTATCATGGGAAAAATAAATTTGTGATTGATCACACCTCAGATACCAGCCCAAGGGGAGAAAGGGAAGTACACATGTCTGGCTATTCTGAAATCCCCTTCATAGTACCTCAGCCCCCCACCCCCTGCCGCTCCATGAACAAATCTCACCATGCTATTCATGATGGCTTCAAGCAAGCTATTGCCCATCCCAGGGTAATTGCATTGTTTTTTTGTTTGTTGTTTTTTGTTTGTAAGTCTCTGGAAACCAGAACATCTGAAGATTGAAAAAAATTCCTAAGAGGCATTTCAGACAGGAGAAAGAAAAATGCAAAGAGAATGATCAGAGCTTCATTAAGGGAAGTAGGGTGGTTACCAGCACTATCAAAGGACAGCAACCAATTCATTGTATCTACCTTTAAAACTAAATGATCATCAGACTGTAAGGAATATACTTGAACAACTCAGTAATGCAAACCACCAGACACGTTAAACACAACTTTAACAAAATTCGTATTTCAAAGCAAATAAGAAATATGCTTTATACAATTATCTCACCCTAATCACCCATCAAGGAAAACATTTTCAGGACCTTGAATTCATGCTCCTTTATTAGCTTTAATTGCTTTAAGGACCTAGAATTTTTTCTTTGGAATTCATTTGTTAAAAAACAAGTGTTCCACTAATTTCAAGATGTCTCCTTCTCTTCTGCCTACTTCCAAATTGCTGAGGTTTTTACTACGTTGCAATAGCAGAAAATAACCAAATACAATGTGCATAATGTATCTCTAGCTTCATATACCATCCTGCAAAACACAGCAACACAAAATTATGAGATAGCAGTGTTTACCTATTCAAATGATTAAAGAAATCTAAAATACAACGGTAGATATTTCATGATTAAATGATTATGACCTTTAATATGATTAATTTCATTTCCTTGATCGCATAATGTCAGTGACCATTTTAAGGCCAGCATGACCAAGATGAGAATTCAGGAGTCTTGAGTTCCTATCTGCTATTTCAGCATTTCTACCTACTTTTAACAATTTACATCCAAGTGGTGCTTTTATCTTTAGACCTGTTTATTTATTTCCCCATTCTCTTCTGCTCTGCTTTATGCCACTGTCACGAACTTCATCCTAGGTGGTAGAGTCCTTGCAAACAACTGTGCTTTTCTTGCAGAATCTGCCTCCCAAGGTAGCCGGATTCTCACACTTCTCTACAACTCACAGAACAACCTGCTGTTCCATCATACAGGAAGGACATCACCCCCCATACACACCCATACACTCAGAGCAAGCTCATGTGCATACCCGCATACACACACATACACACACGCGCGCACGCCCAGGACATGTGCATTTCAGATCTCAGAAATTCCTTGGCCTAGCTTCCCTGGCTGCTACTCAGAGAGCCGTTCCTTCCCCACAGAGCATCTGCTCACTTGGTTTGCTGCTAGGGAATAGATCTCATCTACTCATGTCTTCAACTTCCACACCAAAAAGTTTGCTCCCGGATCTAATCACTGTCCAGATTCTTTCTGGACCTTATCTGTAGCTAGATATCATCCCAGTTCTGGCCCAAGGCACCATAGAAACAATAACCTGGAATCCTAACAGGGCAACAAGCACCTTTCATTCACCACTGTAGCATTAACTCCTCTCAGTATATCTGGACCACTGATAATTACGAATGACTGATTTGTGGTCTTCCTGGGTCCTTTTCCTAGCTTTCAGCTCTTGCCCACCACTTTCTCACATCTACTCCCAGTTTGGGCTTCAACCTCCTTTGCTAAGCCATATCCATGCATTCTTACCCTCCAGAAACAACATTCCTGGGCCAGAGAAATCACTCCTGCCCTCAACTTTACCTGTTTACCAAGTAAACTGACTGGCCACCTCTTAGTCCCACAGAGTAAATGAGGTCTCAACCATTCTCTCATTTCTACTCTCCCTGAGCCTGTTCTGTACCTGTTCACCCCTGACGTTTTCCTACTAAAGCCAAACTCACAGCAAAACACCTGCTCCGAAAGTTCGACTTCCGATCCCGGGTCTGGGAGTTAACAGCCCATGTTTAGTGAGTGCTCACCATGTGGCAGGGACAGGTGTAAATACCTCATGGGTGTGATCTCAACAAATCCATACATGTGTGGAGACCAGTATGATGACCAGTATCTCATTTAACCCACACTGTGCGGTTTAGCAGTACCAATAAAAACATAACCAGCCTCAAAAGGTCTTACGCAATAGGGAAGTTTATTATGTAAATTAGAGATCTTAAGGTAGGGCTGGCTCCAGCCATGGTACAAGGAGTACATTTGGGCAGATACAGAGGATTCTGAACCCCTCACATCCTCTTCAATGTTCCTGGTTGGCAGAGGTAACCCCCAAAAACCGCACAACCAAACCTCTCTAACATTTCAATGAGTTTAATGAGCACCCGCCCCACTCCCTCAATGCCCCTGAGCCCTCCAGGTCCACAAAGAGGTCCCAGCATAGCCCAGAGAGCAGTATGAGGTCTCGTTCAGGAGACAGCCAGGCATCTTGCCAGTTTCTATAGGTAGGAATCTGGGACACATGTATGGGTGGGGATTCTAAGAGGGTTCACCTGGGGTGATGAAATGTTCCGATCATGCTCTATTTACTATGCGTACCCTCACCTAGGATTTAGGATTTAATGTTAGCTCAAGCACTTGAAAGGGGGCTTTAGAACAATGTGCTACCTTGTTAATCATAGTCTGAACTCAATAACACCCCACAGGCAATAAGGATTAAAGGGCAGAATTTCCCTGGTGGTGTTGAGAGAACTTAAAGGCTCTGGAAGATAGTAACATTGTATGTCTGGATTTATGCCTATTGTCCCATTCTAATTATTAATAGTGCCCCCTTTCACTCTCAAACGTGTTCCAATTTGGGACAGTGTGCCACCTGCCAAACCACCCCTTACCCATGCCACCCTGGAGGCCCCAGAGGACACTCACTCCCTTTGCCAGGGCTTTAAGAAATGCCTTGGCGAGGAGAGTACCAGAATCCCTATATAAAACCCTGTGGGCACTGTCCTCTGTAGCCTGGAGATGACAGTGGTGAATACTGGGATTGAACTAGGTTTCCTGATCTCGGTGGTAGTAATGGGAGTCAGAGTGAGACTGGGAGAGGCCAATGATAGCACTTAACCATTAAAAGACACTCCTTTCTTTTTTCGTAGTGCTTGATATTTATTGAAAAGAACGTAAACGCTTTTTCCAGGTGGTATCGAGGAGCTGGGCTGAGTGCCTGTTTTTCTTTGTTTGTTTTGTTTTTGGCATTTTTGTCCAAATGCACACATCTGTGGGACTGCTGCAGTTTTGAAAGAAAAAGGACAGCTGTGCAAAACTGGTGCATAGGAGAAAAGAAATGTCAACAATTTGGCTGCCAGGCACGTTAGGCTCCTGCAGCAATCTGGTGGGACAGGGGTGGGGGGACTCTGAGAGTAGGTAGGGAACTAACCAGGTTCAAAGACTGGCCCCTTCAGGGGTTGGTGAGTTGTCCGAATCAATGTCCGAGGACCAACTCAGGCATCTTCTAGGTCGGTCCTTGTTTTCAAGGCTGTGGTCTGTCGCTGGAATGTGGTGGATGGTGGTGAAGTGGCAGCGTAGGTCTCTGGGCAGATGGAGGCCTTGCAGTCGGCAGGGCTGTGCGTAGTCTCACCAGTTTGTAACAGGGGCCTGCCCTATAGCCGGGGCTCAGGACACAGTCCAAATTAGCAGGGCAGGGTCCTAGGGCTGGCCAGAGAGGGTGGCGGCAGGCTTCAGAACGAGGCCCCAGCGGCAGGTTAACTGGGGTACAATTCCTGGAACAAAGGCAAGCACTACGGGGGGCGGTGAGGAGGAGAATCGGAGGGCAGGGGTAGGGAAGGGGATCGGAGGGCGAAACGGAGCTTGGCGGCTCCCGGCCGGGCGGGGGAGGGGGGGGAGAGGATGGCGGCGTGCAGGGCCCTCCCCCCTGGGCCCGAGGGTCTCCCGGCCTAGTAATCATCTTCTTCGTCGTCGTCGTCGTCTTCTTCGTCGTCATCCCAGCCAAAACACTGTTTCATCTCATCGAGGAAGGCCCGGTAATCACCTAGGATGGGGCTATCCATCTCAATGTAGGGCACCACCCACTCCTCGGCTTCCCCGGTGAGCAGGCTGATTAGGAATGCCACCTTCATGGCGTCGTTGCAGAATCGGTTCTCGTTGACGAGCATGTAAGACGCCGTCTGCACGATAAACTCGGGGAGCCGGGAGCTCTCGCCGCTAAACGTTTCGGGGAAGGGCACCGGGCAGCTCGGCGGACGTACCTGGCGCAGCAGGGTGGCCCTCTCGCACACCAGCAGCCGTAGCTGTTCCATGAGCTGGCTGTTCTCGATGCTCAGCGCGCGGTGCCGCATCAGGAGCGCGTGCAGCAGTAGCACCAGCTCGTCCACCATGGCGAACGACTTGGAAGTGCAAGGTTGAGCTCGGCTCGGTTCGGCTAAGGTGCGCACTGAGGCCTCGCAGGAAGTGCGTGTCCGCGGAGGCGCACGGAGGCCAGGGGCGGGGGGCGGTGCGCGCAGGGGTCCGGCGGCTGCGCAAGCTCCGCCCGCAGAGCCACTGGGGCGGCCGGCGCGCCGGCGCGGCCCGGGTCGGGGGGTGTGGTCAGGGAAGCCACCGACTCCGCGTGGGGGCGTGGTCAGGGGGAGCGGGCCGAGCCTCTAGGACTCGGTCTGGGAAGGGGCGGCCGGGGTCGCCGAGCGGCGGGCCCGGTAGGATTCCAAGTCCGCCCTTGTAAGGGCAGGGGACCGCGGTGGAACCCCGGATATGGGCCCGGCTTTAGCCAGGAACGAGTGAGCGCCACAACCCATCTCTCAGAGAGAGCGAACCCGCTCAAGTTGAAAGGATTAATCACCGTGCAACTCAGCCGACTCACCCAATGCAGCGTTCCTTGTCGGGTCTGTGGCCGCTAGATTTCAATTGCGTGTTTTGTTAACACACTTCCTTGCTTATTTAAATCTCAGTCGCCCGGAGAACTATTAGCACTAAGCGCCGCACTGCGGGAGTCACACATCCTTTCGGAGTTTTGAAAGACCCTTAGGGCTCCTCTTTCAAAACAAAACAAACAGGGATTTTTCTTTAGTTGGGAAATAATGTATACCTACATCCTTCTTTTAAAAAAAAAATTATTCTTTTAAAGAGTGAACTGTAAAAAGTTCGGCAAAATCAACTTTCGAGAACCATTTGCAGGCTCTTGCCTATCTTTGACTTTTTCATGTCCTAATGTTAGTCTCCCCAGGCCATCATTCATACATTATTCGTTGCTTAACAATGAAGACTTGTGTTTTTAAATGCTTTCGGTTTTCTGCTTTGAGTTTGATTATTTAAATAGCCGCTGACAACGAAGTTGGGTCCAGGACCTTAGAGCTGACATTATGTTGGCTGTGCTTTTAAAATATATCCCCAGTTCAGTCACCTCTTGTCACTGTTACCACTAGCACCCTGATCCAGCCTTCCTTTCTTCCAACCAACTGCTTAGCTCTCACTCTTCTGTTCCTACAGCGTACACAGGAGTCCCCCCTTATCCGTGGCTTCGCATTCCGGTGGTTTCAGTCACCTGTGTCAATGGTGGTTCGGTCTGGAAGCGGATGACCTTCATTCCCACCTAGCCTCAGATCAAGACTAGCCAGATGCTGCATCACCATGCCTGTCATTCACCTCACTTCGTCTCATCACTAGGCATTTTAGCATCTCACATCATGACAACTAGGGTAAGTACAGTACAAGAAGATATTTTAAGAGATATTCTGAAACTTGTATTATAGTAAAGTGATATAAACATTCTGTTTTATTCTATTAGTTGTTAATGTCTTGCTCTGCCTAATTTATAAATTAAACGTTATCACAGGTATGTATGTATAGGAAAAAACCTGGTCTGTATAGGATTCAATACCGTCCTCAGTTTCAGGCATCTACTGGGGGGGAGGGGGTCTTGGAATCGATCCTCCGTGGATATGGATATGGATATGGATATGGATATGGATATGCCCGTATTTCTCAGTGCCCACGGAGAAAGGCAGAGGACTTCTCCACAGAGTAGTCACAGGAATCCTTTGGAACAGAAGTTAGAACTTTTTGTTCCCTTGCTCCAAATTCTCCAGCAGTTTTCCCCTCTCACTCAAAATACAAAGCAAACTCTTGCTCATGGTCTACAAAGCCCTGCCTCACCCCCTCACCTATTCCCATCCGCTGCTCTAATCACATTGTCCTTCTTGCTGATCCTCAGTACACATCACGTAGCTCTGGCCTCAGGATCTTTGCATCTTCCATCTTTTCTGCCTTGCAAGGCTCTCTCCCCAGTTAGCTGCCTGACTCCTTCGCCCACTGTTTTCAGAGAAGACTTTTCCTGGCCACGTCATCTATCAGGACACCCTACTCTCTTGTCAGTAATGTCTAACCTCTTACCCTGCTTCAGGTCTCTACGTAGCATTTATCATACCAGCGGCCATGGTTACCATATAGCACTTTGTTCATCTGTCTGCCTCCACTTTACGATGTAAGTCTCTGTGAAGAAAAGACTTTGCTTTGTTAGCAGCTCTATCCCCAATGCCTAGAAAAGTGGCCCGGGGTAGAAGATCCACCAATATTTGGTGGGTGAAAGAATCTCGGGCTGCAGATGTCGAGATAAAAATTAGAAGCGGTAGCTACACCCGGTGTGCAAAATACTCTTTAAATTGTCCAAAATGATCTATCTCCGGTCATGAGTCAGTGAAATGACGACTGATGTAATAAAAATGGCAAAGTGGGTTTCTAAACATCCGATTTTGTATTTTTACAATAGAATTGAATGGGCATCCGTGGAAGTGAGAGGCTGAGAGGAGACAAACAGGGCAAGTCCAAGTAGGAAGAGGGGGGCACATAACACTACTGGGAGGGTGTGCAGGGGGGAGAGCATACAGGAGGCAATATGAGCCTTGGGCTCTCCTGTGGTATGGGCTCCCCCACTAGATGAGAAGCCCCCGGGGGCCGTGCAGAGACCCTCTCTCAGTCATCCTTGTGTTCAGCCTCTCACAGTGTTTACTGGGCACCGTATAGGTGTTCAGTGGAGGGAATGAAGGGGCAGGAAATATGAGGGGTAGGTATCTGGCCATTCTGCCCATTCCCAGCTGAGGGTAGAGGGTGGACCCGCTGGGCGGTTGTGTCCAGCTCCACTTTCCATGTCCAGACCCTAATACAAGAAGAGATGCCCGGGATTCTGCTCCCACTAGCAAACATTGTGTGACAGGCACCATATCTCGTGATTGACATGAGCTGCCTCACTGACCCTGGAACAAGGGCCTTGCACAAGGATGGGCACTCTAGGAGCCTGAGACCCGGGAGAGCAATACGTTGGTGGCACAGCACCACAGTCTCGGCTTCTGTAACTCTGGTGCACACGCCCTCTCACTGCACAATTGTTACACACTGGGCCTCGGTGAATGAGGCGGGTCTGGTGGGGACCTAGAGATAATTAGGCCCCTGCTGCCCTAGTCCTCTTCCTTATGACCCTGTGGCAGAGGGAGTCTGGAAGGAAAACAGAAGAAGAAACCATTAGTAGCACCTCTGAGGGGGCTAGTGTTGCTAGGAAACAAGAAAATGCCCTGACCAGAACTGATCACAGAGCTGAGCAGTGACTTTGGAAGGTGCTTTCCAGTTTGGAGGGAGGGAGGAGAGACAGGCAGTTCATCAGTGACCCAAGGGGGAAGCAGCTGGGAAGAGGTGAGTAGGATCCATAGCCAAAATCATCGTATAGACTCATAATGTTCATGATAACCAGTTTGCGGGTACCCATGATGCTCTGCCACCAATGCTAAGGCCTGCTAGCCCTTCCTTCTCCATTCATCTTGCTCAGGGCTGCACATCGCCTTCCTTGCTCCCTTTCTTCTCTCAAATGACCCTTGGATGTTCCCTTTCACCCGTGCGAAGATGCTGGGGGCAGGGGCAAAGTACACTGTGTGTCTTTTCTCAGGCTCAGAAACTTTATCAGGACAGCTCTGGCTCGGAATGTTCTGATGGTGGTTCACACCCCCACTATTTAGCAAGAGCATTGGCCCAAGGCCAAGGAAGTGATCTCTGGTGCTCCTCACTTCCACCACCTTCGAAGCTTTAAACCCTACCCTGGTATAAACTTGTAAAATTACAGCCAGACTTGTAAAATTGCCTTGAAACAAACATGAAAGTGTCCCTTGGTTCTTTAGCCTCCAGAAGGGTATATACAGATCGGACAAACCAGTCTGGCACTTGACTGTGAAGCCAGGTGCACAAAGCAGCTTTGGAGGGGATATTTGTAAGAGGGGCAAATGGATGCCACTAAGATCCAGGCTCCTGCCTATAGACCTGTCCCTTTCCTCCTTCTTAAGCAGGGACACTCTGGGCTACTTTTTACAGCACCCACATCAGGAGGGCTGTGGAGACCTCCAGCCTAGGGAGAGGAATGAGCAGGTACAGCTTACCAAAGTGTCCTAAAATATTTTTACATGTTTATTTACGTACTAAATTAATGTATTCTTATGGCTAAGAAAATTAAATAATACTGACGTATTAAAATTAAAAGGAAACGTTCCTCGTACCTCACCTGCTACCTACAAAATCTCACTTGAAAATTCAAAATTCAGTTTGTCTCCTTCCAGATACATCCATGGGGTTTGCAGGATCCAAATACACATAGTTCTGCTAATAAACATATGTCAGTCCGTACATGTCCGTAGACACAGATAGCATACACAGAGCTGTCTTCTTAATGACTGCATAATACTCCACCCGAATTTCTCAGGTACACTCCTGCTTCGGAGCTAAAGACACCCAGCTCTGTTCATTTTCTCAGACGATGCAGGAGAAGGATTGCACCAAATACACTCACAGTCCCAAAGATAAGGAAGTGGAAGATCAGATTTCTTTTTTTTTATTTAAAATACCTTTTTTAACATTCATTTATTTTTGGAGAGAGAGACAGAGCACGAGCAGGGGAGGCATAGAGAGAGAGGGAGACACAGAATCGGAAGCAGGCTCCAGGCTCTGAGCTGTCAGCCCAGAGCTCGACGCGGGGCTCGAACCCAGGAACTGTGAGATCATGGCCTGAGCCGATGTCGGACGCTTAACTGACTGAGCCCCCCAGGTGCCCTGGAAGATCAGTTTTCTATAACTGAATGATGATTTCTATAAATTAATGTCTTATTACTAAGTAATTTTCATTATCCATGTATATGTTTCTATTTTGCTATAACCTAGAGTTTATTTCCTTTGGTATATTGCACTAGATTTTTGTTCTCATTTTTTTTTCGTTCCTAATTCTTTTAATGTAATGAGTCACCTGGAACAGACAAGAACTTACACTTTTGGTTTGTTTCTAGCATTTTGATACATTTGTTGTTATAGATATTGGCATGTGTCCTGTCAATTTGTGTTCACTTGTTTTATTTTAAATGTAGAATAGGCCTCTCTTTCAAATTGGTTGGTTACTTAATTAAGAGAGATGTTTCATGAGGCAGAATACGTGAAGTGAATCGAAGATAATCACAGATTCTTTGCCACTTAGCATAATCAGCAGGTAGAAACAATTTTTTTTTTTTTTGCCCCTTTAATCTGGGCTGACTTTGTGACTTGATTTGACAAAAAAAAAAAAAAATGGGATGGAAGTAACTTATAACTTAGGAGGCAAGGTCTTAAAGACCTGAAGATTCTGCCTTTGCCACTCAGAATGCTCCCTACTAGGAGCCAGCGGCCAGGTAAGAAGTCTAACCACCCTGGGACGCCTGGGTGGCTCAGTTGATTGAGCGGCTCACTTTGGCTCAGGTCATGATCTCACAGTCCGTGAGTTCGAGCCCTGAATCAGGCTTGCTGCTGTCAGCGCAGAGCCTGCTTCAGATCCTTTGTCTGCCTGTCTCTCTGCCCCTCCCTTGCTCATGCTCTCTCTCAAAAATAAATAAAAACACTTAAAATTTAAAAAGGAAGTCTAACTACCCTGAGAACACTGTGCTGTGAGGAAGCTCAAGCTAGCCCCATGGAGCAAGGCTGCAGACACACATGAGAATAAAGCACCCCCCACCCCCTGGATGTTTCAACCTGAATGCAGCTGAGTGAATGACTCCAGCGGGCCGCTTAGAGCCAAAACACTATCCTGAATTCCAAAACTACATGAATTCCCAATCTACAGAACCATGAACAAATAAAAGGGCAGTGGCTTTCAACCACAAAGGTTTGGGGTAGTTTGTTGGCATGACAGTAGAGACTGAACCTGGAGAAACGGGAGATGCTACACATAAAAGCATGTACCCCGTGCAAAAGCACTGACACGATACAGTGAATCTACAGTCCTGTTCTCTTTTTGTTACATTCTGTATACGTCCACTTCGTTATCAATCAATTGCAGGGCCAGACTCGCAGCCAGAGTTGTTTACACCTTCCCTGAGATCCAGAGCCTTTACCCTGAAACCGTCTCCTTTTCTCAGTCTCACACACCAAGCAGTATTTCCACTGTCTTGAATCGACCCAGAGCCAGGCCCTCCACAACTAGAGACAGTCCCTCTGCCCCAAAGCCTTCTGGGATCATTTAAACTCATGAATCCTAAACTCTTTACCCTGCATTGCCTAGCCTTTCTGGTGGGAACTCTAATAAGAGCTCTGTCCTGTATCTTCCCCTTACTCCCTTCTGCCTACTGTCTAAAACCCGGTGCATCCCCGTGTGGCCTCGCATAGCGTGGTATGCCCTTTATTCTTGGCAAATATAAGGAATACAAATTTTATTCCGATGGCCTTGACCTGTCCATATAGTTAGGCATCTCCATAGTTTAAATTGCTGTGTGTACGATTGAGAGAAGTCCAAACTATTCCGCTCTAGTGGGGAGCTCTAAGGAGACCGCACATCTGTGTCATTGTGTGAGTGGCTGTACCCAAGTGGACATATGCCTGTTGCTGCCCTCTGCCACCAGCGATGCTACTTGTCATGAGAACTGGCAGGGTCACAGTATGACAAAAATAAAATCGAAACTGGCTATGTTTTCTCTAAGGCATATGCATGCTACGTAAATGCCGTGAAGCACATTTCGGGGCAGCATCAGGGAAAGAAAAGAATTTGTGAAATTTGGGTTCAAATCGTCAAACTCCTGTTTACTGTTGTGGCTTGAGCGAGTCACTGAATTCTTCTGAGCTCAGTCTCCTTTTTAACAAATGTGTATAATAATAGGATCTAAATCACAAGACTGCAGTGAAGATCAAATGCTAAAATATAAAAGTATTTGGCAAACTACAAAGTGCTATACATAGAGTGCATGTTATTTTTCCCTGGAGAATTGTGATTTATTAGTCTTACAGTGACTATATTACCTGTATTTTAAATCTAATATGTAGTTTGTTCACCTCTCTTACTTACTTCTGGGATCTATAAATTTCGCTATAAAATTTAAATTAAAAAATGTTTACTCTTGAAAAAAAAGTAGTTGGAAGAATAAAATACGATTTCATGGTAGTCGTGCTTTCTGCCAGTTCAAAACATGCTGCTCTCATAATGAGAAGACATGCTTTTTCAGGGAAAAGAAGTGTCTAGCCTAGCATTCTGAAGGCCATTGTATAGCATTTTCTATTTTCTCTCTCAGTCTTGGGAGACTTCATGCTCCATCTGGGTTGTGGATATATAACGCTCTGTCAGAGTGAAGAGGCGACTGTACTTCCAGAAACCTTCCTTCATCACCTTGCCACCATATCGGTCCTCCTGGGAGAGGCCAGCAGCCCCAGGGCATCTGAGAGAAGGAAACAGGGTCTTCCTTAGCCCTAGGAGCATCTCTGGTCGGCCCTCAGCTGAGTTCCAGCATCCTCTCCTCTCAGCTTCCCTAGGCTTTCCTGCTAGCTGCCCTCAACTCCCTGGGCTCCTGTACACCCAGTGTCTAGTTCTCTCGATTTGGAAACTGGATTCTTTCCGTAAAAACCCTCCCTAGTTAAGAGGAAGTGTGTGCTGTATAAGAGTGATCCCAGGGGCGCCTGGGTGGCTCAGTCAGTCAAGCATCTGACTCTTGCTCTCTGCTCAGGTCATGATCTCAAGGTTCATGAGTTCGAGCCCTGTGTCAGCCTCTGTGCTGGCAGTGCGAGGCCTGCTTGGGATGCTTTCTCTCCCTGCCTCTCTGCCCCTTCCCCACTCTCTCTCACAGACACTCTCTGTCTTTCAAAAATAAATAAACTTTTTTTTTAAAAAAAGAGTAATCCCAGTACCTTTCTCAACGGTCATACTGTTTCCTGCAAGTGCCCCGGTGTTGGTGCAAAATGCAGATGGCCCGCTAATGAAAACCAATTATAAATGAGGAGCTGAAGTTCTAGTTCTAAAGGAGTAACTTGCATAAGGCAAACCTAAGATCCTATCTTTAAAGGCAGCATGGAATTATAAAAATAAAGTAGATTGGGGAGGGAATACCTGGTCCAGGTCCTACATCTGACACGTTCTATCACAGATAAGCCATTGAGCGTCTCTGAAACCCAATTTCCTTATTTGTAAAAAGTGAATAAAAATGTCCCCTCACAAAGTTGGTGTGAGTCTCAAATGAGAAAATAAATATGAAAGTAAGTTTTAAAGTGTAAAATGCTTTTCATACACTAATTCTTCATTTCCTTTCTTTTAAAACTTGCTTTGAAATCATTTCAAATGTATAAAAGACTTGTAAGATTTTTATTAATTCCTACATATGCTTCCCCTAGGTGAACCAATTGTTAACATTTTACCGTAGTTGGCATATCTTTCTCTCATAGTCAGTATGTTTGTGTGTGTGTGTGTGCAATCTTTTTTCCCAAACCATTTGAAACTTGCAAGCAGGAAAACTCATTTCCACTTATTATTACAGCATGCATTTACTGGAAGCAAGTACACTGTCCTACAAAACCACAGTCTAACTATCGAAATCAAGGAGATTAATATTGATATAATGCTACTTTTAAATTTTTTTTTCAATTTTAATGTTTATTTATTTTGAGAGAGAGAGAGAGAGAACAGGGGAGGGGCAGAGAAAGGGAGAAAGAATTCCAAGTAGGTTCTGCACTGTCAGCACAGAGCCCAATGCAGGGATCGATCCCACAAAGCGTGAGAGATTATGACCTGAGCTGAGATCAACAGCCAGACGCTTAACCTACTCAGCCACCCAGAAGCCCCAACATGATGCTACTTTTGAGTCCACCGACCCCATGAAGATTTTTCCCAGTTGTCACCAAAGGGTCATTTTTAGGTGTACCATCCACTCCTGGATCATGTATTACATTTAGCTATCATGCCTCTTCAATCTTCTTCAGTCTGGAAGAGTTCTTCTGTCCTTCTTTGACATGACCTTGATAGTTTTGAACAGTACAGGCTTTTTAGTAACTTTGCAAAGTGTCCCTCGATTGCCGATATCTCTCCATTATTAGATTTATATTACGCATTTTTGGCAGGAATACCCCAGGCATGTCACTGGGTGTTTTTCAGTGCACCGTATCAGAAAGCACATGATGTTCTTGTGTTCCATCACCAGTGGTAGTATTTTATCAGTGGGTTAAGGGAACTTCTGCCAGGTTTCCCCACTCCAAAGTTAAGGTAATTATTTTGTGCTCATTAAGAAATATTTAATATTAGTTTACGTTCTACTCTAAAGGAGAGTTTTCTGTCTTCTTTTATTCATGTTTATTTTGATCAGCATTGACCCTTGAATTCTTATTTTATACAATAGATTATAATCCGTTACTATCTTTATTCATGCTGATATTAAAATTTCCCAGATTTGAAGTGGGAATCCTTTTAGGCTGGCTCCTATGTCCTCTGAATATGTTTACCGTATTCTTTAAGCACTTTCTTTCTGGGACAGTAAGATATTCTTGGCTCATCTTGTCCTTTTCCTGCTCCAGCTCTGGAATCAGCCATTTCTCTAAAGAACCCTCATTACCTTTAGTGGAGAATGGTTTTCAGAAATAAAGATATCACGGTTAGGAATGCAAATTGATATTATAGATTATAGATTTTTTACTTCTAGAACAACTATATAGGCATGTGGAAAGAAAGGTGAGCTTCAAATCTTACCTCATTTCATGTATAACCATTAACTTGAGATAGACCAAATAAAAGTAGAAGCTAAAACTATAAATGAAGCTTCTATCAATAAAAAAAACTTAGAAATTTGTTTCATAAAAATGAAAAATATATTGCTCATCAAAAGATGCTGTTAAGAAAATGAGTAAGGTGTTAGAACTTAAGAGACTATCAACTTACAATGGACTGCTGTGTACATCAGGTGTTGTATATGAACATCACGGTAACCACAAACCAAAAGCCTATAATAGATACACAAACAATAAAGAGAAATGAATCCAAACATAACACCAAGGGAAATCATCAAATCAAAAGGAAAGAGAGTGAGAAAAGATGAAAGAGACAGAGAAGAACTACAAAAATAATCAGAAAACAATGAAAAAATAGCATCTTTTCTGACCACAACAGTTTGAAACTTGAAATCAATTACAAGGAAAAAGAAACTGGAAAAAACACACATGTGAAGACTGAACAATATACTCGTAAACAACCAGTGGGTCAATGAAGCCATTAAAGAGGAAATTATAAAATACCTTGAGACAGATTAAAATGGAAACATAATATTCCAAAACCTTTGGGACACAGCAAAAGCAGTTCTGAGAGGGAATTTTATAGTGATACAGGCCTACCTCAAGAAACAAGAAGAATCTCAAAGAATCCAACCTTATACCTACAGGAACTAGAGAAAAGCAAACAAAACCTAAAGTTAGCAGAGGAAAAGAAACAATAAAGATCAGAGCAGAAATAAATGAAATAGAGACTTTAAAAATGGGAAAAAAATAATGAAACTAAGAGCTGATTCCTTGAAAAGATAAACAAAATTGATAGACGGCTAGGCAGACTCACCAGTAAAAGAGAGGGACCAAGTAAATAAAATCAGAAATGAAAGGAGAAATTACAAATGACACCACAGAAATACAAAAGATGGGAAGAAACTATTATGAAAAATTATATGCCAACAAATTGGGCAAGCTAGAAGAAATGGATAAATTCCTAGAAACATGTAAACTACCAAAACTGAAACTGGAAGAAATAGAAAACTTGAACAATAACCAGCAAAAAAATTGAATCAGTAATCCTAAAACTCCCAGCATAAAAAGCCCAGGACCAGACAGCTTCACAGGTGAATTCTACCAAACTTTTAAAGAAGAGTTAATACCTGTCCTTTTCAAACTACTCCAAAAATTGAAAAGGAAGGAATGCTTCCAAATTAATTCTATGAGGCTAGCATTACCTTGACACCCAAACCAGACAAAGACACTACAAAACTTACAGGCCAATATCCGTCATGAATATGGATGCAGAAACACTCAACAGAATATTAGAAAACTGAATCCAACAATACATTAAAATGATCATGCCAACCCCTCTGAAAAAAAAAAAAAAAAAATGATCATGCATCACAATCAAATGGGATTTATTCCAGGGATGTAAGGATGGTTCAATATCCACAATGAATGAATGTGATACCCCACATTAACAAAATGAGGGATAAAAATAATATCACCTCAATAGATGCAGAAAAAGCATTTGACAATATTCAAGATCCATTCATGATAAAAATTCTCCACAAAGTGGGTATAGAGGGTACATACTTCAACATAACAAAGGCTGTATATGACAAAACCCAGCTAACTTCATACTCAATGGTGAAAAGCTGAAAGCTTTTTTCTAAGATCAAGAACCAGACAAGGATGCCCACTTTCCACTTTTATTCAACATAGTACTGGAAGTCCTAATGATAGCAATCAAACAAGAATATAAATAAATGACATCCAAATTGGTGAGGAAGAACTAAAACTGTCACTGTTTACAGATGATATACTATATATAGAAAACTGGGAGCATCTGCGTGGTTCAGTCAGTTACTCACCTGACTCTTGATTTCAGCTCAGGTCATGATTCCACGGTTCATGAGTTTGAGCCCAACATCAGGCTCTCTGCTGTCAGTGGGGAGCCCGCTTTGGATCCTCTGCCCCCCTTTTGCTGGCCCTCCCCCACTTGTGTGTGCACACTCTGCTCTCTCTCTCAAAAATAAATATTTAATTTTTTTTTAAAAGGCAGAGGGTGCCTCAGTAGCACAGTTGGTTAAGCGTCTGACCATTGATTTCACCTCAGGTCATGATCCCATGGTTCATGGGTTTGAGCCCCATGTCAGGCTCTGTGCTGACAGTGCAGACTCTGCTTGGGTTTGTCTCTTTCCCTGACTCTGTGCCCCTCATGCCTCTCAAAAGAAAGAAAGAAAGAAAGAAAGAAAGAAAGAAAGAAAGAAAGAAAGAAAGAAAGAAAGAAAGAAAGAAAGAAAGAAAGGAAGGAAGGAAGGAAGGAAGGAAGGAAGGAAGGAAGGAAGGAAGGAAGGAAGGAAGAAAGGAAGAAAGGAAGGAAAGAGAAAGAAAGAAAGAAAGAAAGAAAGAAAGAAAGAAAAGAAAGAAAGACAACTGAAGACACCACAAAATAACTATTAGAACTAATAAATGAATTCAGTAAAGTTGCAGGATACAAAATTAATAATCAGGTATACGTTGCATTTTTTTAATTTGGAACATAGAGGAATTTTATTTTATTTACTTTTTAATATGAAATTTATTGTCAAATTGGTTTCCATACAACACCCAGTGCTCAGCCCAACAGGTGCCCTCCTCAATACCCCTCACCCACCCTCTCCTCCCTCCCACCCCCCATCAACCCTCAGTTTGTTCTCAGTTTTGAAGAGTCTCTTAGGTTTTGGCTCCCTCCCTCTCTAACCTTTTTTTTTCTTCCCCTCCGCCATGGTTTTCTGTTAAGTTTCTCAGGATCCACATAGGAATGAAAACATATGGTATCTGTCTTTCTCTGTATGACTTATTTCACTTAGCATAACACTCTCCAGTTCCATCCACGTTGCTACAAAAGCCATATTTCATTCTTTCTCTTTGCCATGTAGTATTCCATTGTGTATATAAACCACAACTTCTTTATCCGTTCATCAGTTGATGGACATTTAGGCTCTTTCCATAATTTGGCTGTTGTTGAAAGTGCTGCTGTAAACATTGAGGTACAAGTGCCCCTCTGCATCAGTACTCCTGTATCCCTTGGGTAAATTCCTAGCAGTGCTATTGCTGGGTCATAGGGTAGGTCTATTTTTAATTTATTGAGGAACTTCCACACTGTTTTCCGGAATGGCTGCACCAGTTTGGATTCCCACCAACAGTGCAAGAGGGTTCCCGTTTCTCCACATCTTCGCCAGCATCTATACTCTCCTGATTTGTTCATTTTAGCCATTCTGACTGGCGTGAGGTGGTATCTGAGTGTGGTTTTGATTTGTATTTCCCTGATGAGGAGCGACGTTGAGCATCTTTTCATGTGCCTGTTGGCCATCCGGATGTCTTCTTTAGAGAAGTGTCTCTTCATGTTTTCTGCCCATTTCTTCACTGGATTATTTGTTTTTCGGGTGTGGAGTTTGGTGAGCTCTTTATAGATTTTGGATACTAGCCCTTTGTCTGATACGTCATTTGCAAATATCTTTTCCCATTCTGTTGGTTGCCTTTTAGTTTTGTTGATTGTTTCCTTTGCAGTGCAGAAGCTTTTGATCTTGATGAGGTCCCAATAGTTCATTTTTGCTTTTCATTCCCTTGCCTTTGGAGATGTGTCAAGTAAGAAATTGCTGCAGCTGAGGTCAGAGAGGTTTTTTCCTGCTTTCTCCTCTAGGGTTTTGATGGTTTCCTGTCTCATATTCAGGTCCTTCATCCACTTTGAGTTTATTTTTGTGAATGGCATAGGAAAGTGGTCTAGTTTCATTCTTCTGCATGTTGCTGTCCAGTTCTCCCAGCACCATTTGTTAAAGAGACTCTCTTTTTTCCATTGGATGTTCTTTCCTGCTTTGTCAAAGATTAGTTGGCCATATTTTGTGGGTCTAATTCTGGGGTTTCTATTCTATTCCATTGGTCTATGTGTCTGTTTTTGTGCCAGTACCATGCTGTCTTGGTGATTACAGCTTTGTAGTAGAGGCTAAAGTCTGGGATTGTGATGCCTCCTGCTTTGGTCTTCTTCAAAATTATTTTGGCTATTCGGGGCCTTTTGTGGTTCCATACAAATTTTAGGATTGCTTGTTTTAGCTTCGAGAAGAATGCTGGTGCAATTTTGATTGGGATTGCATTGAATGTGTAGATAGCTTTGGGTAGCATTGACATTTTAATAATATTTATTCTTCCAATCCATAAGCATGGAATGTTTTTCCATTTCTTTATATTTTCTTCAATTTCCTTCATAAGCTTTCTATAGTTTTCAGCATATAGATATTTTACATCTTTGGTTAGGTTTATTCCTAGGTATTTTATGCTTCTTGGTGCAATTGTGAATGGGATCAGTTTCTTTATTTGTCTTTCTGTTGCTTCATTATTAATGTGTAAGAATGCAACTGATTTCTGTACATTGATTTTGTATCCTGCGATTTTGCTGAATTCATGTATCAGTTCTAGCAGACTTTTGGTGGAGTCTGTTGGGTTTTCCACATATAATATCCATGTCATCTGCAAAAAAGTAAAAGCTTGACTTCATCTTTGCCAATTTTGATACCTCTGATTTCCTTTTGTTGTCTGATTGCTGATGCCAGAACTTCCAACACTATGTTAAACAACAGCTGTGAGAGTGGACATCCCTGTCGTGTTCCTGATCTCAGGGGGAAGCTCTCAGTTTTTCCCCATTGAGGATGATATTAGCTGTGGGCTTTTCATAAATGGCTTTTATGATGTTTAAGTATGTTCCTTACATCCCGATTTTCTCGAGGGTTTTTATTAAGAAAGGATGCTGAATTTTGTCAAATGCTTTTTCTGCATCGATTGACAGGATCATATGGTTCTTTTCTTTTATTAATGTGATGTATCACACTGATTGATTTGCAAATGTTGAGCCAGCCCTGCATCCCAGGAATGAATCCCACTTGATCATGGTGAATAGTTCTTTTTATATGCTGTTGAATTCGCTTTGCTGGTATCTTATTGAGAATTTTTGCATCCATATTCATCAGGGATATTGGCCTGTAGGTCTCTTTTTTTGCTGGGTCTCTGTTTTAGGAATCAAAGTAATGCTGGCTTCATAGAATGAGTCTGGAATTTTCCTTCCCTTTCAATTTTTTGGAAAAGCTTGAGAAGGATAGGTATTATCTCTGCTTTAAATGTCTGGTAGAATTCCCCTGGGAATCCATTTGGTCCTGGACTCTCATTTGTTGAGAGATTTTTGATAACTGATTCAAATTCTTCACTGGTTATGGGTCTGTTCAATTTTTCTATTTCTTCCTGTTTGAGTTTTGGAAGTGTGTGGGTGCTTAGGAATTTGTCCATTTCTTCCAGGTTGTCCAGTTTGTTAGCATGTAATTTTTCATAGTATTCCCTGATAATTGCTTATATTTCTGAGGGATTGGTTGTAATAATTCCATTTTCATTCATGATTTTATCTACTTGGGTCTTCTCCCTTTTCTTTTTGAGGAACCTGGCTAGAGGTTTATCAATTTTGTTCATTCTTTCAAAAAACCAACTCTTGGTTTCATTGGTCTGCTCTACAGTTTTTTTAAATTCTATATTGTTTATTTCTGTTCTGATCATTATTATTTCTCTTCTTCTGCTGGGTTTGGGGTGTCTTGCTGTTCTGCTTCTATTTCCTTTAGGTGTGCCGTTAGATTTTGTATTTGGGATTTTTCTTGTTTCTTGAGATAGGCCTGGATTGCAATGTATTTTCCTCTCAGGACTGCCTGTGCTGCATCCCAAAGCATTTGGATTGTTGTATTTTCATCTTCATTTGTTTCCATATATTTTTTAATTTCTTCTCTAATTGCCTGGTTGACCCATTCATTCTTTAATAGGATGTTCTTTAACCTCCATGATTTTGGAGGTTTTCCAGACTTTTTCCTGGGGTTGATTTTTCAACGTTTTTTTTTTAATTTATTTTTGGGACAGAGAGAGACAGAGCATGAACGGGGGAGGGGCAGAGAGAGAGGGAGACACAGAATCGGAAACAGGCTCCAGGCTCCGAGCCATCAGCCCAGAGCCCGATGCGGGGCTCGAACTCACGGACCGCGAGATCGTGACCCGGCTGAAGTCAGACGCTTAACCGACTGCGCCACCCAGGCGCCCCTCCTGGGGTTGATTTTAAGTTTCATAGCATTGTGGTCTGAAAGTGTGCATGGTATGAGCTCAGTTCTTTTATACTTAAGAAGGGCTGTTTTGTGACCCAGTATGTGATCTATCTTGGAGAATGTTCCATGTGTACTCGAGAAGAAAGTATATTCTGTTGCTTTGGGATGCAGAGTTCTAAATATATCTGTCAAGTCCATCTTATCCAATGTATCATTCAGGGCCCTTGTTTCTTTAATGATCCTGTGTCTAGATGATCTATCCATGTTGTAAATGGGGTATTAAAGTCCCCTGCAATTACCACATTCTTATCAATGAGGTTGCTTATGTTTGTGATTAATTGTTTTATATATTTGGGGGCTCCCGTATTCGGAGCATAGACATTTATAATTGTTAGCTCTTCCTGATGGGTAGACCCTGTAATTATTATATAATGCCCTTCTTCATCTCTTGTTACAACCTTTAATTTAAAGTCTAGTTTGTCTGATACAAGCATGGCTACTCCAGCTTTCTTTTGAGTTCCAGTAGCGTGATAGATAGTTCTCCATCCCCTCACTTTCAATCTGAAGGTTTCCTCAGGTCTAAAATGAGTCTCTTGTAGACAGCAAATAGATGGGTCTTGTGTTTTTATCCATTCTGATACCCTATGTCTTTTGGTTGGAGCATTTAGTCCATTTACATTCAGTGTTATTATAGAAAGATATGGGTTTAGAGTCATTGTGATGTCTAGGTTTCATGCTTATAGTGATGTCTCTGGTACTTTGTGGTCCTTGCAACATTTCACTCACAGATCTCTTAGGATCTGTTGTAGGGCTGGTTTAGTGGGGATGAATTCCTTCAGTTTTTGTTTGTTTGGGAAGACCTTTATCTCTCCTTCTATTCTGAATGACAGACTTGCTGGATGAAGGATTCTTGGCTGCATATTTTTTCTGTTCATCACATTGAAGATTTCCTGTCATTCCTTTCTGGCCTGCCAAGTTTCAGCAGATAGGTCTGCCCCTAGTCTTATGGGTATCCCTTTATAAGTTAGAGCGTGTTTATCCCTCGCTACTTTCAGAATTTTCTCTTTATCCTTGTATTTGCCAGTTTCACTATGATATGTCATGCAGAAGATCGATTCAGGTTACGTCTGAAGGGAGTTCTCTGTGCCTCTTGGATTTCAGTGCCTTTTTCCTTCCCCAGATCAGGGAAGTTCTCAGCTATGATTTGTTCAAGTCCACCTTCAGCCCCTTTCTCTCTCTCTTCCTCTTCTGAAATTCCTATTATACGGATATTGTTCCGTTTGATTGCATCACTTAGTTCTCTAATTCTCCCCTCATACTCCTGGATTTTTTTTATCTCTCTTTTTCTCAGCTTCCTCTTTTTCCATAATTTTATCTTCTAATTCACCTATTCTCTCCTCTGCTTCTTCAACCCGTGCTATGGCCACCTCCATTTTATTTTGCACCTCATTTATAACATTTTTTAGCTCCCCATGACTATTTCTTAGTCCCTTGATCTCTGTAACAATAGGTTCTCTGCTATCCTCTATACTTTTTTCAAGCCCAGCGATTAATTTTATGACTATTATTCTAAATTCTGGTTCCGTTATATTGCTTAAATTATTTTTGATCAATTCGTTAGCTGTCGCCACTTCCTGGAGTTTCTTTTGAGGAGAGTTCCTCTGTTTCGTCATTTTGGGTAGTCCCTGGGATGGCGCCAAACTGCAGAGCACTTCCCCTGTGTCCTCTGGAGTAACTTGTGTTGGTGGGCGGGGCACAGTCAGACCTGATGTCTGCCCCCAGCCCACCGCTGGGGCCACAGTCAGACTGGTGTGTACCTTCTCTTCCCCTCTCCCAGGGGCAGGACTCACTGTGGAGTGGTGTGGCCCCTGTCTGGGCTACTTGCACACTGCCAGGCATGTGTTGCTGCTTCTATGGGATCTGGCGTAGCCAGGGTGGATCCACAAGGTGCACAGGTGCAGGAGGGGCAGGCTTAGCTCCCTTTGCCATCGGTGGTTCCATGCGAGAGGGGCCCTGCAGCACTGGGAGGGAAGCAGACCCGTCAAAGGGATGGATCCACAGAAGCACAGTGTTGGGTGTTTGCCTGGCGCAAGTAAGTTCTGTGATGGGAACTGGTTTCCTTTGGAATTTCGGCTGGGGGATGGGAGAGGGAGATGGCACTGGCCAGGGCCTTTGTTCCCTCCTCCCCCCAGGCTGAGCTCTGTCTTCCGGGGCTCAACAACTCTCCCTCCCGGTGTCCTCTCACCCTCCCCGCTCTCCAAAGCAGAGCTGTTCACTTTTAACATTTGAGATTTTAAGTCCTGCTGGCTGTCAGAACTCATGCAGTCCGGCCCCTTCGCTTTTGCAGGCCAGACTCGGGGGCTCTGCCTTGCCGGGCTGGCTGCCCCTCCACCGCGCCGGCTCCCTCCTGCCAGTCAGTGTAGCATGCACCGCCTCTCCGCCCTTCCTATCCTCTTCCATGGGCCTCCTGTCTACACTTGGCATTCTGCTAGTCTTCTGGCAGTTTTCTGGGTTATTTAGGCAGGTGTGGGTAGAATCTATGTGATCAGCAGGAGGAGGTGAGCCCAGTGCCCTCCTATGCTGCCATCTTCCTCAGCTGTCCTGTGTTGCATTTTTATATACAAATATCAAACAATCAGAAAATGAAATTAAGAAAGTAATCCCATTTACAATTACATAGAAAATAAAATCCCCAGGAATAAATTTAGCCAAGGATGTGAAATATCTGTACTCTGAAATTGTTAAGATAGTAATGAAAGAAATTGAAAATGACACAAATACATGGAAAGACATATCATGCTCATGGATTGGAAGAATATATAATGTTAAAATGTCCATACCACCCAAAGCAAATCTACAGATTCAATACAATCCCTATCAAAATTTGAATGACTTTTTCACAAAACTTGAACAAATAATCCTAAAATTTATATGGAACCACAAAAGACTCCAAATAGCCGAAGCAGTCTTCAAATATAGCAGAGCTGGAGATATCAGACTTCCTGATTTCAACTATGCTACAAAGCTATAGTAATCAAAACAGTATGGTACTGGTACAAAAACAGACACATAGATTAATCGGAGAAAGTAGCTCAGAAATCAGCCCATGCTTATATGGTCAATTGATCTACAACAAAGGAGGCAAGAATATACAATGGGGACAAGACAATATTTTCAATAAATTGTGTTGGTAAAACAGGACAGCTACATGCAAAGAGTGAAACTAGGCCGTTTTCTTACACCATATAAAAATAAATAAATTCAGGGCTTATGGGTGGCTCTGTCTGTTGAGCATCTGACTCTTGATTTTGGCTCAGGTCATGAACCCAGGGTTGTGTGATCGAGCCCCATGTTTGGCTCTGCACTGAGCATGGAGCCTGGTTAAGATTCCCCCTCTCTGTCCCTCTGACCCTTTCCCCTGCTCACACACTCTCTCTCTCTCTCTAAAATAAAAAAATTAAAGAATAATAAATTAAATAAACTCAAAAAGGTTTAAAGACCTAAATTTAGCCCTGAAATCATAAAATTCCTAAACGAAAATGTGGACAGGAAACTCTTGGACGTTGGTCTTAGAATATTTTTTTTTTTTTGGATCTGTGTCCTTGGGCAAAGGCAACAAAAACAAAAAGAAACAAAGAGACTATTTCAAACTGAAAAGCTTTTGCACTGCAAAAGAAATCATCAACAAAACAAAAGACAACCTACTGAATGGGAGAAGATATTTGCAAATGATGTATCTGGTTAATATACAAAATATATAAAGAACCCATACAACTCAACACCAAAAATAACGCAATTAAAAAATGGTCAGAGGACCTACATAGACATTTTTTCAAAGAAGACTTACAGATGGCCAACAGACACATGAAAAGATGCTCGACATCATCAGGAAAATGCACATCAAAACCACAGTGAGATAAGAAATCTAAATTAACATGAATCAGTAAAAAAAAAACAAACAAAAAACCTATGATGAGATATTATATCACACATGTCAGAATGTCTACTATCAAAAAGACAAGAAATACGTGTTGGTGAGGATATGGAGAAAGGGGAATTTTGTGTACTTCTGGTGGGAATATAAATTAGTGCAGTGGAAAATAGTATGGAAGTTACTCAAAAAATTAAAAACAGAAATACCATACAATCCAGCAATTCCACTTCTGGATATTTACCCAAAGAAAACAAAAACACTAATTTGAAAAGATATTTGTACCCTCTATGTTCATTGAATTATTTGGTACAATATTCAATATATGAAAACAACCTAAGTGTCCATAATAGATGAATGGATAAAGATGTGATCTCTCTCTCTCTCTCTCTCTCTCTCTCTCTCTCTCTCACACACACACACACACACACACACAGTGGAATATTACCACTCAACCATTAAAAAATAATGAAATCTTATCTTGTCATTTACAAAAACATGGATAGACCTACAGTGTATTATGCTAAGTGAGATAAGTCAGACAGAAAAAGACAAATACCATATGATTTCACCTATATGTGGAATCTGAAAAACAAAACAAACAAAACAAACAAAACAGTAATAGAGTCATAAAGATGGAGAAAAAACTGGTGGTTGCCAGAGGGGAAGAGGATGAAGAGATAGATAAAGTAGGTAACAGGAATTAAGAGGTACAAACTTACATTTGTAAAATAAATAATTCACAGGGACATAAAACACAGCATAGGGAATATAGCCAATAATATAATAACTTTGTATGGTGACAGATGGTAACTAGACCTATTCTGGTGATTACTTCATAATGTATGTACATGTTGAGTCACTGTGTTGTGTACCTGAAAGTAACATAATTTTGTATTTCAACTATACTTAAATAAAAAGTGTATTTTTACAAAGCTTACTTTTAATTGGAAGCTAATATAAATAAAAATTATCAGGGAAAAATGAATAGACAAGCCACTGAATATATATATATATATACACATATATACACACATATATATACGTATATATATATATATACATATATATATACATATATACATATATATATACATATACATTCTGACATATATATATGTATATATATACGTGTATATATATATATACGTATATATACACATATATACGTATATATATGTGTATATATATATATGTATATATATGCATATATACACATTGAGGACTAATATATATAAAAGGTAAATATATTTTAGAATATATAATAGGACATATGTATCAGGAATATATAAGTATGTAAATAATGCCTAAAAATCCACAATAAAAAGACAACCCTTAGGAGATATTCTGGCAGTTTCTTATGAAGCTAAACATATTCTTACCATACTATCCAGCAATTGCATTGCTTGGTGTTTACTGAAATGAGTTGTAAACTTATATGCAAACAAAAGTCGGCACATCAGTGTTTATAGTAGTTTTATTCATAATTGCCAAAAGTTGGAAGCAACCAAGATGCCCTTCAGCAGATGAGTGATAAATAAACTGTAGTACATCCAGACAATGTAATATTATTCAGCAATAAAAAGAAATGAGCTATCAAATCATGAGAAGACATGATAGAACTTTAATGCATCTTGCTAATAAAAGAAGCCAATCTGGAAAGGCTGTATACTGTATGATTCCAACTGTGTGCCATTCTGGAAAAGGCAAGACTATGGAGACAGTGAAAAGATCAGTGGTTGCCAGGGGTGGGGTGGGGGTAGGAATGAATAGGGAGGATTTTTAGGGAGTGAAACTATTCTTTATGATATAATAATGGATACATGTCAATACCCATAGGATGTACAACACAGAGTGAACCCTATTATAAACTACAGACTTTAGTTAATAATAACGTATCACTGTCGGCTCATCAGTTGTAACAAATATACCACACCAGTGCAAGATGTTAATGACAAGAGGAACTGGTGAGGTGATGGTTGAGGGAGAATACGAAACACTATACTTTGCATTCAATTTTCTGTAAACCAAAACTGCTCTAAAAAATAAAATTTAGGGGAGCCTGGGTGGCTCAGTCAGTTAAGTGTCTGACTTCAGCTCAGGTCGTGATCTCACGGCTCATGAGTTCTAGCCCTGTGTCGGGCTCTGTGCGGACAGCTCAGAGCCTGGAGCCTGCTTCGGATTCTGTGTCCCCCTCTCTATCTGCCGCTCCACTGCTTGCTCTCTCTCTCTCTAGCTCTCTCTCTCTCAAAAATAAGTAAACATTTAAAAAATCTCTTTCTCTCTCTCAAAAATAAGTAAAAATTAATTTTTTTTTTTTTAAGTTTATCAGGGCACCTGGGTCGCACAGTCGGTTAAATGGCCAACTTCAGCTCAGGCCATGATCGCATGGTTCATGCATTCAAGCCCTGCATCTGGTTCTGCACTGACAGCACAGAGCCTGCCTGGGATTTTCCTCTGTCCTCTCTGTCTCTGCCTCCTCCCCTATTCATGCACTCTTGCTCTCTTTCTCTTTCTCTCAAAGTAAAGGAACTTTCAAAAAAATAAAATTTATTTACTAAAAACAAAAGGCAAACTCAAAATTTTTAAATGGGCAGAAGTCCTGAATAAACCAATTTGCAAAAGAAAACATAGGAGTGGTCAATAGGTACATTAAAAGGTGCTTAACATCATTAGTATAAGGGAAGTAGAGTTAGACACTATTTTATATTCATTAGAATGACTTTTTTTTAAAAAAATCTGATAATTCCAAATGATGTTGAGAATGTCAAGTGACTGCAATTCTTATACACTGCCGTTTAGAATGTAAAATGGTACAGCCACTCTTGAGAACTGTACTGTTTGGTAATTCCTTATACAGTTAAATGTATATCTGGTCCTAAAATAAAAATATACGTTCACAAAGATTTCTACTGGAATGCTCATAAAGCATTGGAAACAACCCAAATGTCTATCAACAGAAGAATAGATAAAACAAATTGTGGCACATCCCTATAATCAATATCACTCAGCAGAGTACCAATATACACAGCACAAAGATGAATCCCCAAAGCATTATGTTGAATCAAAGAAGCCAGCCATACTTGTGTGGTTCGATTTATATAGAATTCAAAAACAGACACAACTGCTCCGTGGTGATAGAAATCAGAACAAAGGCTGCCTGGGGCTGGATGTGCAAGGGAGATTGACTGCAAAGAGACACAGAGAAATTTTGAGGGTGATTAAAGGGTTCTAAGATTTTAACTGTGGTGGTTACATGGCTCTATACAATTGTTAAAGCTCATCCAACTGAACACTTGAGATCTATGCCTCCTAATTTATATAAATATACCTGAATTTAGGGGGGAAATGACTGCAGCGCTATCTTCAACGATCTTAACAGAAGAAAAGCTGACACGAGAATTCTAAGCATTAACAAATCTGACATTTGAATATAAAGATACAGAGTGTTTTTAGCACTTGGGAAAAACTAATGGAACATATTTCCCATGAGTCGTTTTTTAAGATACTGCTAAAATTCAAAATTTAGCTATATCTCTGAGGGTCCATTCAGATAAACAAAGGACACTCTCTTTTTGCACAGTTTATATATGCACAGATTTCAGTTACCACGTTTTATGGGCTGAATTGCATACCCCCATTACCACCAATTCATACGTAGAAGTCCTGAGCCCCAGTATCTCAGAATATGACCTTATTTGGAGATAGGGAGTTTAGAGAGGAAATTAAGTTGAAATGAGCTCATTGGGGTGGGCCTTAATCCAATAGGGCTAGGAAATTTGATTGCAGACACATACAGAGGGAAGTTGATGTGAAGATATGGAGAAGATGGCCATCTACAAGCCATGGAGAGAGGCCTGGAACAGATCCTTTTCTCATGGCTCTCAGAAGGAACCAACCCTGCTAACACCTTGATCTTGGACTTCTAGCCTCCAGAACTGTGAGAAAGTAAATTTCTGTTATTTAAGCTACAAATCTGTGGTACTTTGTTATGGTAGCCCCCCAAAACTAATGGACTATGATTTGGTTGATTAACATCACTGCTCAGAAATATGCTTCAAATGTCAGTTACCACAGTATATCAATTGACTAATCGCATAAAGTAGTAGATTCGCTGCTAACTCTTCAGCCCACACGTGACTAATTAATTAATTAATAAGTATGCATCACGTTAAATGACCAGTCACATTACTTCTAACATGGTCTGTCAGTGATTGGTCACTATGCGCTTGATATTCAGTTCAAACACAGCAAAGCCCGCATTTATGTTGCATACTTTCTTTCCATTGATAAGGCTATGTGACATTTTACAAAAGTGGATAATAGAAAGATGGAATTAACCAGTAAACAAAAGTACATATATCAAAGCACCAAAAAATAACACCAAGCATAAAATGGGAAAGTGATTGTAATGAGAAAGATAAAAATGTCATGAAGACGTGACATGGACAAAAGCCCTCACATTAAAGGAACTCTTAAAGAAATCGCACAATATTGAAAATGCAAAGGGTAAAATGTTGGGAGCTGACCCATACTTAGAAAAGAGTATGATAATTTGCCGAGGTATAGGCAAGATGTTTGTTTTATATCATAAGTGATATTACTCATATGCTGGGAAGCTATTGTGATTTTTCGAGAATCTCGAGGAATCTCCCAGTATCTATCTCTGTCTGCCACTGCGAAGCAGATGTCTCTCAAGAGCTTACTAGGAAGCTCCTATGAATCTCACATCTGCCAATGCATCTGGCTACAACCGCTGGCACAGTATAAGAGAGTGATGTGTTCCCACCTTCTAAATCTCATGCAAGTGCCTCTCATTGGCAAATTTTAATACAGAACCGTTTAGGACAAGGAATTCTGGGAAACTTCCCTCTGGCCTCTCTTCTGTGATACAAAGAAAACCTTAAAATGGTGTGATGGTTGTAGGAGGCAGAATTATTGCCACCCAAAGATGTCCAGTCCCTGGAACCTGTGGATATGTTACCTTTCACATGAAAAAGAACTTTGCAGATGAAATCAGAGATACCTCCAAATAGGGATATCCTCCTGGATAATGTATGTGAGACCAGTGTAATCATATGAGCTCTTATTAAAGCTGGGAGAAGGAGGCAGAGGAGTATGTGGGAGAGATTCAAAGTATGAGGAGGACTCCAAACCACCATTGCTGGCTTTGAAGAAAAGTTTCTCTTTGGAGAAAGGGAACTAGGACTGAGGGTACGCAGAGAGCTGTACGATCTGTCAGCCAATGAGGAAACAAGAACCTCAGCCCTGTAATTGCAACGACTTGGATGTACAATGACTCTCACTTACAGCATTTAGAAAGGAATGCTCTGGTGACTCACCGATTTCTGCCTAATGAGAAACTTGTCAGACATTAGACCTACAGAAATGCAGGGTAATAAATTTGTGTTGTCCAAGCCACTGAGTCTGTGGTTATTTGTTACAGCAGCAGCAGAAAACTAATACAGTGGTCATGCTGCATTCATGAGGAGATGAGTGCAAAATCTGGGAAAACCACTAACAATAAGTAGTGTATCCATTGAAATGTAAGGCTAAAAGTAAAACAAATGTGGAGATTATAATTAGAGATGAAAAATACAAATTCCATAAACCCTGATAATGTAGAAAGAGGCAAGTTAGGAAGGGCAGGACTGGAGTAAGATGGCTAATGTTCTTTATAGTAGCAAGTTCATATGTAATGACTGAGGTCAAATCATGGTATTCTAATTTGATAAAGTAATTTGTGTATCCATATGTTCTAAAAGATAATGATAAATATTGGATAAGTAAGATAACTAAAATTTCAGGAATAGAGATGGAAAAAGTGAAAATCTATCAATTCCACCAATGTCCATGATCAGCAACGAATGCTGTCTCAAACAGCAGAGGATTAAACATGTTCTTTATAATTAATGGAAAACTACTATATTAAAAATGTAATCCTTTGAAAGTATCAGAAGAAATAAAAAATCAAAGAAAATATATTAATGGTAATAAAAACAGAAAGCATAGCATACAATAATTTGACAAAGCTATGTCCATAAATGCCTGCCATTTCAATAAATAAAATCAGCTAAATTCGCTTATTAAAAAATGAGAGCTTTCCGATAAGACCGTATTGCAAAATCCAATGTACATAAAGGGACTCCAAAACACTGATATGAAGTGAAGGAAAGAGTTAAAGTATGCAAATACAAGCAAAAATAAAACAAGGTTTATAATTTTGAAATCAGGCATGTTGAATTTAGGGCAACAAACATTAAAATAGAAAAGAAATTTGGGATGGGTGAAATTCTTAACAAAGGACCAACAGTTGTGAAAATCTGTGTGCCCAATAATATAGCATTAATTTTCATAAGACAAAAAAATAACAGGTAATAAAATGAGAAAGAAAGAAACATATGAGTAGTGCAGATTTTAATTCATCTCTATCAGGCCATGGTAGATACAAGTAGACAAAATAATAAAATCAAACACTCAGAAGATCTTGGTATTATAAGTAAAGTATATCTAATTGACAAATATTGAACCACAAGTACCAGTGGCAGGAAAAGAACAGAACTTGAAGTTCACAGAGTCCCATTTTGCTGCTTTGTTGCCTTTAAAACTGTGATCTCCTCTAAGACAGTAACATGCAAAAGAAAGAGGTTGAATTCATTGTTTCACTCCAAATGAAACAAAAACCTTAATATAAGAGCTAAAACTATAAAACTCTTAAGAGAGAACCTAAGTGCAAATCTTCACGACCTTGTATACTCCAAACACACAAATGACAAAAGGAAAAAAAGTAGGCATTTTGGATTTCGCAAAAATGAAAGACTTTGTATCTCAAAGGACACTGTCAATAAAATGAGTAGACAACCCACAGAATGGGATAAATTATTTGCAAGTCACATATCAGGTAAGTGACTGATATACAGAATATATAAAGAAATTCTGCAACTCAACACAGAAAGACAAAAATCACAGTTAAAAAATGGACTTGAATAGACATTTCTCTAAAAAAGATACACAGTTGGCCACTAGGCACATGAAGACAAGCTCAACATCGCTAATCATTAGCTATATATTAAAAAAACAGTAAGTGTTGCTGAGGATGTGGAGAAACTAGAACCCTCATTTATTGCTGGTGAAATTGTAAAGCAATGTAGCTGCTTTGGAAAAGTCTGGCTTTTGATCCAGCAACTCGATTCCTAGGTATATACCTATGAGAAATGAAAACATATGTCCACACAAAAATATAGACGCTCTTCTTCATGGACGCGTTATTTATAATCACCAGAAATGGAATTAACTCCAATGTCCATCCACTGTTGAGACAAGTAAAATGAGGTGTATCCCTAGGAGGGAATATTACCGTGCAGGCAGAGCTATGTAAGTGACACAGTCTTGAAGAACCAGATCTGTATGGCAACTGCAGACACCGCTACGAGTGATAGAAAATAAAGCAGTTAAGTTTTTTAAATTTGTATTTGATTTATTTTGAGCAAGAGAGAGAGAGAGAGAGAGAGGGAGGCAGACAGAGAAGGAGAGGGAGAGATTTGCATTAAGTGTCCAAGACAGGCAAATGCATAGATGTAGAAAGTAGATCAGTGGTCGCTTAGTGCTGGGGGGATGGCAAGGATGGGTGTGACTGATCAAGGATATGGGGTTTCTTTTTGGGTGAAAATGTTTTAAAGTTGATTGTGGCAATGGTTTCTCAACCTTGTGAATATAACAGAAACCATTAAAGTGCACACTTTTTTTTTTTATATTTATGAGACCATGCAAGCAAGGAGGGACAGGGAGAGGGGGACAGAGGATCTGAAGCGGGCTGTGCGCTGACAGGCTGACAGCAGCGAGCCTGACGTGGGGCTCGAACTCACGAACTATGAGATCATGACCTCAGCCAGAGTTGGATGCTCAACTGACTGAGCCACCCAGTTGCCCCTAAACTGCACACTTTGCAAGGGTGAATTTTACAGTATGTAAATCGTGCTCCTCTCCCTCTCATGTATGTATACGGAAGCACTCATAGTTACAGTCAGCGTAGCGTATGGTTATGCAGTGTGGCAGTCCTCGCACACTGTCACAGATGTACTTCCTCATCCTCCTGACATGGGTATCAGCGTCGGGCTTCCAGCCCCTTTGGCTCCTGCTGGACCTTCAGCTTCAGCTCCTCTGACTTCTGGACCAAGTGTGTGTTCAGTTTCCTGCTGAGAGATATCGTCTCCTCTTTTCGTTTATCTACATCATCAGAGAGGTGGCAGGAGACCGACATGGCTTCTGGCTTATCCTTGTAGATTCTGGTTTGTCCTTTCTTCCCTCCACTCTCCGTGCATCTTTCCATCCTAACTACCTGCCCTCCTATCTTCAGGGCAAACACAAGCCTCAGAAACACCAGATACCAGTTCACCAGTTCCAACGATAGCACGCAATCAAATAATTCCCGTAATAAATGCTTTATTCTAGGGGCGCCTGGGTGGCTCAGTCATCTTGATTTCGGTTCAGGTCATGATCTTACTGTTCGTGAGTTCGAGCCCCATATTGTGCTCTGTGCTGACAGTGTGGAGCCTGCTTGAGAATCTCTCCCTCTTCTTCTCTCTCTGCCTCCCTCTCTCTCGCTCTCTCTCTTGCTCAAAATAAATGAAACACAAATTTTAAAAAATTAAGTGCTTTATTTTCTATCACTGGTAGCGGTGTCTGCAGTTGCCATACAGACCTGGTTCTTCGAGATTGTGTCACTTACATAGCTCTGCCTGCACAATATGATTGGCCGCTTCGCTTACCCACGTTGCTGAACTCCATGGCAGTTCTTTCAGACAGCTTTTATGTTATGCCAGTGTGCTCTCAAAGCAACAGTCCTCTTATGCCAACAGTTATGCCAACAGTTCTCTCTCAGTGCTCCCTTAAATCATATTTTGCATCTCTCAGTCTCCTCCGCAAGAGAGCAATATGAAAATAATACTTATTATTTTATTGCTTTAAATGTGCCTTACCAGAGATCATTTTTTTGTACTCTAGTTGTTCTCTGCTCTGTCTTATAAGGTCTCCCAATCTATAAACTTTTTCATTTGAAATGAGAAATTTGTATGTCAATTGCTTTTCATAAAGAGACGATGTCCTGAGGCAGAGTGGAGGTAGGGGAATATTAGTGTCCACACTTACAGGTTTCCACACCAGTGAAAACCTGGTACCTTCTCTGCTAGTTTTGGATAGATTTATTTTGGCAGCTTGGTAGTGACTGTTGGAAATGATCGACAGGAGCCTGAGATATGGCAGAGAGTAGAGATAACACTCTGGGGTTTAGACTAATCTGTGAGATATGGTTTCTCCTTTCCTTGAAGAACTGCTATTTTGCTTGGCCTCAAAGACAATAGAAAATCATAGTTTAGAGGAAGAAATGATCAAATTAAAGCTGAAAGCACTCAGTTTCTCTGTATTGAAAAGCCCAGTCTCACTATTCCAAAAAGAATGGCCAATAAACCTTCGAGTTAATTGGCCTCATTTTGTGAGCAAAGTAAGACAAAATTGCAATGCTGAGAATTTAGCACTACTTGTTCATATAACAGATTAAACTAGATATGCGCATTTCAGTGAACAACTGCCTTGAGTGATTCTTCAGAGGAGCAGTTCATTATAAACAAAGAGATAAAATATGCAAGTAGTGGAAACTGATAATGATTTTTCAAAGTAACACTAACTCTTATCAGACTTGTGGAAGAAACCACTACAGACAATGATAAATCATAAGTTTCCAATAGCGGGTCCCTAGGCTTTCAGAGAAAATAGGGTGGATACACATTGAAGTTTGCATTGCTGTTAACTTTTAATTAATCAGTTCCACTACCTACCTCTGAAAACAGAATAGCCCTGTATGGAAGCCCATTTCTGACAGACAGTGTCAAGACAAAACCTGCGTGTGTCACTTCTGTTGCGATGAGACCTGTTATCACATTAGAGCAGCTCAATGGCAAAAGGAGCTTTGTGACTTAACTAGAACTGAGGACAAAGGCATTCAAGTAAACACTGTGTTTCACTAGGGTTCTTATGAAGGCGTGCGCTCAGGCATGCAAATGATTTGGAAATGCATCGCCTTATTATCTCGTGGAAGGCTATAGTTCTTTTTCTTGAAATATATTTGGCACGTAACATTGTGTAAATTTAAGGTGTACCAACTGTTGATTTGATACGTTAATATATTGTAATATGACTGCCATTGTAGTGATAGCTAACACCTCTATCGCAGCACGTGACTATCATTTCTTCTTGGTGATGGGAATAATTAAGATCTAGTCTCTTAGCAGATTTGATGATTATAATACAGTATTGTTGTCTGTATTCACTATGTTGTGTGTTAGATCTCCAGGACTTACTCGTCTACTAGTTGCCAATTTGTATCCTTAAGCAACACGTCTCCTATTTCCATACCCCGCGCCCCCTATATTAGTGGTATCGTACAACCTTAGTGCCCATCAGTGGATGAATGGATGAAGAAAATGTGGCAAAAATGTACAATGGGGTATTATTTATTCATCCATAAGGAAGAAGGAAATCCTTCCATTTTTGATGATATGGTAGAAGGCAAAAAGTTACTAACGTAGTAAGGAGTTGTAGGCACTTGTGAGGAGATAGCCACAGGACCAAGTGCATGTGATTGGAGGAGGTTTTTAGTTTCAGTACTTTCTGACCTTCGCTGCTACGTACCAGGAAAACTATTGGGTTACCTTATGCATTTGGGGCTAGGCCACCAACATTATGACCATCCCACTCCCAGTGTACTCAAGGTCTATGAAAAAGGACCTTCAGAATGAATGGGGGAGCTTTCTGAGCAAGATTCTTATTTTACATGTGGACCTTCTCACCAAATCCTTATCTATTCAGATCAGAAAACTGTACTCGAGATAAGACTGCTGACTTCTATTCTTTAGGGTTTTTTTTTTTTTTCATTTTTCTTTCTGGTTTTAGTAAAACTGTTTTGTTTTGAAAATCCCAGTTTGTCATACCTTTGTTAAAAGGAGCAAAAAAACCAAACAAACCGGTTTTAAGAAAAGCTTTTGCTGTTTATTCTTTGGCCAGAAAGAAAGTGGGTATAGCTTTCTCTTGACCTGGGGTATAATGAGAACAGTAGGAAGAGAGAAAGAAGAGGGGCCCACCTGCCCAAACTCTCTCAGGGGTGTCGTGAAACTGACATTTTTGATGTGAGCATCTCTTGGCTTATAAAAGCTTATAAAAGGTAAAATGGCAGAGAAATGCTAAGAACACTGGGAATAATAACAGGCAGATTTCCATGAAAGCACTGGTCTCCCATGTGATGTTAACTAAGCCACCGGACCTCTTTACTACAGCTCCCTTTTTGGAAAATGTAGCTACTACTGCCAAACTTGAAAAATCACTATGTGTTAAATAACATAGTGTATATTAAAGTAGCTCCCAGATAATAAACATTCGATGGATGTTTATTATTATCACTATTTGTGTGAGTTAAACAGAGTATTTCTTCTGAACATGCTGTGTTAGTTTCTTGGGCATATTGTTCTTAACACAGAAATGTTTGGGTGGGGGGGTTCTCATGTTTTTAAATATCAGTTCTGGACGTTGGCCTTCCATCTGATTTTTGTCATAATGGACATCCTCTTCCATTAGATTTTGTGCCTCTCTGTGTTCATTATAATTTGTGGCTATTGTAGAAGTATTCACAATGTAACTGACATGCCTATTACCCACCAGAATACAATCTGAACTACCCAGTTGAGCTGGAACTAAATCAACTTTTCCAAAAATGAATCATAATCCTTACTAATATACCTTGACTGCTGTTCATTATGCTTGTAATTGTGGCTGATACATTTATTGAAATATTTCCATCTAATTGGACACTCTCTGAACCAGTCAGCATATGATAGATACTCCCTCCCTATCCACTCTTCTAATACTGAGCAGGAGTGGGGAACTAAATGCCAAGAAAGTTCGAGGTTCGATACTCATGGTCCTTTGCTTAAACCCCAAAAGAAAAGTCTCTCTTAAGAGGAAAGAGGATATTGTCTATCACTTTTGTAATTTAATCTTTTTTATTTTAGAGAATCTTTAGGTTTACAGACAAATTGAGCATAAAGTACTTCTCTCTCATTTTACTATGTTGTGAAAACCTGATGTTGAGCCATTTCAGGTGAGAAGTTTATTGTCTGCTCCTTTCACTCCTGAAGAATTCAATCTCACTTCTGCTCTAGAGTGAAATGGCATTCAGTAATCACATATTACTTCCTATTATGGGCTCATCAGAAGGGTAACTTTCTACTACTGCTAACCCATTTGAAAGAAAAAAAAAAGAATGAAAAATGTAGGATTTGCAGTTCTGAATAAGAAGAATACCTAAGAGAGATTATCGTGAAATCTTACTGTGCCAATAAAAACACCAACTTCAGCTGGAGGCACGTAACCGGCCCTGTGATCTAAAAGAGTCACTTTACCTGGCTAAGTCCCACTTTCCACAGCTGCAAAATGAAGACATGAGACCGGCTCAGTGGTCCTCAACCTTAGTGATGGCACATTGCAACCTTCTGGAGTGGGTTTTCAATCTCACTGTGGCTGGGCATCCAAAACAGTTTTCTAAAACAGGATCATCTCCTCCTTAAAGGTTTGACAGCACTTGACAGCAAGCCTGCCTGGGATGTGTGCACATGGGGTTGTGTGTGTGTATTAGTGTTGTTTCCGCGGTAGATTTTAATCTACTGATTCCGCTTCCTTAGTGTCTATACTTCCATTCAGGTTTTCAATGTTTTGTGAAACACTTTTGAGAAGTCTTGTTTTTCTAAGAAATCATCCATTTCATGCATGTTTACGTGTAAATTATTAATAGTAGTCCCTTATACTTTTTGAATCTTCTGCTCTGTTTTCAGTTACGGTCATATTTTCACTCTTAATAGTGGTTTTCTTGGCCCTTTTGTCTTTCTTTTTGATCTGTATTTCCAGAGTTTTATCTGCTCTATTTGACTTTTTATAAAAAACAACTTTTTGCTGCTCCTTTCTGTTTCTTGGTTTCTTTTTCCTTTATTTCCATTTTTATATTTATTTACTTCCTTTTTTATTTTCTTTAGTTTTATTTTGCTGTTCATTTTATAATTTCTGATGCTGTACACTTTGCTCACTCATCTGAAGTCCTTACTCTTTTCTGACATATGCATATGAGTACAAATTTCCCTCTTACCACTGCTTTGGCTGCATCCCACAACTTTTGATATGAACTATTTTCATTGCCATTAAGTTTAAAATATGATTTGATTTCTATTATTGATTGTCTTTTTTGCATGAGTTATTAGAGATATATTTTAATATTTTTTAATAAATTGGGAGTTGGTGATCTTTTAGTTGTTTATTTCTGTTATTTCATCTCAAGCAAAACAAATACTTTCTGATCTATATGATATTGTTTGGCATTTATTAATATTTTTGTCCTGGGCTAAAACATGGTTAATATTTTTTCTTGACAGAGTCTCATTTATTTATTTATTTTTATATAATATAATTTCCCACCTTTTATTGAGGTATAATTCACAAATAAAAATTATATATATTCAAGGCATACAGCTTGATGTTTTGATATACATTGTGAAATCATCAACACAGCCAAGGCAAATAACATGCCTAGTAGCTCACATAATTACCATTTTCCATTTTTTTCTTACTTTCTTACATTTTCTTTTTATATGGATGAACTTGGACAACATTATGCTAAGCTAAATAATCCAATACTGCATGATCTCACTTGTATGTGGAATCTAAAAATAGCAAAACTCAGGGGCACCTGGGTGGCTCACTTGGGTAAGCATTCAACTTCAGCCCAGGTCATGATTTTACCATTCCTGAGTTCGAGCCCCACCTTGGGGTCTGTACTGACAGCTGAGCATGGAGTCCACTTCAAATTCTCTGTCTCCCTCTCTCTTTGCCCCTCCCCTGCTCGCTCACTCGCTCTCTCTGTCTCAAAAATAAATATTAAAAAATTAAAAACATAAAAATAAAAAAACTCATAAAAGCAGAGAGTAGTAGAGTGCTGGTTACCAGGGGCTGGGGTGGAGTAGAAAATGGTGAAATGTTGCTCAAGGAGTACAAAGTTTCAGTGATGCAAGATGAATAAGTTCTAGAGAGCTAATGTACAACAATGTAAATATACTTAACAATATTTTCCTGAATACTTGAAATCTAAGAGGGTAGATATTAAGTGTTATCACCAATAAAACTTTATTTGTTTAAATGTTCCATTTGTGCTCTGAAAAAAATTATTGCTGGGTGTGAGATTCTAAATATGTCCATTAGGTTAACCTTGCTAATTTTGCTGTACAAAGTATTATAGTCTTAATACTTTGACTACTTGCTTCATTCGTTTATGAGAAATAAGTATTAAAATCTTTCACTATGATCATGGATTTGTGATTTTCTCTTTCTGGCTCTGATACTTTTGATGTCGTGTGTTTTGACACTGTGTGTTATATGACTATATATGCCCAATAATATAACTTTAGTATATCTTTTAGCATTATCTTTCATTTTTTGCTTTTTTAAATTTACATCCAAATTAGTTAGCATATAGTGCAACAATGATTTCAGGAGTAGATTCCTTAATGTCCTTACCCATTTAGCCCATCCCCCCTCCCACAACCCCTCCAGTAAACCTCTGTTTGTTCTCCATATTTAAGAGTCTCTTATGTTTTGTCCCCCTCCCTGTTTTTATATTATTTTTGCTTCCCTTCTCTTATGTTCATCTGTTCTGTGTCTTAAAGTCCTCATATGAGTGAAGTCATATGATATTTGTCTTTCTCTAATTTCTCTTAGCATAATACCCTCTAGTTCCATCCATGTAGTTGTGAATGGCAAGATTTCCTTCTTTTTTATTGCCGAGTAATATTCCATTGTATATATACACCACATCTTTATCCATTCATCCATCGATGGACATTTGGCTCTTTCCATACTTTGGCTATTGTTGATAGTGCTGCTATAAACATGGGGGTGCATGTGTCCCTTTGAAACACCATACCTGTATCCCTTGGATAAATACCTAGTAGTGCAATTGCTGGGTTGTAGGGTAGTTCTAGTTTTAATTTTTTGAGGAACCTCCATGCTGTTTTCCAGAGTGGCCGCACCAGCTTGCATTCCCACCAACAATGCAAAAGAGATCCTCTTTCTCCGCCTCCTCACCGACATCTGTTGTTGCCTGAGTTGTTAATGTTAGCCATTCTGACAGATGTAAGGTGGTATCTCATTGTGGTTTTGATTTCTATTTCCTTGATGATGAGTGATATTGAGCATTTTTTCATGTGTCGATTGGCCATCTTGATGTCTTCTTTGGAGAAGTGTCTATTCATGTCTTTTGCCCGTTTCTTCACTGGATTATTTGTTTTTTGGGGTGTTGAGTTTGATAAGTTCTTTATAGATTTTGGATACTATCCCTTTATCTGATACGTCATTTGCAAATATCCTCTCCCATTCTGTTGGTTGCCTTTTAGTTTTGCTGATTGTTTCCTTAGCTGTGCAGAAGCTTTTCATTTTTATGAGGTCCCAGTGGTCCATTTTTGCTTTTGTTTCCCTTGCCTCAGGAGATGTGTTGAGTAAGAAGTTGCTGTGGCCAAGATCAAAGACATTTTTGTCTGCTTTCTCCTCGAGGATTTTGATGGGTTCCTTGTCTTACCTTTAGGTCTTTCATCCATTTTGAGTTTATTTTTATGTATGGTGTAAGAAACTGGTCCATAAACTAATCAGGTGGAGAGATTTGTGTTCCTGAAAAGCGAGCTTGGCCCAGTTGGGCAGGGCTTAGCGTAACGGCTTCGTTCTCCACTAGATGGCACTGCTAGCCCAGTGGGGTGGATTGTTGTGGCACTTGGAGGCGCGTATGTGCAGGAGCAGTGAAAATGGTGTCACCCAGCTACCCTGTCTCTAGTATTGGAACTCTGTTCTCCCTGATCAGCAATCACACACCATCCTTTGTTTTCAGCTTGCATCCACTCCCCACTTCTACACAGTCCGTGACCAAGCCCCAGGCAGCACCTCCTTCCCGAGTTTTGTCTCAGATGCAGCTGTTTTTCCCGGCCCCTTACTTCTGAGGGACTGCGGCTTTGACCCATTCTGCCCCTCTGCAGAGGGTCTCATCGAGCAATGGCAGGTTGCCAGCCGCACCCAGGAATGTTTGCGGGACTGAGCTGCTGTCGATGCCCAGAGACTACAGCCAAGTGCCAGCCCACCCCAGAAAAAGTTCACATGATCGTGTAGCGGCAGCATTTCAGGAATTATGGAAAATCACAACACACATCTGGCACCAGGCTTCACCTTTAATGACCTTGTTCCAGCACCAGTGAATGTGGTTTTTCTCCCGGGCCCACTGGGGCCTTGCCTTTGTGGGGCTCACACAGCCTCTACCAGGTGTCCTCCCAGCAGGGGAACCACCTCTCCCCGTGTGGCCTGAAGAACCCGGACTTCACGCTGCTCCTGGGGATTCGCCCTTCCCAACAGAGCACTGCCAGGTATCGAGCTGTGGAGTTTCAGACTCTGCGCTCCCCCTGTTTATAGTCTTAATGGAATTTAAACCCTCTCCTTTCTCCTTTCTCCCTTTTTAGTTCAGTCTCTGTGGCTTTTTCAAACCTTCAACTTTCTCTCCAGCTGCTTTTGGGGAGGGGTGCTTTCCCCATATTCTCCCCACCATCTCCATCCTCTCTCTGCACGCAAAAGCGGCTCCCTGTCCTCTGTGGCTTCTCTCTCCCCAAGTTCACCTCTCCGTGCCACATACCTGCTGAATTCTGTGGTTCACGTTGTGAAGATTGTTTTGTTAACCCTCAGATCAGTTTTCTAGGTGTGCAGGATGGTGTAGTGTTGGTCTGGCTGTATTTCATGGACGCAAAACACACAGAAAACGTCCATGCTGTGCCGCCATCTTGCCTCCTCCTCCTAGCATTATCTTAACCCTTAGAATACTTATTTCATCTTAAAACTGATTTCATTTAATATTGATATATCCATGGCATATGAATCCTGATATATTTTCTTCCATTTCTTTGTCTTAACTCTTCTAGGTCTTTGCATTTTAGGCATATCTCCTATAAACAACATATGGCTAAATATTTCTATATGCAATACAAGAACCTTGATTTTAAGTAATAGTTACAAACATTTATATTTATTGTGATTATAGATATATTTGGATTTATTTCTATCATTTTTTGCACTTTTTTCTTTTCTATACTCTTTCTTTGCTTTAGTTTACCTCTCTCCTGTCCTGATTCTCTTTACTAATCCAGTCTTCTTTGTTTACCTTTTCCCCTTCTACTAGTACATGTGACCCTTGAACAACATGAGGTTAGGAGTGCCGACCCCCTGTGCAGTGGAGAATCTGTGTATAACTTATGATTCCCCAAAACCTTAACTACTAATAGCCTACTATTGACTGAAAGCCTTACCAATGACACAAACAGTTGGTTAACATATATCTTGTATGTTATATGTATTATATTGTGTTCTTACAACACAGTAAGCCAGATAAAAGAGCATCTGATTAAGAATATCATAAAGAAGAGAAAATATGTTTACAGTACTGTATTGTAAAAAAAAAATCCATGTATAAGTGGACCTTTGCAGTTCAAACTCATATTGTTTAAGGGTCAACTGTATGTAAAGAACACATTTGATTCCTTTTTTAAAGCTTATTTATTTATTTTGAGGCAGAGAGAGAGAGAACATGCACACACAAGTGGGAGAGGGCAGAGAGAGAGAGGGAGAAAGAGAATCCCAAGTAGGCTCCACACTGTCAGCACAGAGTGCCATGAGATCATGACCTGAGCCGAAATCAAGATTGGACGCTTAACCAACTGAGCCCCCCAGGCACCCAACACATTTTATTTCTATTATTTTAGTTTTTAGCCTTAACATATTATTATTTTTTAAGTTTATTTATTAATTTTGAGAAAGAGTGTGTGTGCCTGAGCACAGGAAGAGAAGAGAGAGAGAGAGAGAGAGAGAGAGAGAGAATATCCCAAGCAGGTTCTGCACTGTCAGTGGGGTCAAACCCATGAACTATGAGATCATGACCTGAGCTAAAATCAAGAGTCTGACACTTAACGGACTGAGCCAGCCAGGAACCCCAGCCTTAACAACTTAAATAAATGACTTAAACTGTAAATTTCAACAGTATCTCTACCCTCCTTTTGGACAATTCAAAAACCATAGAACACTTTTACAGAGATCATTTTCTTTCATTCTTAGATGTCTGGTATTTTAATTCCCTTTGGCTTTGTACCCCCTCTGAAATTAGCCACAATTATTATTTTATATAGTCCATGCTTGGATTACCCACATACTTATCACTTTCTTTTTCACCATTGCTCCTTATATCTCACTCTTTCTGCATTCAATTTCTATACTATGAAGTAGTTCTGTTAATAGTTATTTCAGCGAGTGTCTATGACTGGTGAACACTCATTCTTTATTTCTTTGAAAGTATGTTCAGGTTTACATTACAAATTTGCTAGTTAGAGAATGCTGGATTGACAATTACTTTCTTCTATTATCTGTGGTGATGATTTCATTGTCTTCTGGCTTCTATTGCTGTTTTTGAGAAGCCCTGGCCCATCTAATGGTCTGCCATTACTTTGTACATAATCATCCCTCCTCTGGTTGCTCTTAAGATGTTTCCCTGTTATTGGTCTACAGTTTCACTATTATATGTCTACAAGTAGTCTCAGTTGTATTTATCTTCTTGTGATGCATTATACGTCCAGAGTCTGAAAATTTATATTCATAAATTCTAGAAAAGTATTTGCATATTGCCTCATCCCTATTCTATTTGCTCTTTCTGGAACTTCTGCGAGATATATATCAAACCGTTTCATTCTATCTTCCATGTTTCTTGTTATCTCTTTCACATTTTCTTTTTTTGTTGTTGTTAGACTGAAAATTTTGCTTTATTTATTTATTTACTTATTTTTAATAAAATTTATTGTCAAATTGGCTTCTATACAACACCCAGTACTCATCCCAACAAGTGCCCTCCTCAATGCCCATCACCCACTTTCCCCTCTCCCCCACCCCCCATCAACCCTCAGTTTGTTCTCTGTATTCAAGAGTCTCTTATGAACTGAGAACAAACAAACTGAGGGTTGATGGGGGGGTGGGAGGGAGGGGAGGGTAGGTGATGGATATTGAAGAGGGCATCTTTTGGGATGAGCACTGGGTGTTGCATGAAAACCAATTTGACAATAAATTTCATATATTAAAATAAATAAATAAACAAACAAACAAATACAATAAAAAAAATTTTTTTAAAAATTTAAAAAAAGAGTCTCTTATGATTTGCCTCCCTCCCTCTCTGTTTGTAACTTTTTTTTCCCTTCCCCTCCCCCATGGTCTTCTGTTAAGTTTCTCAAGATCCACTGGAGGGTATTCTGCTAAGTGAAAGTCAGTCAGAGAAAGATAGATACCATATGTTTTCACTTATATTTGTCTCTTTCACATTTTCTATTTATCTCTCTGGAATGAACTCTAGGTAATCTTTAAATATCTATATTCTAGTTCACCAGTTCTAAATGGATTATAGACAGCTGTGCCCAATATATTGTGACTTTAGGTTCAAACTTCCTATTATTTATTTCTGGAAGTGCTATTTGGTTATTTTCCGGATATGCTCATTTCTTTCTTTTTCATAGCATCTTGTTATTTCTTAAGGCTTTTATGCTAATCAGATCTTTAATTATAATAAATATAGCGATTTTATAGTCTCTCAGATTATAAAATCTACTGCCTAGATGGAGGAATGAGGGAAAAGTAGGAAACTTCTCTTTAAAAAAACTTGATTCAATTTTGAGACACAGAGAGACAGACCGTGATTGGGGGAGGGGCAAAGAGAGAGGGAGACAGAATCTGAAGCAGGCTCCAGGCTCTGAGCTGTCAGCACAGAGCCTGATGTGGGCTCGAACTCATGAACCATGAGATCATGACCTGAGCCAAAGTCAGATGCTTAACTGAGCCACCCAGGTGCCCCTAGGAAGCCTCTATTTTGCTGTTTCTGCTGATTGTCACAATGAATTGTTTCCTCCTGTGTTCTTAAATTTGGGGTTGAGTTATATTCTGTAGAGTTTTGTATGAAGAAATTATGGGTCACTGGTCTGGAGGCATGTTCCCTCAGGATGGTTTTATGTTTGTCATTATCCAGGGATAATGACATAATCCAGGGATTGCAACTCACTCCCAATCTTATGCTAATTTTTTGGCTTAGAGTTTCTTGCATCACACAGGTGGAGTGTAGAGCTTTTAACCCAAATCCGCATGTGGTACAGATCCTAGGGTTTTGAATTATTGAGAGGTACATTTTGATATTTTTCTACCCAGATACATGGAGACAAAAATTCTTTGTCATCATATCCCTCCACTGTTGGGAATCTTGATTTGTTTTGTTTCTTTTTCCCATAACTCATCAGTTAGCTGAAAATTCAGCTCTTCAATGGTCCTAGCTTTAAACCAGCTTTTTACTTCAAATTATTTTTCCTGTATAAGCCCAAGGGCTAATCTCCTGTCCTCAGGTAGATGTTAAATACCCCAACCCTTACATTATTGATACTCACAACCCCCTATCGTTTCTATCCCTATGTACTCATGTACTTCCTGCTCTGGTTTTCGGTTTTCACTTCATTTCTGATAACAGAAACTATGAGCTGAACTATGTACCCACAAGAGTTTTGTTGTATCCAATTAGGCATTACTAAGTGTTCATTACAGGAGTATTTTCAATTCTCTTTATCTGCCATTTTGCTGAAATCAGAAGACTATTCCGGGTGTCTGTCTTTCACAGTAGACTGAGAGCTTCTCTCAGTTACAACTAGAGTCAAGACTTCATGGAATGTGTGGCAGGGGCATTCCAGGCAATGATAACAGAATGTTCAAAAGCATGGAATTAAAAAGTCCATGCTGTTTTCTGGGAATAGCTCTGGGTGGTTTATCTTTTGGTTATGTTAGAGGAAGCTATGACAGGTGCCAAAGATGACAGTCATTTCATTCCATAATGAAGAATTTGGATGTATCCAACAGTAAAATTGAAGCCATGAAAGAGATTTAAACAGTGGAATGTCATAATCAGATTTATGTTACAGGCTTATCCTTCCAGTTTCTCTGGGACTGGACTGAGTGTAAGAGAAAGTAGATTGGGAGACCAATGAGATTGCCAGCACAGTCCAGGAAAGAGCGAATTTTTAATCAGCCTCTTTTTAATAGCACAGTTTGACCTCTAGATTTCTGGAGAGCAGAGAAGATACTCCATAGAAATTCATTGTGCACACATATACCACCACTTCCCCCAAGCTTTAAATAAAACTTGGCATGTTTATGCACTCAATAAGTCATTAATTACTCTCTAATTGATTTGACAAAGTAATCTATTATTGCATAGCCTCACCCCAGCTACAACATCAAGCCCTTAAGATTCATATTAATCTTCCGAATAGCATGAAAAGAAGCTGAAGTTTAAAATAAATAAAATATGGGGCGCCTGGGTGGCTCAGTCAGTTGAGCATTCAACTCTTGGTTTCAGCTCGGGTCACGATCTCGTGGTTTGTGAGTTCGAGCTCTGAATCGGGCTCTGTGATGACAGCACGGAGCCTGCATGCTGTGTCCCTAAATCAAATGCTTGTATGGGTAATTAGTTCCTTCTGTCAGTGAATTAACAAGTATATGAGAGTTCGCTCTCCTAACAAGTTACTCCAAGACCTAAAATAAAATCCCTCCTTATATAAAAACTTATTGTCTTCTCTAAGTAACCCACCTTGGATGATTTCTGTAGGAGAGAAGCTGGCTGTCAAGATCAGTCTGTTTCCTGAAACTCCCATGTACCCTCTAGTGAATACCTTTCAGCACATACTCAGACTTGCCTTTCTCCACCAATTCCCTAGGTTGTCTGATGGCACAGGGATCTACTGGTGTCTAACCTGTTTTATTGTCTTCAAACAGCTGCTGAAGACAGACAGAGTCCACACCGGTCAGTTTAGAAGGAAAAAAGATGTATAAAAATATACCCAGGTGGGCACAACATGACATTTTCTCTCAAATATTCTGTACTTGTGGTCCACCAAATATTTCAAGAATATTTTTCTACTTTATTTGGACAAGGTTCTTCTGAGTAAATGGGCTGTATAAAACACCACAATGAATAAGATAAGAGATTGATAAGGTATTGAGAATTAGTAAGCAAGCTATCCTTATAACAATATCCATATGCTGTTTACTCAGCTGAGAGTAGTGTGATTTGTTTTAATTTTTAATTTTACTGAGAAGATACCCTTTCTCTCTCTCATCCTCATTTATCTCATCCATGATTTTTAAGGTTCACGAGCAATTCATTTTGTTCCGAAGAACAGTGATGGCCCGCTGCTTTCAGATACGCATACTGTATCAGGAACGGGAGAGTTTCCTGAAGAATGTTCCATCAGCTAGTGGCGCACACTCCTTCTTCGAAGGAGGAATGCGGAGACACACAGCTAGTCGTGATGATCATAGAGAGACATCAGGCGTCTGTGCATCACCCCCGTGTGGCAGTCTGTTTTCCGCGAGTGCGGAGTCGCTGCCTGCTGGCACCGGGGGATTCTTAGCCTCTCCTGAAGCCCCTGTTTTTCCATAAGTGCCATGCACTGAGCCTGTGTGTGCTCCATCCTTTGTGCGTTCATTTAGCAAATCTGCATTGCACTCTTAACATTTACCCTGTTCCGCAGACAGTATAACAGGATGCTTTGGAGCAAGAGCTCGGAATCTGGGCAGTCAGGCCAGGTTCAAGTCTTGGCTCGGGCAATTATTGCTTTGTGACCTTGGGCAATTTGCTTAATATCTGTCCCTTGCTCTTTTCATCTGCAGATTGGAGGGTAATAATACCTCTCAGGGTTATTTGTTAGGATTAATCACTTAATAGTCAGTGCTTAGAAAAATACACTACCACTACGACACTGCTTATTATTGCCAGACACTGTGCTAAGCACTGAGGAAATGCCTGTCAGGGTCCCTGTTCTCAGGAACCACCAAATCCACCTGGGGAGACAGATCCCTGAACTGGCATTACAAGAAAGTATGGCCAGTGCTTTGAGGTGGAAGTTCAGGGGGTTATGGGAACTCCCATGAGGAGGACCTAACAAATTCCCAGGTGTGTCACAGACAAGTGGCATTAAAGCCAAGATCTCCGGAGGATGATTGGAGTTAAGAGATGACGCGTGCGGGAGTACGTGCTCCTGATGGCTTGAGTGCGCAGACAGAAGCTCATGTACCAAAACCCGAAGGAGATCTTGACATGATACAGAGTAGGAAATGAGAACATTTGACCTGGCGAGGCCATGAACTCTTAGTGACTTTGGGTGCTGGGGAACATGTAGGGATAAGGGCAAGGGATGAAAATGGAGGTGGAAAACAGGTAACACAAAGCCTTATAAACCTTGTAAGAACACGCAGACTCTGATTAGCCATTAAAAGTATGAGTTTTGCCCTAGGAGCAATGGGGAATGCCTGAAAGGTTCCAAGCAAGGAAATTATACAGTTATTTGTGAGCAATAGGAATATTGTTTTGGCTGAAGTAGAAGAATTCATTCATTTATTCAACAAATATTTCTTACTGAGCGTCTGTTGTGTGCCAGGAACTGTCCTAGGCCTTGGGGGATACAGCAGCAAGCAAAATAAAATTTTTAAAAATACCATGTCATGGGGCGCCTGGGTGGCTCAGTCATTTAAGAGTCCAACTTCAGCTCAGGTTATGATCTTGCAGTTTGTGGGTTTGGGCCCACATCAGGCTCTGCACTGACAGAGCTCTGAGCTGTCAGTGCAGAGCCTGGAGCCTGCTTCAGATTCTATGTCTCCCTCTTCTCTCTTCCCCTCCCCTACTTGTGCACGCTCTTTCTCTCTCTCTCTCAAAACTAAACATGAAAAATTTTTTTTAATTTAACAAAATACCAAGTCATTATAGGGTTTGAGTGGGTGGAGAAAGACAATAAGCATGATATATATATATATATATATATATATATATATAGTAATTATAGATAGTAATTATATATAGATAATATACATAATAGTAATTATATTATACATATAATATATAAAATAGTATATACGTGGGTGTGTGTATATATACACACACCCACGTATATACTATTTTATGTAATGATAGAAGCAACATAAGAATTAAGACTGCTGGGGGATGGCTTCAAATTTTAAATGGGTCTCATTTGAGAAAATGGCATTTGAGCAAAGTCTTGATAGAGAATAGGGAGTGAGCCATGTGTCTGTAGGGAAAGGGTCATTCTAGGCAGAGGAGATAACCGATGAAAAGGCCCTGAGGCAGAAATATGCCTCACATAATAGTATGAAGGCTAAGGAGACTAGAAGACAGTAAGTAAACTAGGAGGGGTCATAGGCAATGAAGCAGAAATATAATGATGGGGTATGGGACGTCTGTAGGCCATTGTAAAATGGGCTTTGATGATGTAAGGAACCTTTGAAGGGTTTTGAATATCGGAGTGATTCAATCCGACTTACATTTCAACAGAATTGTTCTGACTACTCAGTTAAGAATAGATGGTATGGTGACATGTAAGCCAGGAAACCAGTTAAAACATTACTGCAATAATTCAGGTGAGTGATGAGGGTGGCTTTGAACTCAGTAGGGCCAGTCTTAGGCCACCCTAAAATATGTAATGCTCAAGGAAAGAGTTTAAATGAAAGCCCACATATGATATATTCTGTCTTCCTATCTTACAAATATGCCTTCGTATTAAGATTTTTTTTTTTTTTTAGCATTTATTTATTTTTGAGAGACAGAGACAGTGCCAGTGGGAGCAGGGCAGAGAGAGGGAGACAGAATCCGCAGCAGGCTCCAGGCTCTGAGCTGTCAGCACAGAGCCTGATGCGGGGCTCGAATCCCTGAACCGTGAGATCATGACCTCAGCTGAAGTCGGACGCTTAACCAACTGAGTCACTCAGGCACCCCTATGTTAAGAATTTTTTAATGCATAAGTATATGCTTTTCAAATAACTAGAAGCTGGAAAAATATCAAATATGACCATATATATATATATATATATACATACACACATATTATTATGTATATCTGGGAGTTTTATTGGTGGGCTGACAATGTATGCAAAATTAATAACATAAAACATGTATTTCATAGTTTATTATATATCTATCCTATAAAATTTTTCTTGTCTTTTTTTCTGCAAAATCATTGTTGTTATAATTGAGATTTTAACATAATATTTATTCTGTTCATGACAATGGCAGATATCCTTTTTTGAGTCATTATAGTAATAATATACTGTTAATAATTTCAATTTGGGGAAACGTTATCTGTGAGGCAGTAGCAATTGAAATTGCAGATAAAATTGTTAAAGCAATACTTAGATTAATAAATGAACCATAGATTTTACTTACCACATTCAAATAGCATAATGGAGAGCATTTGACAAATTTCATTATTGCAGAAAATATTACAATATATTTAAATTTCATCATTTAATTCACCAGGATGTATACAAATTTCATAAGCCCTTAAAGTGATATATAGATGTGTATAGTGATTTTAAAAATTGGTTTCATGCTTCCCACAAGTTATGTGGAAATTTAAAGAAATTTACATTTTAAACAAATACGAATTATTTAATATGAGAAAATATTCCTCAGCTGCCATGTCCCATTGTGAATGCTGAATGAATTCATAACTCCTTCTGGGACCATGAACTAGAACACAAAAGAAAGCAAGAAAGTGGACATGTAGCACTCCTAGGAAATGATTTTCTTCCTCAAGACTCTACTGCGTTTATGCTGTTTGAGAGGGAGGATTTGATAAGTTAATTTGCTCTTTTCATTATTTAGGGGCTTCTGCATCTGACATCCTCCCCACTCTTATGCAGTCTCCATCTTCAATTTCAGCAGCCATACAAACTGAAAGTCTTCAGAACATTTATATGCAGTTATTTAGTTTTCCAAGAATACAGAGTAAGTGATGTGTTTCTCTGGCGCCTGAATGGTATTCGTCAGGAAAATAGACATTTAGGGTTACAGATTATATTTTGTCAGTGCTGAATGTTCATTCTCACATAACAAAAAATGTCCGCGTGTTCCTTAACAAATTTATTTTTGTGTGTTTGGGATAGGCAGGGCCCTCTACAGAAGTAAGCCAAGAGAAAACGCACCTCTTCTCTGGGGTCTAAAGGTAAGACTGATGGAGGAGTTCAAAGGGAGGCAGATTCTGGATATATTTCAAGGCGTAGTCAAAGAATCTGCCATTCACCAAGATGGGCAACACTGTACTAGGATCAGGCTTTAGTGTGGGAAGATTAGGAGCTCTCGTTTTGAATCCTGAATTTGAGATGTGCGTTAGACATTTATTAGACATCCAAGTGGAAATGTCAAGTAGGCAACTGTATATACAAGTCTGGAGTCTAGGAGAGAGGTCCAGGCTGGAGATGTAGATTTGGGAGTCATTAGCATATAGATGGTATATAACGGCATGAGATTAAGTAAATTCACCAGCAGAATAAATATATTTTAGAGAAGAGCTATGAGTAGGGATCCCTTGGTCCTCCTCCTTTAAAGTTTGGGAAGAAAAGGAGAAGATGGAAAAGGAGACTGAGAAAGGAAAGCCTATGAGGTGAAAAGAAAAGAATAAAATATATCATAGAATCCCGATATTTAAGCCAGAAACTGTTTAAGGAGCATTGTGCCAAATGCCTCTGGTAGATGAGAACTGAGACTTGACCATCGTCTATAGCAATGTGGTCATCATTGGTGACCATGAGAAAAGCAGTTTAGTATGAAGTTGTATGAGTGAAAGCCTGATTTGAAGATGAGAGAATGGAAGGAAAGGAATTGGATATACAAGTATAGACAACTCAAGGAGTCTTGCTGCAAGGGATAAAAAAATGTGGTGGCACCTGGATGGCAAAGTGCAGCCAAGATTATTTTTGGAAGATAGGAGGAGTGGCCACATGTTTGATCGTGTAGGAAGCATGATCATGTAGGAGAGATCCAGGAGAATAGCTGGAGCACTCAGCGTCTGGAGTAAGTGAGAGGAACATGTGAACTAATGCATAGATCAGAAGGAATGGCCTGAGATAGAAGCGTGTATCATTAATCCATGGTAACAGGTGGGAAGGTAGAGTATGTGAGGACAGCTGCTGGCAGGTGAGCATGTGTGATGGCATAAGCATGTGGGAATTCTTTTCTGATTACTGCAGATTTCTCAATGATGGAGTAAGCAGTCTCATCAGCTGATAATAAAGGTGGGGTGGGCAGTTGTAGAAGTTTAAAGAGAGAGGACATAGTAAAAATATGAATGTTGGAGAGTGAGGGAGTACGTGGATTACATTAAATATCTGCATGTAGTCGCTGGGCATGAATTTGAAGTAATTCCAGTAAGCATGGCTGTGTGATTTTACCCAGCCACCTTCAGTTGCATAGGTACTGGGGCACAAGAGGAAGAGAATTGGTTTTAACCAGGTTATTGTTCTTCTAAGAGAGTACAACAGAGCAAGAGAGTATCAAGGGAGTGAGGGTCCTGACACAGTCATTGCAAAGGAAAGACTTTAATGTTGAACTCTGGAGTTTAATCTGGTCAAGGAGGTAAGAGAAGACATGAGGACTGAAGGACGGTGGCAAAGGTGGTAGAACCACTTATGTCAACATGAGTTGAAGAATCTTTTGAGTTGATGTAAGAGAAGGAATCAGATGGGCAGATAGGAGGGAGCGGGCACAGTGATGATTGAAATGGAGATTACGGAAGAGCTGATGTGACAGAATCAAGGTTATGACCATGGGAATGAGCGTCTGAGTGAGAGTAACGACAAAACCATTAGAGGAGAAAGCTTCAAGGAATTGAGACATTGGAACGTTGGAGTATCTATCACTTATGGCTATTATGAAATTGCTAAGAATTAAGACAGGAGTCGCTTTAGAGAAAATATCAATGCACCAGGAAATAACATCTCTGGGAAATGATTGGGGAATGGCCTAGCAGCCAGCAGAAGTCACCACAATAGGGCAGAGTGAGTAATTTAGCCTCACTGATTAGACAGGAGAATCAAGACTGACAGTGTTTAGGGAGGAGGAAGAGAGAATGGTCTGGAGACAGTAATGAAGAATCAAAGTGGACAGCTCTCTCTGACCTCCAGATGTAGTGTAAAAGGAGGCAGTGGGAGAAAAATGAGGCACGGTGTGAGATGACGGCAGAAGAAGCAATGTGCTCATGGGAGATCTAGGTTTTAGTTAGAGAAAATGGGAAAGGGGAATTTCAGAACAGAGACTGACATCATGGTGGCTTTTGCTAATGATGGGACTGGTGAGTTTCAGAGGACACAGTGGATGACTTTCTGGAGTCGGGGAAAGGTCAGAGAAATGGACAAGATGGGGGTGGTGGTATGGAATTATAAGGAATTTAGACTGGTGACGATGAACCCTGGGAATCTGGGGCTTCTCGTGGTAACTGACATATCAGGGATAAAATCACCCAGGTCCGGTGGTCTCAAGACGGGCTGTGGTGGTAAAGCTGTGTGTTGGAGAGAGAGAGTGCGTGGATTACATTAAATGTCTGGGACTAACTCTTGACCCAGGAAATGTAAGAGTATGAATTGGATTAGCTGCTATCTTGATTTGGTCCACTATATATATCAATTCTTATTGTCATTGGTTTAGTGACTACCTTTGATTTGTTCGTGTGTTTCTGTATGTACGTATAACCATCTGATGCCATTAAGCCAGTTGTTTTCATTAATACTAGTTAATTAACTCATGAATTAATTACTTGTATATTTAGAGAGCAAATTCCTTGGACCAGGATGCCAGGCACGGGGACTGAGAGTGGAATATTGTGCCTACCTTTGAAGAGCTCACAGAACATCAAGGGAGAATGAGTAGAACAATGATTATAGTTGTATATAATTAATAATTCTAAACGTGGTACAAAAATAGGCTAATATATTGTCCGTCAGGCAGATGATTGAATTTACCTTCAGTAGCTCCATTCATTTTCATTTGTTGATCCGTAAAAGTGCAAAAAATAAAAATTGTGTCTAGATACCAGCTGTCATGAGCCCTTTTCAGCTTACTGTCCCAAAGAATCTTGGGCTTGAGCGGCAGGGTATTTAATGTAATCCCTGCTTCGTGACAGCAGAGTGTTTAGCGGGAAAAAGACTGGAATGGGAACAGGGAAACCTGGCCTAGCTTCACTCATGTTATGAGTGTATGGCCATGAGCTTGTGTATAAGAGTGTGGGCTTAGACATTAATTCACAAAGCATTTATTGAGTGCTTATTATGTGTAAGGATTTCTAATAGAAAGCCAGATCAAGGAAAATAGGTTTCACCTCACATTCTGCTGCCTAATTATTTCACAAATGCAAAATGCACTTTTCATAAAGAAATAAAATTTCCTCTGAAAAAGCTTGAATAAGAAAGAAAAAAATCCACCCCCCCACCCCACCCCCTTTTTTTTTTTTTTTTTTTTTTTTTTTTTTTTTTTTTTTTTTGGTTGGCAGGGCTGGGGAACTCATTCTTGCTGGTTACCATTTAAATCCCTGACAAAAGCTTGACTGAAAAACTGGGCATTAGTTTCCAATTAGCTGATAATTAAGGTGCTAACTAATAATTAGGGGGTTGGTTGGTAATAGGTCGATTTTTTAATACTCCTAACAATTACATTGTTGCAGGGTGGGAAGCGGACAAAACAACACGCTGCTCTCTTGCATTTCCTGTCCCATCATTTCACTGCTTACCCGTGGAGAAACGTCCCAGGGTTGAGGGGTAGCACCCAAATGGACACTCATTCTTTTTCTATTGGTTTCATCCTTCAGGTGCTTTGGTGTAGTCCCTTTAAAGGGTCTTGAAAAGGGGGTGGGGAGAAAAGGTGCTAACCCCTGTCTTACAAGAAAGATGGCTGTATGGAAAGCAAACAAGAACAGCAAATAACCCTGATAATGTCTGTTTCTCCATAGCTTTAATTCAGATACATACAGCATCACATTACCTAGTACTAGCTACCCGGGTGATATAGTCAACAGGTCGACAGGGACACCCGGAAAAATGCCACTGCAGCACAGGAAGTTATTCTTGAAACCAGCTGAACAGCAAAACTGATTTTATGCTGCTTTATCTTATGGTAAAACCAACAGTTTTACAATGCCTGAGCCATCGCTAACACAACGCAACTTTTAGAGGTGGAGGCAAAACTAAGCGAAAAGAGCAGTGATTGTCTTTGAATAATGATTCGAAAGAGCTGCTGTTTCAGAGATCAAATCGTGCTCACCTGAGAAAAGCCATTGTTTCTGGGTAGAGGGCCAGATAATGTCTCAGAGGGAGAGGAATTTCCATGTGCACTGAGACTCAAAGAACAATCTTTACATTCAATATTTGTTCACTGCTGAAGGTTAAGCCGTTTAGGGACAGGATTTCTGGAGCTTTTAAGTGTTACCGAGCCTTCCTGGGGGAAAAGAAGGCCATCACTCAGTGGCTTTGTCAGCTTTGGCCAACCTGCCTCTTTTAGAATCAGCAAATATAAGCTGTTTGGGAGGCGGGCAGATATCTGAACTAGAAGTATACTTCTGGGAAAAACATAGCTGGAAAGACTTCTAATTCTTCCAGGAAGACGACAGTGTCAACATTAGCAACATACTGAGGAAGCCAACCTCTAGGACTGACAGGAACTTTTATTCATGGATTTATCCATATGTTCAACAAACAGTACAAACTACCTATTGTACTCAATGCAAATGGTTAGTAGGTGAATATTAAACCATCTCTGCCACATAGGAGCCGTCCGGTATGGAAGATTAATAAAAAGATAATTACAATATAGTACAAACAGGGTTTTGATCGGGGAATCACAGCTTGCTGTGGAGATAGGCCGGAGAGTCATAGGGGTATAGGTAGGGAAGGTTTCCCGATATTCAAGCTCTTTTATTTGTACTCAGGCGACTCCTTCTTAGTGTCAGGAGAAATCCACTTTTTAACTAATCTATTTAGTAAGTATTTAGTGAGCATTCACCATGTTTTAGGTACCATTGTAGATATTGGAATCATGAATAAGGAAGAAAAGATTATACCATAGAAATAAGAAGAAAGAAATAAGAAATAAGAAAGAATATAGTATATATATGCATATATATATATATATATATATATTCATATAGTCTAAAAAACAGAGTCAGGAAATAATATAAATAAGTAAACAAATAGTATGCTAGAAAGTTCAAAGTGTTAAAAAGAAAGTGCAGCAAGGAAGGGGAATAAGGAGTGTCAGATGAGCAGAGGGTCAGATGAGGGGGACGTCTGCAAAATTTATTTATTTATTTTTTTAACGTTTATTTATTTTTGAGACAGAGACAGAGCATGAACAGGGGAGGGTCAGAGAGAGGGAGACACAGAATCTGAAACAGGCTCCAGGCTCTGAGCTGTCAGCACAGAGCCCGACGCGGGGCTCGAACTCACGGACCGTGAGATCATGGCCTGAGCTGAAGTCGGCCGCTTAACCGACTGAGTCACCCAGGCGCCCCATTTTTTTTTACTTTTTTATTTTTTTTAACGTTTATTTATTTTTGAGACAGAGAGAGACAGAGCATGAACAGGGGAGGGTCAGAGAGAGGGAGACACAGAATCTGAAACAGCAAAATTTAAATGCTCTTACTCTGAGTGAAAAATTATGTTCTAGCAGAGGAGTGACAAGATCTGATTTCTACTTCAGCAAGATCACTGTGGGTGGTATGTCAATAATAGATTTATGGGGCCAAGTTGGGAAATAGGAAAGCTATTAGAATAATCAAGACAAAAGAAGATGATGGCCTGGATCAGATTTATAGCAATGGGAATTGTGAGAAATGGGTAGATAGAAATGGATATATATATATGCAGGATATATCTTGAAGATATTACCTAGGTGCATTTGTGGATGGGTTTGGGATGTGAAAGGAAAAAAGAAATCAAGGACGGCTCCAAGAATTTTGGACAGAGCAACTAGAAGGATGGACTCAGCATTAACTAAAGGGGAAAAGAATGAGGAAGCAGCAGGTTTAGGACGGGAAGGTGGGAGATCAGGAGTTCAGCTGTGGACTTAAAAAAGGTTGAGGCGCTAATTAGCCAAGAGGAGATGTCGATTAGGCAGTTGGATATATGAGTCTGGAACCGAGGGGAGAGCTTGGAGGAGTAATATAAATATGTAAATCATCAACTTAACGATATTATGTAAAGGCCTGAGGCTGCATGACATCACCTAGGAAGTGAATGTCAACAGAGAAAAGGCTCGAAGACTGAACATTTAAGAGTTTGGGGAGACGAGGATGAACTAGCAAGGAAGACCGAGAAGTACCTGCTGGTGGGGCAGCAGGAGAATGGGGACTGTGATGTCAGCAGCTAAACACCAGAAGTGTTTCAAGAAAGAGGGGGTCACCAACTATTCCACATGCTGCTAAAGACTAAATGAGTTGAGGAAGGAGGATTGAACACTGGATTTATCAACGTGGAGATGTTTTCTGGCCCGGACAAAAGCGATTGTGGTAGAATGGTGGGGTCAAAAGCCTGATCAGAGTGGGCTCAAGAGAGAATGGAAAGTGAAGAATTGGAGACATTGCATAGACAACTCTTGGAAACCACTTCTGACATCCTCTGTTTGATAAATAAAGGCCTCCTCAAGCAACTTTCCATTCTTTTCCTATACATTTAAGGGCATGGAGTCTGAACTGGCAGCTTTCTTTTACAGGGGAGGGGGAAGCAGGGAGAAACCATTTGGAATGGAATTCAGCAGGAGGTTCTCAAATTCAAAGAGGGCAGTAATGTTACTGGACTCTTCCAGTTTTCAAGGAACAGAGAGATGTTCTGGTTGACTGAGTTCAAAAGTGCTAATCGGAAAAATACACAGAGAAATGAAAGCTAGGAAAGAGTCTCTTGGAGAGCTGGAACATTACTCAAGATACAAGCAGGGACCCAGTCTCCTCACCAACAGATGTTCATTGCTCCCTATTCTAACAACCTCACCATATTCCTGACTCAGATTTTCCCTCTATCTGCTTCCATTTGTTCTACTTGGGCTACTACTCCTGGTCATCTCTGTGCTCTCTTATCTCGTGGCTTCTGAATAATTATAAACTCTGCTGCCTCATGCTTCCACTTCCTGTTTTGTCTCATCCAGTTTCTGTCGAACGACCAATCGCTAACTTTTTCTGTATCTCCAAGTTAGAACTCTCCAATAGAGAGAGGATTAGATTGGTTTGCCTAGAGAGGGTAACCATTCTAATGAGCACAGTTCTTTTTTTTTTTTCTTTTTAAAGGTTCTTGTTCTATGTAGGACTCGTTCTGATCTCTGTTCGATTGTGGTCAGGGTGTTCATTAAGAAAGAAACATGGGAGTGTTGTCATGGGCATTGGTAGGCATTCAGAGCTTCACAAACTTCTTTTTTCTATAATTTAAAAATTTTTAAAGATTTTACTTTTTAAGTAATCTCTACACCCAACATGGGGCTCAAACTAATGACCCCGAGATCAAGAGTTGCACATTCTTCCAATTGAGCCAGCCAGGCGCCCTCAAACTTTTCCTGAATACAGTTGGCTGAAGGCAAAATAAGTTGGAAAAAGAGATAAATACATGGAAAAGATGGTTAAAATGACTTCAAAGTCAATTGTGTAGATAGAACTTTTTGAAATAAAAAATACTATAATACATAATTAAAGTAAGCATGAATGCAGAGGTGAATCAATTCCTATATAGGAATACTCTATATTATAAAGATAATTCCCTCCAATTAAGCTATCAGTTGAATCCAATTCAAGAGGAACCAAAATCCCAGTGAAAATTTCTTTCGAAACTTGACAAGTTGATTCTAAAATTCTTATAGGAAGAGAAAATACGTTGAGGGAATCTTGCCCTACAAGTGTAAAAGTCTATTATAAAACTACAGCAATAAAAAGAGTATGACCTGACACTAAGTAGAATAGACAAATGATCAATTAAACAAATGGAGATGGCAGGAAAAAAAAGTGCGCATCATAATTCAGTAGGCGATAAAGATTTCATTCTGTGTCATCATTAAATATATAATGATGAGACAACAATCTGGGGAAAAAGAAATGAAACAGAGCTAAACTGTACTTCATACCATACATCAACAAAAATCCACATAAATTAAAAACATAAAAAAAGTTAAAACCAAAAGAAATAGAAGAAAACAAAGGAGGCTATTTGTGTAACCTTGGAGTAGAGAAGGCCTTCCTAAACATTAAATCAAACATACGTATTAATACATAAAGGAAAAGTTCTTATATTTGATAATATAAAACTTAAAAACTTAGGCAAAAGGTACCATAATAAAGTAACAACAACAGCAAAAAAAAATAGAGATGGGAGAAAATAACTACCATATATGTGGCAAACGAAAGGTTAACATACAACATACAATGGCACATTAGGAACCCGACAGAAAAAAGAGCAGACATTATGTCCCATCCCTTCTCCTTTTGAGGTTCAGGAAAAGGTATAGTATGTATAATTAGAAATTGTATATACGGACCAAGTTCTGCTATTTACTATGGCAAGCAAACCACATCACTTAACTCTCTGAGATACCAATCGGACCTAATTCATGGGGAAGGGAGCATTTACTTAATTCAAAGACATGAATGATGCCATTTCAGCTATCAGTGCAGGGCTCTTTGTTACTATGGGACTATACCATGACCTTCAAATGATGTCTATTTACTCTGTACATGCAAATTCTAAAGATCTCAGGAAAGACTTTAACTTCTCTTCTTCACTACCCTAGACCCTTCAAAATAGTGAGTAATTTGTGTGGTAATTTTATTACACGAATCCTTACCTTCCAGCACTTAAAGCCTCTATCAATTCACCCTAGATGCCTTGCTTACAAACGTTCCTAAGTTGTAGAGTACAGCTCCCAATTGGGTCATAAATTTTTTCCAGGGCAAGTACCACATCTTTGAATTCTTTGTATTTCCTCCTGGTATTTAGTGGTATTTAGTGGAGTTCTCTTCACACGCACTGTGAATGGGCTTTGAGTGCATATATCCACATCTACTGCCGGGCACAACTGTAAAAGGGAACTTTGATTGTAACAAGAGAGTGGATTTACAAATGAATTCCTTACAAGAAATGCGTTTCCCTCTGATTTAGGGCTATATGTGCAAAACCCAAGGAGACTTTGACTTAATTGATTTTTCATTATAACCGTTAAGCCTACCTTTTACCGGATTATTTTTATCACTAATTCTTACTCTACAGAAAACTAAAGTGTGAGTTATCCTTCAACATGTGTGAAACCAAAAGTAAAAATATTAGCCCTGGTATGTCTTAAATGTTATGGACTTGATTATTCTTTCCCAGCTGCGTGGTGAGGATATTAGGGATGACATCACTGTGTATATACAATATATTTCAAATCCCCATTTGGAATGCAGTGACAGTCCTAGCGCCATAAAAGTATTATACTACTAAATAATTAACTAAGAAATTATGAAAAACACAATGGAGAATAAAAGACAACTGCAAAAGCATCTATCACAACAAAATAGTTGTCTTTTATAGTTTATTCTGTTTATTTTTCTGTGACTGAAGAACAAAATATCAGTTATGGGCAGATGGCCATTAGCATAATCCATCATGCCAGAAGACAAAACAATGCTTTGTATCTATCACCTTTGATTAGTAGCATAATGTTTTACTTGACTCTGTATAAATAACACTGCGTAACAGAATATGGGTCTTGACAAAGCAACAGTTTGTTTTCGATAGCAGCATCTCTGTTAGGAAATAAAAGAAAGGATGAAAATACCATCTAAAACCTCAAACATGGGGACACCTGGGTGGCTCAATCAGTTAAGCATCCCACTCTTGATTTCCGCTCAGGTCATGATCTCACAGTTAGTGAAATCCAGCCCCGCGTCGGGCTCTGTGCTGACAGGGCAGAGCCTGCTTGGGACTCTCTCCATCTCTCTCTGCCCCTCCCCTGCTTGTTCTCTCTCTCTCTCTCTCTCTTTCTCTCTCTCTCTCTCTCTCTCTCCCTCTCTCTCTCTCTCAAAATAAATAAATAACCTTTTAAAAAAGTAAAACTAAAACCTCAACCATGGATCAAAATGTGGGAAGTTCCCGATTTGCCAAAACCAAGAACACACATTCAGTGTATAGGCAGTCCGCTTAAAAATGAACATTTCCATGAAAATCTTCTGTAACAAGATGAAAAACAATTTGGGCTTTCTAACATAAAACCAAACAGCTTATATAGAATATAGCTATATTCTAAGGGCCTGAAGGAAAGTTTATGCTTTCAAACCTGGCAGGTTTGGAATTCTTGTCTTAGATTTTACCTAATAGGCCTTTGACAGCTTCTACCCTATGTGGTTTCCTTAACCTCCATTGCCCTCCACTCTATTCCCACCAGGAGGGAAAGAAATCAAAGGCCACAGACAACAAAACCTGCAGAACCTCCATCCTTAAAATTTAAGATGCTCCTGTGGCTTAGATTGGCTGACTCACAGCTAATGGCAAACGCCGGCAAACATCTTTTCTAAATAACATCTCAGAAGGAAGAATAGGCAAAGGCTATAAAACATGAGACTGCAGCTTCTTTAATTCTACTTGGGTGCAAAAGTCACAACCATTTTATAACTTGCATGAAATGGAGGCAAACACCAGCAAACCTGCAAAGAGACCAGTTCTAACTGGAACTGGGTCAGCTAAGGGGATGACTGCTGGTAGAGAAAGCAGAAAAGAAGTTCTGGGGGGAAAGGGACTGTTATGTAACGCGAGAGAGTCCTCTAGGCAGCATTCAGCAAATGTTCTTCCTTTCCTCTACCTAGCACCAACGAGGCAGCTATTTTGCAAATACCTTTTGCAGCAAATGTATTTTGCAGATGGCATTGGCAGACCCAGTTTGCACTAAAGGAGAGATGCAGTGCCAGCCTTCCATAAATCTGTGAAGAGAGCAACTAAAGTCATAGAAATATAAAGACAGGATATTAAGCAACTGCCATTGTATTAAAAACTCTCTGCGGTTGATATTTTGGAACTTAATGGCTAGACTTTGCAGACCAAGTAAGGAGCCCCTTTTCATCATCTGATAGTACTTCCCCTAAAAATCTCTATCGTGGTCTTAATAACATTTTTGGGTTTATACAGATCATGAGAGCAATATATGCTCAACATGGACATTATAAAATCCCTAAAAAATATTTTTAATGGAAAATTCTATCATCCCATGATACAGTTTCTATATTCACATATATTCACCCAGGATTCTTCTTTCATTTTAAATTGTATGTGAGTGTGTGTGTGTGTGTGTGTGTGTGAGAGAGAGAAAACTTAGACCCTATTCCAAAAATAATTCTGTATCTTTAAAAATGAGTACACGAGGTGCATTTCCCTTGTCATTAAGTATTCAGATTTCCTCCTATATAGTATTCACTATAACTATTGAGCCTTAGTATAAAAACTATTTTGCTCTCTCTGTAATTATTATTTGGAGTATTAGTTAATGCAATAAGACAGCAAAGTTAAATATGTAGTATACATTTTAGAACATAAGACAGTATCAATATTATTTGCAAATACTATGATTGTGTATCTAGAAAACTCAAAATCACCAAGCAAATCAACTATCAGAATAAGGAAATTTAGGAAGTTGGTTAGAAACAAGATGAACTTTGTTTTATTCTAACTATATACAATTAGAAATTGAAATGGAAAGAATAAGAAATTCTATTCACAATTTCCACAAAAGCTATCAAATACCAAGGAATAAATGTTATCATGAAAAATTATAAGAACATATTGAAACCATATACAAATACCTTAATAAATTGATAGACATAGCATAGTCCTTGGAAAGGAAAAGAATACCTTAAAGGTGTGATATGTTCCTAAATCTAAATTAAGTTTCTGTTTCAAAATACCACTGAGTATGTAATTAGTATGGCATGAGATAAAATGTAAACCACGTGGCTTACGTGAAAATCATCTTGGGAAGGTGCAGAAATCACCTCTGGGAATAAGGCAAGTGCCCTTCAGAGCAATTGACACTGAAGCACAAGACATCCATGCGGCGACTCATCAGTAATGACATATAGGAGGCTGCAGATACAGAAAACATCTAAGCAGCAAGTCACAGGATGGGATATTATGAGTGACAGATGTTGATTTGCAGTCAAAATGATTTTTCTACCTGAAGAGCAGTATCTAAAGTTAAAGAGCTAAGATTTATGTATTTGGTAATGGCTGATAATAGCAAAGTTGGGCAATAGAGTTAGCATATTAATTTATTTTCAGTCAAAATCCAAGTGGATTTTTTTGCAATTATAAAAAATACATCTAAAGTTCTTGTGACAGAAGAAATGCTTGAAGTGCCAAGAGATTCTTTGAAGAATACTGTGGAAGGACTAGACCTATCAGGTATCTAAATATATCATAAAGCTACAATAACCAAAGGACTATGGCGGTGAAAAAGAATAGGAAAAAAAGATGAATAGAACAAAAAATAGAGTCGTGGAACAGATCCAAACATATTCAGGGATGAAATATATTTCAATGGGAGTAATCAAAGATGTGAAGGAATGAAGGATTATTCAATAAATCTAATTGTAAGAAAATAAATTTATGTTTTCATCTACATATATTTTGGAATGATTAAAATGGAAATGGAAAAAAATTCAATGTTGTAAGAAGGTAATAATTTGTAAATTCTGTATGGATCAGGATTTCCTAGCAAGATAAAAAAGTTCCAGAGGGAATAAAATAAAAACTTGATCACTTTAACCACATAAATATTAAAATTTTCAATATATCAAAAGATTCTATAAATAAATTCAAACAACAAAAATGAGAATAGAGCATTTAAAAAAATTTTTAATATATATTTATTTTTGAGAGAGAGAGAGAGAGACAGAGTGCAAGTGGGGGAGGGGGAGAGAGAGAAGGAGACACAGAATCCAAAACAGGCTCCAGGCTCTGAGCTGTCAGCACAGAGCCCGATGCGGGGTTTGAACCCATAAACCAGGAGATCATGACCTCGGGTGAAGTTGGCCAGTCAACTGACTGAGCCATCCAGGCGCCCCAAGAATAGAATATTTTTTTAAAATATAACAGACAAAACATTCACATCTCTGTACGCAAAAAATCCTGCAAATCAATAATAATAATTTATTATACCAAATACAAGTAATGCATTGTAAAATAGGCAGAGTGTGAATACAACATCTACAGGGTTAATACACAATCAATAAACATATGAAAATATGTGCAACCTCAGTAGTTTTCAAGGAAATGAAAATTGAAATAACAAAAGTGTATGATTGTTTTGAAAATTAGAGTGGAAAATCAGGAGCTGATGATACCTACTGCTAGAGCGGGTACAGGAAAAGGGCAAGATCTCACAGATGTTGGCAGCAGTATAAGTTTGCTCTACGCATTTTGGAAAGTAATTTGGCAGCAACTATGAGCATTTTAAGAGTGCATACCTTTTGATCCAGCCACTTGCTTCACTTGTATACATGGATATATGCGTACACGGATGCTCATTATAGCACCCCTGAGTTTCCCAGACATGGCAACGGCTCTTTATTGCCCAAAAACACCTGAAATAAGTCTCTCCGATCCAAGATAATTGACCTTTAGAGTTTGACCCCAAAAGCAGACATCCAAATAATGCTATCAGGCTTGCACCCTTAATTGACCAAGGCAGTCAGTCATTTTGTTAAATTTATTCAAGCACATTGAACTTCATAGAAAAACTCTTAGAATCCCAGTAGTAGACAATGGGCATTGGGGGTAGACAAAAAAAAAATGTTCAGTCTGTACCATTGGTAGATCTTTTATCCATCTCTGTCCCTTTAATTCTCTGCCTATGTATAAATCTTCAGGTGTGGAGTCAAAATTTCTGATACCACATGATATAGTGTGATTCCAGTCTTCTTTGCATTTTCTTATTTCCCAGTTGACAAGGATGTAAGACAAATTCAATTATTAAGGGAGTTTGCTCTACTAATACTTTTAACATGTTAGTTCAGATAGTTATATTACAATATCACTAGTACAAATTAGACCCTCAGGAAGTTTTGATTGAAAGAATGAACAAATAGCTTTTATTGAGGGAAAGAAAGATGTGGAGCATGGCAGGGGAAAGACATAAACCATTTACCCAGGTATTTGTGGCATGTCTTAACTTCTTATTTTCTTCTCCAAATATTTGTGATGCGCATACACAAGGCACCATTCATTTATTCAACAAATGTTTCTTGAACACCTACTATAAACCAGGCCCTGTTCCAGAAACTGAGGACACAGCAATGAATAATACAGATGATGGAGCTTTCATTGTATCAGAAATTTCCTAGTCCTTATACATACACTACCTACCTGAAGGTTTTTCCAGCATGTTTCAGAACACACACACACACACACACACACGCGCGCGCGCGCGCGCGCACATCTCCCAGTACGGACTTCCTTAAAGCTGCAAGTTGTTTGAGATTTCATTCATTTGATCAAAACATGTCTACTGAATGCCTGGCACTATGAGTCAGCCACTGTTATTGGCACATCAGTAAATGAGAAAGACAAAGCCTTTGTCTCAAGGGAATCGTGTTCTAAAAACAAACAAGATAATTTTAGATATTGATAAATGGCATGAATAAAATAAAGAGGGCCATATGATAAAAGTAATTGACGGGAAAGGCTAAAAGTTAGGGTCATCTGTGGAGGTGACCTGTGAACTGAGGCCTGAATGACCAGAAGGTGCCAACCATGGGAAAATACAGAGCAAGAGCTAAAGCTAGATCTTTATAGATGGGAGAACAGCTTCTGCCAGAAGGGATGAACTTGTGGTGTTCTGGAAACAGAGAGGCACAAATGATCAATGGAGAGAGTGGTAAAAGATGATTTCAGAGAGATGTCAGGAGGCCAAATCATGTTGGACGTGGTAGGCTAGGGTAAGGAATGTGACTTTTATTTTAATATGTGGTGGAAAGTCACTGGAAGGTATTGAATAGGGAAGGGAATGATGGAATAAGATTTACATTTTTTGAAGATTACACTGGCTGCTCTTTAGAAAACCGGATATCGGGAAGTCAGTGTGGAATCAGCGTTGCATTATCCCAGATGACAGATAATGATAGTTTGGAACAGAGCAGGAGCAGACAAGATGATATAAAGTGGTTAACTCCTGGATATATTTTGAGGGTAGAGTGTTTCAGGGGCCCCAAGACCACCTTCGACTTTGTTGATTTCACTACAAGGACTCACAAAATTCAATAGCAATTCAATGTGAATGGTAAGGTTCATGACAACAAAGGATACAGTGTAAAAGCCACAAAGAAAGATGTGTATTGGGCAAAGTCCAGAGAGGCTAAACACAGGATTCCAAGTCCTGCCCCATCTGGCGCCGCACAGGACATGCTTTCTGTCTAGCGGCAAACGTTGGGGACAGGTGTGCAATGTATCAGTCAAGGGAAGCCCATTTTAATCTTCTGAGCTGAGGCTTTTAAGATCAGCTAACATAGGCACGTCATGCTACATGATGGCTCTCAAGCCACCATACTTGCCAACCCGTCTGTCTTGATCTTGAAAAGTAGCCACACGACAGCAGATGGACACCAGAATATCATGAAGACCTAAGGTCCTAAAAGCATATTAAGTTAGAGCGGAAACAAATGAAACAGTGAAAAGGGAAAATTTAACAGCTCTTCACATTCGAATAGATTTACAGTTTACAAAGCTTTTGCTTTCATGTACCAGTTTCCCTGATTGATGCAGCCCAGGGTTTCAAATCGGGCTGCGTTCATCATTTCCTTGGTCCTTATACTACTAGCCTCTGAAAATTGCCAACTAACCATGGCTTCTTATCCTTATCTAGAAGCCCTGCACTGACTACGGCTTCATTCACTGAGCATGCCCACCTTTGGTAGGACCCACTGCCATTTCCATGGAGCTGCCATCTGCCCAGAAACAGCTGGTGAGATCAGCGCGCTAGGGCCCTCAAGGTGTCAAGGCTTCAGAGTTCTGTGGCAAAATGGGGAAGATCACTTCTTTACCCTTTTCTCCCATAGAAGTCCCAGAGCAATACCGCATGGGTCCTAATATGTTACAGGCTCTTTAATGAAATACCCGTGCCCGTTTCTGCTCCCAGTTCTCTCTTTTCTTTGGACACAGACATAAATATGCTCGCAGGAATGGATGTGGAGTGATGCCCTTTCCAATGACATCATGTTCCTAAATGGAGGGACCCATGCTAGGGTAACACTACCGGCCTTTCTTCACAGAAGAGGAAAGTCTTCACTCAGCTCAACATTTCTCCCTTCTCCCTTTGGGAGAGGACTCCCGTCAGGGAAGAGTCTTCCTTCTGCACACCATGAGTTTTGTAAACTCAAGTCCCCATTGGAGGGGGTGCACCGCATTTGTTTAGTGCTGCCTGTGACTAGCTAATTCTGGGGTGTGGTCCTAGGAGTATGTTATGCACAAACTACGTTCTCCAAACCCATCAGTGTTTAGGAATAAAGATGATATGGTTGATCTTCATCTCTCTGACTCCTTTAGTTCCAAACTCACATGAAAAAGAGGTATCCCATTGACTGGGCCCACCAAATTCCACAGCCTATGGGAACTTAGCTGGAGACAGTGTCAATGACAGACTTTCCTTAAAACTACTGCTCTTCTCTTGTCACCATATTCTTTTCACTGGGCTAATTAGCTGCCTATAATATCTTAGGAGAATGAAAGTATAATGATATTTGCAGTGTTGTGTTGAGGTCCTCATTTATTACTTCCTCTTGGCCTTCCTTAATATTTTATCGAGTGTATGTTGTATTCCCGGCATGGCCGTTAGCTCTGGCCATGCAAGAGTGCACAAGACAGACATAGCACCTACTCTCAGGAAGCTTGCAGTCTAGTAGTCCAAAAGACATTAATGAATCGATCACCCAAGTCTTAGAATGTATAATATCAACAAAGTAAGTGCCGAAAGGGTCCTGAGCTCTGATACAGTCTGAGGGACCAAGGAAGGCTTCCCCACGGAAATGGCACTTTAGCTGAGATCCGAAGGATGAGTTGGGAGTTCACAAGACAGAGGGATGGGGTGAGAGCAAGAGAGTACCTTAGGGAAGGGTAAAGGAACCAGCAAAAGGCCCTATTGTCACAGGGAGGTGGTGCGTCACTGTGTGCCAAACTTTGTACATGTCTGCCATTTTAATTCTCTCCTTTTTTTTTCTTTTTTTTCTTTCTTTTCTCTTTTTTTTATTTTTTTTTTAATGTTTTCATTTATTTTTGAGACAGAGAGAGACAGAGCATGAATGGGGGAGGGTCAGAGAGAGAGGGAGACACAGAATCTGAAACAGGCTCCGGGCTCTGAGCTGTCAGCACAGAGCCCGACGCGGGGCTCGAACTCACGGACCGTGAGATCATGACCTGAGCCGAAGTCGGACGCTTAACCGACTGAGCCACCCAGGCGCCCCTTAATTCTCTCAACAGTCCTTCCTACAAAGTAGCTAAGACCCCCATTTTACAGACAAGGAAATTGAAGCACTCACAGTTACTGGCTGCATGACCTCGGGGAAGCATTAGAGCCAGCATTTAAGGCCAACCTTGAATGCCCGCAGGGCAGTGGTTCTCAATTGGACCCTTTCCCCAGGGCACATTTGGCAATATCTGGAAGCAATTTTAATTGTTGCAACTTGAGGAATGGTGTACTCCTGCGTTGAAGCCAGGCAAGCTGCTAAAATCCTACAATGCACTGTTGAGATTCAGGTCGAGCCCAACCTCCACTCTTCCACACCTCCGCCTTTCTCCCTAGAGGCCGCTCAGTCCTTTGTGCAGATAGACTTCTGGCCAGTCAGCTGCAATTAGCCACATGTGCCGTAGTGACCATGCATTGGACTCAGGCAGGGACCTCTGCTACTCAGCAGTTCCCTCGGGGATCCACACCAGCTTTGTGTTATCAATCCCATCTCACAGATGAAGAAACAGAGCTCGAATAACATGCCCCAAGTCACAGCAGCCACACTGACAGAGCAAGTGAGCCCAGCTCTTTTAAAATTGGACCCGATGCCATTTTCCCTTCATAAGGCAGCCCTTCAGAGGACAAACACTTCTTCTCAAGCCTCTGCAGGTAAAACTGGCCAAGGCTGGAGATGCGGGTCTGGATGTGCACTGACTGCCGGCGTGCTATCAAGAGTCTGTCGAGTTTAGTGCCTGCATTATTTTTTTAGGAGCTTGAAAATCAGCCCAGTGTTATTCGGCTTGAATTCTTCTCTTGCTAGGCTCAAAGCGCACTAGACACAATCTGCTGTTTGTGTAGAGAACGTGTCAGGAGAGAAAAGAATAGCAGCCGCGTGCGAGCATCTGCTAGAAAAATCCATCTCACCATTAACCGTACAATTGAGTGAGAAAAACATCTGTGCCTGCGATTGCAGATGTAAATCACAAAACCCAAATGGAGCAATGGAACAAACTGGAAGAGGAGCAGAGGGCAAGAAACAGGAGAAACACGTAGCTTTTGTGTCAGAAGGGGAGAGGTCTCGTCTGGGCTTCTGCACCGAACGCTCTCGCCTTCACCTTTCAAACACGACACCATCTGTAGGAAACTGCAAGATCGTCAGCAGGCAAATTATGCAAGGCAGCTCCAAGGAAGCAATAAACAAGGCGGAGGAATCCCAGACACTGTACATCAACAGCAAAAAAATGTCTGAGTGTATGTTGGTGGCATTTCAGTGTTAAGGCTGATGACTTAAAATCGTGGAGATAGAGAATGTAAAAAACGGCAAAGCTGAAGGGCCCTCAGAGATCTACTCGTTCAATCCCCCTTGTACCCGTGAGGAAACTGAGGCCCAGAGAGGGATGTGACTACCCAAGGTCACACAGCTAGGTAGCGGCAGATGATTCTGGGCAGTTCTGGGGAAACTTTTTTTTTTCCCCAGACTCGCAAAAGAAGGAACATTTCACAAAACTTTACAAATAGCTGAGAACATCAGCTTCAAAGCATAACTGAGTTACAACCATATATATAAATTTATACCTCGATTCTGGAAGCCGAAGCCAATGCCGATTACCCACCTTCGTCCAAAGTGCTGAGGTGTAATTGTGCCACTCAGAGTGGAACAGAGACACCTACTACATCTCAGCAAGTGACACTGCACATCTGCTTTGAAAATATATCTCAACTGTAAATGTGGCTCTGTGCCTGCGAGCCTGCCCCTTTTAAAGTACCATGCAGTGTGCATCTAAAGGTAGGAGGAAAGGGAAATCAACCAAGCCCACAGCACCCCAGGCCATGCTCCCTTCATTGGCCCGTGAAGAGTCTGCATTGAGGGAGTCAGGAGGGCTTTAGCTTCCGGTTCGGCCTAGAGCTAGCTATATGACCTTGAAGCAAGTACAGACCACTGGACTTGAGCCCTCCAAAACCTTTTCAGAGAGAAGGAGATAAGAGGCAGCAAAGGGAATGGAAAAATTAGAGAAATATATGGGAAGAGGTGTTGGGAAGAAGCAGGGTTCTCCTCTCTCCCTGCCCTATGCCCTCAATTACCAGCCTAACTAGCAGTATTTTCTGGAGCCGAGACAATGCCCCTCTTAAATTTGGCCTGGGTTGCATCATTCATTTGTGGCCATTCATTTGATGGCCATCTTCCTTTGCGAAATAGCTCTTCAAATCTTTGCCCATTTTTATTGGCTGTTTGTTTTCTTAGTAATGACTTATATGAGGTATTTATATATTCTGGATACAAGCACCTTGTCTGATACAAGTGCTATGAATATTTTCTCCCATTCCAAGGTTTGTCTTTTTTCTCAACGATATCTTTCAAACATTAAAGGTTTTAAATTTTAATAACATCAAATTTATCACTTTTTTGTATTTCTGTGCTTTCTGTGTTCCATCTATAAACTTTTGCCCACCCTAAAGTCACAAAGATTTTCTCCTATGTCTTTTTCTAGATGTTTTAGAGCTTGAAGTTTTACATTTATGTATATTGAGGATCCATTTATATTTATTATCTATCTTGAGTTGATTTTTACACATGACCTAAGGTAAAAGTTGACGTTCCCTTTTTTTTTTCTGTATTGAGATCCATCACTATTTGGTGAAAAGACTGTTTTCCCCTCCACTAAATTGCTTTGGCACCTTTGATCAATTGACCACGTATGTATGACATCTTTCATTTTTTAGCGTATGTATTTTTCAAGGACAGCACCAAAAGGACATAAATCTACATGTACATTTGCACTAACCACAGGTGAAGGAGGGTGGAAGGACAGGAGGCCATTTAGAAAAGTAATTGGGGGGCTCCTCGGTGGCTCAGTTGGTTTAGCGTCTCTCTCTGCCCCTCCCCCCCCCAAAATAAACACATTAAAAAAAAACCTTGCGAAAAGCAATCGATATGATCCCCATGGTTCAGAGTGAAGCTCTGAGAGGTTATCTTATGTAAGGGCACATTGAGCTGGAGAAGCTGGAATCTCAACCTAAAGTATGATGCCAGAGCTGTGCCTTCAATTACTGCTTCTGTCGCTCCATCACTCTTACCTCCATAATGCTCGGTGATAGTTCCACCTGAAACTGTTCCCTTCCATCCGAGCTGTTGAGGGCTAGCTGATAAAATAGTCACTATTTGTTGAATACCAAAGGGTTCAGTCTTTTTGTGTTTATTAACTCATTCAATCATCCCAACTGCCCTAAATTGTTACACACTATTGTCATCTTCATTTTAATGATGTGGAAACTCAGGCTCAGTAAGTTTATATAACTTGCTCTAGATCACGCAGCTATTAAATAGCAGAGCCAGGATCTAAAGCCAGATTGACCTTCCCCGCAAATCTCTTGCTATTAACCATTATGATATGCTACCTTCTCGACTTCAGGTAGATTGCCCCTGCACGGTTGCACAGGATGAGTTAATGACACTGGTCAGTCACTAATGTGCTGTCATAGCCAACAACACAATGGGGGAAAAAAAGGTAGTCACCCTTTCCCTGTCAGCACATAGTGGCTCCTGTGTTTTCCCAATTCCGCCCTGTATGCCCTTCTGTATTTTATCATTCAAAGCCATGGAGGGGAGGGATGAGCATTCAGGAAGCTCCCACACCAGACTTAGAATTTCCATATGGAACTACCTACTCTCAGAAGATCGAAGGCTGCCGTATCATAAAGGGACACCATTTGCTCTGTTATGCTTTGAACTTCAAGAAGTACAATATATGCAAAACAATTCATTTTGATAAGCTGGTGTGACTTCCTCTAACAACGAAGAAATCACTCAGGATTTTCCCAATAACTTTTTATGTTTAATCTTTATGGTCTCTTACTTGGTGTTTCACAACCTAGCGAGGTAAGCAGAGGAGATCCTACTATCTCCATTTTACCGATAAAGAAACTGAGAATCCCATGGAGATAAGAGACTTGTCCAGATTCACATAGCTAGTATGCCGTGGAGCTAAGACTGAACCCTAGGTCTTCTTAAAACCTGCTACTAATTTTCAAATTAAAAGCCACTGATACTCTAATCATCATTTCTTAAGATTATGTCTCAGCATGTTCAGATGAAGTGTATCGCATCACCAAGGTCTCTAAAGATTTTATTTAATAACACTTTCCCCACATTGTAAGCACACTGGTTATCACCCTCTGGACCACTAGGATAGACACAGTTGCTCCCTGACCTTTCAAGTGATGTCACTTTAGCAGGCTTTTAAAAGAGTGGGCCAAGGAAAAAGATTCCTGAGAGGAAGAACGTGTTACCTTGAAGAGTAATCAATTATGCGAATGGTTTCACTGCCTGTTATATCACGGATTATGCTTTCATTTTTCATATTAATGTTCTTTATGTTTTTCAATTAGTCACGGCAAATTACCTGTCCTTCGCCTTGGCAAGGGCAGCTCAGTGGTCCTCAGTGGAATATTTTCCAAGTTCTGTCTGGTGAATTCTTGATCAAATTCTTCTTGAGGCATTAACATGTAATTTTTTGAATGAATGAATGTGTTCTCTTTGACACTATCTCATTCGTGTAGGAAATTACCTATTGAATAAGGAATTGGAAAGATTTGCGTTTCTTTTTTTTTCTTTTTTTTTTTTTTTTTGCAATGGTGCACTGCGAAGAAATTAGTTTAACTTAAATCTAAAACAAGAATGAGAACATTAAAGAAGGTTAAAATTCATCTAATACTTCTTAGTCATTCTAACAGAGAGGGTTTGTGGCATGGAGCTTACAAAGTAGCAGATAGTCCAAAATCCATGTCTGCCTCCATTTCCCCCTGCCGAGTCCTGGCAAAGTGCCTGCCCCTCCCCTGCACTCCATCCCACTGCCCCCCCCCCATATTTCCCAGACCACAATAGCCAACTATCAGCATTTTAATAGCCTGTTTAATAGTCAGTCCCCATCCCCTCCCCTGAGAGTGTAAGACCTCCTAGGACAAGAAGAATGTCTTCATCAGGACTGAATCTCTACCTCTTAGCACACTGCACAACCCAGAAGTGCGTGCCTAGTAAGTGATGGGGGAATGAAGCCATTTGCCTTTGGAACACACAAGTACGTGCTCGTTAGCTACAGCCTTATCTCGTAAATTAGGCTTTGCTCAGTCTATAATTTAACCATTATGTTATGTTTCCACAATCCTCTCTGGGTAAGAAAACCAAATAACTTCCCTCCCTTGACAATCTCACAGTCCAATGAAACTCTGCCGAATATTACCTTTGTAAAGGCCACGTGGTAACCTCCCTTCAAAGTACTTCATCAGGAGCTGCCATTTTCCTTTTCCTTTGACATGTGGAATGGTCCTTAAAATTAGCAAATTCGAGGCACCTGGTGGCTCACTCAGTTGAGCATTGACTCTTGCTCTTGGCTCAGGGCATGAGTTGGAGCTCCATGTCAAAATTTGTGCTGACAGTGTGGAGCCTGCTTGGGATTTTCTCTCTTTCCCTCTCTCAGTGCCCCTCCCCTGCTCATGTTCTCTCTCTCTCTCTCTCTCTCTCTCTCTCTCTCTCTCTCTCTCTCTCAAAAATAAATAAATAAACATTTTTAAAAATTAGCAAATTCCTTCAAACACTGCTAGGATGGTGCCTCAAAGGTCAAATACTTTGGTGTTACAAGCTGGTCAGTTCTTTAGAAAGACATCAGAATATGGGGCGGGAGGCTCTTCTTCCTCAGACTGGTTTTATTATATTTTGTAATCTTTTTGGCTGGGGAGTGCACTATAGAAACTCCAACCCAAGGCCTACCCACAATTACATCTTTGGTCTTCACCAGAGGATAATTTAAATTTCTTTACACTCCATTTTCTAGTGTCATTTGATGACTTGGGGAGGGGAGGAGAGAGCCGCTGTGGACTGAGTCTCCCTAAAGAACTCTAAGTTATTATTAAACCAATATCTTTGCTATTGAAATCCCTCATTGCTATTCATAATTCTTGCAGTCACCAAGGTGGAGAGTTACAGAAGAAAATGCTGTTATTTGTTCAAACTGTATGTTAATTAAGTCAAACAAATGATATAAAAGTAGATCTCAAAATATCTCTAATTTTTATGCATTGTGCAAATGAATGAGTACAAACATCCACTCAGTGAGTGCTTACTTGACGTGAGACACAACTAAACTGCAGCTGAGGTCAAAGAAGTTTTTTCCTGCTTTCTCCTTTAGGGTTTTGATGGTTTCCTGTCTCACATTCGGGTCCTTCATCCATTTTGAGTTTATTTTTGTGTATGGTGTAAGAAAGTGTTCTAGTTTCATTCTTCTGCATGTTGCTGTCCAGTTCTCCCAGCACCATTTGTTAGACTGTCTTTTTTCCATTGTACCCCAATGTTTATAGCAGCACTTCCACCAGTAGTCAAATTATAGAAAGAACCTAAATGTCCATCAGCTGATGAATGGATAAAGAAGGTGTGGTTTACATATACAATGGAATACTACTCAGTAATGAGAAAGAATGAAATCTGGCCATTTGCAGCACTGTGGATGGAACTGGAGGGTATTATGCTAAGTGAAATCAGTCAAACAGAGAAAGACAGATACCATATGTTTTCACTCATATGTGGATCCTGAGAAACTTAACAGAAGACCATGGGGGAGGGGAAGCGGGAAAAAAAACAGTTACAGATAGGGATGGAGGCAAACCATAAGAGACTCTTAAATACTGAGAATAAACTGAGGGTTGATGGGGGGTGGGAGAGAGGGGAAAGTGGGTGATGGGCATGGAAGAGGGCACCTGTTGGGATGAAGACTGTGTATTGCATAAAAACCAATTTGACAATAAATTATATTTAATTTAAAAAAGGACAAAAAAAGATACGACTAAACTGCAAAAGACCTGAAAAAGAACCCATGAGGTCTCTCTTTCCAGAGAAGTCTGTAAGTGATACTCGCTGCTAATGGACTGGCATGTGGAAACAATCAAAGGAATAGCATAGCAGAGTTGAAGAGTTGTAAAAAGCTTGAAAGAATGTCTGTTTTCCTGGGCTTCAGTACAATGTAGGATTATTTGCCCTTCTCTCGAACCCTCCAGGAAGCAGAAATGCCACACAACTCTCAGTTACCCCTTCTTGCAACTTGACAAAGCAACAAGCAGAGTTCCTTCCTATGACTAAGGAACACTTTTCCTGCTTTGATATCATTTCAGTTCCCTTTACTGTGATATTCTGATGCAAAGAATACAACAAATCCCTATTCCTTTTGTGGAAATTTTTCATGCCCTTTAACACCATAAATAAGATGACTCTGATGCTCATAATCTCCACTAGACAAACCCTAAGATATTCTCATTCCCTCTAATTTTACTCATTTAATCCTGTTTAGACACCAAAACAAGAACAGCTCCAGAATCTACTTTCTCCATTCCTGGTTCTCAGAACTACTGGAGACTGATACAAACTGGATCCACCACTCACAAAGTCATTATATCACGCCCACAACTTCACATAGCTAATTGCCTGGTTAAAAAAACAAAAACAAAAACCAAAAACAGATATACAAAGAATCCTGTAGAGGCAGGCTGTGTGTGTGTGTGTGTGTGTGTGTGTGTGTGTGTGTGTGTATTTCATTAAGGGTTAGAATTGAGTAGACATGCAATTTTTGTGGTATTAACTCTGAAATGGATGATTTCAAAAATGAACAAGAAATTAAGGTCAGCTAATTTGGACATATAAATTTGATGGCAAAAAAATAGGATTTTAAGATTCCTAGGGAAAGGGAAATCACTGGCAGTCAAAATGTCCAGCAGACAGAAAAGTCAACAGTTTAACACAGATGTGGTAGAGTGGAAAAGATGGAACTAAGGTTTATATTCTGTGTGATGTTGGGCAAGTCTCTTAATCTCTGTTAGCATGTAGTAAACACCTCTTGGACTGGTGTTCCAGCTGAGAATTCTCCTTCCTCTGAGAATGGCCTCAATATGCAGGGATGGTAGGCCACCAGCGCTCATGTTAATACTATGAGATCCTGATCACTTCGCCATGGTTATTGATCCAGGGGTTGGTACAGGATCCAAACCAAGTACATAAGGTTCTTTCTTTTGGGATTGTAAATCTTGAACAGAGAGGCACAGTGTACTGTTTGCAGTTGGGTGTCCTGTCATTTCATTCTGCCTAGCCCATCCACAGTAAGTTCTTTACATGTCTTTAACTTGACGCTAGTTTCCTTGAGGACAGGACCTTTGTCATATATCCCTCTACAGGGTAACAGAGAAAACTTTTATAGTGATATAAATATCCATTATTTTGATTATGATGGTGAACTCATGAGTGTATACCTATGTCAGAATCATCGATTTTTGTACTTTAAACATAGACAGAATGTCATGTGTCAATGAAACCTCAACAAACCTGTAAAAATGTTGCGGAAACCCATTGGAAGGAGCAATTAATCTGTATTGGTGTGAATATGGGAGAGATTTGTTTCAAATAAGAAAGGCTTACGGTTTTCCAGTTAGCTCTGAGTACTTTGTACCAATAGTACCACTCTCACGGTCCTCTTCTAAGAGAAACTGCTCTTTCCATGGGCTCTGCTAATGAAAGTGTCATTGGGCTGCTTCTTGAGCAAGGGATAGTACTTACTGTATCATAAATGGATCACCTCACCTAAGGATGGCCAATCCCGTTAGGTGATTAGCTAGACCAGTCAAACCCTTTCCAGCCAGAAATTGATTGGATAGTAAGATAATCTTCTTGTTGGTAGCAGAAGAAAATATTTGGAATGAAGAGAGAGAAGTCAAGATGCCATGAGAGAGAGACAGAGAGAGAGAGAGAGAGAGAGAGAGAGAGCCCTACATCAACAATGTCACCTTGGTTGCCCAGACAAACAGAGCATCAGAGCAGTTACTGTGGCCACTTACAATAACTCCATGATTTAGGATAACCTGAGTGAGACTATAACTTTCTAATTAAAACACCGGAATCATCCCATTACATTGTCAAGATGCCCACTGGTCAGGAGCAGCATGGGATCTGATTAAACTTCTCTCTTTTGCCATTCCCACTTCCTGCCAATTAAGACCAAGTCTTTTAGCAGTAGCAAATGTACTGGTGACTTGTAGCATTAGATATCTGCCCCAGGGGTGCCTGGGTGGCTCAGTCACTTGAGCATCCAACTGTTGATATCCACTCAGGTTGTGATCTCACCGATCGAACCCCGCATCAGGAATCAGGATCCGTGCTGAGCGTTGAGCCTTTTGGGATTCTCTCTCTCTGCCCTTCCTCCTCTCATGCTATCTCTCTCTCTCTCTCTCTCTCTCTCTCTCTCTCTCTCATAAATACATAAATAACATTTTTAAAAAATAAAGAAATCTTCCCCAAGTGATGCTGTACATCATTAGTTTCAAACAAGTTGTTTTAGGTCACTTTCAGAGTAGATATCCAAACTGACCTATCTGGGTATGAAGCAGTTTTATTCCTTTTTTGGCAGAGAGATGGTGGTGGACAGTGCTGGATATTCTCTGTTTGCACCTCAGGATCCATTTTCTGCCTTTCTTTGCCCTTCTTTAAGCCCTGGTGGACTGACATCATTGACTGGGTCATCCAGGCTCCCTTAGCTTCCATTAGGTTCAGCCCCTTGGAAACTCTAGCAGACTGTTGGAGAGAGGGAGGAGGGAGAGTTGGTAGGGGGTGCTGTTGGGCAGGGCCTGCGTTCCTCTACCTAAGGCTACAGCTCCTCCATGGCCCCTCTTCTATAACTCTCACTATATTCCAGAAATGGTTGCCTTCCTTGTCCCTGTAGGCCTGGGGATGATAATGGGTTCCTAGGCTTCCACCATTGCTAAAATCTACAATACTTCACTATTCCTTATTGGTTACCTTGCCTTTAAATAGTTCTTTTATTAAACTCTTCATATACTCTTTTTGAATAGGTCATCTGTTTCAGTGAGATCCTGACACAGGGACCTGATCAAAGTTAACTGTGTAAGTTTGGAGCACCTATGAAGCTTTTCTTTTCCATAAACGTTCTAAGTGACAGTAAGGGCCGACATGACATACACCTCCTATTCTAGACACAAAGAATCTGTTTGCCTCTTTGTATCTTCTACTCCTATCACAGTACCTGACACAGAGCAGATGCTCATCAAACATGTACCAAAAGATTTTTGTTAATGACTCAATTAATTTAAATTAATGTGACTTCTGCAATTAATGCTTGGATAAAGGTTTCCTGATATTTTATATGAACTTTTCTAATTGGGAAAGAAAACCAACAGTGAGCAACCTCAGCAGTAATTTAAGGGATGCAGATAAAATCAGCAATGCTGTAACATTCTGCACCTATTAAATACACAAATTTAAGCTATAATACCAAATGCTGGTATTGTAGCAAAGCTGTATATTCAAATACTGCTGGTAGCTGTATGAATTGGCAGAGCCCATTTAAAAAGCAATATGGCAATATGTGTCAAAAGCCTTAGAAATGACCCAGTAATCCCACTCTTGGGGATTCATCCCAAGGATGTAATTGAGGAGAAGCAAAAAGCCATATGCGCCGAGGTGTTTAATGAAGCAATACCTATTATATCAGAAAAACTGGAAACAGCCTAAAATGCCCAACGTGCATTCGATGTTTTGGGGGGATATTATAGAGGTGGCAACAAAAGAGAAAAGAGTTCTATGTATAAAAAGAAAGAGGAAATCTGGGGACATAGACACATGCAGAGAGAAGCAAGGTGCCCATCTACAAGCCACGGACAGCAGCCTGGAGTGGATCCTTCCTCGTGGCTTTCAGAAGGAACCAACCCCAAGAATACCTTGATCTTGGATGACTGTTAGAAAATAAATCTTTTGGGGGCACCTTGTGGCTCAGTCGGGTAAATGTCCAACTCTTGACTTCAGCTCAGGTCACGCATGATCTTGCGGTTCTGAGTTTGAGCCCCACATCAGGCTCTGTGCTGACAGCACTTTCTCTCTGCCCCTCCCCACTTTTGCTGTGTCTGTCTCTCTCAAAATAAATAAATAAACTTTAAACAAAAGAAATCTTTTAAGTCCCCCATTCTATGGTATTTTGTTGTGGCAGCCATAGCAAACTAATACTGAAGCAAAGGTCAAAATGGTGAGAGCAGTACAACTATTAAAATACAGATGTATGTCAACAAAGACAGAAAGTGAATATGCAAAACCAAAATGCACTGATGAGTTATGGTAGTCGGATATGCGTGATTCCTTTATCTTGGCAAATGCTGCAATAGCTACATTTATCCAATTTAAAAAATTGCCACAGGGAGGGGAAAATGTGTGTCAAAGGTTTATTACAACAGCATCAATGAAAAACAGACTTGGTTACACTGCACTATATACCTATGATTAAATGTATCCTAATTCTCTCTCTCTCCCTCTTTTTCACATAATTTCAGTAGCTTTGCATGCTGTGCTTATGTAGCCATTTGTAAATGATGATCTGTTGAGTGACGAAACATGGTAAATTAACTTGTGTGATGTGCTTAATAACTTTTTTTTCTCCTGAGGGATAAAGCTTTTGTGGCTGGAAACAGTTGAAAACTTCATGCTATTGAACCACAGCTCTACAGCTGGACCTCGATCCCTGTTTGGACATTTTGCCAATCCCTAGAGAATCTTGACTGGCCCCCAGGTTCTTTAGGCCTCTCCTTTCAACACCCGGGGTCATCAGCTTGTGTACCTATACAGTGAGCCATCACAAACCAAATCTGACCTCAAGCACGGGAATGTGAACCAGACTGGAACATTTTGGCAAGCTACCTGATTGTGAATGCACCCTTAACCTTGTCTCACAGCCATCTCCCATAATTGGATCTTGTCTTTTTTGTGCTTGAAGCTATGTATTAATAATGTATAAGGTACTTCAGCCCTCTCAGAGGCTCCTGTCTTGTTCTATCCAATACTCAGAGCTCAGTTTCTGAACCTCAGTCTAGAGTTACCTTCAGTAACTCTCGGTCTCCCTGATTCAGGACTTGCTCCTAACTCCGATAACCACCACCAAATCCATATGAGGACCACTCGCATCTGAAAAAACTCCCTCAATTCTTAAAATGCACATGCATGAACCCCGTGCTCTCTTCTCTTGGAGTAGACTCCATGAATCTGCATTTTTTAAGCTTCCCAGGTTATTCTGAAAAGAATATAAACATATAAAGGATATAAATATATATAAAGAATATAAACATATAAAAACTCAAGTTCAAGAGCAATTGTTCTGCACAGCAGCCGGAAAGATCTTCCTGAAAGTCAAGTCTGACACCTTACTTCTCTGCATTACAACCTTCAATTTCTCATTACATTTGAGTTTAAGCCCCAAATGCTTAAGACAGGTTGCAAGGCCTTTCAGGACCTGACTCCTGTCTGCTTGTCCATGGTCATGTCTTACTGGTCCCTGTGTTTCTAGGAATACTCAATTGCTACTGGTTTTCTGTACTTACCATGCTACTGCAAACTTCCATGCCTCTGCTTAGGCCTGTCTACCTAGTGAATATCCGGTCTTCAAAACCCCACTCAGGTAACCTGTACCAACACTACAAAGGCTTTACACATCACACACACACACACACACACACACACACACACACACACACACGGTCTCCAGACTTAATTGCTCTTTCTCTATCTTTACTGTGTATGTCATTCTGTTGTTGCATTGAACTCATACAAACTGCATTTCTTTTATTCCTGTCACTACTTCACCCTCTGCTAGACTGTGAGTTCTTGGAAGGCAAGGACACCATCCTAATAACCTCCATATTCAGAGTGCCTTACATATAGTAGGTGCCTGGTAAATGTTGACCACAATGCGTATGTGCTCTTTAAAGCATCCAGATTCCAGTGAAACTCTTTCTGTCATGATAGTTCATTTCATGTGTCAAGTTGACTAGCTACATCGTGCCCGGATTAAACATTATTTCTGGGTGTTTCTGTGAGGGTGTCTCTGGATGATATGAGAATTTGAATCAGTAGACTCAGAAAAGTAGATTGCCTTCCCCAGTGGATGTGGGAGTCATCCAATCCACTGAGGTCCTGAATAGAACAAAAGATGGAGGAAGGAGGAATTCAACCCTTTTTCTTTCTGCCTGGTTGCTTGAGCTGGGACATGGATCTTCTCCTGCCCTCAGTGCTCGTAGTTCTCCTTTGGACTCAGACTAGAGTCTACAACATTGGCTTCTCTGGTTCTCAGACCTTTGGAGATAGAGAGATAAAGATAGAGATAGAGATAGAGGGTTATAGATATATAGATATAGATATTCTGCCCTATTGTTTTTGTTTCTCTGGGGGAACCCTGACATCTATGATACATCTATGATACACTGATCCAGGAATAATTTCTGACTATCTTGCCTCCTGGCTTGCTATTTCCATGCATGCTATTTCCTCTCAATAAAGTTTACTTACTCCATATGACAAGATTAGATTAATTTTTTTAAGTCCCGCATTTAGTACACAACGTATCTCTTTGTACCTCTATTGTTGTGATTTTCACACTCTGTTTAATATCATCGTTAACTGAGGATCTATAGTTTTGCTCAACATTGTATGTTCAATGACTGCCACATGGTAAGTGCTCAGTAGTTAGGTATCAAATTAATAACTGATATTCTTTTTTTATAACTGATGTTCTTTTGCCAAGGTCATGAGGTCTTATTCGATTAGAAACCTAGAAATGATTTCCTTTATTCAGCAGACTGTAAATAGTATGTGACATTGATTTTAAAGTATTTTGCTTCCTCTTGTCAGTTCTTGATGAGATGGTTCAATGTAATCCATCATTTTAGTATTTGATCATTCTCAAAATAAATCAGTTAGTTCCAAGTCTTCATGGGAAACAGGTTACCATTCAGAAAGCACAAATACTCTTTCTGATTTGAAACGTGATTCCTTGGGGTGCCTGGGTGGCTCAATCGGTTAAGCGTCCGACTTGGGCTCAGGTCATGATCTCACAGTTCTTGGGTTTGAGCCCCACGACTAGCTCTGTGCTGACAGCTCAAAGCCTGGAGCCTGCTTTGGATCCTGCGTCTCCCTCTCTCTCTGCCCCTCCCCTGCTCATGCTCAGTCTCTCTCTCTCTCAAAAATAAATAAACCTAAAAAAAGGAAAGTGATGTCTTTGGATGTTATCTTATGCTTTCTAAAGATTGAGCTAAAATATTAAACTTCACTTGTCTCACATCAAAAAGTGCTTTGGGGGGTGCCTGGGGGGCTCAATAGGTTAAGCATCTGACTTCTGCTCAGGTCATAATCTCACAGTTCGTGGGTTTGAGCCCCACATCGGGCTCTGTGCTGACAGTTCAAAGCCTGGAGCCTGCTTCAGATTCTGTGTGTCTCTCTCTCTATCAGCCCCATCCCCGCTAGCTCTCTCCCTCTCTCTTGCTCGCTCTCTCTCTCTCTCTCTCTCTCAAAAATAAACAAACATTACAAAAAAAATTTTAAGTGCTTTCAGATGGAAGAAACAGGGTGGGAAGGAAGTCAATCAGCATTCCCTGAGATCCTACTATGTTCTCGTTGTGACATAACAATATAGGCATTACTGTCCCCTTGAATGTAAAAACAATGCAACTATGATACCGATTCCCATTTTAGAAATGCCAAAAAGGAAGTTAAGGAACATGAAGTGTATTTCTCACTGTTACTCAACTCAAGCAGAAGAGGAAGGATTCAAATCCAACTCTGACAGCCACTAAGACTGTATACTTTTCAGTGAACTAAGCACATCATCTGCCTTAGAGCTCTTAAGCCTTTCCCAGTAGCAAGAAAAACAAAGAGAATAAATTGTTAGATAAAACCTTGGCCACGGAGATTAATACCGGATCTTCTGTATGTGTTTTGAACTTGCAGTCTATGCTATTCATTCAACAAATAAGTATTGAGGGGTCTCCTTTTGGGAACTGGGGATACAGCAAGTTCAAAGACTAGCACAGTGTCTGCATTGGAGGAGTATACATCTGAGAGGGAGATCTGAAAAAATAAATAAACAGCAAATCATCCATTCCATTTTCAGTAAGTGATACAGAGGGGAAGACGAGGATGCTGTGGATCATAGAAATGGGCCTGACCTCTGGATGTCAGAGAAGGTTTCTCTGAGGATGTGACTTTTAGAGGTAAGATTTGTAGGTGGCAAAGAGTTGACCAGGCAAAGGATGGAGAGAGAGTTGCAGGCAGTGGGAACAGTGTGGGAACAGTTGCAACAGTGTGCAGTGTGCAACAGTGGGAACAGTGTGCCTTTGAGGCAAGAAAGAACACGGAGTTTTAGAAGAACTGAAAGATAAAAAGGCAGACAAGGGTGGGAATAGAGCAAAGATTTGCACCCTCAGCCTCTGCAGTGCTAAGCTTCTCCATGTCAATGCTGGGTCCAGCCAACTAAGGTGAAGAATATGCTACACTCAGTCGCCAGGAAAACGGACAGCTGGTGAGATGAGCGGCAAAGCGGGTACATGCGTGGCAAAGACGTCCGGGCTCTTTATTCCTAAGTCACCAAAACCTTCCTGTGTTCCCAGTGAGCATCAGGGCTCTGCCCTTGTATCTGCGATGAAAGTTACCCAACCTCCTTGTCATCATGCCTATTTTTAACCTACTCTAGGGATCTCTCACCTGCACTCAACCCAGAAGGGCCATCCTGCCTAGCTCTGAGCTAAATAAACTGTTCTCCAGAAGTTTTCTATTCCTATTTCTATTATTTCTATTTTCTAGTCATGAATGGCAGATGCAATCTCTCAGGGCCCCGTTTAGTGTAAAAGAGACACAGTTCACTGAAGAATTGTATTGTTTTCTGAGTCTCAGTGCCCTTAACGATAAGGAAGTGAATAAAGTGCTGGTTGGTAAGGATTACAGTATAAACTGAGGTTGATCAAATCTGCAGGGAAGCCATCTAGAAAGAATGCGTTTAGATAAAGGTGTAAGTCATGGCCCAATAACAGGCCCAACTGTGTAGCCTTTCAGGCCGACCAATTCCCAATTTCTATTCTTGAAAAGGAGTGTAAAATGATCATTATAAATGAAAAAAACATGACATGAGTAATCTGTTTTCTTAAAATTCAAGAGGAAAATTAATTCAAACATTGCTCTACTTGACGTGCACAATTAGCAGAGTTTTGGAATGGCCCCAAGTGACAGCTTCAATCTTAGCTCTTCAAATAAAAGCCTACATATTTTTAGACAGAAGAACTGACTAAGATATAAGTGGCTCGCAGTTAAAGTAATTGCATATCTGGTGGTGGTAAAGTGAATTATAGAAGTGACAAATGCTGTACTTAAATAATTTCAGGCAAACAGCATCCCCCTTCTGCACAGAACGGATCCAAAAGAGCAGAAGTCAGTACAACATCTGCCTCATTTATTCTGTTCTTGCCTACACGGCCAAGGCCCAGTTCCCTGTTTGAGCTGGAGTCACCAACCAGCCTCTGACAACAGCGGATAGACCAAGAGTGATTCCTAGCAGCAGTCAGCTTCCTTTTCTGAAAAGTGAAAAAATGATGACAGTATCTCTAAATCCACAACATTTAACCTTGACAAAAACTTTTCTTCTGGTTTCAATGAAAAAGGACTCTGCTCTTCAAGAAATGTGAAGAATGCCACTCTGCCTGGAATGCTTTGTCCTCACCAACTCTCCATGTCGCCATCACAGTGAATTTCCCCCTACCTACCCCTAATCCTGGGTTATATGCCGGTGCTTACCACTCTGCGTTCTTTTAGCTGTGCCGGGATTCATCTCTCTTCCTAAATAATTTGCTGAGATCTAAGGTCCTGGAAGACAGATACCATGATCCCAACTCCACCTCCAATATGTAAAATAGCTTTGGGCACACAGTATTATTATTTAATAAGGGCTTTTTGAAGTAGATACCAGGATTTAAAATCTTCTTTAAGCCAATCATTCTGAGATTGTTTACGTCATACTTTGAAAACAGGTTGCATCAGCATAAGCAGTGAAGAAACTACTTCTGAACTATTCAGCTGACCCTCTTAGTTTTTTTAGAAGGTTCCTAGCTGCTATGTTTCACAAAGTCATGGTTCGACTGGTTTGGGGAACGTTATGCTGCCCATTGGGTAAATAGAGCTTCTGTGTTAAAAGAAGACAAACTTCAATTCTGCAGATTTTTTTTTTTTTTTTTGCAGGTGGGGGGTGGTGGGAGGAGGGGCAAATAGCAAAAATTACAAAGGAAAACTTCTGGTATCTATCTTTGTTAAGTTCACAAGTATGTATTTCCTTTGAAAATACCAGCCTAAAGAGCATTAAGTTGCTCTTTAGAATAATTAAGAATATGAATTTGTTCGGTACATATTTTTTTGATTATCACAGTCACTGCATTGTTTCCATTAACATATGCAACGTGATTATTGATTAAATGCTTGTTTATGCATTCAGCCAAGCTAATAAGTTATGTAGCTTCATCATCAAGTTCTGCCGCTGGATCTCTGAAATATGAAATTGGATAAGCATGGTATAGAACTTTTTGTTAATAAAATATGCAGAAAAGGTAGCAAAGTGTACACCGTGAGTATTCAACTGGTAGACTTAATCAGCATAAAAGTGTGATTATGTAAGTGCAGGGCAGAATCAATGAACTGTGCCACATGAGCCCTGCGTTGTGCTGCACAATTGTCAAATTACACCCCTTGGTGACCATGCTTATCTGGAACACCACAAACCCAGATCAGAGAAAAGGAACACATACCTGACCATATGACATTTATGGGTCTTCCCGAAGAGGAAGTGTTTTCGATCTCATTTCTTTCCTCCTAGAATTTTACTTGGCAAAACACTGACCCTTAGTGAAATTGGCAAAGTTGTGTCTAAACATACATACAATTGAGCTAGACTCAGGCATCACTCAAAAAAATTCTTGGCACCTTTTTAAAACTCTTTCTTTTTGATCAAGGGCAGTAGGAACTTTTCACCTTTTGTGTTACATGAGGAATCTTTTGAAGGTTACTCTGTCAGTCAACTAGAGGCTTTAGTGTAACAAAGGGTTTTTAGGTATGTAATAGATTTTTTTTTTCTTGAGGTTAAGTGATACAGTGGGGCCAAAGTACCTTGGCACAGGCATCGGCCTTCTTTATTCATGGACTGAACCTGGGGACAAAGGAAGCAGACTTCTTTACCTCTCTCATCAAAGATACTACTCTGCCATAAGCATTCTCTCTTTGACTTCTGCCTTGTACTGATGGACCCTTAAGATATACACACAATTGGATGGGAAACTAAACATTACCCCAGTCTGGAGAAATTTAGAAGGACAGTATAAAAGCCAGGTATCTAGCATTTTCTTCAGTCTGGACTATAATATTTCAACATTCATATCCTAGGATTCACATAATGCTTTTATTTATCTATGTACTTGTCAGTTTCATTGAGATATAGTTGGCATTTTACACTGTGTAAGTTTAAGCTGTACAGTGTGTTGATTTGATACATTAATATATAGCGAAATAATCACCACCATAGCATCAGTTAATACTATTCCTCCATCCCGTCACATAATTACCATTTCTTTGTTTGTGGTGAGAACATTTAAGATCTACTATCTTCACAACTTTCAAGTATGTAATACGGAATTATTAGCCATAATTACCATGCTGTGCATTAGATCCCAGAATTTGTTAATCTTATAACTGGAAGTTTGTACGCTTTGAGCAATATCTCCCCATTTCCCGTATTCCTCAGGCCTGGTAACCACCATTCTACTCTCTGTTTCTCTGAGTTAAGCTTTTCTAGATCCCACATATAAGTGAGATCATACAGTATTTGTCTTTCTTCGTCTGACATATTCACTTAGCATAATGCCCTCGAGGTTCATCCAAGTTATTGCAAATGGTATGTTTCTTCTTTTTTATGGCTGAATAATACTTCATTGTGTGTATCTACTGCATCTTCTTTATCCATTCCTCTGCTCAGGGACACTTAGGTTATTTTTACATCTTGGCTATTGCGTACAATGTTGCAATGAACATGGGGACGTAGGGATCTTTTTGAGATCCTGTTTGCCTTTACTTTGGATCTATACCCAGAAATGGAATTGCTGGTTCAAATGGTTCTAGTCTTCATTTTTTGAAGAGCCTCCGTAGTGTTTTCCATAGTGGCTATATCAATTTACTTTCCCCCTAAAATTGCACAAGGGTTTTCTTTTCTCCATATCCTCACCGACTCTTGTGATTTCTTGTCTTTTTGATGATAGTCATTCTAACATGTATGAGGTGATATCTCATTGTGCTTGTAATTTGCACTTCCCTGATGATGAGTGATATGGAGAACCTTTTCATGACCTGTTGGCCATATGTATGTCTTGTTTGAAAAAATGTATGTTCGGTACCTCTACCCATTTTCTAATCAGGTTTCTTGGGTATTTGCTATCGAGTTGCACGAATTCTTTATACATTTTTGGTATTAATCTTGTATCAGATATACCATCAGATATATGATCTTCAAATATTTCCATAGATTGCCTTTTCATCTTGTTGATTCTTTGTTTTGCAGAAGACTTTCAGTTTGATGTAGTCCCACGTGTTTATATTTGCTTTTGCTACTTGTTTTTGATGTCATACCCATAAGACGGTTGCCAAGACCAAAGTCAAGAAACTGTTTCCCTATGATTTCTTCTAGAATTTTATTTTCAAGTCTTCAATCCATTTTCAGTTAATTTTTGTGAGTGGCATAAGATAAAGTTCCTATTTCGCTCCTCTGCATGTGGTTACTCAGTTTTCCCAACACCATTTATTGAAGAGATTTTCCTATTGTGTGTTCTGAACTCCCTTGTCAAATATCAGTAGCCCATATATGCAAGAGTTTATTTCTGGGCTTTCAATTTTGTTCTGTTGGTCAGTGTGTCTATTTTTATGCCATTACAATACTGTTTTGATGACTATAGCTTTATAGTATAGTTTGAAATTAGGAAGTCTTGTGTCTCCAGCCTTGTTCTTTCTCTGAATTGCTTTTGCTATTCAGGTCTTTTATGACTCCATACAAATTCTAGCATAGTTGTTTTCTATTTCTGTGAAAAATGCTCTTGGAATATTGATAGAGAGTTCATTGACTCTGCAGATGGCTGTAAGTCGTATGGACATTTTAACACCGTTATTCTTCTGATCCATGAACATAGGATCTCTTTACATTTCTTTGTCATGTTCACTTTCTTTCCTCAAAGTCTTTGTGGTTTTAGTGTACAGATATTTCACCTCTTTGGTTAAGTTTGTTCCTAAATATTTTATGTTTTTAATACTACTGTGAATTGAATTGTTTTCTTTAGTTTCAAATGCTTTGTTATTAGTTTATATAAACACAAATAATTTTGTGAATGTTGATTTTGTATCCAGCAACCACACTGAAAATGTTGATTAGTTCTAACAGTTTTTGATAGAATATTCAGGATTTTCTACATATAAGAACACACCTGGGTGGCTCAGTCAGTTAAGTGTCTGACTCTTGATTTTGGCTCAGGTCTTCATCTCATGTTGCATTCTGTAAGTTTGAGCCCAGTATCCAACTCCACGCTGACAGTGCGGAGCCTGCCCTCCCTCTGTGCCCCTCCCTTGCTTCTCTCTCTCTCTCTCTCTCTCTCTCTCTCTCTCTCTCTCTCTCTCTCTCTCTTTCAAAATACATAAACTTAAAAAAAAGGTCAGGGGTGCCTGGGTGACTCAGTTGGTTAAGCATCCAACTTCGGCTCAGATCATGACCTCGCAGTCCATGAGCTCGAGCCCCATGTGTTGACATCCCCATGTGTCAACACAGGGCTCTGTGTTGACAGCTCAGAGCTTGAAGCCTACTTCAGATCTGTCTCTCCATCTCTCTCTGCCCCTCCCCGTCTTGTGCTCTCTCTCTCTCTCTCAAAAATAAACATTTAAAAAAAATTTAAAAGATCATATCATCTACAAAGATAATTTTGCTTCTTCCTTCCATATTTGGATTTTTTAAAAATTTCTTTGTCTTCTTTAATTGCTCTGGCTAGGACTTCCAGTACTATGTTCAATACGAGTAGTGAAAGTGGGCACCCCTGTCTTCTTCCTGATCTTAGAGAAAAAGCTTTCAGCCTTTCACCATTGAGTACACTGTTGGCTGTGGGTTTTTCATATATGGCCTTTGTCATGTTGGTTTGTTCCTTCTATACTCCATTTGTTGAGCATTTTTATAATGCAAGGATATCGTATGTGACAAATACTTTTTCTACATCCATTGAGATGATCATACGTTTTTTATCTTTTATTCTATTAACGTGGTGTATCACACTTATTGATTTGCATATGTTGACCCATCCTTGTATTCCATGGATAAATCCCATTTGATCTTGGTGTATTTAGTCCTTCAAATGTGCTATTGAATGCAGTTTGCTAATTTTTGTTGAGAATGTTTGCATTTATATTCATAGGAAATATTGGTCTGTAGTTCTTTCTTATTATAGTATTCATATCTGATTTTGGCATCAGGATAATGCTGGCTTCATAAAGTAAGTTTGAGAGTAGGCCCTTCTCTTCAGTTTTTTGGAAGAATTTGAGAATTATTGGCATTAATTCCATTATAATGTATGGTGGAATTCACCAGTGAAACCATCCAGTCTCAGGTTTTTCTGTCTTGGGCAGGTTTGATTACTGATTCAATCACCTTACCCATTGATCTGTTAAGATTTTCTATTTCCTCATGATTCAGTCTTGGTGAGCTGTATGTTTCTAGGAATTTGTCCATTTCTTCTAGGTTATTCAGTTCGGCATATAATTGTTCACAGTTATCTATTATGATCCTTTACAATTCTGTAATATCAGTTATAATGTCTCCTCTTTCATTTCCGATTTTATCTGAGTCTTCTCTCTTTTTTTTTGCTGAGTTAGTTTATCAATGTAGTTTATCTTTTCAAAACACCAGCTCTTAGTTGTGTTTATCTTCACGATTGTTTTTTGGTCTCTCATTTATTTCTGCTTTTTTAATTTCCTTCCTTCTGCTACCTTTCTTTGGACTTGGCTTGTTCTTTTTTCTAGTTTTTTTGAGGTATAAAGTTAGGTTGTGTCCTTGAGATCTTTCTTAATGTAGGCATTTTGCAGTATAAACTACCCTATTAGAACTGCTTAGGCAGCATCCAATATGCTTTGATATGTTGTGCTTTCATTTTCCTTTGTTTCAAAATATTTTACTTTCCTTTTGATTTTTTTCTTTGGCCCTTTTATTTTTCGAGAGTATGTTGTTTAACTTCCATATATTGCGAATTTGCCAGCTTTTATTCTATTACTGATTTCTAGTTTCATCTCATTGTGATTAGAAAAGATAGTTGGTATGATTTCAGTTTTCTTAAATTTGCTAAGGCTTGTTTTGTGACCTTTCCTATGTTCTAGGATAGGAGAACATAATATGTCCTTTCCTATGTTCTTTCCTATGTTCTAGGAGAGGTGAACATAATTCCACGGGCATTAGGAAGAATGTGTATTCTGCTGCTGCTGGATGGGATGTTCTGTATATGTCTATTAATGCCATTTGGTCTAAAGTGTGGTTCACACTCAATGTTTCTTTGTTGATTTTCTTTCTGGATGACCTATCCATTGTTGAAAGCAGGATATTGTAGTCCCCACTATTACTGTATTGCTGTCTGTCTCTCCCATCAGATCTGTTAATATTTTCTTTATATAATTAGACACTCTGATGTTGGATGCATCCATATTTACAATTACTACTTACTCTTGATGGATTAAACTAGGTTTTCTCCTCCAAACTAGTAATAATTATTGTGTATAGTTGTGGTATCCTTCCCTAGCTAAAATGAATTCCAAATGAAGAAAAGAAAAGCTCTACTAATCGTTTGTTGTCTGATGATATAGTTTATAAGGAATGTATGTGTGATCATTTGCTTACTGCTATATATTGGAATCTATACCTACTATGGCAATGTTGTAACATCATGGGGTGGAACCTCATTGAATTTTTTTTTGGATTCTTTTATATTAGCACTTTATCTATGCTATGTTATACTTCCATTTTTTTAGTTATTATATTTTCTTTTTTTCCTCCACTGGATTGAGTACATGTGTTTCTGCTGGTACATGAATAGCACCACCATTCTGAAACAGTCTTGTATAAGGATTAATTGAAATACATAAGTGCAGATTTGCTGTTCTCTTTCCTACTCCCTGTTTGGATAGCCTTTCCCAGCGTGATGATAAGCATGGAGATCAATGCAAAAAGCAAGCTGTCTAAACTGTTTTAAACCTCATACAATGTATCAGGAGAGTGTGTCTCTTTTCTCAGTCCAAGTTCCCTAATTTCTCAAGTCTCTTCCTAAGTAATGATGACAGAGTAGACCAGTAACACAGTGTGTATATATAACTTTCATCTAACAACAACAGTTGTCAGTGCAGCAAGCTAACTTTTATATTTAAGTCTCCCTTCATAACACCATTTTTTGCATAATGTATGTCTCTAAAACTTCTTTCCCAAACTTCCCTCAAGGAGGAACTAGAGAGGACATGTTACTCCAGCCCCAGTTATTGTTTACTTCATTTACTTGTAGTTTTCCTATTGTAATGCTATTCACATAAAGAAGGAGACCTAGTTTTAAAATAACTGAGAATGGACTATGAACAGTGCAGCTTTGACTAAGACCTTGAACTTTATCTGTTAAGATTATTACTCTGCTCTTGGCTATCAGCATTCTTGTCATTAGTAAAACTAAAGTCATTATTCAACTCTGTCTTTTACTCTGTATGTTTGTCTCTCTCCCTCAAAGGTCTCTCTCTTGCCTTAAGTTCTGGCTGACCTAAATAGTTTGCTTTCACTTTATTAATTTAAGTCCTTCTACTTCTATGAACTAACCCAAATGCCTTTCTTTCCTTTCAGTCAATACTTTTCTTCTCTGATCTATAACTTCCACTTGATACTAAATCCATGTACTGATGAAGAGAGCTCTGAATTACTAAACCCTGTGCGTTCAATTTTAGTTTTTAATAGGTACAATTGCAAAATAACAAGACCAAAAAAATTATCAAAGGCAAGAGGAAGGAGCCAATAACGATAAAAGCAGAGAGTAGTAAATTGTATAACAGAAAAGGGCAGTAGTAATTAATAAATCAAAATATGGCTATTTCAAAATTCCAATACCATAGACAAATCTCTGACAAGTTTCATCCATTCAGCGTTTGCAATAAAATGGTTGAGTGGCAGGTTATAACTACTATAACACATTTTAAAAAATACTACTCATATACAATGTTAAAAAGTATAAACTTCTGAAGGAAACAGGTAATTAATTTTCAAAACAAAAATTAACGTTTGCTCAAGAAGTAAAAATTCTGCAATAGACATGGAAGAAACGGACAACGCTGTGAAAGAACTATCTCTTTATAGATAAATGGCTAAAGAAGATGTGATGTGTACACACACACACACACACACACACACACACAGTGGAATACTACTCAGCCATAAAACAGAATGAAATCTTACCCTTTGTAACAACATGGATGGACCTTGAAGGAATTGTGCTAAGTAAAATAGGTCAGACAGAAAAAGACAAATAAGGTATGATTTTGCTTATATATAGAATCGAAAAAACAAATGAACAAACAAATAAAACTCATAAATACAGAAAGTAGAATGGTGGTTACTAGTGGGTGGGTGTTGAGGGTTGGGCAAAATGGCTGAGGGGCATCAAGAGGTACAGACTTCCAATTATAAAACAAGTCAGGCATCGGGATGGATTTACAGCACAATGACTACAGTCAATTAAAAACCTCTAACAAGGCAGGGATTACTCTTTTTTGAAACTCTGTAATTTCTCGCACTTAACATAAAACTTAAAAATTATTTCCTGATATAAAAACTTTAAAAAAAGAACAGAAGAACTACCTCAATAAAAGCACCAAATCCCAATTGTTTTACAGATAATGTGTTTCAACTCTTCAATAAACATATAATTTCGATATTATTACACTGTTTCACAGCATATGAATACCTGTATATTTTCGTTTCAAATTTGAATAGTTTATATAGCATGATAAAGTTCTGGATTTGGAGTAAAGCATATCTGGATTCAGTTCCTAGTTCTGCCAGTTACTAAAATTGTGTGAATTTGAACAGTCAACTTCTCTGAGTCTTATTTTCCTCCTTCTTAAATAGGGATTACATGTCTCTGTCTCTCTCTCACACACACATTCTTACCTCCTAGTGTTATTGTACAAATTAAATATGTAAAGCATTTAAAGTTTTCCCTAGATTTGGTAACAATATAAAATGAAAGCAATTATTATTAACAATTCCACTTGTTAAGCTAATAAAAACTTGATACTGAAATCTGACAATGTCAGAAAAAGAAAAGTACCCATAGATTGCACTTACGAATTCACCTGCAGAATCTGTAGTTATAATCACAGGTTATAGCCAACAGAATATTTAAAAAAAATAACATAAAACTTCCAAGCAGGTTTTATTCCAAGAATGGCTCAATATTAAGAAGTCTCTTAGTATATTTTACACCATTAACAGGCATATTATCATATCAATAGATGCCAATATGATAAAAAGCCAAGTACCACTTCATAAAAGTCTTATCTTTTCTGATAAGAAGTCGGTTCATAATTAGTAAAGAAAGATTCTTTCTTACTGTGTTTTTCTTAAAAATACCTAGATCAAACACTCATCTACCCATATGAAATGATCGAACAATTGAGAGGATAATATTAAAGCTATGGTGAAAAAAAGACCATCATCATCTCCATTATTGTTTAATACTAGCCTAGAAGTCAGAAGAAGAACCCAACCAACACTATAGTCTTGGTTCCTGACTCCAATAACCTTCACCTTTATTCACTTCACTCTTTAGACTGTGTCATCATCTGGAATTCGTCCACTGCTGACATCTTAAATTCAAATATGCAATCCTCTAACTATTATTTCCTCCCTTTCCTACTCTCTTATTCCATTGTTCCCATGCCACTTGTTCTTTAACTCCCTTTCAGTTCCCATTCCTTATCCTCTTCCACTTCCTCAAATTCTTTTATCTCTTTGCTGGTTGCACTTGGTTCAGTACCTTTTAGCTAGACCCTATTGTGTATCAGTGAAGCTGCTATCCTCCATTTTTTTTTTTTTTTTTTGTCGCTGTTCCTATCCAGCATACCTCCAGCCCAAACCAATCCAACCACCTGCCCTCTTTGCCCCCTACATACACCAGCCCTGCTCTTCACAGTCAGGTGCCACCACAAAGCCATGGTCTCCTACCTTAGCTGGACCACCAAGACTACTTGGAAGCATGTCTACATGTTCCTGATCAGATTCCTCATTTTCATTGCCTACCTTTCTTTCTCTGCAAGTGATCTTATTTCCTATTTCACTGATTAATTAGAAGTAATCAGTAGTGAGACATGAAAAGCCCTAAACCTACAACTCCTTCCTGTGCAAGAGAAATGTCTACATCTGGGATCTTCTGTCTTTTAAGTGTATCACTAGCAATAACTAACAGTTACTAAGTAAGTGCTTATTGTGTGCCAGGCATTGTGCTAAGTGCTTAATATATATTATTTCACATAATCCTTCAACAGCCCTATGAGTTAGGAACTATTATCATGTCCATATTACAAGTAAGGAAAGAGAGTCCCGGAATGGTCAGGTAAGTTGCCCAAGATCACACAGTTAAGATATAGTTAGTCAGGAATGAAACCTAAGTCTAATGTACTTCCAGGCCTGTGGTTTTCAATAACCACTCTATCATTTACTAGTTGTGAACTTTCCCTTTTGTCTTTCACATTTTCTCTATATTGGCACTTTAAATGCACTCAATCCTCTCCCATTAAAAATACTTCCCTACACTGGGGCACCTGGATGGCTCAGGCAGTTAAGCGGCCAACTCTTGTTTCGCTCAGGTCATGATCTCATGGTTTGAATTTGAGCCCCGCACCAGGCTCTGTGCTGGGCACCAGTGCTGCCCCTTCCCCACTCGTGCTGTGTCTGTATCTCTCAAAATAAATACATAAACTTAAAAAAAATACTTTACTACACTGATCCTATATTTCACTCTACTCACTGTATCCACATCCTTGCTCCCTTTTGCTCCAAGCCCAATTTTTACCCGCTTAGATCAGCACAGTCCAATGAATTGTGTGAGCCATGTGTGAGCCACACGTATACTCTTAAATTTTCTAGTAGCCACATTAAAAAAAAAAAAAAAGAAACCAGTAAAATGATGGTTACTAATATATTTTAATCCAATGTATCCAAAATATAATTGGACTATGTGATCAATATAAAGATTACTAGAGAGATATATTGTATTTTTTTCTTATGCTAAGTCTGCAAAACCCAATGTGTGTTTACACTTACAGATGACTCAGTTGACAGTTGCCACATTTTAAGTGCTCCATAGCCACATGGGGCTAGTTGCTGTTGTAGTGGACAGTGCAGACCTAGCGCACGCCACAGTGACTGTGTTTGAGGTGGTCAACACTGATTACTTACGTGCTAAATCTTTCTTTTTCTTCTATGTTTTATTTTTACTTTCAGATAGCACGGGAGCCAGGGGAGAGGAGCAGAGGGAGAGAGAGAGAATCTTACGCAGGCTCCGTGCTCAGCGTGGAGCCCAATGCGGGGCTCGATCCCACGATCCTGGGATCATGAACTGAGCTGACATCAAGAGTCAGAGACGCTCAACTGACTGAGCCACCCAGGTGCCCTACTTACATGCTAAATCTGATGAGCATTTTTAATATCTTATTGACTGAACGTTATAGAGCAGTTAAGACCATTAACTACTTCTTAAAACTCTCTGTCTTTAGCTTCTAAAACACCATTCTTTTTAAAATTTTACTCCTGTCTGTCTAGTGCTTCTTAATATCTCTTCCTTCCTCTCAAACCTTGTATTTCAGTCGTGCCTGGGACTCTGTCCTTATGCAGAAGTCTACCACTGGTGGCCCTCAGGCTGTAACTTGCTGGAAAAATTCTCAAGTCTACCTCTGTCCATTAGCACCTTGCTGTTCCCAGGACAGACAGCATCAGCATCATCTGGAACATTACTAGAAATCCACAATTTCGGGCCCCACACTAGTCCCACTCACTCAGAATCTGTGTTTTGATAAGCTCCCCAGGTAATTCACATGCACATTAAAATTTAAGAAGCACAGATCTCTGGGGCGCCTGGGTGGTTCAGTCGGTTAGACAGCCGACTTCGGCTCAGGTCATGATCTCGTGGTTCATGGGTTTGAGCCCCGCATCGGGCTCTGTGCTGACAACTGAGAGCCTGGAGCCCGCTTCAGATTCTGTGTTTCCCTCTCTCTCTCTGCCCCTCCCCTGCTCATGCTCTGTCTCTCTCTCTCTCTCTCTCAAAAATAAACATTAAAAAATTTTTTTAATAAATGAAAAATAAGAAGCACAGATCTCTATAGCTCTGCCTCTCTGATGCCTTTCCCTATTATGTTTTCTTGGAAACTGTCTTGTTACTCTCTAAAATTTAGCTCAGGTTTTATTCCTTCTGTGAGGCTTTTTAAAGAATCCTCTACTTTCCCCCCAATGAAGAGCCAAGTACCTTGACTTCTTTTTGCTCCCTGTTGTTGTATCTCTAGCCTCTATTGTATTGCAGTTATCTTTCTACTTAAGTGTCTTTCCTAGTAGAAGTAAGATGATCTCTTTGAGGACAAGCATTTTAGGCATTTTGTTTGCTCATTCTGGGATCATTCATTTTCATGCCTTCATTTCACCGTTTTTTATATATATCGGAGGCTCAAAAATGCTTGTTAAATAAAAGAACTGTGGGACATGGGCAGATGACTTGCCCTTTCTGAGCTTGAGTTTTTTTCAACTGTAAATGAATTTCTTAATAATCCTCCCCTTAACCATAACAAGTTGTCATGAATATTAAATCAGAACAAACATTAGCTTTCTGTTTCCTAAGTAAGGAGAACTACCTCAGAATTCAGTAAATAGACACGTCAAGTCAATCTAAATCAAGATCTCAAAATACTTACATCTTAGTTGGGTTTTATAGGTATGTTCACATTTGAAACCCCTTCTGCGGTACCTGGTTACTAGGCCAAAATGCAAAGTCTTGCAATTCTGGAGTTCCTTACATCCAACCTCCTCCCCAAATAGCCTGAATTTCTTGAGTGGAAATAAATCTGTTTTGACTTATTAAATCCTTTCATCATAAAAGTATCTAGTAAGAAAGAACATAATCATGGCTAGTACTCTTAGACTGAACTCCTTTCACTAGCTGCTCTGCTAAATCTTTCCCCTGCTTATTAAAAAAAAGTCATCTTCAGCCCTAACATTTTCAAGAATTTCAGAAAGAACTATGTCATATTTTTATCATCAGCTCCCTCTGGAACCCTCAGAATATGAGTAGTGAAGACTTTCCTCTGATTTTCCAGCACCTCTGTACTGCAGCGCTCTCAATTATCCCTTAGAAGTCTGCTTTGCACATTAATGGTTTGTCTTGTTTTTTCCCTCCTGGATTTAGAGGTTGGCATCAGTTTCCAGAAGTTATAACTTTCTTCCATCCATATTTTCCAGTGGAGTAGTTTCCATCTCATTGGTCTGTTCATTTTCCCTTGATGAGTTTGTAGTATATGTCTTCCCAGCTTTATCTGCTGTGAAAGCAGAAGGGAGATAACGAGCAAACTGGGCAGATATCCTGATCTCTAGATCAGGACACGACCATTGCCAAAGCCAGTTTGGCTCTTTCCTTGTTCAAGGGCAATCATGACACACAACTTTGTGTTTTGTTTTGTTTGTTTGTTTGTTTGTGGAGACAGACTGAAGTGCAATGAAAAGGCTTCTTTTCCTAAAATTTTTAATTGTTGTTAGTTGACAACAGCAGCAAACATGCTTCCCCAACACTGCAAACAGGTGGGCTGGTGATCTGGGAGAAGAACGAGGAAATGAGAAAATACAAGAGAAATTTAGAAAACAAGTCATGTGATGTGACATGACCTTTGGATCTCACAGTTGTGAGATCTTTGGACCTCTTCAGTTGTGTATTCAGAGGGAAAGAGGTAAAGGCTTGTTTTAGTCATTCACTAAAAATAATCTAGGAGTGGGGGTGCCTGGGTGGCTCTGTGGGTTAAGCCTCCGACTTTGGCTCAGGTTATGATCTTGAAGTTCGTCAGTTTGAGCCCCAAGTTGGGCTGTGCAGACAGTGGGGAGCATGCTTGGGATTCGCTCTCACCCTCTCTCTGCTCCTACCACGCTTGCGTTTTTTCTCTCTCTCTCTCTCTGTCTCTCAAAATAAATAAACTTGTTAAAAATCTCGGCATTTGTCAATTTTTTTAAAAAAAACATATAAGCACACTTATGTCAGAAAGAAGTAAAGAAATAAAATGTGAAAGTCAAATCTTTATCCCCAAGTTCTGAGTAGTTCTTAGGATCCTTGACTGTATGTGCCTTTTCTTCTTCTTTTTTAGTTAGGCAATTTTCATCTCTGCAATTTAGCTATATGAACATGACCAGTTACTTCACTCTCTGAACCTGAGTTTCCTCTTATGTAATGTAGAGAAAACAAGACTAACTGTAGAGTTTTTATGAAGATAAAACAGATGTTATATTTTTTAACCTGTGGAGCTATACATGTTGTATTAGTAATAACAGACTCTCACAAAGGAGATGGAAGCTGAATTAAAAAAATGATAGATGGGCCAGATGGGCAGAATGAGGGGAAGAATATTCAGGAACATTCACGTAATGCCTACTGGGTTCTCCAGGCACCTTTCCACGTTACAGTTTCAAAAATGATGAGTGAAAGCGTGGAGGTAGCATTGTACAAACTGTCACTGAGTGAAGGAGGTTAAACAAGCGTAGCTAGAAACGGTTGGAGCCAGATTGCTGTGGTCGCAGATACCAAGCTCAGTGCTTGCATTTTTCGCCCTATCGGCAACAAGAACCATATCCCCGCCATTAGTCTCAGTGGTGGTAGCCTAACCACTGCTGGCAGTGACACTGATGAAGGTGAACTTGCTTCTCAGGGGAAGCGGGAGAGTCGAAAAACCAGTGCTACATATAAGATGCTCTTTACTGGGTGCCCGGTGGCTGAGTCGGCTGAGCGTCCGACTCTTGACTTAGGCTCAGGTCATGATCCCAGGATCATGGGATTGAGCCCCACTTGGGGCTCCACAATGAACATGGAGCCTGCTTAAGATTCTCTCTTTCTCCCTGCCCCTCTCCCTTGCTCACACACTCTCTCTATATATAAAGTAATAAAATTAAAATAAAATAAAAAAATAAAATAAAATAAAAAATATGATCTTGAATTAGTTCAGGATTCAAGTGTTTGTGCAATCCAAAAAAAAAAAAAAAAAGGAACCCTGGAATTACTTTAGTTTTAATTAGAAAATAAAACCTTGTGTGTGTTTTTTTTTGTTTTTTTTTTTTGTTTGTTTGTTTGTTTTACATAGACCACTTCTTAAAAGCCATATGCGGAAATGTCACCATGAGAAGTTTACTTAGACTAGCAAACAGTTGGTCCTGGTTACAGATTCGCCATACTGTCTGAACCCCTGGCTTTGTCATATTGGTAAGAAGAAAAGGGCAGTTCCCGGGAGGAATAATCTTTGCACAGCATTTAGGGAAGGGGTGAGGAATACGAGTCTGCGTGAACAAGTTGTGTTGATTTTTCCAGCATCCCGCCTAAAGCTGTGTTTATGGCTTGAGAGTTGTTGCCTTTGCAAATAGGCCGCATTCCAAAAGCTCATTTGGGAACCCACAGAGTCCTTTTACGGTCGTCAGATGAGCACCCTGACAGTCTACGGTGAGGCAGCAAGACGGGGAGGCGCAGCTTAGCAGCGAACTTGTCCAGGCATGCCCGGAAGTCCCCCAGAGCGTCAAGTGGCACAGACGCAGCGCTCCGATTGGCGAGAGGATCGGCCATCGCGTAGCTGCATCGTCACACCACATCCCGAAATGTACTCAACAGATGGCGGGTTACCAAAGAGAGACCGGCACACCTGCCCGCACGAGCCGCACACAGGAACGTGTGCTGCTGAATATGCAGAACATTTCAGAGCCAGCCAACCCCAGGGCCCAGCAGTCGCTTGCTGGGTGCTAACTTGAAGGGGAGATTCCAAGAAATGAATCCTACGTTTCGTTAGTGCCAAGATTTTCCCCCCGATGCTTCTCTTTATTATTCGTATCCCGTACCCTCAGACAGATGTGGAGATATTGGCATCAGCAGTGGAGAAACACAAAGCCAAGTGCCGTATGCAGCCCGGATGCCTCCCTGGGAGCTCCTTTGCCGTGACCCCAGGGAAGTGTAATGGGATGTCTTATGAAGGTTCCGTATAGTTGTTGCCAAGATCCTTCATGAGGGGCCCTTGGTCTTTGCTTTAATGGAAGATCAGTGGAAAGTCTTTGTGTGGTGAATGTCAGCATGTATATTTTAGTACCTCGAGACTGAGAAATTGCTTTCCCCGGCTTCTTCAGCCCGCCACTCAAGACAGCGGCAGGGGTAGGTAGTGGGGGGAGGGCGGATGGCAAATTGGGAAAACCACCGGAATTGTCCCGGAGCATAGTCAGTACGGGCTTTCACTTTGAAAGTCTAAGGTCACTAATTTAAATCCTAGCCCCAAAGAGGTGAGGATTCACGTTGGCTTTTCAGATCACATGAGAACACAAAATTAGCATTGTGCTTTTTCCTTCTATGAAGGGCAAAGGGAAGGGCTCTTTAGATGTTCAAAGGAAGTGATACCATAGATGAACAAGGAAAAACATAGTTTTCCCAAATTCAGCACAGAGGTCACCACATTTGGCCCCTTTCTTCTCTGCATCGGGCCCTAATAACAAATTAAAACTAGGCTTCACACGCTTATATGCCCGGACATGACCCTCAAAGATAAACACGGAGTAACTTCCTAGAATGCTACGTTACCTTGAAAATATGGAGTGGAAAAGCACTTTATATTAAAATAAAAACACATATATTAGGAGTTAGAATTTTTAAATCACATTTTATTACATAAGGAGAAGTCTTCAAAAAGTTTGGGGCTTCGAGCTGCTGCGTCAGGCCATACATAAGTCCAAAAGAGACGTACGTTCTCACTCCTGCACCATGAGCACCTTTTTCTCAGAAGAATTTTCGAATTACTGCCGTGAACATAATCCCCCAATTCCTGGGAATATTTCTTGGGTCTTTAAACCATGCAACTTCTGGTTCTGATCCAATGACTACCTTTGTTAAAAAAAACAAAAACAAAAAAACGATGTCCTCTCTACAGTCAAATTCAAACTAGGGAATTTGGGGGCTAAAAATCAAAACCTCTGTAAGTAGGTAGGGTGGCTGTTTACTCATTACTCTAATTTTCCAGATGACACAACTGAGGCCTGGAGATATAAAATGGCTTGCCCAAGAGCACACAGCTAGTAAGCAAAAGAACGGTGACTGCCACAAGTGGTTTTGGAAAAGTTGTGCCCCCACGGCATGCTACTCCACAGGGAATGGGAGGCAGCAAGGACGATGCTTCATGCCAAGGCCACAGCTAGTCAGGAGCCCCTTCAAAGACCCCATTTTTATTCTCAAGTGATATGTCATAATGCTGCTTCTGACAAAAGACTGACACAAAGGTCACAGAGATTGTCTCTGAAAGAAAAATCTCCTCAGAGTTTCACCTTGTTAGAGAGGTAGTAGGAGGATAGGATACCAAAGAAAATCCCTTAGCCCAGTAGTTCAAGTTTGATTTTTCACTTCACTCAAAGTGTTTGCCTCTCGCTTCTCATTAAAAAATAAACAAATACAGGGCACCTGGGTGGCTCAGTCGGTTAAGTGTCTGACTACCGCTCGGGTCATGATCTCACAGCTCGTGAGTTCAAGCCCTGTGTCCAGCTCTGTGCTGACAGCTCAGAGCCTGGAGCCTGCTTCAGATTCCGTGTTTCCCTCTCTCTCTGTCTTTCTCCTGCTCGCTCTCTCTCTCTCTCTCTCAAAAAAAAATAAAATAAAAAATAAAAGTTTATTTTAAAAATAAATAAATAATAAAATAAATAAGTCCCCCGAATAACCATGACTGATGCTGTAACTGCATAAGTAATAAGACTTGCCTTTATGTTCTTTTTAGCGTCTTTTCAAAAATCTATTTATTTGAGTTGATACACAATGTTACATTACTTTCACATATACAACATAGCGATTCAACAACTCTATACATTATGCTGTGCTCACAAGTGTGGCTACCGTCTGTTACCACACAATGCTATTACAATACCATTAACTGTATTTACTATGCTGTGCCTTTTATTCTCATGAGTTCTATTCATAATATATAATGGTTTTGTGCTAAATGCTAACTAAGCCTAGGAAATCCAGGAAGAGGTTCCTGGAGGTGATTTTAGATGTACATCTTAAAATAAATAAAAGGAGTTTGACATGGAAAAGGAGGAAAAACACTCTAGAGTGATGAAATAGAACATGCAAAGGCTGGCGTACTGGGAGAAGTTCAGTGTTGGAAAGGTCGGAAAGGTAGGCTGGAGTCAGTTTGTGAGGGGTCTGGATTTTAGACTTCATCCTGAAGAAAATAGAGAATGATGGGCTGCTTTTATGTATGGTAGTGCCTTGTTTAGTTTGCCTAGTTCAGAACAGAATTCTATGGGTAAACATGGAAAGTGAAATGGACGAGAGTGTGTGAATTTAGGGACAAGGGAACAAATGGAGGCAGGGAATGAGGTCGAAGGTTACTACAAGAAAATACTCATAATAGGGGTGCCCGAGTAAGCTCAGTTGGTTAAGAATCTGACTCTTGATTTCAGCTCAGTTCATGATTTCATGGTTTGTGGGATCGAGCTCCATGTCGGGCTCTGCACTGACAGCTCGGAGACTGCTTGGGATTCTCTCTCTGCCTCTCTCTGCCCCTCTCTGCCCCCCCCCCGCTCCCCCACTCTGTTGTGTGTGCACATGCGCTCTTTGTCTCAAAACTATAAACTTTTAAAAAAAGAAAAATACTCATGATAATATGAGTCATGATTATACCAATTACTTACCATTTATTGAACCCTAGCTATATGCCACAGCTGGGCTAGGGAAAGAGCAGTGAACAACACAGACCTATTGAATGAAATCTCCAGGGTTCCCCATGACTGAGGTTTTTAAAAAGCTTCCCAGGTGATTTCATATCCACAGCTAAGTTTGAGAACCACTGGACTGGACACTAACTTAGCTAAATCTCTGAGTAGCATATATTAATGCACTTAACCAATATCTACACAGCACCTATTAGCAGAAACTAGGAACAAAGTAAGGGGAAGAAAAGAAAACTCCCACTTTCTTGGAAATTGCTTCCTGGAAAGAAGAGAATGGCTCAGGGCATGGGGCAGGGTGTGGGAAGTGACTGGTGACTGGTGATGACTTCTGAAAGGAGGTAACAGTTAGCCTAAGAAGAGAACTGAAGGGCAGTAAGTCATGACCAGAAGGTGGTTGCATATGTTACTTGTTTGTAAGCGTATCTTCATAAGTTGCTAATATGTTTTATATGCATGCTTGTTTATTTGCCAACGGATGCTTCTCTCAAACTCAAATTTAGTGTGACTCTACATACAGGCATACTGGAGCACACACACAAACACACACATACACAAATGCATGTGTGCACACGCGCATACACACACGCACATAGCTGTCTCACACTCATACATTGAAGGTGGCCAAAACTCATTTCTTTGGAAGTTACAGAAGTGCTGCCTTGGCAAACTCTTGAGAATTAAAGCTAAATTTTCTAAAAAGAATTCTTTCTACAAATAGTTTTGAAACTAATGCCATTTTTCATGTAGACTTTGTAGAACGAACTAGTGCTCATAAACTTCAGGAGATATATACCCCTGTTTTAAAATTTTAGGGTATTATGGAAGAGTCAGGTCATCATAATCGTTACTAGTGGTGAACAACTTAATGTTACTTGTCATGGTAAAAAGTGTAATGATCTTTAACATTTAAGTCACAGCTGTTATGTTAGAAGAGAAACCAAAGTGAAGGTCTGTGATTAGCACCGAACCTTCGAAATTAAGACACAATTGTTATGTTTTTCACATGCTCTTATGAAATGTGCCAGTCGACCATTTAAAATACTAAATGTACTTTAAAATACATTTAAAATCACTGCCACTTTTAAGTCAGTGATACTTTATTAATTACTACAAATGGATTTTATATTTATTTTCAAAGGATATTGTACACAAGTAAACAGATACTCTATAAAGCTTAGTGTTATTACAATAAAATGGAACCAATAATCATTTGAGTTCCCAATCGTAATATCAGTAATGGTGATTATGACAATGGAAGATAAAATTTATGGAGTGCCTGTTTATAGTGTAAGATATTGTGCTAAAAATTTCATATGCATGATCACACGTATTCCTCACCATATCCATACAAGGTAGGTACCACTACTTGTCCACATGTTGCAAAGGAGGACACTGAGGTTAGATGTTCCATAGAAGATCATACAGCTACCAAGTGGGATTTAAATCCGTGCTGTCCAATTCCACCACCTAAATGCTTAACCAGCATACTCGACTGCCTCCTATGAGTTCACAATGTGCTAAGTACTACAGAGGACATTGAGATGATAACACTGCATGCTTCTGCACAACTCCTAATTTTGTGCTTAAGAGAGATATTGGCATCAGTATTGATGATTCAATACAGAATGTGATGATCTTCAGAAATGATGCCCTTGTTTTCCTCTAATTGTTCTCTTAGAGCAAAAAATGGCTATTCCAAATAAAACAGATTAAGTGGGACACATTGTTTCTGACTGGAGAATAAAGGAAGACATAGAAGAAGTGAGATGTGAGTGAGGTGTCATAGAGGGGAAAGGACACCAACAGAGGAATATGGAGGGGAAACAAATGTCAGAAAAGGGGAACAAACGGGGGCACCCGGGTGGCTCGGTTGGCTGAGCATCCGACTTCGGCTCAGGTCATGGTCTCGCGGTCCGTGAGTTCGAGCCCCACGTCGGGCTCTGTGCTGACAGCTCAGAGCCTGGAGGCTGCTTCGGATTCTGTGTCTCCCTCTCTCTCTGCCCCTAACCCACCTGCCTTCTGTCTCTCCCTCTCTCAAAAATAAAAATAAACATTAAAAAAAAAGGGAAAGGGGAACAGACGGAAATAAGACATGGAAATGGGACTACAGAACAAATTTAAGAAATGTTTTAATCATTCTGCAGTTACTGATAATGAGAATGCACTATACACCAGGCATTGTTCTAGACCAGGAATACACAGTTACAAACAAGATCTCCAAAGACCTAACCTGATGGAGCTTCATAAGTTGTAATTAAAAGACACATTCAACAAGATAAACAAGAAAACATCTGGTAAGCATAAATAATATGGAGTAAAGTATTGAGATAGGGATGGAGGGAGTGCTAGGTTAGGGGAATACAGAAAGTGTTTCTGAAGACATTGATCTAAATAAGGTAACACTCAGTTGCCTTTTAGTTTTGTTGATTGTTTCCTTCACCGTGCAGAAGATTTTTATCTTGATGAAGTTCCAATAGTTCATTTTTGCTTTTGTTTCCCTTGCCTCCAGAGGCGTGTCTAGTAAGAAGTTGCTGTGGCTGAAGTCAAAGAGCTTGTGGTCTGGATTCTCCTTTCGGATTTTGATGGTTTCCTGTCTCACATTTAGGTCTTTCCACTATTTTGAATTTATGTGTGTGTCTGGTGTAAGAAAGTGGTCCAGTTTCATACTTCTGCATGTCACTGTCTACTTTTCCAAGCACCATTCGCTGAAGAGGCTGTCTGTATTCCTTTGGATACTGTTTCCTGCTTTGTTGAAGATTAGCTGGCCATACATTTGTGGGTCCTTTTCTGGGTTCTCTATTCTGTTCCATTGATCTATGTGTTTGTTTTTGTGCCAATACCGTACTGTCTTGATGATTATAGCTTTGTAATACAGATTAAAGACTAGAATTGTGACACGTCTACTTTGGTTTTCTTTTTTCAACACTACTTTGCCTATTCGAGGTCTTTACTGGTTCTATACAAATTTTAGAATTGTTTGTTCTAGCTCTGTGAAGAATGCTTGGTTCTTTTGATAGGGATTGTATTCAATGTGTAGATTGTTTAGGGTAGTATAGACATTATAACAGTATTTGTTCTTCCAATCTATAAGCATGGAATGTTTTTCCATTTTTTTGTGTCTTCTTCAGTTTCTTTCTGAAGGAAAGAAACTATTTCTATTGTTTTAAGCACGCAGATCTTTTCCTCTTTGGATAGGTTTATTCCTAGGTATCTTATGGTTTTGGGGGCAATTGTAAACAGGGTCGATTCCTTGATTTCTCTTTGAGCTGCTTCATTATCAATGTATAGAAATGCAACTGATTTCTGTATATTAATTTTATATCCTGTGACTGCTGCATTCATGTAATAGTTCTGGCAGGTTTCTTTGGTGCAAACTTTCAGGTTTTCCATGTCATCTGTGTAGAGTGAAATGACAGAGTATCATGTCATCTGTGAAGAGTGAAAAGTTTGACTTCTTCTTTGCCAATTTGTATGCCTTTTATTGCTTTTTGTTGTCTGATTGCTGAGGCTGAATTCCAGTATTATGTTGAACAACAGTGGTGAGAGTGGACCTCCCTGTCGTGTTCCTGACATTAGCACAAAAGTTCTCAGTTTGTCCCCATTGAGGATGATATTAGCTGTGGGCCTTTCATGTATGGCTTTTATGATGTTGAAGATATTTGCAAATGACATATCGGATAAAGGGTTAGTATCCAAAATCTGTGAAGAACTTATCAAACTCAACACCCAGAAAACAAATAATCCAGTGAAGAAATGGGCAAAAGACACGAATAGACACTTCTCCAAAGAAGACATCCAGATGGCCAACCAACACATGAAAAAATGCTCAACATCACTCATCATCAGGGAAATACGAATCAAAACCACAGTGAGATACCACCTCACACCTGTCAAAATGGCTAACATTAACGACTCAGGCAACAACAGATATTGACAAGGATGCAGAGAAAGGGGACCCTTTTGCACTATTGGTGGGAATGAAAACTGGTGTGGCGACTCTAGAAAACAGTATGGAGATCCTCAGAAAATTAAAAATAGAACTACCCTATTATCCAGCAATTTCACTAGTAGGTATTTATCCAAAGGGTACAAAAATGCTGATGTGAAGGGCACACACAGCCCAATGTTTATAGCAGCACTAACAACAATAGCCAAATTATGGAAAGAGTCCAAATGTCTATCGACTGATGAATGGATAAAGAAGATGTGGTGTGTATATATATATATAATATATATATATAATATATATTTATATATTATATATATATATATACGTATATATATATTATATATATATGTATATATATATGTATATGTATATGTATATATGTATATATCTACATATATATTATGTACAGATATATATATGTATATATATACACATATATGTATGTATTATATATATAGAATATTACTTGGTGATCAAAAGGAATGAAATCTTTTTTTTAAATTTTTTAATGTTTATTTATTTTTGAGAGAGAGCATGAGCAGGGGAGGGGAGAGAGAAAGGGAGACACAGAATCCAAAGCAGACTCCAGGCTCTGAGCTGTCAGCACAGAGCCCGACGTGGTGCTCGAACCCACGAACTGTGAGATCATGACCTGAGCCACAGTCAGACACATAACCAACTGAACCACCCAGGCGCCCCAAAAAGAATGAAATCTTAAAAAAGGATAGAATGAAATCTTGCCATTTGCAACAACCTAGATGGAATTTGAGTGTATTATGCTAAGTGAAATCAGTCAGTCAGAGAAAGACAAATATCATATGATTTCACTCATATGTGGAAGTTCAGGAACACAAAAGATGAACATAGGGGAAGGGAAGGAAAAATAAGATAAAAACAGAAATGGAGACAAACCATAAGAGACTCTAAATACAGAGAACAGACTGAGGGTTGCTGGAGGGGATGTGGGTGGGGGATGGGCTAAATGGGTGATGGGCATTAGGAGGGCACTTGTTGGGATGAGTACTGGGTGTCATATGTAAGTGATGAATCACTGGGTTATATTCCTGAAACCAGTACTACATTGTATGTTAACTAACTTGAATATAAATAAATACATACATACATACATACATACATACATACAGAGGAAGAAACCAAAATTGCCCCAAGTTCACTGCCCACTCAGAGGGTATTCTTTCTATGTATGTGCGTGCGTGTGTGTGTGTGTGTGTGTGTGTATGCATATATATATACTTGCAAAATTTGCATGTACATATTAAAATATAACCTGGGAAATAAATAAATAAATAAATAAATAAGGTAAAAGTTGTCCTCCTCTTGCATCCAGTGAACCACTACTTTTGTTGTTTGATCCTGGAAGGATTAAGCCCATAGAACATGAGACGGATTGATACCCGTGGGGGTTCACTAAACCAGGTTCATAATATTCAAAGAGTGGGGCTGGTAGAACCCATGCAGTGTCTTAAAGGAGGTATGTTCTATCCAAGTCAGCCAAGTGTGTAAGAACACCATCTCACTGTATGCCCGATGTCAGAGATTAGATTTCCTGTCTGCGCCACGAGTCACATTCCACACTCAATTAATTTTGTTTCTACTGGTTTCCAGTATTCATTTTGTTCTTATCATGATGTTTTCACCTTTCCCGTTCAATCTAACCCACTTTGTTCTGTCTTTGGCTTATGATCTAGGCTTTCCTCATGATAATACTCTTTTCTCGACTGTAGTTCAATAACATACTGTAGGTTGTGACTCTTCAGGCTTGATCCATCCCCAAGTGTTCCCTTTCTCTATTCTCTCTCTGTCTCTCTCTCTCTCTCTCTCTCTCTCTCATATCCTGACTCCATGGAGACAGCTTTCCATCTTCCCTGTCTGAGCCTTGCTGGAAATTCTGATGATAATTGTAACCAATTAGGTATTAACAATTGTTTACTGAGCACCTACCATATTCCAGTCCTCTCAACAGCCCCATGAGATAGATAATTATTATTACTCCATTTTTATAGCTGATAAAATAAGGCTCAGACTTGCAGAAGCTACTCAAAACAAATCTCTGGAGAAGAAAAAGAAACATTTAGTATATGGATAATGTAATAAAAACTATTATTTATTGGGTGCTTTAAGTTGTGACCAAGAGGGGTGCCTGGGTGTCTCAGTCAGTTAAGTGTCTCACTTTGGCTCTGGTCATGATCTCATGGTTTGTGAGTTCGAGCCCCACACCGGGATCTCTGCTGTCAGCACAGAGCCCACTTCAGATCCTCTGCCCCCCTCTCTCTCTCTGCTCCTCCCCCACTTGCACTCCGTCTCTCTCAAAATAAATAAATAAGCTTTTTAAAATAGTTGTGACCAAGAAAAGAGAGAGTGGGGTGAAATACTTAAAGTTTTGAGAGAAAAAAAGAGCCAACCTAGAATTCTGTTCCCTGTGAGATTATCCTTCAAAAGTGAAGAAAAATAAAGACTTTCTCAGACAAAAATTGAAGGAATTTGTTGTCAATAGTCCTGCCTTGCAAGGAATATTGAAAGAGGTTTTTCAGAGAGAAGGAAAAATATATGTCAGAAACCTGGATTTACATAAAGAAAGGAAGATCATCAGAGACTAAGTGAAGGTAAAATTAAAACTTCTCCTTTTTCGTAATCTAACAGATTATAGTTTGTTGAAAATAATAACAGCAGCAATGTACTTGATTGTATATATGCTTATGTATGTTTATGTATGCATAAAATGAATGATAATAATGATACAAGGACAGGAGGTAGAAACTAGAATTATTTTATTATAAGGTATTCATACCACCCATTTGAAATTGTATAGTGTTATTTGAAAGTGGACTTAGATTATTTCTAAATGTATATTTCAAACTCAAAGGCAACCACTCAAATTTTTTTAAAGAGGTATAATTGATGTGCAAAGAAAGGAGGGAAAATGGAATAATACAAAATGCTTGATTAAAACCACAAACACCAGACAAAAGGTGGAAGACAAAAACAGGAACAAGGGCAACAAATAGAAAATAGTACCAAATATGATACATATTAATCCAACTACATTAATAATCACTTTAAACATCAGTGGCTTACATACACCAGTTAAAAGAGATTGTGAAAGTGTCAGAGTAGATCAAAAACCAAAACTCAACTTAATGTTTTCTATATGAAACATTTTAAACATAAGGACACACATAGATTAAAAGTAAACAGATGGGGGCGCCTGGGTGGCTCAGTCGGTTAAACATCAGACTCTTGATTTTGGCTCGGGTCATGATCTCACAATTCCTGAGTTCAAGCCCTCATTGCTTAGAATTCTCTCTCTCCCTCCTTCTCTGTTATGAGAGATAAAGAGGAGCATTACATAATGATAAGAGAGTCAATTCTCCAAGAAGACGTAACAGTCTTCAATAGGCATGCACTTAACGACAGGGGATCATGATACACGAAGCAAAAACTGACAGAGCCCCAAGGAAAAATAGATGCATTCACTCTTATAGTTGGAGACATTTTTCCTTTCTGTAAAATAGGACTAATACTAGTATGAGGATTCAGTGAATTAACACATGTAAAGCCCTTAAAGTAGTGTCTGACACATTGTAGGAACATGAGAAATCCTAGCTTTTATTATTCCTATTATTACTATTATTAGCCTACCCAGAACCATTATTATTTTCTGTGTGTGACACACAGATTACTGTACTAATCTGTCACTTTTGCTTTTCTTCTGGAAACCTGGGAAAAAGGGAGGTGAAGAGAAGTGTAGAGTTTTGTCGTTGTTGTTGTTGTTGTTGTTGTTGTTGTTGTTTAAATCACAGAGGGAAGCCATGTAATCTTCCACTCTTACCCTCAGCATGACCCTTACTGAACCGAAGGGAGAAAGAAAATTTCTGAGAGAAGAGATAAATAAAATGTATTCCTCTTCACATTCTTCCTCTACTGTTTGGATCCACCATTTTGTTGGGCATAGGGCAGGATTTAGGCTGCAGGGGAGATGGGATTCTTCCCCTGTCCATCACTCACGTTGCCTATTATCTAGCCTGGACGAAATACTATGAGGTAGTAGGGAAAGTGGCACATGAATTCATTAAAAAATTGGAAACCGAGTAAAGATACATTTGGAGGAAAAAATACGAAATAATAGGGCAACAATAGATATATTTATAATAAAGGCTAGTAGGCAGTAGTTTTGGGTGTTGCTCTTGAAAGAAATTTTTGTTGTGTAAAAACTTCTGACAACTTCAGGTCTAGAGGAACCCTGTTTTGTTGTTGTTGCACTCCGATTCCTGTGTACAAGGGTGCATTAGGTATAGATGCCAGTGCCCTTGTGATAAGAAGCAGGAAGGAGCTAACCTTTATTGAGTACCTACTAAGGAAAAAGGTGCCTAATTAAGTTGATAAAAATCCCTTGAACAAACCAGCAAGGTCAATTTTGTTTATTTTACATATGAGGAAATGAAGTGCAAAGAGATTCAAGTGAACTGCTGAAGTTTACATAGCAAGTAAATTGCATATATGCAATTCAAACCTGGCTCTGTCTATTTCCAAAGACTCTTTCTGATATGCCCACCCTATCTTCATTTTTTTAACGTGCCTAAAGAGGAATTTGGGACCCCCCCCCAGAAAGCCAGTACGTGGTATAAAATTGTACTTCTTCATACATGACTAGCCTTAGGATATAAGTTTTGCTTCCTGACGCCTGTATTTTTAAATACTGGTCCAAGTTCATCTCCATTCATAACTCTTTAGGTAGGTGGTACCGACACTGCTGAGACCATGCTTCTCAGGCATGCAGATTGGTAGGTCAAAAGGAACCTGGAGTTGGAATCAGACAGTCCTGAGTTCCAGAATTAGTTTCATAATTTGGTTGTCTACAACATCGGGGAAGTTTCTTAAGTTCTCTGAGCTTTGCTGCCCCCTTTAATTCTCTTTTCTATCTCTCTCCTTCCTAATCTCAGTTGGGATACATAAGAGGCATCTGTTTTCTTACCTCTGGTCCATCTCTTGTGTGTGTTAAATATTGCCACCGTAATAATGTATAACGATCCTCGTCCAAACTGTGGCTTAACGTTATCATTAATTCTCATGAACCTGTAGGTTGGCTCGGCGTTTCGGGCTGCAGTGGTGTAGCAGCTGGGGAAGTTCTGCTCAATGGGTTTCCTTCTGGGGCCCAGGTTGAAGGGTGAACAGCTATCCTGAGGACTTTCTTCTCATGCTCGTTGCAGAGGCACAGGAGGGCAAGCAAAAAATATGTGAGTCCTCTTGAGTTATAGGGTCCGAACAGGCATACTGTTACTTCTGCCCTATTTTCTTGGCCACAGCAAGTCACAAGGCCAAGCGCCAAATCAAGGAATGACAGTGTACCTTTTGCACTCATCAGTGACAAAAGTGTGGATGCAGGGGAAGGTGAAGAATTGGGGTTGATGAGTCAATCTGGCACCCTCTTTGAAACCATTTGAAACTTTCTTGATCTTTCTCAGGCCTATTATTCTACTTCATCAATTTCCTGACTTCCCATCTACAAGCCTTCTGTATCCACACTTACCAGCCATTTTCTCTTTTCTTCTATTCTCAGAATAAGATAATGCCATTCAAGGGCGCCTGGGTGGCCGAGTCAGTTAAGTGCCGAGTCTTGATCTCAGCTCAGGTCATGATCTCACAGTCTGTGAGTTTGAGCCCCATGTCGGGTGCATCTGATGGCACAGAGCCTGGTTGGGATTCTGTCTCTCCTCTCTCTGCCCCTCCCTCATTTATTTTCTTTCTCTCTGTCTCTGTCTCTGTCTCTTCCCCTCTCTTTCTCTCTCTCTCTTTTCTCAAAATAAATAAATAAATAAACTTTAAAAAAAGATACTGTACTTTGAATTTCCTTCAACCTGTACTTTGAATTTCCTTCCCTTCTCATGCCTCTGGGAATCAATTATCTCTTCTTTTCCCCACATACTCAGACTTTTCTGTTTTCTCCTTCTTTTAAAATGCCAATTTCCCAATCTTCAACAAAAAACAAAAACAAATAAAAAATTATTTGACCCTTTATTTTTCCTTTCCTTCCCTTCTCATCCAAGCTTCTAGAAAGCGTTAATTTCCTTTTTTCATTGCATTCATTCCTCAGCATACTTAAATCTGGCTTCTGCTTCCATCACTCTACATTGAATAATGTTCTCTCAAATGTCAATGTGGATTATTCCTTTCCTGAAACACGCTTCCTTTGGTTTACATAAAATTAGTCTCTTCCTATACTCCTTTTATATCACTGTATGCTCTTCCTCAATTTCTTTCACTGAAACTTCTTCCTTGCCTGTGTTTAAAATGTTATTTCTATCAACAGACTAATAGATAAAGAAGATGTGGTATATACCATGGAATAGTACCCAGCCATAAAAAATAATGAAATCTTGCCGTTCTTGACAACATGAATGGGACTAGAGGGTATCACGCTAAGTGAAATAAGTCAGACAGAGAAGGCCAAATACGGTAGGATTTCACTTATGTGTGGAATCTAAAAAACAAATTAAACTGTACCAACTACAATAACAAAAAAAGAGAGAAACAGAGTCATAAAAATAGAAAACAAACTGGTGGTTGACAGAGGGAGTGGGGTGGGGGATGGAAAATGGGTGAAGGAGATTAAGAGGTACAAACTTCCACTTATAAAATAAAAGTCACAGGGATGACAAGTACAGCATAGGGAATATAGTCAATGATATAGTAATATACTTCTTGTGAGTATTTTGTAGTATATATAATTGTTGGAGGTAACATAAAATAAAATGTTGTTTCCTAGAGGTTGGACCATAGTCCTCATCATATTCATCATCTTTTCCACAAATCATCTATTCACCAGGTTTTGTCTATGTTTATCTGAATTTAAGATCTTTTTTCTAAACTCCAAGTATCTCCAACTGAATACATAGGTAACTGAAACAAAACTCAACCATTCTGAATTCACTGCTTCCTACGTAACACACACTGACTCTTACAGTTCTGAGAAGGTTAATGTTGCCAGTGTTTCTTGCTTAGTCTTCCAAATAAAACCTGATACTAGTCCTTCCTTCCTCTGTTTTCATCTCTCCATATCCAGCCAGTCACCACATTAGATCAAATTGAAATCAATCCTTTACTCCCCCTGCCACACTTCAGGTGCTTGTTATTTGGGGGGGGGGTTGTTTTTGTTTGTTGTTTTATTGTTTGGGACAGGGACTATTTCAGTAGCTTCTTAATTTCTCTCTCTCATTTTAGCCTTTAGGAGTAAAACTTTTATAACTAAGTGTGTACCACAATATTTGACACACATTAGGTGTCCAGTGTGAGTTAGATCCCTCCTTCTCTCGTTCTCAAAGCAAACTCATAGCACTAGGCTTGACCCAAAATGAAACTCACTCTGTGCCTTGATGACTTGTTGATTCCTCTTTTGAGAAACAGCTCATTTGGAAGTGAAGACTCGATTTGTTTCTGGCATCTCTGGTCTCCCATTTACTTTTTGGGCCCAGTCTCCTTTGCTTGGATCTCAGAATACTTAGTTTTCCACTTCTCTTTATCTAGCTCCGTTCTTGCGAAAGGATATAATTAATACCATCGGGAGGATTCAGCTTCAGGAGAGTAGATCTTAAAAATTTTCATTACCAAAAAAAATCACGTTGAGTGGATCTATGTCTTAATTGACCTTATTGTGGTAATCATTTTGCAATATACATATAACAAATCATCACGTTGTACACCTTAAACTTACATGTTATATGTCAATTACATCTCAATAAAGTTGGAAAAATCAATGCTGTGTATAGCAAAGTAATGAGTTATTAGTTTTACTTGCCAGGGAATTTTCTTCATGGAAAAGAAATACATTAAGCATGACTTCTTTCAGAAGGATTAGTGTTTTAAAAGGCTCCAAAGCCTTAATTAAACTAAAGGAGAAATTCTCCAATAGAGGAGTTTGGGGATGCAGTCATTGGTGAATGGAATTGTTTGTGGGTGATGTTGGGAGTTCCCTGAAATCATAGCCATGTCTGTAATCTGCTTCTACTCTCAGGCTGGCTCTGTACCTTGTTAAAGGTTACTGCTGTCAACACTGATTATTTAACAATCTTCTCCCCTGTTTGGAAAGCAAGGTAGATTACCATGGTACCTCAAGTGCCTTCTGCCATCAGGTTTGGATAGAGTTCATTTTCCTCCAATGGCTCCCAAATTGTTATTTTAATTAGTCCATTAATACCCATATCACTGTTGGTGGATTACAGTAAAATATCTCACTGACTGAAGAATTTTCAAAACAAATTGGAATGTGAAGGTGAATTTAATTGTAAATCTAGACTGTATGTGAATTAATTTGTACAATAATAGTGTTTAAAACAGTAATGTCAATTCTGAATATATAATCATGAAATTCGATGACCTTGGACAAAGATGATGTTGGAAAAATTAGGTTACATGAAGAAATAATAGTGACTGGCGGATAAATTTATATGCTGCTAATTAGGGCTGATTTAAAATTTGAAATTCGAAATGGCAGCACATAACATCATTATCTTCATTTTGTTTTCTCAAATAAAAGAATAATTGAGAAGCCAGACTGATTTATGAAGCATGCTGAAATCATTGCTAATAGGCTGCTTATATTGTTTTCTTAAAAATCAAAAGACAATATCTTCCCTATCATGAAACATATTTGGAAGTGAATTTGTCCCATGGCTTGTTCTGTCTACTTTTTTCCATCAAGTTTTCATGAAATCCTCTTCTCTTGTTTCATCCTTGACCTCATTTTGTTGGCAGAGGTGGAAAAGAGAATCTTTGTTTGCTTTTTTTGTTTGTTTCAAGTTTTTATTTTAACTCCAGTTAGTTAACCTATAGTGTAATAATAGTTTCAGGAGTAGAATTTAGTAATTCATCACTTACATTCAACACCCAGGGCTCATCACAACAAGTGCCCTCCTTAACGCCCATCACCCATTTAGCCCATCCCCCTGCCAGCAGCCCTCAGTTTATTCTCTATAGCTAAGAGTCTGTTTTATGGTTTGCAGTCCTCCAGCAGCCCGCAGTTTATTCTCTATAGTTAAGAGTCTGTTTTATCGTTTGCCTCTCTCTTTTTACCCCCTATGCTCATCTCTATTGTGTCTTAAATTCACTTCAAATATGAGTAAAATCCTATGGTATTTGTCTTTCTCTGACTGACTTATTTCACTTAGGATAATACTCTCTAGCTCCATCCATGTTGTTGTAAATGGGAAGATTTCATTCTTTTTGATTGCCAAGTAATATGTATGTGTGTATATATATATATATATATATATATATATATATATATATATATATACATATATACACACACACACACACACACACACATATACCTATATATATATACCACATCTTCTTTATCCATTCATCAGTCGATGGACATTTGGGCTCTTTCCATAATTCGGCTATTGTGATAATGCTGCTATAAACATCGTGGTGCATGTATCCCTTTGAATCAGTACTGTTGTATTCTTTGGGTAAATAACCTGGTAGTGCAATTTTTGGATCATAGGGTAGTTTGAACAAAGATACAAAGTTACTCTGTGAAAATTCATATCAAGTCAATCTTTATACAAGCAAATCAGTTTCCTTACCTCAAAATGATAACTTACTCGGTTAGTGGCAGAGTTAAAGTTAGGTAACCAAGTTTGATCTCCCACTTCAAATACTTTTCATGTAAATTTCTATCTCTTTTTCTTTTCTGGGATTCCAAAGACACATGTATCATAAGACTTGAAATTGGCCCTAACTCATATGTCTCTGTTCAGTTTTTCACCTTTTTTTCTTCTTTGTGCTTTAGTTTGTATAGTTTCTATTTGCTACACCATCTATTTTACTGATCTTTATTTCTGCAATTTCTAATTCATTATTAATGCCATCTAGTGTATTTTTTAATTTCATATATTGTTTTTCATATCTGAAAGTTCCATTTGGTTCTTATTTATAGTTTTAATATGTCTCTACAACTCTCAAAGTCATAGGACTACCTATATAATCTTGTATTTCAGTTTAACTATTAGTTACAAAGTGTTTTGTACTAAGTTTTGTATTCATTTTTAAGTTTGGATCTTAGTAATCATTTTACCAAAAGAGCCTAGTTAGACCTCCCTGGTTAACTCATATCCTTCCTAGCATTTGTAATTTTCCTTCATAGCACTCATCAGTACTGTAATAATATACATTTGAGTACAATTCATTTAATATCTATCTTGTTAAGTAGACTGTATGGACATGTCTCTTTTTGTTTAGTGGTGTATCTTCAGCACTTAGGACATTGTAGTGCCCGACATATTGTTTGCACTCAAATATTTCAGCAATGCTTCCAGGAAACTGAAAGACTTCGGATGTTTACTCAAAAAGTGTCCATTTGAAGCCTTGAGATTTAAACAAAAAAGTCTCCAGAGCTAATGGTGTATAACTTTGCCTATAATAATCAGGACCATCGTGGATCATAAAGTTGATTTTTATAACTTTTCAGAGCTTTAAAATTTTAATTTAAAAGGTATTATAAGGCCTATCTCTAACTTATTTACTGATTTAGTTGTTTGTGAAATATATTCCTCTCAATTAAGGCAAACATCCATAACATACTGTATAATGTGTCAATAATCATGCTCTCCAGTGATCTTTGAAGAATACACAGAATCTTAATTTTCTCTCATTTTAAACTGGGAAAAGTATAACTTTCTGTTCAGGAAATCAATAAAGGTATTATACCACCTAATTAGGTTGTGTTTTAGTTGACCAGGCCAAAGTTTAAGCTTTAGGAATTGCCAGTAAAGCCATTTTTATTTTATTTTATTTTTATTTTTAGTAAAGCCATTTTTATAATGATGCCAGTGCCATTACCACCACCCAGCCTTCAGTGCTACTTACTAAATATTTGTTAAGGATCAAGTCAGTAATATAGCTACATATACTATCTTGAATCATTAAAACATTCCTACCTGATTAATATTGTTAGGCCCATTTTTGTATCTATGGTGAATGAGACTTAGAGCGGCCAGTCACTTGCCCAAGATCACACAGCTGGTAAGTGTCCAAGTGGGTATTTAAGTCCATGACCAGGGCTCACAAGAATTGGCTTTGATTTTATTCTGGTAACATGTACATAACATAAAATTTTAACCATCTTACAGTGTACAATTCAGTGATATCTGGTATGTTTAGAATGTTGTACAACCGTCACTACTATTTAGTTCCAGAACATTCTCATCGCCTCAAAATAAAATCCAATGCTCATTTAGCCGTCATTTCTCATTCCCTCTCAACTGATTTTGGAGTACTGATTACGGACCCTGAATTCTGCTCCACTGTTTATTTGTTTATTTTAAAGGATTGTCTGCATATGATCATGTCATCTTTGAACAGAACTAGTTTGGATAACTTCCTTTCCAGTTTGGATGGCTTTCTCTTCCTTGCCTAACTTCTCTAGCTAGAACTACCTATACAGTGTTGAATAGCAGTAGTGAAAACTGGCGTCCTTGTATTGCACCGATCTTAGGGGGAATACTTTCAGTCCTTCACTCTTGAGTCTGACATTATATGTGAGTTTTCCACATTGCCTTTATCATGGTGAGAAAGTACCCTTTTGTTCGTAATTTGCTGAGTATTTGTGTTTTGAAAGAAGGTTCAAATTGGCAAAATGCTTTCTCTGCATCGGTTGAGATGACCATGCATTTTTCATTTACTCAGTTGACACAGCCTATTGAATTGAATGATTTTTATATTTTTTAAATATGAAATACATCACTTTCATTCTCACGATAAACCCTGGTTTGACATGTTGTATAATCCTTTTGGTATGCTGCTGGATTTGGTTTGCTAGTATTTTCTTGAGGAAATTTGTATCTCTATGCATAAGGGATATTGGCCTCGAGTGGGTTTTGTTTGTTTTTACTGTGATGTGTTTGTCTGGCTTTTGTATGAGGGTAATGATGGCATCACAGAATGTGGGAAACTAAAGGCCTAAGAACCAGAACCCATGAAAGTCCTGAGTTCTGGCATCCTCAGACTACCACTACTGAGAAAGAGTAAAAGAACAATGTTATCATCATCTGACTTTTATGGCATAAATGAAATTGTGAACTCATCCATTTGTAAAGGCAATGACTTCATCTCTACCCTTTTATCTAAAAGGAAATCTATACCAAATGCTCTGATAAATGGGAAGATATACTTTGACTTGTGAACTGATGTGAAATGCAGAATCTTTGAGCTTTGAGTGTTTTGAAGATTGAAAAATCTTGCTCAGCATGGATGACCACCAAAAAGCAATCTAAAGCCATCTACATACCACAACTGAGATAAATTTGGGAATGTGTTGCCTAAAGTCAAATAAAATGTACTGTTTTGAAAAAAACAATGAGTTGGGAAGTATTTACTTCTACTTTTTGGAAGAGTTTGAGAAATATTGGTGTTAATACTTGAAAATTTTGTAGAATACTCATTAGTAAAACCATCTGGTCCTGGGCTTTTCTTGTGTGCTCTTTGATTACTGATTCAATCTCTGTATATTATACATCTATTCAAATTTTCTTTTTCTTCTTGAGTCGATTTTAGTAAGTTGTGTGTTTTAGAATTTTGAGTCATCCCTCTTTTTCTCTTAGACAGTCTTGATAATGATTTGTCAATTTTGTTCATCTTTTCCTTGAACAAACTTTTGGTTTAATTAATTTTCTCTATTGTGTTTCTGTTCTTTATCCCATTACTCTCTGCACTAATCTTTATTATTTTCTTCCTTTGGCCATTTTTGAGTTTAGTTTGCTCTTCCTTTTTGAGTCTCTCAAGGAGTAAAGTGAGGCTGAAAGTATGCATTTATAGCTGTAAGTTTCCCTTTGAGCACTGCTTTCTGTGCTGCACATAAATTTCGGTATATTGGATTTTCATTTTCATTCATCTCAAAATATTTTCTAGTGTCTCTTGTGATTTCTTCTTTGACCTATTGGTTATTTAAGAATGTGTTGACTAATTTCTATACATTCCTAAATTTTTCAGTTTTCCATCTGCTATGGAAAGGATAGTTTGTATGATCTCAAACCTTTAAGATTTATTTGGACTTTATAATCTAAAATAGTCTATCTTGGAGAATGTTTTGTGTACACTTGAGAAAAATATGTATTCTGTTCTTGTTGGGTGGAATGTTCTGTGTATTTCTATTAGGCATAATTGGTTTATTTTGCTGTTCAAATCCTCTATTCCCTTAGTGATCTTCTGTTAGTTGTTCTGTCCATTATTGAAAATGGAGTATTGAAGTCTGCACATATTGTTGTACAACTTTCTGTTTACCCCTCCAGTGCTGTCATTCTTGCCTCATCTATGTTGGGGCTTTCCGGTCACGGGTGTGTATATTTATAACTATATGTCTTCTTGATGGATTGATCTTCTTATTGATATATAATATCCTTCATTGTCTCTTGTAACGATTTTTTACTTAAATTGCATTTTGTCTGATATTAATATAGCCATCCCATCTCTCTTTTATTTACGATATGCTTGAAGTATAATTTTTATTTTGTTTACTTTCATCCTATTTGTGTCTTTCAGTCTAAATTGAGTATCATGTAGTTAGCATGCAGGTAGATCTTTTTGCATTCCTTCTGCCAATCTCTGTCCTTTAATGGGAAAATGAATCACGTCTACACTTAAAATAATTACTAGTAAGGAATTACTTTTGCCAATTTGCTTTTTGCTTTCTGTACCCTTTATGCATTTTTGTTCCTCAATTCCTCCATTGTAGCCTTCGTTTGTATTTAATTGACTTTCATAGTGTACTGTTTTTATTATCTTCCCAAGTATATTAAAAGATGTTCAATATCACTAATTATCAAAGAATTGCAAATATCACTTCACACCTATTAAGATGACTATTATCAAAATGTCAAAAGGTGGTAAGTGTTGGCGAGGATGTGGAGAAAAGAGAACCCTTGGGTGCTGTTGGTGGGAATGTAAACTGGTACAGCCATTATAGAAAACAGTATGGAGGTTACCCAAAAATTTGAAAATAGAACTACCTTTTGATGCAGCAACTCACTTCTCAGTATATATCCAAAGGAAATAAAATCACTCTCTCAAAGAGATATCTGCACTCCCATGTTTATTGCAGCATTATTCCCAGTAACCAAGACATGGAAACAACTTAAGTGTCTGGTAACAGATGAATGAATGGATAAAGAAAATGTGGTATAGATATAAATGGGATATTATTTAGTCATAAAAAAAGAAGTAAATCCTGCCATTTGTGACAACACAGATGAATTCTGGAGACCATTATGCTAAGTGAAATAAGCCAGACACAGAAAGACAAATACTGTGTGATCTCACTTCTATGTGGAATGTAAATGAAATAAAATAAAATAAAGCTGAATTCATAGAGAGTAGAATGGTAGTTACCAGAAGCTGGGGGTTGGTGGAAAAGGGAAGATATAAAAAAAAAAGTAGAATAGCGGTTGCTGGGGATCAGGGGGAGAACGTCATAAAGAGTTATTGTTTTAGGAAGGTTCAGAGATTTGGTTTTGCAAAATGAAAAAAGTTCTGGAGATGGATGGCAGTGATGTTTGCACAATAATATGATGCACTAAACATCACTAAACTGTATACTTCAAAATCGTTAAGATAGTATATTTTATATTATGTGCATTTTACCACAATAAAAAAATCTTAAAAAGAAATTTTTTACCTTTCGTCCAGTTTGTCAAATTTATTGTCCTAAAATTATTAATAGTATTTCCTCTTACCTCTTTAATTTTGTAGAATTTGTAGTAATGGCCGCCCTTTTGTTCTTGATACTGGTAATTTGTGTTTTCTTTCCTTATCTTTTTCAATCCAACAAGAGGCTTATTGATTTTATTGGTATTTTCAAAAAAAATTAGATTTTGGTGTCATCAATTTTTGTCTATTATTTTTCAATTAATATTTATTTGATTTTGCTTTTTTTTCAATGATTTCTTTCTATCACTTCACTTTGGCTTTAATTTCCTCTTCCTTATTTAAAAAAAGATGTTTTTAGGTGGGAACTCAAATCCCTGATGTTAGGTATTCCTTATTTTCCAATATAATTATTGGAAGCTATAATTTTCCAAGTACTGCTTTAACTCTGCCCCACAAAGGTTAATATAATGTATTTTTATTATAACTCCTTCAAAACAGTGTCTAAATTCTCTTGGGATATTTTCTTTGTCTCTTGTATTATTTAGAAGTGCATTGTTTATGTTCCATATATAGTTGGCATTTTTCTAGTTATGATATTATTATTGATTTCTGATATCATTTACTTGTGCCAAGAGAACAGATTCTGTATTATTTAAATCTTTTTGAAGTTATTTAGACTTGTTTTATAACTGATCATTTGATCGATTTGGGCTTAAATGACAGGTGCCCTTAAAAAGAACGTGTTATTCTGCCACTGCTGGACAGTGCTCTGTAAATATCGATGAAGTCAATGTGTTTGAGAGTGTTGTACAGAACTTTTAAGACATTACTTTTCTGTTGTTTGTTTAGTTGTTCTAGCAAATTCCAGGAGATGAGTGTGTGAAGATATCCAACCACGAATGCCGAAATGTATTAGTATTTCTTACTAATTTCTGTCAATGTTTCCTTCCCATGTTTTGAAACTTTGTCAATAGATTCACAGTCATCTATTATAGTTATATCTTCCTAGTGAACTGGCACTTCTATTATTATGAAATATTTCTCTTTATTTCTGGTACTACTTTTTATCTTGAGATCGATTTTATCTGATATTAATGTAGCCAGTCCATCCTTCTTATCCTTATTTTTTGCATAGTCTATCTTTTCCCATCCATTTACTTTCATTCTATATTTGTCTGTCTTTACATGTAAAATGCGTCTCCCTTAGAAAATATGTAAATGTGTCTTTAAAAAATCTGTTTTCCCAGTTTTCCTTTCAATTAGGGTGTTTAGTCTATGAATATTTGATGTAACTGTTGATATTGGTGAATGTTAGAGGTTAAATTTTGTCCCCTCAAAATTCATATATTGAATTCCTAACACCCAATACCTCAAAATGTGACTGTATTTGAAGACAGGGTCTTCCTAGAAAGAAAAAGTTAGATCTCTTCTTCCTAGAAAGAAAAGTTAAATCTCAGTTAAAATGAGATCATTGGGATGGGCTCGAATCTCACATGACTGGAATCCTTTTCAGAAGGAAGTGACGAGGCAGACGTGCACAGAGGGAAACCACATGAAGACACAGGGAAGAGACACCATTGGCAAGTAAAGGAGAGAAACCTTGGAACAAACAACCTGCTGACATCTTGATCTCAGACTTCTCGTCTCCAGAACAGTGAGAAAATACGCTTCTGTTGTTTTAGCTGCTGAGTCTGTGCTACTTTGCTATGGCAGCCCCAGAAAACTAATAGTGAGTCTGGATCTACTCATTTCCTTTTATTTCATTCTTTTGTTTGTTTTGGTGTTCTTTGCTTTATTGTCCCTCAGTTACCTTTTTCCTGCCTTTTAATGAGATTAACTATATTTTCAGGATTGTATTTGACTTTTCTTACTGGGTTTTAGCTAGCTTACTGGCATATTTTTCGTTTCTTCTAGAAATTTCCTTATACATCCTTCACTTTTCACAATTCATTTTCGGTTAATATTATGCCACTTTACATAAAATATTAAAACATTCCAAGAGTCAAGGGCCACATACACCACTCCTTCCTTTATTCTAGTGCTATATATGTTATTCTAGAGTTATTGTATGTAAAATCTACTTACATTAAACACCACAAGGCAATGCTATATATTTTTCTTTCAATAGTTACATATATATCATAAAGAATTAAGAGGAGGAGAAAAGCCAGAATAATAGTCTTTTGAATGTACTTTTGACATTTACCATTAAAGATGTTCTTTATTCTTTTTTTTTTTTTTTTTTGGAGTTGATACTTTCCATCTGGTATAATTTCCCTTTAGCCTGAAGAATTTTCACTGGTATTTCTCTTAGTAAAGATCTGCTAGTGATGAATTCTTTTTGTTTTCTTTTCTTAGAAAGTCCCTTTATTTTGCTTTCATTATTGAAAGATATTTTTGCTGAATATAGAATTTTATACCAACACTTTTTTTCCTTTCAGTATTTTAAAAGATGTTCCATCTGTTCTAGACTCCATTGTTTCTGATCAGAAGTCAGTTTTTAATCAGATCATTGTTCCCTTGTATGTAATTCATCATTTTTCTTTTGCTGTTTTCAAGCTTTGTTGTTGTAATTAGTTTTCCACTGTAAGACTGTTATGTGTTTTGGCATGGGCTTCTTCATGTTTATTCTGCTTTTTTTTCTTGAAGCATCCTGTAGATGCAAAATTTTTCTGTCAGCCTTTATTTCTTCAAGTAATTTTTTCTGTCTCATTCTCTTTCCTTTGTTCTGGAGTGTCAGTTACACATATGCTGGAAAGTTCAGTATTATCCATTAGTTAACTGAGCTTCTATTTGTTTATTTTTATAACTTTTCTTTTTCTTTATCCATATTGAATATTTTTTTCCTTTTTTGATGGTTAAAATCACATGTATTTTGCATCTATTTGGAATTTTAAATTATGACATATTAAACATAAAATCCATCATAAAAATGAATAAAGAAGAGAAACATTTTATTAAGTATTCTAAGCAGTCTGTTGTTACACAAGTATTTGTTATTCAGAGCACTCCTAATAATACATTTTCCTTTTTTTTCGAGGTTTTCGATTTTTTAATTGAAGTATAATTAACATAAAGTATTATATTAGCTTCAGGTGTATGATATAATGATTCAACAATTCTATACATCACTCAGTGCTCATCATGATACGTAGACTCTTAATCCCCTGCATCTATTTCCCCCACCCCCACCCACCTCCCCCTGGCAACTAGCAGTTTGTTCTCTGAATTTAGGACTCTGATTTTTTGTTTGTCTCTTTTTTTTGCTTGTTTTTTCATGTGTTTTGTTTCTTCAGTTTCCCATATGAGTGAAATATGGTATTTGTCTTTCACCGGCTGACTTATTTCACTTAATATTAACATTAACATTTCACTCAATATTCACCTTTAGATCCATCCATGTTGTTGTAAATGGCAAGATCTCCTTCCTTTTTATGGCTGAATAATATTCCACTGTATATATACCTCATCTTCATCCATCCATCTCTGGTGGGCATTCGGGTTGCTTCTGTATCTTGGCTATTGTAAATAATACTGCAATAAACGTAGGGGTGTATATATCTTTTTCAATTAATATTTTGTATTCATTGGGTAAATACCCAGTAGTGGAATTACTGGATCCTGTGGTAATTCTACTTTTAATTTTTTGAGGAACCTCCATACTGTTTTCTACCCTGGCCTCATTGAATAATTTCTACTGATTTATTTTATGGTTCGCATATACCTTGCTGTCATCTCCATTTAGCTGTCCAATCCATCAAGTGAATTTTTCGTGTTTATTTATTTTTGAGAGAGAGGGAGACAGAGCGCGAGCAGGGGAGGGGCAGAGAGAGAGGGAGACACAGAATCGGAAGCAGGTTCCGGGCTCCGAGCTGGCAGCACAGAGCCTCATGCGGGGCTCGAGCCCACGAACTGTGAGATCATGACCTGAGCCAAAGTCAGATGCCCAACTGATTGAGCCACCCAGGCGCCCCCATCAAGTGAATTTTTAAAGTTTCAGGTTCTCTGGCCAGAAAGAACAGAGAAGACCAAAACAGACCCCAAAAAAGTGATTTTTCCACTACTGCCTCCACCACTTTATGCATCATACAAGCAGCTGCACTTAATCTCAGGATAAAGTCCACAACAAAAGCAGGAACTTCACGTAGCTACCTACCTCCCCCTCTTCTGAGAATACACTCCTTACCAGAATCTGCTTCTGTGGACACTCCTGTACCTTCATGCAGTTGCCTTCTATATTAGGTAGAGATTTTATAATTATTTTATGCAGGGGACTTCAGGAGTGTCTGAGCCTGTCATCAGAGAAATCTGATGGCTTTTATTTGACTAAAGCATGGGGTTTGAGTGGGCAGTGGTGATAAACCAGGAATATGCAGTTGAAGTTTGATTGTGAAAATTCCTTGACTATCAGGTTGAAGAGTTTGTGCTTAATTTGGAAAGTAACAAGGAGTAATCAGAGCACGGGAAGCTGGAATTCTATTCTTTAAACATACCTACCTTAGTAAGCTTGGGATGGTAAAATACCATTGACTGGGTGGCTTATAAACAACAGAAGTGTATTGCCCACAGTTCTGGAGGCTGGAAGCTCAAAATCAGGTGGCCAGCGTGGTCGGGTTCTATAGAGAACTGCCCATTTCTCCTCACAGCCTTACATGGGGATATCAGAGTGCCCTAGCCTCTCCTTACAAGGGCACTAATCCCATTCAATTCCACCCCTATTACATAATTCCCTTGCAAAGGCCCCACCTCCAAATACCATCACATTGGAAGGGTTTCAACATAAGAATTTGGGTGGGGGGGGGGGGGATGGCACAAGCATTCAGTCCAGACAATACCTGTATGTTGAACTTAATGAAAGTAGTACACAGAAAGAAAAAAAAAAACATTTGTGTAAATAGATACGTTTGGAAAAATTTTCTGTACTGATTACACGCCTTTCCGCAAAGCGTGTGAAGAGATTTCAAAGAGAAACACAGAGGAATTACAAAACACACTCTCCTTCTTCCTAGGGCAACCAAATCAGAGGTGGGAGCAACAGGTAGCCAGCACATTGAAATTCAGTAACTGACTTTCAATTTCACAGACCATAATTCTGAACTGACAGGAAGCAACAGGGCTCAAACTACGGCCCTTTAGTGAAGAGGGACCAGTAATTATGTGGGGTGCCACACGTTCCCCTTTTGTGCTTTCATAATTACATCCTAGTCACTCACTCAATGCACTGCCCTAGCTGCCGACATGGAATGCTTTGAGTTGTTTCTAGCCATGTAAATGAAAACGATGGAAGAAAATAATTACCCTAAATTGTCTGAAACCCTCAGGAAAAATTAGTTTTATTAACCTGATGCCTGAGTCATCACAGGTACTGTTTTTGAAAAATGTCCTGCAGTTTGGTTTCATGAAAGAGCCTTCTTTTTGTAGTTTATTAATTATCAGCAGGGTAACCAATGTTGTGTCGCAAGGGGCCACCAAAGAAAGAGGTTTGGGAGAAAGAGTAATTTTATGATTCGCTTTTTATTCTTCCTAATAATCTCTTCCATTAGTAAAACTCCCAAGGATAGCAATGGCACACAAGTGTTTGAAGAGGCAGTGGAAGCTGAAATCAGCTAAAAGAGTAGTTTGTCTGCTGCATTTAAGATGGAACAGAGGCAGCAGTGCATTGAGGTTAGTGTGAAGGTGAAAAGGAAAAAACTAATAGGATACAATTGAAAAATAGATTTCTTTGTGGTTACCACCATGGAATGGGAACAATTATTACCTTGCAAAGAGATTTTTACTTTATCACTTCTGCTCACCTAAGGAGACAACAAAGGTAGGTTAACATGGTCTACAGGGCCTTAGGAAAGCATTTATAGTCATGAGATTGCATTTACTTTTATAGAAGTTAGACCTTAATTTACCCTGGATTCAGTTATCCTTCACTATAGCCGGGAAAATCTAAAATATGTCTCTTGCGCTTGTCCTCCTCTTGAACACTATCACAGTCTTCTGTTGGATTTGTACCCCTGTCTTCCTCTTAAAAATAGCTTTACAGTTTTTTTTTCAGAAGTGGTACATCATATATTTTCTAGAAGACCAATCTTAATTTGAGTGCCGATGCAATATTTATATATGTTCTCTAATGTTCATCTAACAATGAATTGTGTTGGAGAAACGCGACACTTAAAACAGTCCAAGAGGGGCCAAGATGGCAGAACAGCATGGAAGTTTTTTTGCATCTCTCATCCCTGAAATACAGCCAGATCAACATTAAACCATCCTGCACACCTAGAAAACTGACTTGAGGATTAACACAACAATCTGCACGACCTGAACCAGAGAACTCAGCAGGTATGCCACGTGGAGAGCTGAACGGGGGAGAAAGCTACAGAGGGCAGGGAGCTGTTTTTGCTTGTGGAGAGAGGACGGAAACAGGGAGAGAGTACAGAAAACATCCCTCCCCACCCTCCGCCCTAAAGAAGCTGGAGACAAAAGAAAGAGTATGCAAGGGACTGAACAAAAAAGGCAGAAAGGAGAAAGGAGAGGGTTTGAATTCCATTAAGACTCTATAAACAGGGGGAGCGCAGAGTCTGAAACTCCACAGCTCAATACCTGGTCGTGCTCTGGTGGGAAGGATGAGTCTCCAGGAGCAGAGTGAGGTCCCTGCGCCACACAGCGAGAGGTAGCTCACCTGCTGGGAGGACATTTGGTAGAGGCTGTGCAGCCTCCCCAAGGGCGAAGGTCCCAGCTGACCCCAGAGAACAACCACATTCGCTGGTGCTAGAACAAAGAAGTCTGGCACCAGATGTGTGTTGTGATTTTCCATAAGCCCTGAAATGCTGCTGCTACACGATCGTGTGAATTCTTCAGGGGTGGGCTGGCACCCAGCCACAGTCTCTGGGCATCGGCAGCAGCAGTCTCCCGAACATTCCTGGGGGCAGGCCAGCACCTGGCCATTGCTAGGTGAGACCCTCCCCCGGAAGGTCTGAGGGGCTCAAAGCCATAGTCCCTCAGAAGTGAGGGGTTGGGAAACACAAACGCATCTCAGATAAAACAAAGGAGGGAGGTGGCAGCCTGGCAACCTGACAGCTTGGTCACGGACAGTATAAAAGCGGGGAGTAGATGGAAGCCAGAGACAAAGGACAGGTGTGCAATTGCTGGTCAGGGAGAGTACAGAATTCTGATACTAGAGACTGCGTAGCTGGGTGACGCCATTTTCACCCCTCCCGCTCTTGTGCGTGTGCACCTTCACGCACCACAATCCACCCAGTAAGCTAAGCAGCGCCATCTAGTGGAGAACGGAGGCATTACACTAAGCCTTGCCCACCTGGGCCAACCTCGCTCTTCAGGAACAACCCAAGACTCTCCGCCGGCTTAATTTATGGAATAAAAAATGCTTCATAGTTCAACTTCTAGGGGAAACCAATGTAATTTGAATCGTACTTCAGTCCGTTTTCTGGTCCATCTATTCAATCTCTTTTCTTTTCTTATTCTTGAATACATGAAGAGAAAAGACTTATTTTTGTTTTCCATTTGTATTAAAAATATTTTTCTTTAATTTTTTCTACTATATTGTTTACTTTTTTGTAAAGTTTTCAATTTCTATTTTTTTACTTCAATTTCAGTTTATTCTCTTTCATTGTATTCATTTATTCAAATTTTCAAACGTTTTCCTTTTTTTTTTTTCTTTTCTTACCTTTCGTTTTTTTTCTCTAATGTATCAAGCTCCTTTCAACAACCAGACCAGAACACACCTAGGATCTAGCATCCTTTATTTGACTTTTTGTGCTGTTTTTAATTTTTTAATTTTAACTTTTTCACCTTATTAATTCCTTTTCTTCCTTCAAAATGACAAAACAAAGGAATTCACCCCATAAGAGAGAACAGGAAGAAATCACAGCCAGAGACTTAATCGACACAGATATAAGCAAGATGTCTGAACCAGACTTAAGAATCATGATAATAAGAATACCAGCTAGGATTGAAAACAGATTAGAATCCCTTTCTGAAGAGATAAAAGCTAGTCAGGATGAAATTAAAAAATGCTATAACTGAGCTGAAAACTCAAATGGATGCCACAGCGGCAAGGATGGATAAGGCAGAGCAGTGAATCAGCTATATAGAGGACAAACTTACAGAGAATAAGGAAGCAAAAAAAAAAAAGAGGAAGAGTAAGGCAAAATAGCATGATTTAAGAATTAGAGAAATCAGTGACTCATTAAAAAGGAACAACATCAAAATCATAGGGGTCCAAGAAGGTGAAGAAAGAGAAAAAGGGATAGAAGGGTTATGTGAGAAAATCATAGCAGAAAACTTTCCTAACCTGAGGAAAGACACAGACATCAAAATCCAGGAAGCACAGAGGACTCCCATTACATTCAACAAAAACTGACCATCAACAAGGCATATCATAATCAAATCACAAAATACTCAGGCAAGGAAAGAATCATGAAAGCAGCAAGGGAAAAAAAAGTCCTTAACCTACAAGGGAAGACAAATCAGGTTTGCAGCAGACCTATCCACAGAAACTTGGCAGGCCAGAAAGGAGTGGCAGGATATATTCAATGTGCTGAATCGGAAAAATATGCAGCCAAGAATTCTTTATCCAGCAAGGCTGTCATTCGAAATAGAAGGACAGATAAAAAGTTTCCCAAACAAAAATTAAAGCAGTTTCTGACCACTAAGCCTGTCCTGCAAGAAATTTTAAGGGGGACTCTCTGAGGGGAGAAAAGATGATAATAAAAATAAAAGACTAAAAGCAACAAAGACTAGAAAAGACCAGAGAATACCACCAGAAACTCCAACTCTACAGACAACATAATGGCAGTAAATTCATATCATAAAAGGTATCCAAATCAGCCAGGAGGAGGTCAAGCTTTCAATCTTCACAGATGACATGATACTTTATATGGAAAACCCAAGGTTCCACCAAAAAGCTGCTAGAACTGATTCATGAATTCAGCAAAATGGCAGGATATAAAATCAATGCACAGAAATCGGTTGCATTCCTGTACACCAATAATGAAGCAACAGAAAGAGAAATCAAGGAATTGATCCCATTTACAATTGCACCAAAAAGTGTAAAATACCTAGGAATAAATCTCACCAAAGAGATGAAAAATCTATACACTGAAAACTATAGAAAGCTTCTGAAAGAAATTGAATAAGACACAAAAAAATGGAAAAATATTCCATGTTCCTGAATAGAAAGAACAAATATCGTTAAAATGTCAATACAACCCAAAGCAATCTACATATTCAATGCAATAGCTATCAAAATAACACCAGCATTCTTCACAGAGCAAGAACAAATAATCCTAAAATTTGTATGGAACCACAAAAGACTCCTCATAGCCAAAGCAATCTTGAAAAAGAAAACCAAAGCTGGAGGCATCATAATCCCGGACTTCAAGATGTATTACAAAGCTTATTTATCAAGACGGCATGGTACTGGCACAAAAACAGACTCAGATCAATGGAACAGAATAAAGAACCCAGAAATGGACCCACAAACGTATGGCCAACTAATCTTTGACAAAGCAGGAAACAATATCCAATGGAATAAAGAGTCTCTTCAGCAAATGGTGCTGGGAAAATTGGACAGCAGCATGCAGAAAAATGAACCTGGACCACTTTCTTACACCCTACACAAAAATAAATTCAAAATGGGTGAAACACCTAAATGTAAGACAGGAATCCATGAAAATCCTTGAGGAGAAAGCAAGCAAAAACCTCTTTGACCTCCACCACAGCAACTTCTTACTCAACACATCTCCAGAGGCAAGGGAAAGAAAAGCAAAAACGAACTACTGGGACCTCATCAAGACAAGAAGCTTCTGCACAGCGAAGGAAGCAATCAGCAAAACTAAAGGCAGCCAATGGAATAGGAGAAGATATTTGCAAAGACATCAGATAAAAGGGTTAGTATCCAAAATCTATAAAGAACTTATCAAACTCAACACCCAAAAAACAAATAATCCAGTGAAGAAATGGGCAAAAGACATGAATAGACACTTCTCCAAAGAAGACATCCAGATGGCCAACCAACACATGAAAAAATGCTCCACATCACTCATCATCAAAGAAATACAAATCAAAACCACAGTGAGATACAACCTCACACCCATCAGAATGGCTAACATTAACAACTCAGGCAACAACAGATGTTGGCAAGGACACAGAGAAAGAGGAATCCTCTTGCACTGCTGGTGGGAATGCAAACTGGTGCAGCCACTCTGGAAAACAGTGTGGAAGTTCCTCAAAAAATTAAAAATGGAACTACCCTACAACCCAGCAATTGCACTACTAAGTATTTATCCAAGGAATAGAGGTATGGTGTTTTGAAGGGACACATGCACCCCAATGTTTATAGCAGCACAATCGACAATAGCCAAAGTATGGAAAGAGCCCAAATGTCCATCGATGGATGAATGGATAAAGAAGATGTGGTGTATATATACAATGGAGTATTACTCCGCAATCAAAAAGAATAAAATCTTTTCATTTGCAACTACGTAGATGGAACTGGAGGGTATTATTCTAAGAGAAATTAGTCAGTCAGAGAGAGACAAATATCATATGACTTCACTCATATGAGGACTTTAAGATCCAAAACAGATGAACATAAGGGAAGGGAAGCAAAAATAATATAAAAACAAGGAGGGGGACAAAACATAAGAGACTCTTAAAAATAGAGAAGGAACAGAGGGTTGCTAGAGGGGTTTTTGAAGGGGGGGATGGGGTAAATGGGTAAAAGGCTTACGAAATCTACTCCTGAAATCATTGTTGCACCGTGTGCTAACTAACTTAGATATAAATTTTAAAAAATGAATAAATTATAGAAAGTAAAAAAAAAAAAAGAAACGAAATAAAAAGTGAGAAGTGTCCTCCTCAGTGAGACCTAAGTTGAACTTCTTTTTATTTTTATTTTTATTTATTTTTTAAAATATTTGTTAACGTTTATTTATCCTTGAGAGACAGAGCATGAGCGGGGGAGGGGCAGAGAGAGCCGGAGACACAGAATCCGGAGCAGGCTGCAGGCTCTGAGCTGTCAGCACAGAGCCCGACGCAGGGCTCGAACCCACGAACCACGAAATGATGACCTGGGCCGAAGTCGAAGGCTCAACCGACTGAGTCACCCAGGCGCCCGTAAGTTGAACTTGTTTTTAAAACATTTTTAATAAAAATTAAACAGTTTCAGGTTCTGGAAGGGGGCCTCCTCGAAATGAGTTATACTTTAATAAAGTCCATATACACTATATAAGTGATGTTTCAGAAATTCTACTATGGAAAATATTAGTTTAGGTGAAACATAACAGTGTATAAAACCTCCATTTGGCAATAAATTTTAAATAAACAAACAAAAAGGCACACGTGAAACCAACAAGTAATTTCAGGCCTCACTTCTTCATGATGAAAGAAAAGATTTTTTGATGCTTCCATTATGTATTCACTAATTAGAAACATATTTATAGCTGAGAATTGAAATGAGCTTGTGCTAGATGGGCGGTATAAGCCCAATAGCATGAACTCAGGTTACAAAAATAAAAATATGCCCTTGTAAGCATCCATTAAGCATTAATCTCAAATTCTACAAACTAGTAACACAACGTGGAACTTTTTTATGTAAGCCAAATAAAACATTGAAATCAGGATTCACCTCTTCTCTAACAGAAATGCAAAAGCGAACTGTGTGTCTGAGGCTGTTCTGGTTTGTATTCACATGCTCATGTAGTATTTTCAAAGTTATCTGTAAGCGAATACTTGATGTCATTGTACTTCTCACCCTTAATAAAGATTTAACGGAAAACAAAACAAAAACGTAGTCCTGATGATGAACCCTAAGTGTGAAGTGTGGATGATGGTGCTGATAACAAAAATGCTCTTATAAATTGAGTGACCAGGGCACCTGGGTGGCTCAGTCGGTTGAGCGTCCTACTTGGGCTCAGGGCATGATCTCATGGTTTGTGAGTTCGCGCCCCACATCCAACTCTGTGCTGACAGCCCAGAGCCTGAAGCCTGCTTCGGATTCTGTGTCTCCAACTCCCTCTGCCCCTCCCCTGCTCGCACTCTGTCTCTCTCTCTCAAAAATAAATAAACATTAACAAAAATTTTAAAAATAAATAAATGAATAAAACTGAGCGACCAAACATATACTTCATTATGCAAGCTGGGACATTTTGGGACGCGAACTGGGGTTGATAATTATAGCAAGAAATTGGCATAAATTAGGACTAATCACAAGTTGCAGTCAACCTATTCATAAACCAATATAAATGATGATAGGAAGCCAAGTAAACCAATTATATGTATATATTAGTTCCAGAATAATGGAACAGAGCCCAGGGAAAGAATTCCCTGATGTGAGACAATGAACAATTTTAAAATAATGTTTTTATTTGTTACTTGTATGAAAATAATGCATATTAATTGTATAAATTTTTTTAAATATGGAAACTACAAAAAGGAAAACCATGGGTAATGCACTGAATACAATTTTAATGCATTTTTCCAGATATTTTTTGTGAATATGTACAATATTATATAAGTAATATAAGTAGAATTATATTTTAATACAATTATCTTTTTATTTTTTATTTTATCAACCTTTTCCCATTCCATTAAATATTTTCCCACGTGATTTTTATTGAATTGATAATAACTTATTCAGTTAGTATTTATTAGAGTCTACATAATACATTATATGAATGAACCATATTTTATTTAATGAGACATTATTGCTAGACATTTAGATTTTATTACTGTTTAGCTATTGTGAGACTCACATAAATATCTTTATATGCAAATCTTTGGTTTTCTTTCTCACAGTTTTCTTAGAACATATCCTAGAATTGAAAATCCTAGATCTGATCATATGTGTATTTGTAAGACTTGTGATATGCTTTGTCAAACTGAGTTCCAGAAAGAATATATCATTTTTTTTGTACAGTGCCTGAAATAGCCATCTTACCCCACACTTATCAACATTAAATATTATCCTTTAGAAAATCTTTGTGAGTTTGAAAGGCAAAAATATATGTTGTTTACTGATGTTGCTATGTCTCTTCAATTTGTGCTATTTTCACACCGGTGAAATATTGTCTGTTAAAACTAAATTTTAATATCTAGTTGAATTCCTCAACCTTTGTTACTTTGCTTTGAAAATTGGATGTAAGTCTTGGCCATTTATGATGCCAAATCAACTTCAAAACGTCCACTTACTTAAACTTACAAACTAATTTGAAAAGGACTAGACAGATTTACAATATTGAATCTTGCCATTCAGGAGCATGGTTCACACCAATAATTTCTCAAGATGTCTTTTATTTTCCTTAGAAAGGTTTTATAGCTCACCTTACATATATCCGGCACATTCCTGTTCATTTGTAGGTTCTTTACAGTTTTATTATGATTGCGAATCAAATATATTTTTGTTAATTTTCAGACTCATTTGTGCTGATATATATATATATGAGAATATATATATATGAGAGAATATGTAGATGTATATATATGAAAATATATATATATATGAGAGAATATATATGTATATATATGAGAATATATATATGTATATATATGAGAATATATGTATATATATGTGAGAATATATATATGAGAAAGAGAGAGGAGCCATGTTTTCTGGTCATCTACAAAAGTTGCCAAATTGTTTCCTAAAACTTTCTTAGGATCCTGTAGTAGATAATTTTCAGTAACATGAAAATTATAAAAGCAGGTTCTTCTGAGTCTTTATTGTTAAATTTCCTTTTAGGTGTTCTTCGATGGTTTTTCACAGGCCTCAGTTTTTTCCTTTATTTATCTTCAAGTAAGAAGTGATCCCTCCAGAATTAGCGTTCCCAAACTCAGGCCAGAGATACTTCCTCTTGGCACTCAAGCAATTCAAGCTGTCTTATGGGGGAGTGGCCACTAATTGGGTGTCTTCATCCAGGTGCACTGACCTCATAGTTACGATGAATTACCCTCAATTTGAAGAATTGTTTATTTTTAATCTTCCCTCTTTCTATGCCTTCCTCAGTATTTTAGTAAGAATTTGGCAGAGACACTTTCAAGAGATTTATAATCAGATAACGTTTTGGACAAAAAGTGAGAAATGGGCTGTTAAATGTTTCTCCTCAAATTCTCCCATATTCAAATAAATAGAACTTGACCCTCTCTTTGTCCAAAGAGTTCTGAGAGAAAAAAGTGGATACGTTAAAAGTTATGCTTCCAGTGAAGGGTTAATAAGAATTAAAAATACATAAAAGAAATATTAAATGAGACCATCTCATTCTGATTTACTTCCCATAAGCATATGAAATTTCCCCTTGTGGCTTTTTTCTTTGAAAATATTATAAATGTCCAATTTGCTCTAGTGAACATTTCGTTGAGATCTTTATTGAAAATTCCGCTTAAAATGCAGATATACTAATTAAGACACTGGTTTGTAGATGACAGAACCTCAAATTAACTTAGGCTAAAAAAGTAATGTATTGGAAGAAAATAGGTTGTTGTTTTGTTTTGTTTTGTTTTGTTTTGTTTTGTTTTGTTTTGTTTTGTTTTACAAAGCTAATGAAGGGGTTTATTCATTAAGCCACAGTAGGGACAAGGCTTCAGAACAACTGGAAGCAGAAATGTCTTTCTGTTTTTCATTGGTTTTTCTTTCCACATGTCCGGTTATTCTCAAGTTTCCCATTTTATACGTCCTATTATCAAAGAGAGACTAACTCACAACCCACATTGGAAATATTTTAGGGAAGGACTGCGGTCTGATCTGCGTCAGTTACTAAACTCTGGAACACTCGACTATTGAGTGTTACCGGTATTGAGCAGGTAACCATGTGTATTTGGGGAATCGTTCTAAGTGAAGCAGCTACACCAAGAAGGGAGTACTCTAGCAGTACTGTACCATGCCCTGGGGGCAAAGGCATCCCCACACTTTTGGTAATTAAATAGATTACCAGCTCGTAGTCTAATAGTAATGTCTTCCCTAGGCTGTTGAGTGCATTTATGAAATTATAAGACAAAGATCCTATGTTGGTACATTGTGTTTTGAATCTTTGAATCTGTTCTCAAGGTGTTAAGCAGAGGTGATCCCTAGAACATCAAATATTTATTTTTCTTTTAAAATTAATATGACTATAGAACCTCACACGTAATTTTCTCAAGTACATGTTACAGAATGTTTTTTAAGAGGTTGTTATTATCCTATTTAATTTTAAGAAGTTATTTCCTTAATATATGTAGACCATTATGATCCAGTAACCCTCTGGTTTTAGAAATGTTGAGGAGTTATTTTCCTTTTCCTGTGTTTGTGTTTTTAGATAGTTTCTAAATCACAAAAATAACCTGTGATTTCAAACAATACCCTCAATCAGGCAGATTTTCAAAAGGAGAAATAATCCTGAAATATATAGAAGCAATGAGAATTGTAGCTAAAAAAAAACTCATACATTCCACCCGCAAATTCACTGAGTTACTTGCAGTGACATTCTGTCTCTTGCACCCCGTGGTACCAAGAACAAAACACCAAATGATGACACAGCTGTCTCAGCTGGAAGGTACTCACAGTTTATAACTTTTGATTATTTCAAGTCAATTCAATTTTGCCCATTCTTCTTACTAGCTACATGGAGGGTCTAGTAGACAGACAAATTTGAGTTATGTCTGCTTTTGTTGACGAATACATTTAAGGAAACAACATTTCAGATTTCAGAGGATTTGGTAGAAAAAAAAAACCAATATGTAGGACAAAAATATAGGTATGACTATGTGTGGTGGGTTGAAAATAGCACCGGGCTTTAGTCCCAGCTCTACTCTAGATGTGTGACCTTGGGTAAGTTGCTTCCATTCTTTGAGCCTTAGTTTTCTCATGTATAAAGTAAAATTTGGAATAGATGATCTCTACTATGCTGGCAGCTGCTGTTTTGGTGAAATGCTTTATTTTAGTGCGTAAAGATACAGGTAGTTTAGAAACAATTGGATATTATCCCTGGCTAATTGTGCAGTTACATATGAGAGAAGCTTCAGGAAACTGAGTGATTTTTTCATTTTCATTTTTTCATATTCTTAGGGAAGATTTGGCTCATAACCCACAAAGACATTATGAAAATGACCCTATTCATTTTGTCTATGCCATGCACTTTTAAATAATGATTACTTTCTACTGTTTCATTATGTAGCTAGGAGATGTACTTTCAATTGCATGTTAACTCTTTCTTCTCGTGTAATAATTTTCTCTGTAACATTCCTGAACTATATTATGTGTACTTATGGAATAATAAAATTTTCACATATTCCTTTTCTCACACAACTGTTTTAAATATCCTTCTTTCAGTGGAAATTCCCCCGCAAAGATTTTTTAATGAGCCAAATGCAATCCTTATTTTTAAATCTGCAAAAGCCATTTCATGGGATATATCTAGTTCATTCTCATTACCCAGGGTTTCAAAAGAAAGAGCACCATAATGGGGCAACTCCTGTGGTGTGAGGCACTAGGCAATGAGGGACAAAAGATAAATCTCTTCCTAAGAGACACATGAAATGGAATGCTTTCTATCCTGTGTGACTCTAGAAGGTGTGCTACAGTTTGAAGTTTAAGGGCAAAATCCTTTATGCAATCCGGTGATAGTTCAATTCATATATCTTGGCCCTGATTTGATTTGTTTCCAAGTTATACAAATAAGGCAGTTATAAAGTAAATTGTGTTCCACCATTCACAGTCCCTCTATGTTAACACTTGGCGCTTTATTATTTGAGCTGATTTTGTCCTTTAGCAGCTGGGCCCCAGTATGCACATACCTATTAGACCTCCCTAAGCCATGTCAGTTGTTCCTATTTGTATACCATGTTGTAAGTTACAAATCACTTTCCTATCTATCTCCGCAAATCTTCACAATGACTTTCTGAGACAGGCTGGACTAGGATTATCAACCCTCTTCGATCATATTCATTCACATTTATGAAGTTAATTTTGGAAGGTATTTTACTTTTATAGCCAGTTGAGGTTTTAAAATAATCTGTTAACTTCCTATTACATTAACTGCAAGATAGCTGCACACGTAATCAATATATATGTCCAATTCCAACACCTGAAACTCACTATGTCTAAAACCGGTTGACTCCCCACCCTTCCATCTCCTGCTTACCATCGACCTGATGTAGACCAAAGGTCATCATCAATCTCCTTTTAGGTGTTACTTCGTTTGTCACCATTTCTCTAATCTTCCAATCTAGAAGCCACTTTCTTTGACTTGCCCTCCTGAGCCAAATCAGTTACCTGGTTCTGTTGCAGCATTATCAGCAACAACCACTGTACATTTCCCCCTTCTCCTTCACAGCCACTGCCATTATTCTATTGCAACAGCCTTCTGATTTGATTCCCAGTCTCCAGACTAGCTATTCTTCATTTTTCATGCTGCTAAAAATACACTTTTCTCAAAACATGGCTTAGAATCTGTTACATCTCTCATCGCCACCTATCCCCATTGATGAGCAGTACAGATTAATGTTTTTAAGTACAGTGGACTTCTTAAATTTAAATTCTTTCTCAATGATTTAAATCTGGGTGTGCCTGAATCCAAAGCATGATTATAATACGCTGACTTTCTGACCTTCAGGGTGGGCAGGGAACATAAAATTGGGCATTCAGGTGATGAGCCGAGACCTAAGATTAAGGGACACTAGCTCTTCTTGTCTGAGCCTGGTAGACCTTGCAAACCCCCGTGAATCCCACAGTCTTATGTAGCCTGTGGCTGGGAGCTCTTGAAAGTCAAAATTAGAACTCTTGCTTTAACTGTAGTCATCATCTTGGTCTCTCGTGCCCTGCCTTGCCCACTTCCTTAGACTCAGCATGACAAATGTTGCCCAGTTAGCCTAGTAGAGAGGACGGTGTACAAAGGAGATTGCTCAGTGTTACTTACGGTTGTTCTTCGCCATCTTTGTTGAACCGCATGAAAAACTATCAGCATTGCTTGCCTAGAAATTGTGTGAAATAGTGGACGAATACCGGCTTTGGGTTCACACAAACCTAGGTAGGAGTTCTAGATCCTCCACTGGCTAGTTGTCTAATTCGGGGGCAGGTCATTTGACCTCCCTAAGCTTCGGTTTCCTTTTCCTAACTTGAAGTAGGTACATTAGTACCCACTAACTGGGAGACTGTGCAATGATAGAAATGCTGTCACGAATTAAAGAGCACTTTGAAATACCTTTACATTTCATTATCTAACTGTGCGGATATAGCTATGAGGTGCATTGTTTGTTCCTTTTGCAGTTAATACTTGGTACACACACGAATCTGTGGTTCCTTTGCCACAGTTCTAGGGTCACTTGAGCTCCACAGACCACTTGTTGCGGTGACAGGGGCTGCTAATTGGCTTCCATTATCCATTCTCATGTCCTACTATGATCAGATAACCTGTAGCTGGCCATACAGCTAGCTGCCTTAATAATGATTTCACTCATTGGCCTCTCCTGCAACCATGAATGACCATGTCACCCAGTTACGACCAATGGGGTATAAGCATAAGTGAGACGGGAAGCATCTGGGAATGCTGAGAAAGAAAATGCAGGACCTCTTCATTTACCATCCCTTTCCTGCTGACCGCAAAAATTGGGTCTGAAGCTGGAGCAGCCATTCTAGGTCATGAATTGGAGAAGTGCATCGAGAAAGATAGAGCAAAGATCCTGTGACCCAGAGTCATGATAGTTGTGGAGCACCCATACTAGCCCGATCCACCACGCTTTCTTTTTATGGGAAAGAAACCAATTATTCTATTTTTCTGTTCAAACAACTGAACAATATTCTAATTAATGCAGTTGGAAACCACTGAAATAATGCACATACAAGAGCTGATCAGTGTTGGTGACTTCTTGTAATTGCTTAAGTCACTTCCTCCCTTTCTTGAGCTAACTTCCCTTGGGTTTGTCCTATTACCCTGTAGTACTGCTTGGTTACGGACTCATGAGCTTCTGTAAGATTGGAAGTCTCCCTTCCCTTAGGCAGCACATCCCATGCTATACTGGTTATTTTGACCTTCATGAACGGTTATACATAGCAGTTCTCTGAGATGGCATCTGAATTCTCTGAAGCTATAATATGCAGTACTTTTTATAAGAGGCACTTTTGATTATTACCTTCGCTGAAAGTAATAGGCAGGCAGATTTGTGGTGCTCTCTGTTTCCATGTGTATTCAAGATTGCATTGCTACTTCATAACGTTCCTCGTTATTCGCAAGCTGATTAGATAGAATGTTGAAACCAAATGGAAAATGACACAATTTATTACCTTTACAGAGTGTATTATAAAAATATTATAAACAATAAAAAATTCTTTGGAACTAATAGAACATAAAGCACTCTTTTTTTTCCTAGTGAAATTATAGGTGGAGTGGGATCCTATCTGGGTGGTAATGAAACATCCTGTTAGCTTTCAATTACAGTCCTGAACAGCAACTCTCTCCACCCCACTGTCTCTCAATCTCCTTCACCCCCCACACCCCCACACTCCCGCCCGACTGCCCCTCCTCTCCCTCTCTCTCTCTAATAGATATTATGACCAGGGGTTGAAACTAGAAGATAATCCAGTTGACTGAACATTAAATGCATTACATAATGATTGTATTCCCATATATTAATATGCACCACAAATGTACTAAACTATGTAGAAAGCCAAAATCATATCTGAACCAGAAAATTTAATTGTTGTAGGAAGAGGTGTATTAGGCCACAAACAATAAAATATCAGGCCACAATAAAATAAAATAAAGTTCTGTCACCTGTATAATGTTAGTTTGAGGCATTTAATGCTGTTCACTGTCGCAATGAGTTCTTGAGAGGTTTTGTTCTTTCTTTATCAGAAATGAGGATATGAGGGGCCCCTGGGTGGCTCAGTCGGTTGAGCGGCCGACTTCGGCTCAGGTCACGATCTCGCGGTCTGTGAGTTCGAGCCCCGCGTCGGGCTCTGCGCTGACGGCTCAGAACCTGGAGCCTGTTTCGGATTCTGTGTCTCCATCTCTCACTGCCCCTCCCCTGCTAGTACTCTGTCTCTCTCTCTTTCTCTCAAATATAAATAAATATTTAAAAAAATAGAAATGAGGATATGTGCCGACAACCAAATACTTAAAGAAGTCTGGGCTTGATGTTCGGCTCTCCTAACTGCACCAGTGCATCACTGTGGCACGTCCAGTAGCTCGTTCAACATTCTAGAGACTGGAGAACATCAAGAGGATAAACTCTATGACAGGCATCTATTCATTCATATAGGGAGCACATCTGTTGACATCTCAACTGCTAATTAAGAAGTAAGGGACTCAGGCCTCATGCATAATTAAGACAAGCCGAATCGTCTTTTTTCTCTCTCCAAATACAGAACTCAAATGGAAACTGAAGGAAGGTTCTTTCACTAACCCAGTTGTGCTTTCCGTTTGCAGAGTCAGAGAAACAATTCTCAAAGCACAGGGTTACTTTCAGAGAAAGAGAGAGGAAGAAAGTTTTACAAGAAATGTTATTTGGCCATCACTGCAGGCAAACGCATGAATGATTTTACAGGCCATGCCAAGAGAAACGTGGACACTTGGCGGGCCTCACGGACCCAGTTGTTAATTAGGGTGTTGGCTGTGAGCTATTACTATAGGTTTCAGAGCCTGTACTGACCAGTCACAGCAGCGAACTTTAAGAGAAGGTCATTATCGTGCACATCATACAAATGTATTTAATTTGGGGCACCTGGGTGGCTCAGTGGGTTAAGCATCTGATTCTTGATCTCGACTCAGATCGTCATGTCAAGGTTCCTGAGACTGAGCCCCACGTTGGGCTCTGCACTGACAACACGGAGACTGCATGGGATTCTCTCTCTCCCTCTCTCTCTGCCCCTCCTCCACTTGCTCGCTGTCTCTCTGTCTCAAAATAAATAAGCCTCTCTCTCTCTCTCTCTCTCTCTCTCTCTCTCTATATATATATATATATATATATATGACCTTGACTGTCTGCAAGGCTATGACTTATTTTTAAAAAACACACCTGGGGCACCTGGGTGGCTCAGTCGGTTGGGCGTCCGACTTCGGCTCAGGTCATGATCTCGCAGTTTGTGAGTTCGAGCCCCGCGGTCAGGCTCTGTGCTGACAGCTCAGAGCCTGGAGCCTGCTTCAGATTCTGTGTCTCCCTCTCTCTCTGCCCCTCCCCCACTCACACTCTGTCTCTCTCTCCTTCAAAAATAAATAAACATTAAAAAAAAACACACACACACACCTTTAAATGGTGGCACTGTTATAACCAGAGTTCTGTTCACCTATGTGGTGGAAAATACTTCATGGCAATATGTTTTAGTGACACAATCAAATTTCTTTATTTAGATTTTGGGGATGGAGAGAACTGCCATTCTGAAAAGTAGTAACAGAGACATACACTGTCACTGGAGAAAGAGTGTGATAAACCCATATTCTACAACAGTTCCTAATTAAGTTATACTTAATGTAAAAAGGAGAGAAGTCTTAGACTTTCTAGTGCAGTTGAAGTAGCTTGATTGTAGTATCTGGAAGTGAATCTGTAGGCGTACTGATGCATTTGTGGGCAAGAAAAAGTGATTATATATTTTATTAAATTATAAGGTAATTTGATCTCTTATCTCAGGCTTGCTAATGCTCTAGTCAGTTTTTCCTCTTTTTTTTTTTTTTTTTTTTTTGTCAGGAAATCCGATTTGTCAGGGACATAGATTTTTGTCCAGTTAAAGGTCAGGTGCCGAACAATTGCCAAACAATTGATTTGATTGCTGAGCCGTGGGGTCATTAAGTTGCCTGAAATAACCTTGTTGCAAATGTTCATCAGCGATGCAATCTGGGACTCTGTACTCAGGGCTTGCATGAGCACCTGTGGAAAATATTCAGTTGACTTTTACCTTTGGAACTGTAAATATATACATATATATTTACATATATATACATACACACACACACACACACACACACATATATATATATACATATATATCGTCATAAGTGTGAATGCCACGGGAGTAGTTTTATATATGAAACTGCTTGTGATTGGAGAATATACAAACGTCCCCTTCCTTTCTAAGCCTTTCTGTGGCCTGAAATTCCAGTCTTGGGTTTTTTTCTTACATTTAAAACTGCAGCAACCTTGGGGAGTGAGAACATAAAGGTCTGGAATTCAAAGCGTTGCCCAGAAGGACCGGACCACATGCAGTGCCGCGGTCCCGACTTGTGAGCGCAACAGGAGTGCTGAGCGCCTGGAGGAAGACATTGAGAAAATGGGCAGGGAGGCCAAGGCCAAATTGTTCCTTCTTCAAAATTTTGCTAAGGACAGATTTTTCTGATCCTATACTACACAATCCAAAGGAACTTAAAGTGCATAAAAAGAAGGGCACTGGATGTGGAGTCTAGAGTCTTAGTCCCAGCTATGTTCGCCCACTGGCTGTGCCCTAATACAAGTCAGTGAACTCCTATGAGAAAACTCGGCTTCCTCAGATAAAATACGGTAATTTAAGCCAATGCTCTCAGAGCTCCAGAATTCTACATTTTATGTTTTAGATGGCTGGAATTTGGTCCGGTATCCAGTGAAGGGCATGACATCTAGCAAACTGATGAGTTATGTTCCCTTTTCGTTTCTCTTTTAAGTTTATTTATTTTGAGAGGGAGAAAGAGAGAGAGCAGGAGAAAGGCACAGAGACAGAGGGAGAGGGAGAGAGAGAATTCCAGGCTATGCACCGTCAAAGCAGAGCCCGAAGCAGGGCTCGAACCCACAGCATAAGATCATGACCTGAGCCCAAATTAAGAATGGGACTCTTAACCAACTAAGTCACCCAAGAACCCCATTATATTCCCTTTTCAACCACTATTGTCCAGATTAAGTGTTTAAAACCATAGAGTCTTCTTGGTTATTGTTGAGGACAAATTTCAAGTCATGTTTCTATTTTGGGCTTTTGGAAAGGGTGTCGTATTTCTACGTGTGTCATAGCGGAAGGGATATTTAGTTTCAATTTTGTCACTAAGCTTCAAAAAATTCTACTTTACTCCTTCAGGCTTAGTTTCATTATTTCTAATGCTTTTTTAAAATTGTTTGTTTGTTTGTTTGTTTGTTTGTTTGTTTGTTCGTTTAGAGAGAATCTCAAGCAGGCTCCATGCTGTCAGCATGGAGCCTGAGATCTTGACCTGAGCCACCCAGGCGCCCCTCGAATACTTTTTTTAAGCTACTCTGTGGTATCTTTTCCTAGTTGCTGTACATATCAGTCCATTATAGATGTATACATTTTGGCTTTTACATCTTGTTCAGCAAAAGCCCAAATCTAATAATTCTAGATGGCCGTCACATAGTAATTATTTAAAAGAACAGCTTTTTGTAGTTGCTGAAGTATTTCTGATGTAGCCAGGTTTGCCGGCTCCCTAAGTGCCATTCATAAACTACTTATAAGGGTTTATAGCCCATGAGTGTGAGTATCCTCATGTTCGATAGTTTAAGTGCCCACATTATAGCATTTTGGTGACAGAAGCCTGAAATGGTAGATATAATATAGATACAGATATAGATATAGACATAGATGATATAGATATAATATAGATACAGATATAGATATAGATATAGATGATATAGATATCGATGTAGAGATAGAGACAGGATAGGTAGTAAGATGACTCACATATGGGGAAACTTGAAAAACATTGGTCTTAATTTGGATCAACTTAATGCCATTTTACAAAAGTTTTCTGAGTATGTACTATGTACCTTACCCTGTTAGTCTGAGGTAAAAGATTGCTTTTGACCTCAGGGAGATCCCAGTCTAGAAGATGTTACAGTCTTTCATCTTTCCATTCTTGTATAGATTAATTTTAAAGGGAAAACTATTATGTTTGTGAACTTTCCCAACAAATCTATATTCCCCTGGATGTATATCATGACCTTGCATTTATGCTAGGCTGTTGTGGGGGAAAAAAAAGAGCTGATGCCACTTTCTGGAATCTTGTGTGATTGTCACTTGTCAAGCAGTTTCACACAGAACCACGTCTCAAAAGAACCCCACTTTTTCCTTTCGGTGATGATCATGGACTGATTGTTCAGTTGACTGTTAAAGTGAATGAAGACCTCACACCTCCTGGTTTTCACGTATCCTTACAGTTTCATTTATTGGTAGGTATGCTTGTTGTAACTTGAATCAAATCTGGGACATTCTGCTTCTAGTTCATGTTAACTACAATCATATACTGCTTCTTTATGTCATTCACAAATATAAATTTTGTCTATAGAATTTATGGAAACATTCACAATAGGGGGGATCTATGGTTAGATAAGCAATACAAGTTAGATAAGTAATACAAGTGAGGGAGGTACAGAGAAAGAGAGAGAGAGAGGATCCCAAGCAGGCTCCTCACTGTCAGCACAGAGCCCGACGTGGGGCTCAAACTGTCAACCGTGAGATCATGACCTGAGCCGAAATCAAGAGTTAGAAGCTTAACCGACTGAGCCACCCAGGTGCCCCTCTAAAAAATGTTTTTAAAATTCAAGTTTATCATTGATGATGTACCATTTGGACAACTGTTTTTATGAAATATTGCACACAGTAAAAAGTGTGTACTATATTTGTACATAAGATATAAAGAATAAAAGGTAACGACTGTCTGTGCACTATCTGTCCTAAAGGGAACCACTATCCTAAATGATATTTTTAATTAAAATTGTATATATTAAAGTATGCAGAATGATTTTTTTAAAGTTTTATTTATTATTGAGAGACAGAGAGAGACAGAGCATGAGCATGGGAGGAGCAGAGAGAGAGGGAGACACAGAATCCGAAGCAGGCTCCAGGCTCCGAGCTGTCAGCACAGACCCCGATGTGGGGCTCGAACTCACGAACTGACAGATCATGACCTGGGCCTAAGTCGGTCGCCCAACCGACTAAGCCACCCAGGCGCCCCCAGAATGATGTTTTGATAAACATATAAATAGTGAAATTATTGCTGTAGTCAATCTAATTAACATATGCATTTTCTCACCCTATATATATGTTTTGTTAAATATTATGTAGTTAAATTTTGCCTGATCTTGAAGTCTGATATATATTTGCTTGGTTTTACCTTTTTTCACTCAATATTCCATTTAGCAGTACACTTTGTGTGAGTGAAAAAATGAGCCTTTCTTGTTTTAATCCACTGAGATTTTGAAGTTGTATATTATCACAGCATAACCCAGCATATACTGACTAATAAATATTGTCACTTCCATTTTATTAAGAGCACAAAAGGAAGAGAGCATAGGTGAAGGAAAATGAACTTAAGGCTGCATTGCCTAAATAATTGTCTTTATACTTGTTAATTATAGTGATGTAACTCAACCAAGTTTAACATTGATTCTCATATAAATACCTGGTGTCAGATTTACAATGGAAACTTCTTTGACTAATGGAAGGGTATACCTATAGCAACTCATGAAAAAGATATTCTAAAACTGAAGTGAGACTGGATTAGACCACTGAAAAAAAATAGCTTTTAACACCATCAACCCGCAATCTTTTTTTTTTTAATTTTTTTTTTAACGTTTATTTATTTTTGAGACAGAGAGAGACAGAGCATGAACGGGGGAGGGTCAGAGAGAGAGGGAGACACAGAATCTGAAACAGGCTCCAGGCTCTGAGCAGTCAGCACAGAGCCCGACGCGGGGCTCGAACTCACATACCGCGAGATCGTGACCTGAGCCGAAGTCGGACGCTCAACCGACTGAGCCACCCAGGCGCCCCAAGGCAATCTTTTGAGGCATTTGGACAGGATGGCTATTCCAGTGCAGGTACCATCTAATATTCTTTCTGTTTCAGTTGGCTACCCTGAATTACTGATCTAAACCATCCTGGAGGATCTGTCATAAGGCTAGGTCTTCTGGCTTCATAAACCATTTCTTTTATTATATGAGTACTCTAGAGAAATCTGACGGCCACTTCATTTTGTCTCTGATACTGAAGTAGAACACACTGAGTCCATATGATGGCATCTGGTCTATGAAAAGCAAAAATAAGTCAAATTAAAAAAAACTAATTTCATTTAAAAAAATTTTTTTTTAAATCGGGAGGATTTCCAAAAACTGTGGCTTACAAGAGTAATATTGAAAGGGGTTCTCTGGGTGTTGTATGTAAGCCAATTTGACAATAAATGATATTAAAAAATAAAAATTACATGAAAAATTAAAAAAAAAAGAAAGTACTTTTTAAAGCACATACCACAAAAGAAGAAAAATCAAAAAAATTAACAGATTACTCGTTGCCGGGGGTTAAGGAAGGGGTAGAGTTGGATAAAAATCAATGTGGCTATTTAAAAAAGCAACATAAGGAGTGCCTGCGTGGCTCAGTCAGTTAGGCATTTGACTTTGGCTCAGGTCATGATCTTATGGTCTGTGAGTTTGAGCCCTGCGTCGGGCTCTGTACTGACAGCTTAGAGCCTGGACCCTGCTTCAGAATCTGTCTCCCTCTGTCTTCACCTTCCCCTGCAAATGTTCTGCTTCTCTCCCTCTCAAAAATAAACTCTAAAAAAAAAGCAACATAAGAAGTCTTTGTGGTAATAGAAATGTTTTGTTATATGACTATATCAATGTCAATATCCTTGTTTATGATATCATACTGTAGTTTGCAAGATTTTACCATTGGGGAAATTGGGTAAAGAGTATACGGGATCTCTGTATTATTTCTTAAAATTTCGTGTGCATCTACAATTATTGCAAAATAAAAAGTTTAATTTTAAAAAAGACAAGCAGCAGAAAGGGAGAATACATTTGCAAAAATATGTATCTGATAAAGACTTGTACCCAGAATACACAAAACTTTTACACCTTAATGCAAATAAACAATCCTATCAAAAAATGGGCAAAAGGTTTGAATAGACATTTTACCAAGGAAGAAATTAACAAATAAAAATCCAATAAAACACTTCTATATACTCTATATATCTATATATACAGGAAGACTATAATAAAAAAGACAGACAGTAACAAGTGTTACAGAAATTGGAAACCATATACATTCTTGGTGGGAATAAAATTGCACAGCTCCTTTGAAAAAATATTTGGCAGTTTCTCAAAAAATTGAACACAGTATTACCATATGACCCAGGAATTTTACTGTAAGCATATACCCAATAAAATTGAAAATATTTTGGGTCCACACCCAAAAAGACTTGTTAACAAATTTTAATAGTATAATTAATTATTCATAATAATCAAAGGTTATAAACAACTTAAATGTTCCTCAACTTACAGATGAATAAATTAAATGTGGTGGATCCATTCAATGGAATATGATTCAGTGATAAAAAGAAATGAGATTCCTCAAAAAATTAAAAATAGAACTACCCTACAACCCAGCAATTGCACTACTATATATTTATCCAAGGGATACAGGTATGGTGTTTTGAAGGGACACATGCACCCCAATGTTTATAGCAGCACTATCGACAATAGCCCAAGTATGGAAAGAGCCCAATGTCCATCAATGGATGAATGGATAAAGAAGATGTGGTATATATATACAATGGAGTATTAGCAACCAAAAAGAATGAAATCTTGCCATTTGCAACTACATGGATAGAACTAGAGGGTATTATGCTAAGCGAAATTAGTCAGAGAAAGACAAATATCATATGACTTCACTCGTAGGAGGACCTTAAGAGACAAAACAGATGAACATAAGGGAAGGGAAGCAAAAATAACATAAAAACAGGCAGGGGGACAAAAACATAAGAGACTCTTAAATGTGGAGAACAAACAGAGGGTTGCTGGAGGGGTTGTGGGAGGGGGGTGGGCTAAATGGGTAAGGACATTAAGGAATCTACTCCTGAAATCATTGTTGCACTATATGCTAACTAACTTGGATGTAAATTTAAAAATGAAAACAAAAAGAACAAAACAAACAAACAAACAAAAAACAGCCACATCTTAAACTCACCAAGTTATGCACATTAAATATGTATAGCTTTTTGTATGTCAATCATTCTTCAATAGGGTGGTTTAAAGACAAACAAACAAACAAATAAATAAAAATTTAAAGTTTAAAAAAAGAAATTAATACATGCTACATCTCAAAAACATTTTGCTTAGTGAAAGAAGCCAGACATAGAGACCACATATTTTGTTATTCCATTTATATGAAATATCCAAAAAAGCAAAGTTATAAAGATAGAAAGGAGGCTAGCGGTTGCCTGGTATGTTAGTGGTGGATAACAGGATTCACAGTAAATGTGCATGAAGTTTTTTATCGAGGTTATGAAAATGTAAACCTGATTCACGGTGATGGTTTTAGCAGTTATGCCAAACTTAATAAATTTTCCCAAAAATGTCATTGAATTATACATGCAACGGGAGAGTTTTATGATATGCAAAATATGCCTCCCTAAAACAGTTTCAAAACAACCACAAAAGAATTCTGTATGTTGATTATCTATCACAGGTTACTGGGTAGTGTAGTTTTTACTCTTGAGAATACCAATTACTTGGGTATTTTCTTTCTCTTGATTGTTCTTTCCATTGAAGTCTACTGGGAACTCAAATCAGATGCAGAATTTTTAGTGTAACTGGTATCTTGAGAATCGTTAGATGATGGGCTATCATTGCTCACTTTTGTGTAAGTGATGAAATCAAAGTAAGAATATGTCTTTTCTTCCCAGTTCAACTCAAACTCTATGTTGTTTTAATTCCATATCAGAATGATTGAGTAATATTCTTTCTGAGATGCATTTACCAGGTACAGTGTTGACATTATTTGAGCAATCTTTTGCAGGAAATCTGCAGAACATGAGAAAAGCAATTATCTCTATCTAGATAGTTCCAAAGTCCTTTTATAGATGTTACTTAAGTATTTGGGTCACTGCACACATCCATCAAAAATGACTTTATTTTCTGGATGTAGCTATCATTGTCACTTAAAAATATAACCTATGAAAGGAATTCATAGTGACAGAAGTACATTATGCAGATAACTTCCAAACATTCTAATATTTGTCATTTAATGAAATGTGTCCATTCCTGCAAAGTCAGCTATGAGCTGTGTATGTGTATGTGCATATACGGACTGGAAAGAGACAAATGAAATCATCTTTATTCATAATCAAGCTAATTGTGTAGAAAAATTCCAGTAAATCTGGAAAAAAAAACCTGTGGAGGGAATAAGTGAATTTAGCACGATTGCGTGGTATACGATCAACACGCAAACCTATTTCCATGTACTGGCAATGAACAATTGGAAACTGAAATTTAAAACAAAATTCAATTCACAATCACCCAAACAACATGAAATATTTATGGGTAAATCTAACACTCCATGAAGAAGATTGTTTTAAAAATTAATAGACTTTATTTTTTAAAGTAATTTTAGATTTACAGAAAAACTGAATAGAAAGCACAGGGATCCTTCCCTGCCCACACAGCTTCCGCTACTGTAAACATCTTGCATTATTATGCCAAATTTTTTCAATTGATGAACCAATATGAAACCATTATTATTAAAAAATCCATAGCTTACATTATGATAAGCTTACTCTTTGTGTTGCTCATTTTATGGGTCTTGAGAAATCCATAATGTCATGCATCCACCATGGCTATCATACTGAATAGTTTCACTGCCCTAAAAAATCTCCCGTGCTCCACCTATTCATCCCTCCCTCCATCAACCCGAATCCCTGGTTGCCACAGATCTTGTTACCATCTCTATAGTTTTGTCTTTCCTAGAATATCATATAGTTGGAATCTTACGGTACGTACCCTTTACAGACTGGCTCCTTTCATTTAGAAATACGGGTATAAGTTTCCTCCATGTGTTTTTGAGACTTAATAGCTGAAAGTTTGTGTCTGTTATAGGGACAATTTGAACATCAAAATGATGATGATTGAACTTAAGAAGAGACTGATGATTTCTTTTTTCTTTTTTTTTTTTGTGGGGGGAGCTGGGTACAGTATACTTTGTTGATGGTACCTGATAGGTAGGGTTCCCCAAGCCCTTCCCCTTCTTCAGGGGGTTTTGGATGGAAACTGTGTAGAAGCAGGGAGATTTTCAGTGTGTTTGGGGCAAGGACTCCCCAGCAGCTGAGGGCCTCTCCCTCTTGCTGTTGCTGTGACTGGTGGTCCAGAGAGCTCTTACTCCTTGGAGGCCATGTGGACCATAAGGTCCACCACCCAGTTGCTATGGCCAAATTCATTGTCATAACAGGAAATGAGCTTGACAAAATCATTGAGAGCAATGCTAGCCCCAGCATCAAAGGTGGAAAAGTAGATGTCACTGTTAAAGTGACAAGAAACAACCTCTTCCCCGGTGTAGCCAGGATGCCCCTGCTTCACCACCTTCTTGATGTCATCAAGTGTTTGGCAGCTTTCTCCGGGCAGCACGTCAGATCCACAATGGACATGTTGGGGATGGGGATATGGAAGATCACGCCAGGGAGCTTCTCATTCAGCTCCAGGATGACCTTGCCCACAGCCTTGGCAGTGCCAGTAAAAGCAGGGATGATGTTCTGGGCAGCCCCTCGGCCATCACGCCACAGCTTCCCAAAGGGGCCGTCCACGGTCTTCTGGGTAGCAGTGGTGGCATGGACTGTGGTCATGAGTCTCTTCACGATGCAGAAGTTGTCATGGATGACGTTGCCCAGAGGGGCCAAGCAGTTGGTGGTGCAGGAGGCATTGCTGGCAATCTTGAGGGAGTCGTCATACTACTCATGGTTCAAACCCATCACAAACGTGGAGGCATCAGCACAGGGGGCAGAGATGATGACCCTCTTGGCCCCAACCTTCGAGTGAGCCCCGGACTTCTCCATGATGGTCAAGACCTCAGTGGACTCCACAACATACTCAGCACCATCACCCCATCTGATGTTGGTGGGTCCTCACTCCTGAAAGATGGAGATGGGCTTTCCATCAATGACAAGTTTCTTTTCTCAGCTTTGACTGTGTCGTGGAATTTGCCATGGGTGGAATCATACTGGAACATGTAAGACCCCATAGTTGAGGTCAACGAAGGGGTCATTGATGGTGACAATATCCACTTTCCCAGAATTAAAAGCAGCCCCAGTGACCAGATGCCCAATATCGCCAAATCCGTTTATTCCGACCTTCACCATCGTGTCTCCAGGATGCGGCTGGCACCGCACCAGGAGATGTGGCTCTCTGTCGGACAGGGCGAAGAAGAGAGCCGAGACAGATAATTTCCAATAGCATGCAGTTACCAGAATTTTATTTCGTTCTCTTGGTAAATAGATGATCTACCTGAGGAAATCAATAGGTCTTCTGTCTCTGCCATCTCAGAATGAAGAGAATCACTCCATGTGTCCTCTTCATGAACCTATATTCTCTCAATATTTTCTACCTCTGTCAGCTTCCTGACACGTCTATTTGTGCATTTTTTGAACAATCCATTTGTGATTAATTTCCTTATTTCCTATCTAGAGCCAACTTTGCTTTATTTCACACAAGCTTGCGTGAATCTTTGAAAAATAAACTCACGATATAAATATATTGGCCTGAATTATTGATAAGTCATGCAAAGTTATTGTGCTTTGCTGTAATCTGGAACACTTGCATGAAATAGCAAAATAAAAAAAGTTCAGTTTTCACATATTCTTTTGATGCCTTATATATCTAAATACACAAAACATGGCCCAGCCATCAGTTTATTTAGCTACGTATTTCTTTCATATGCGGTGTGCTTCAGCTATATGGAGTTAAAAATTGATGCCATTATTTTGAGTTCTATATAAATTTCTTTTTGATGTTTGCATCTTACCAATTGCACCAAATAATTTTGTTTTGGGGACCACAAACCATTTCTGTCAGCCATGTTCCACCCATTGTTTTAGAAATTCGTTGGGGCGCCTGGGTGGCTCAGTCGGTTGAGCGTCCGGCTTCGGCTCAGGTCACCATCTCGCGGTCCGTGAGTTCCAGCCCCGCGTCGGGCTCTGTGCTAACTGCTCAGAGCCTGGAGCCTGTTTCACATGCTGTGTCTCCCTCTCTCTCTGACCCTCCCCCGTTCATGCTCTGTCTCTCTCTGTCTCAAAAATAAATAAACGGTAAAAAAAAAAAAAATTAAAAAAAAAAGAAATTCCATCTAAATTCCATTTAGATTTCCATTGTTTTAGAAATCTGCTTTACATGTTCATTTTACTTTTAATTATAGACCGTTCACTTGCCTTATACTTAATACAAAGGTTGAAAGTATCTCATCTTTCACAGCTTTCTCCTTTGAAGAACTCTTATATTCTTAAATGTCAATTAAAACGTAATAAAACACTTTCAATTCACACTGCACTGCAGTTTTTAGCACATGATTGTTTTCAATGTCCCCGATTTGGGATAAAAATAGTTTGGGTGTTGTGTTTTCTTCATTTCTAGCTTGGAGTACCAGAGTATATTGAAAACATGTGTCGTATTGTGAGTAGCTCGTGTCACTTCTCCACACAGTACTAGAAATCAGTTTTGATTTGACATTTACGTTAAATCATTTTCATACTGCTAGTAAAGATGTAGTTCCATGTACAGGTACAAAGTACAATGTAACATATAGATCAATATGAAATATAATCCTTGCCTTCTAAGAGCTTATGGTCTAATTAAAGAGATAAACCAGATGTGCACGTGTATGCGTATAGACACTCGCGGAGTCAAGTAGCAAAACGAAGCATGATAACCAGTGGCAAAGCATAGAACTTGAAGTTGAAGAGCTGAAGTTTGATATGTGGATCTGCCTGTTGCTGTGTGACCCTGAGCAAGTTACTCAACCTTGCCAAGTTCCAGTTGGTTCATCTTAAAAACAGGAGTAATAAATGCACAGTGATAATGTGAAGATTATACTGAATAACATGTATGAAAGTCTATGGGGTCTCATACCCAAATCCATAAAGCTCCTTTGTTCTACTCGAATGTAGCACTAGGGCAATGGCTACAGCCATCGCTTGGACCTCCAGTTCAGATACTCTTGCACAGTACTCGAAAGGCATTCTGCTATTCGGGAAAGAATAGCAGCGTCAGACCTACTGGATTTTGAATAATAGCTTGAGCTATTCGTGGTTGTATGACATTGCACAAGTGACTTAACCCATCTAATTCTTAATTTCATCATTTTCAATGGGGATATTATTATCCACTTACTAAGGAGTTATTGGGAAGATTAAAATAATAATATTATTATTTAAGTTAATACCTAATGCCCAATAGATAATGAAACATGTATTTACTAAAGTGGACGATTTTTTCAGCCCTTTACAAAGACCACAGGAAGTTCAGCTGAGAAGAGTGAAACCTATACTCTGAAAAAAATTATGAAGTATTCATGAGTTTGTCTGTCTATGGTAGAGTTATGTGCAATTACAAATTGGTCTATAGAGAATCACAAGAATGCAAAAGCGTAACTAGGGTGCTCTGAGTTATAAATGGGACTGTATCTGTTTGGGTATGAGGCCCTGTATACTTTCATATACGTTATTCAATATAACCTTCACAATATCACTGTGCATTATGACTCCTGTTTTTAACATGGGACCAAAGGGTGCCCTTTTATTGGTAGTCAACCATCCCTACTTATTCGGGATGAGAGGGTGTGCATAGAGTGGTACTTGTCCCTATCCAAAGTTTATCGTCCCATCATACTGGCAGCTACCGTGGCAGGTGAACTGACGGGGGAAGAGAAAATCACCTGTGAAAAGGAGCCCTTTAATGGGCCTTTTTGTCCACTCCCAAATCAAGGTGTTCCCTGTAATCTGTTCTGAAGAAAATTTAAAAGTCAATGGCCTCTTGTAATTCTGATTTATTACTTGGTCATTTTGAGCTGAATTCTAATCATTCACTACTGTTTGTATGTATATCTTTCCTTCTGCTGTTTACAGAGTATAAATATGTCTAAATCTTCTTTCATGTGAGAAAACGGACAAAATACTGATGACTAAAGTTGTACTCTATCTGTTATGTAAGGCCTTTGACAGGTACTTGCTAGTGAAAGAGAAAGGCAGAGCCGAGCACTCTATTGGACTTATTAGTGTTAGAGTTGCCACGGTTTCAATTTGATCGCTATTTATTGAGCAGTCAAAATGTGTTAGGCAGCATAAAGAACACATCGAAACCATGATCTGGATATTAAGGATTTTATACCCTAAAAAAGGAAGTCCATTAACTCAACTACAGAATGTATCCATTTCTGTAATCACTTGTGAAATCTTGATTGGGGAACTCATTTAGCTAGCCTTATACTTAGAGGATATTTTTACATCTTTCCAGTTAAAAATTGTGTTGCTTCAAATAACATTTTAAGATACTGTAATGTGATAGTGCTCACGTAGATGAAATTATTCCTCGTCAATTGTAAGTTAATTAACAAATATCTCATCAAGTGCAAAAAAACTCGGCAGATACAGAAGACCCTGAGCAAGCTGACTCGTCAAAGAATAAAGCCATATTCATTCGGGTTAGTTTTAGGAAAGCAATCATATAAGGAGAATGGATGCTCTCAGAATAACAAAGCAGTTGCTCAGTGGGAAATTGAAGGAAGAGAGGTAAATTTGAGGTTAGCAGGACAAAGAGTTACGGTTACACTGCAGTTCGAGCCATAGAAGTGTGACAGGTCGGCCATTTCTCACTCTACCAATCCCTACTGAGCACCCATAGTGTCCTAGGCGTCCTGCAAAGAACCAGGGATATAATGATGAAAACAGATATAGTTTTTGCCTTTTGAGATATTTGCAGTCTAGCTACACAGACAGAGAAATGTAATTTTCATTGGTTCAACAAATATTTATTGAGTGCTCTCTTTAGGCCAGACACTGTTCCTGGGGCTGGAGAGACAGAGTGAAGGAAGGAGACAAACATTCTGTCCCTGTAACCATATTACAATTGGGATAGAGTGATGGCAAATGAGTCTGTGTGTGTGTGTGTGTGTGTGTGTGTCTGTGTGTGTGTGTGTGTGTAGACATGTATATGTCTATCTCTGTATCTATGTAGATATATCTGTGTCTACCTCTACATCTCTACTCAGATAGTGACAGATGCTATGGAGAACTATAAAGCATCGAAAAGGATGCTAGGTGGGAAAGGAAGGTATGGGGAAACCTCACTAGTAAGGCGATATTTCAGTAGAGACCTAATGCCATGAAGGAGTTAGCCATGTAGATATGGGTATGGGGTGGAACAGCATTCCAGAAGGAATGGAAAGCTCATTAAGAGCATGGGTGCTTAGCATAGTATGCAGATGGAGGAGAGTTGCTGGGTCTGGCTGGAGCATTCTGCAGCACGGTTAGGATTTGTAGATGCCAACATTTCTGAATCAGTTAACTCTATCACATTTCACCCTTACTCATTAATCCAGGATCTCAGTTTCCTTGGTCTGTGCCCTCCCTATCTTCCTCTGTCACCTCAGCACCTGGTTATATGATTTAGCCTCTCCTGGCTTGCGGCATTGACTTTCTTCTGGTCCCATTTGGAATGTCCTCCTTAATTGGTGTGTTCCAGAGGATGTTTGGTTTAATGACCCTTCACGGCCTCTAGCCCCTCTCTACCCACCCACCAGCCTTGCTAAAGGGTCTCAGATAATATTTGCCTCAAGGGTATTGTGGGATCCAAAGGAGACAAGATATGAGTTAGCACTTTATAAGCCGTTAAGTGTTTTATATTTGTAATGAAATCTTTAGTTTCAAGGCCATGAGTTCCCTAACAAAAAGATTGCACTAACAGTAATGTCATCTTACAATACCAAAGATAGTAAAAGCAGGGAACAGGGGAAAGAGCAGCTAAGCAGGAGGTCTATCTCTGTCAAGGGCAAGATGAATCACCAGCAAGAAATAGAGTGGCCTTTGGAAGAGTCAGGGCAGCTGGGTTGGGTCCTTCCCATCAGTCTGGGAGAGAGGGCTACATAACTCACCTTCCTCTCTGCCCCTCTATTTCAAACAATTTATAGATGCTTCTCTATTTTTCCTCATGCCAGCTGTTTTTCTTCTTCATTTTTCCCCATGCTAGATTTTTTTTTCTCCTATTTTTCTCAGGACTTTGTATCTTTGGGTTTCTCCCCATGTATCACTCTCTTCCTTCCTCTGCTTTATTATTGTTTTCTAGTCTTTGCTCCTTAACCACGACTGGATTTTGCAATGGTCCCTGGGAAAGTTGCTCTAGAAGCTTGCAGTACAGGTGACATCAGGAGTCAACATGACCACTTGGCCTGCTCTGAGAAGACTATTGCTACAGTGAGGTGATTCGTTGAGAGAGGGGAGCATGTTAACAACAGTGAACGGAGTGATGCATAAGCAGTTTGTAAGTCTGGGTCAACTTTGGCAAGTCTCTAGCCTCATGTAGGTCTCAGTTTCCCCCAAATATACTATACTATATACTATTGTATATATTGTGTAAAGTTGCTGAACTAGATAAATCTAAGAGTTCTGGTATGCTGGATTCTGAAAATACTATGTCAGTGTGAAACGCAAAAAGAATTGCTGTTTGGGTTTAGCAATAGAGAACAGGAAGACTGGAGCTGGTAACAGCGCCATTGGAATCATGTAGCCCGCTTGTTTCCTGGCACATTGCATCAGGCTACAAGCCGCAGGGTCTCTAATAAATGCCTGAAAATACAGACTGGAGACCCTGCTTCCCCAGAAAACTTACAACTATGCCCTGCATATAGCATCTGCCCACTGAAAATAACTGAACATATTATGGGCTGACAAACTTTGAATCAACCCTCTTTGTTTCTGAAAGATGGGATTGGCAGATTGCCTGGGATGTGATAAAAGGCAGTAGAGCAACATTGGAGGAAGCCCCTAGAAAGAGTTCTTACAGAAGGGAAGTGATGAAGTCAATAAAGCTTTCAGGTCGCTAAACTAAATGGTCTGAGAGCTCTACAGTCCTCTAAGCCCTACATTGGTCAGAATCAAGGGACCTAGGCTTCTGAAGCAAACGATTTTTTAGCCACAAGACTAAAACCAAAATCTAGAAAATTTGGAATTGCTTTTGTGACATTAGAAAAGTCCTCTTTCTGACTTAATTTCCCTAATACCCACTTTGATTACCGTGTGTTCGGGAAGTTATGAGGAATAAGCCGTGTAGGAGTATATGCAGCAATGGTTAAGATTAACACTGAATTATGACCAGGAAGTCTGAGTTCAGGGAATGTGTGAATTCGTAGAACTGATCGCAAGTATCCTCCCTACCCCTAAATCCACGTTCTTGGTGCAGGTAAGCCAGAAAATCGCCATCTTTCCAAACCCAAACTCCCAACATCCCTGCATCTGTATCCACACTCCTTTACGTTCCTCCCGTTATGCTGTGGAAGCAGCACCTTTGCTATCCAAGGCCAACCCCACAACTGTGCTTCTGGTGTCATCTCTTCACCTTCTTCAGGTCATCAGTCCGGCGACGGGTGTTCCCTTCTCTTTCCTGCATCGAGCATTTCCTTCTCTACTGTGTCATTCCCATCAGAAACTAGACCAAGAAAATAGGGGAAGGGGGTTAAGAGGTACAAACTTGCGATTGTAAAATAAGTAAGTCACGGGGATGAAAGGTACAGCACAGGATACATAGTCAATAATATTGTTAATAGCTTTGTATGGTGACAGATGGTCACTACACTTCTGGTGAGCATTTCATAATGTATAGAATTGTTGAGTCACTCTGTTGTGCACCTGAAACTAATATGATAATTGTATTGTCAACTATACTTCAATTAAGAATAAAAATAAAATTTTAAGCCTCTAGTGTCTCTTATGTCAGAGGCAAGAATAAACATTTGTCTTACCCTTTATCACCTTCTAGTTACAGCCCCATTTCTCAGTTCCTTTTCTCACAGAGCAATACTTTTTGAAGATACATCTCTTCATTCTCGAATCCTTCAATTCCCTTTTAGAAGGCTCATTTCATTCTTCTTACAACGTCTTTACTTTCTCCTGGCTTCCAAGATGCCACATTCTCCTGTTTATTTCCTCTTATTACTGGGAACCCTGTCTCAGTCTCCTTTGATTGTCTGCTTGCTTCTTCTCTGCACTAGCTGAATACTGGAGCACAGGTCTCCCTCACTATCCAAAAGTAGAGCGCTCTTAGGAAACCTTTCCTAGGCCGAAGTGACGTGAAGTGAAGCAGCAATTACCATTTTTTGTTAATATATGAAATTTATTGTCAAATTGGTTTCCATGCAACACCCAGTGCTCATCCCAAAAGATGCCCTCTTCAATACCCATCACCCACCCTCCCCTCCCTCCCACCCCCCATCAACCCTCAGCAATTACCATTAATTTATGTGGAAAATTTTTTGAGTGTTCCCAGACCCCCCAAAATTGCCTCTCTTAGGCCTTTCCGATCCCTTAGGACACCTCTTGTTAACAGATGCGCAAAACAATTTGGGAAAAAGCACAGGTGCCCACAGACACAGTTCGAACTATGGCGCCTTGATGCTGAGATCCTGGGTTAGCTCCTGGAGAAGGGGCCAGGTGGCACCTCGGTGGCAGCTGTGCCCGTGTGCGCCCTGCCTGCACAACAAGCGGCACGCTCTTTTCACCTTTCACCTTTTTTCGTAAAAGTGAAAAATCCTCTTCGGCTAGCGAAAACAGGTACCAATGGAGGTCTCTCGAAAAAGTTAAGTGGCATACCCCGCACTCCCAAAAAGCAGGGAATACCTGTATCTGCAATCTTTCCACTGGCCCTCTACCACCTGCATTCTTCCCTGACCGACTTCAATCCATTCCGAGGCTCTATGTGCGCCCCACGTGCCAACCTTCCCCTCCAAGCTTTGGACTTGCATGTGAGACTGCCTAATCATCAACCCTACCTAGATGTTTCATAGGGCATCTGAACCCTAACACGGTGCAAACAGAAGTCCTGACCTATGCCCGCCCCGCACCCAACCTCTCCGTCACGGTCTTTGCCTTCACGGTACTGTCCACTCAGCTCCCCGGGTTAGACAAGTAAGAGTCACCCGTTACCTCTTTCTGTCTTCCTCGCTCCCCACATCCAATCCATCGGCGAGTCCACGGGAGACCCCAAAATCTGTTCTGCATTCAACCACTCCTCGCTGTGCTCTGTACCGTAAACCCGGCACCGGCCACTATCACCAGCTCTCTCCTGTGCTCTTGTAATGGCCTCCAGCCGGATCTCTCTTGCTGTCCTTGCTGCTTTTTAGTTGATTTGCCACTCAGCAGGCAGAACGACCCTTTTAGAATTTGGTTAGACCATTCATTCTCCTATGCAAAACCTTCCCATGGCTTTTCATTACCCTTAATAACACTTGGACTCTTAACTGTAGGACTGTAGACTGTGGGACTCTTACCTGCAAGACTGTAGGATCCAGCCTCTGGTGACCTCTTCTATCTTTGCCCAACCCTTGCCTTCCGTCCTTAGGCTACGATGATATTTTTCTTCTCAACTATGCCAAGCTTGTTTCCATCCTGGGACCTTTGCAGTACTTGTTCCCTTTTCTATTTATCATCTATTTTCACCACTCTCAGCCCCGTTGTGTGTGAGGGCAGAGCTGTAATTTACATGTGATAGTTCATGAGATGAAACTATAGTGCGCTATAATTAAAAGCATGGTAAAATCATAATGTTTGTAAAAATAAATTCCCTGCGCTATGGCACTTAGATTGGCTTTTATTCGACAGAAATGCTGTACTATAATTGATGTTTTGTTCGAGCCTTGGTTTTCCTTAAATTAAAATGAAAAAATATATATCAGAAAGACAGTAAATAGAATAAGGAAGTTATGCATCTGCGTTTTGGAAATTTTCATTTTATAAAACATTGTGCTGAATATTCCTGGGTTGGATTTGATAGTCACGAAAACTGATTTGATTGAATCACAAAAGCCATTTACCATGAATGACCTCTCTTGTTTTTTTCTTTTTCCTTCTTTTCTTCCTTCCTTCATCCCTACCCCTTTCTGTCTTTCTCTCCTTTCTCCCTTTCTCTCTCTTTCTCCCTTTCTTTCTCTCTTTGTCTATCTCTCGCTTTCTGTCTCCCTTTCTTCTCTCTTTTTTTGTGATCAGAATTGATTAAATCAAGCACATTCATTTAGGCTGGCACTGTGAGGCAAGGAATGAGCCATTTGTGTGACTAAATTGGGACCACCGCGATCAATACATTCAGTGACCTTTCTTAATTCTTTTACTCTGTACAATTGCCTCAGTAGAATTCTAGCAGGAACTTAAAATCTCAAGATCAATTGTTTTTTAAGTATCCTTTAAGAACGCTCCAATATCAGTTGACATTGGCTTCTCTAACATTGTATTGTGATAACAAGTCAGATATCTTAAAATGAGTTTATCCGAGGAACTTTGGGGAACTATATTTAGGATCTGAAATAAAAGTTGACTCGTAAGCAGATGGGTCATACATTATTGGTTTTTGTTTAGAAAAAATTCAACAGTTGTAATATCAGTTTATTCAATTCTTCTAAATATAATTTCCCCTTTTTTTGGAAAGAAGGGAAGTTTCCCAGAGCACTTACACACCTCTTGTCCTTTACAAATGCATTTCACATACTAAGGCAAACCATCTGTTACCCCGCTAATTTTGCCATGATGAAAATTACTATTATAACGAGACTAGCTTTTTTAAGCATACATGTTTATGTATATGAATACAAATGTGCACAGCAAGATAAACTTTTAGAATTTTTTTCTAGCTTTTGAGGTGGATGTGGGTGTCCTGAAACACAGACCTTGTTCTACTGATTATCATCAAGTTGTAAGCTTGGTAGGGTTAGGTCCTGATAACAGCTGGGCTTCAGGCAGAGTTATCAGCAAAAAAAAAAAAAAAAAAAAAAAAAAAAAAAAAAAAAAAAACCAGCTGAATTTGGCACAGTGAAGCTGAGGTTGGAATGAAAGGAACACAAAATCTCAGGAAGGTACATACATTTTTTTTCCCCAGACAACTCTTGTAACAAGAATTTATGAAGTGAAGCTGGTCTTGAGAGAGCAAGAATAGAATGAATATAAGTCAACTAGAGTGTGAGCTTAAAGAAAAACGGAAACGATACCATGCCATATCAAATGCAAAAAACAAAAATGTAATGGGAATAAAGAACATATCCTTCTAAGTGCAGTTACCTCTTAACAACATTTTGAAAAGCGAATCTTGGTTTTCATTAACATTTTTTTCTAAGTTATGTGATCATTTGAGCAAGAAAAAGGTCTGAAACATCCTTATTTTTATAAATCACTGAGGGAGAAACAAGAAACTAGGAGCACCGAAAATAACTGTATTTGATTAAAATTTTCCCAACTTTTCACTATTACTTTTTTCTCTCTTCTTGTTCTCCCTCTATCAGTCCCTGAACCGACGCCTTACATGTAAAAATATCAAGAAAATAAACACTCTTTGGCCTCTTTCCCCTTGGTTATGTTTTCAGTTATGTTTTCAGCTACAGGACTGAGGTACTTCTGGTACTTACCTAAAGAGACAGTGTGAAACGGAAATCAAATCTGGGTTCAAATCCTCTCTGTAATACAGGGCATCATACCTAATTTCTTTGAGTTGCCATTTTTTTCATCAATGAAAAAGGGCAATAAATGCTACCTCACAGAAGTGTTGAGGGTTGAATGAGAAAATGCATGGCGGGTGCTTAGTCCATACTGAGTGATAAATAAATGGTCCCTCCGTCATATTTGTATTCTGAACAGTGAAATAGTCATAACTGAAATATAGTTGTGGCCAGCATTTTGTACGTAGGTCCTCTATCAACACATATCTTTTTAGGCCCCCGAACCGTACCTTGCCGCAAATTTGTATATAAAACTGACAAGTAACTAATTTAATGCTCACATCATTCCTGTTTCCAGTTGCCATATCTATCCTAGTCTTCTTTCTTAAATGTTTTTAATGTTTATTTATTTTTGAGAGACAGAGAGACAGAGACAGAGCACAAGCAGGGGAGGGGCAGAGAGAGAGAGCGAGACACAGAATCGGAAGCAGGTTCCAGGCTCTGAGCCGTCACCACACAGCCTGATGGGGCGGGGGCGTTGCTGAACTCAAAGACTGTGAGATCATGACCTGAGCTGAAGTGGCTCAACCGACTGAACCGACTGAACCACCCAGGCGCCCCTCTATCCTAGTCTTCTTAAACGTGTTTTTAATGTTTTTATTTTGATGTCGCCAAGTGTGCAAGCTAAATTCTAATTAGTCTTTTAAATATATTAGTTGTTTTTTTTTTTCCTAAGCGATGGGACGCACAAGCCTGGAAGAGGTAATATACGGTTCTTGGAAGAAGATTCTAGAAAGCAGAACAGATCTTTGAAATGTGCCACTTCTATCCCGAAAGCAGTTCCTCCCCAGCAGGCCTGGTATGTTAATTTGATGACTTCTTGATGAGACTCCCTGCGGTCCAACTCCTGGTTATGCTGTCTGCGTCAGCTTTTAGAGATATTAAATAACATTAATTGGAGGGATTTTTTTCAAGTATTTCTCTTTTTTTTTCCTTTCAGATTAGTGATCATATTTACATTGAACAACTCTTTAGGTTAAGACTTTTTTTTTTCCTTTCCCAGATGACAGGGAGTTCAACCACACACTCATTTATTTTTTTAATTTATTTTTTTACGTGTATTTGGTAAAATTGACACTTTTTGGCATACAATTCTCTGAGTTTTGATAAATGAATAGAGTGATGTGAAAATCACCACAATTCAGATACAGTGCAGTTCTGTCACCCCAAAATATTCCCTTGTACTGCCTGCCCTTTTGGAGCAAAACCCTCTTTCCTGAACTCTAGCGATCAGTAATCTGTCCTCATCCACATAACTTCCTTTCTCCAGAATGTCTTGTAGGTGGGATCATGCCGTATGTAGCCTTTTGAAGTTGGCTTATTTGGCTTAGCATACTACTTTGGGGTTTCATTCATGCTGTTCCGTGTATTAGAGTTCACGTCTGTTTATTTGTCCGTAGAATCCAGATAGCAGTATGGGCTTACCACATGTTGTTCTTTCATCACTTAATACACATTTAGGTTGTTTCCACTTTCTGGCTATTTTGAATAATGCTACTATAAATGCTCATACGCAAGATTTTTTTTGTGTGGACATATGTTTTTATTTATCTAGGGTAAATACCGCAGAATAAGATTGCTGGGTGACACGGTACCTCTAGCTTTAGTGTTTGGAGGAGCTGCCGAACTCTTTTCCAGACTGGCTGTACCGTTTTGCATTCCCATCGGAATTGTACGAGAGGCCCAGGTGCCCCACATCCTTGACAACACTTGAATTATTTTACACACACACACACACACACACACACACACACGTTTGTGTATATGTATAGAATTATATATGTGTGTATATATATCCGAATTCATCTACTGACTTTTTGATTGTATCTCTTTATGTTATTATCTTTAGTGTTTGCTCAAGGGGTTTCAACACGCATATCTACCATTCACAGTCAAGTTAGAGTTAACATTTTACCCCCTCGGGTGAAATGTAGAAGTCTTACAGCCACAGAGGTCTATTTATGTTATCCCCTTTGCGTTATATGTATCACACATACATACATTGAAAATGCCACCAAATAATGTAATTTTTGCTTTCGAAGGTGATATATACTTTGAAGAACTTAGGATAGTTTATTATACTTATGCAGACGTTGGCCATTTCTTTTGTTCTTCCTCCATTCCTAAAGTTCCATATTTCTTTCTTTTATCATTCTCCTTTCATCTAAACAACTTAACATTTCTTTTAGAAAAAGTCTGCTAGCAATGAATTCTCTTACTTTTTATTCATCTAGGAATGTCTTTATTTCGCTTTCATTTTTGAGAGGATATTTTCATTGGATATAGAATTCTGGTTTGACTCTTCTTTTTTTTCCCTATAGCATTTTAAAGATGTTTAATATCTTCTGACCACCATGGGTTCTGAGGAGGAATATTCAATCATTTGAATTGTTCTTACTGAGGTAATGTGTCATTTTTATCCAGCTGCTTTCAAGATTTTTTTAATCTTTATTTATTTGTAAAGTTTATGTATTTGAGAACGAGAGAGAGCATGTGTGCACAAGCAGGGAAGAGGCAGAGAGAGAGAATTCCAAGCAGGCTCTGTGCTTTCAGCACAGAGTCCGATGCGGGGCTTGATCTCATGAACCATGAGATCATGACCTGAGCCACAATCAAGAGTCAGACACTCAACCAATTAAGCCACCCAGGCACCACCCCCTTTCAAGGTTTTTTAAAATTTATCTTTGGGGGTGGGCCTGGGTGGCTCAGTCTATTAAGCATCTGACTTTGGCCCAGGTCCTGATCTCGTGATTTGTGCATTCGAGCCCCGTGTCTGGCTCTGTGTGCTGAAAGTTCAGAGCCTGGAGCCTGTTTCAGATTCTGTGTCTCCCTCTCTCTCTGCCTCTCCCCACTCTCACTCTGTCTCTCTTTCTCAAAAAGAAATAAACATTAAAAGAACATTTTAAAAAATTAAAATAAAATTTATCGTTGGTATTCAGCATTTTAATTACGCTGAATCTACTTTTGGTTTTCTTTTAATTTACCTTATTTTTATTTTGCCGAGTTTCTTGAATGTAGCTTTATGTCTCCAAACAAATTTGATAAATTATTAGCCACTATTTTTTCAAAATTTGGGGGTATCAATACCTTTCTCAGTCAATCAGTATCTTTTTGAGACTCTAATGACATGAATGCTACACTTTAGATTATTGTCCCACAGGTCCCTGAAGGTCTTTTCAGTTTTTCACTACTTTTTTTCTTCAGATTGGATGATTCTTACCGATCACTCTTCAAGTTAACTGAGTCTTTCCTCTGTTGTTTTTAATTCTACTCCTGAACATATCCAATGAGATTTTTTGTTTAATTTTGGATGTTTTATATTTCAGTTCTAAAATTTCCACTGGGCTTTTTAAAAATAATTTCCTTCTCTCCTGAGGACTTCCACTTTTCCATTAATTTAAAGATACTTTACATTTATCTTACGTAATGTGTTTTTAGTAAGTGCTTAAAAACCTTCGACAAGTCCAACATCTGTGTCTTCTCAGTGTTGGCACCTGCTGACTATAATTTTCTCTGAGAATTAGGTCTGAATTTCCTAGTTCTTTATAGGTTGAGTAATTTTAGATTGTATCCTGAACATTGTGAATTTTATGTTGTAAGACTCTGGGGCCTCTGTAGAGTGTAGATTTTTGTTCATTTGCTTTAAAGGCAATCAACATCATGGTTAGGTGCAAATCTCAAATTCTGCCTCACCTTCTGTGGGCAGTGACTACAATGGCAGTTGAGGTTTCGAAACCCTTATCATGGTATACGGGTCTGCCTCATGTATGTGCCGCTCGGGGGCTAGTTTGAGGCTCATGTGGTGGTTTGAGGGTTTGTTTGGTTGGTTGGTTGGTTTTGTTTTGCTTTTTGTTTTTGATTTTATTTTATTTTTGAGAGAGAGAAAGCACGAGTGAGGGAGGGGCAGAGAGAGAGGGAGAGAAAGAGAATCCCAAGCAGGCTCTGTGCTGTCAGTGCAGAGCCCAATGCGGGGCTTGAACCCATGAACCATGAGATCATGACCACAGCAGAAGTCGGAGGTCTAACCGACTGAGCCACCCAGGCACCCCTTTGTGGTGGTTGATACCATAGTTCAATGGTCAAGCTATGCCTCTTTGCTTCTTTTATGCGTGTCTTGCTCAGGGGCAAGTTCTAGACACGGATTACTTGATACACAGAATTAGGGGACCCCTTTCTCTAGCGCTGTCCTCTCCAGGACTCCCCCCACACTTTCTAGCTCTCAGGGGCCCCTTTTCCTATTTCCTTTGGTGAGAATGTTGGGTGTCACTGGGCCTTCCCTCAAGGCAAGGTAGTGAGAAAAAATAGCGTCTCTCAGAATTCTTCGCACTGTGTACCTCGGCAACATATCCTACCCTTGGGTCAAAACCTATTACAAAGGAAGAAAATAAAACCAGGCCCTTCGCTACCATTGTAGTCATTCTTCACGTTCTGACTTCTCTTTCCAGTCTTCCTATTATTTACTTTGCTTTTCAGAGTTCTCGGGAAGTGACTTCTTGTGTTCTCTTGACAGTTTTTAGCTATAATTAGTGGGAGAGATGGAATGTGGTGAGCTGACTCCAGCCTGGCCAGCATCAGAAGTTATAACCGTTTGCCAGAAGCGTCTTCAACTTTTCATTATCTGGATCACTGAACTTATGGTTACTTATGAATCAGGTGTCAAAATAATTTCTGTCTTAAGCAACTGCAAATAAGTCATATTAGTCTTTCTGTCTTTTCACAAAAAGGAGTTCTTCCCACAGGATGGTCTCTTGTGACAGTGATTCATTGTAACTATCTTTCTTGGCCATTGGCACTTACCAGTCTGTGACAGTTACATGTTATCCACATGGCATCTCTTAGGTGCCAGCTTAAGTGACACAAGAAACTCAACCTTTCCTTAGAAGGACATGTAATTTCTGAGATGATGCCACTGGAGGTATGGGTCAGCACTAACCATCCTTCCTCCTACCCCTATTCGTACATTTCAGTTGGAATTGGAAATAGGTTTTACGACTATAGGTGTGTATGTATATGGCTATACACACACGTCTATTAATTGGCCTTGATAAGATTTTTTTTTGTCCAACACAGTTTTCTACAAATGTTTCTGACTTTGATTTGCTTCTGACGGGTTCTAGTGTCTTTATTCTTTCTTTATACTTTACACTTATTTGATTGAGGAAAATAAATAAGCACTGTATGGGAAACTAAAGGCAAAGCTATTCATTCAACAAATATTTCTCGAATTCTTATTCTATGTTCCACATTGTTTTAGATAGATACTGGGTATGGAGCTCAGTATAAAACAATCAAGATCTTTCTAGCGGAGCACACATACTGGTAAGCAGAAGAGATAGGCATCACATAAACAGATATAAATAGTCAAGTATATCATCAACTAGTATTAAGTGCTACGGAGAGAATTTAAATTGGGTGACATGAAAGTGTGGATGATTATTTTAGGATGAGTGTTCAAGGAACAATGAGAAGAAGGAGCCAGCCATGAAAAATATCAGGAGTGAGAGCCTTGCAGGCAGAGAGAAAAAATAAATGTGCATAACCTAACGTGAAATTGAACCTGACATGCATGAGTAACAGAAAGAAAGATAGTATAGTTAGGTGATAGACAAAGGGTTAGAAATGACGGCAAAGAGTAGGACACGGGCTAGATCACATAGGGCCCCTCTAGGCCGTGGAGTGAGTTTGAATTTCTCTCCAGATGTGATATGAAGTCTTTGGAGAGTTTGATTAGGAGGCAGATTTGTTATTATTTCCATATTAAAATCTCCTTTATAGCTCTGTGAGGAGGCAGGGTGACCGGAAGCTGTCACAGGATTTATCAGTTTATGATGGTGATTTAAACAAGGTGTGTGTAGTAGAGAAAACAGAAGTAGTTGGACTTGATATGTTTTTGGAGATAGAGGTGACTAGATTTGCTGGGGGGTTGGATGTGGAGAGTAAGAGAAATAGAGAAAATGAAGGATGGTTCTAGATGTCCGGCCTAAGCAATTGGGTGAATGATAGTTTAACTTATTAAAATGGGGAACACCACAGGAGGAGCAAATTTAGGCCGAGTGCATGGATGGAAAGATATATTTTTGCCTGGTTAAGTTTGAAATGCCAATTAGTTACTTGAGTGGAGATGTTGCGAATGCAGTTGGATAGAGGAGACTGGAGTTAGGAGAGATCTATGTCGGAGACATAAATAAATAGTCATCGGAGCATGGATGGTATTTAAATACATGAGACGAAATGATCTCACCTGTGGATATTGACAAGCCCTAAGGACTGAACCTGGGCACGCTACCATTTAGAAGTGAGATACAAAAGGGACAGCCAACCAAAGGAAACCGAAAAAGAGTGGCCAGTGACCTAGAAGGAAAATCAGGGAAGTGGTAGTGAAAAATAAAAATTACGTGTGTATTATACACACACATACACATACACAAGGAAGCACAATGACTCAGTGCTTTGTAGCCTTAGACAAATTTCTTACTGCAAACAATGCATGATGGGAGGGAAGAGAACTCTCCTGTTTGGATGTTGATAGGAAAAGCCCCAAAAGAGGAGGAAGTATTTTGGCTGAGCCCTGAAAGATTAACAGAATTCTGATAGGAACAGGAAATGTAATAATTTCCCACACTAAGGAAACAGCATTAACAAAAGATCAATAGTAATGAGTTATCGGAGTTTGCTAACATTCATGCTTATTGTTTGTCAGATTCTGAGGAAAGTACTTTTTAATCCCAAAAATATATCTACAAGGTAGGTACAACTTTCATTCTCATTTTTTAATTTTTTAAAATTTTTTTTGAGAGGCATGCCAGGTGGCTCAGTCGGTTAAGCATCCGACTTCGGCTCAGATCCTCATCTTACGGTTTGTGAGTTCAAGACCTGCATTGAGCTCTCTGCTGTCCACACCCTGCTTCAGATCTCTGTCCCCTTCTTCCTCTGCCCTTTCCCCACTCACATGCCCATGCATGCATGCTCTCTGTCTCTCAAAAGTAAATAAATATTCTAAAATTTTTCTTTTGAGAGAGAGAGCATGAGCAGGGGAGGGGCAGAGAGAGAGGGAGAGAGAGAATCCTAAGCACTCTCCGTGTCCAGGGCTCAATCTCACAACCGTGAGATCATGACCTGAGCCAAAAACAAGAGTCAGAGGCTTAACGACTGAGCCACCCAGGTGCCCCTCATTCCCATTGTTTTGGATAAGGAACTGATTGCTTGTAGAAGTTAACTGACTTACCTTCTAACTAATTAAACAACCAGGAAGTGGTTGGAGTCTTGGTGAGAACCTTTGCGATCCGATTCCAGAGTCTGTTCTAGGCAGCTATGCTAAGTAAATAATACAAGGACAAAAAGAAAGAAAAGAGGGAAGGAAGAAAAAGAAAATGAACACAAGGAATGTCCCTAAATAATGGAAGCTCCAAGTGAAGGCCCCATGGTGTAAAGTATGGAAAACTGAAAAAGCGTAGGCTTGTACTAAGGGTCATGGTTGCTTTGTTCCAAATTCTTTTAGAAAATGTATAGAAATCCATTGAACCATAGAGTTGTAAGATCCTTAGAGACTATTTAGAATTCTCCTTTCTTCATATTTGGGGAATTTCTTATTTGGGGAATGTTAACATAAAGGCTAACAAAAGTCCCTCAGATGCATTGATTTAAATAATATAAAAGTTTTTCTTCCTCGTGTAACAGGATGAATAGCGTAAGCTGGTAGAGTAGCTCTGACACACACGGTGATTCAGGGACACAGGAACTTCCCACCTTATTATATTACCAGCTGTCGTCTGCTGGTCAAAGTAGGTAGAGGAGGTGGGTGGGGAGATGGGTGAAATAGGTGATGGGAATTAAAGGACGCTGGTCATGATGAGCACTAAGTAGTGTATAGAATTGTTGAATCACTATATTGGACACCTGAGACTAATATAACAGCGTATGTTAACTATACTGGAATTAAAATAAAACTAAAAATAGAATTGCCATGTGATCCAGTAATTCCATTACTGGGTATTTACCCAAAGAAGACAAAAACACTGATTTGAAAAGATAGATGCACCCCTATGTTTATTGTAGCATTATTTACAATAGCCAAATTATAGAAGCAACCCAAGTGTCCCTAGATTGTTGAATAAATAAAGCAGACGTGGTGTGTACACACACACACACACACACACACACACTGGAATGTTACTGAGCCATAAAAAAGAAAGAACTCTTGCTGTGTGCAACAACATGGCTGGCGCTAGAGGGTATAATGCTAAATGAAATAAGCCCGTCAGAGAAAGACAAGTATCATATGATCTCACTCATATGTGGAATTTAAGGAATAAATGAACAAAGGAAAACACAGAGAAACCAAAAATCAGACTTAACTAGAGAGAACAGAGTGGTAGTTACCAGAGGGGAGGCGGGTGGGGGGACGGGTGAAATAGGTGACGAAGGGGATTAAGAGTATGTTTATCGCGATGAGCACTGAGTAATGTGTAGAAGTGCTGTACTTTTTACACTGGAAACTAATATAACACTAGGTTAATTATACTGGGATTAAAAATAATTAATTAAAAATAAATGATACTGATGCATAGGGGCACTTGTACCCCAATGTTTATAGCAGCACTCTCAACAGTAGCCAAATGATGGAAAGAGCCTAAATGTCCATCAACTGATGAATGGATAAAGAAATTGTGGTTTATATACACAATGGAGTACTACGTGGCAATGAGAAAGAATGAAATATGGCCCTTTGTAGCAACGTGGATGGAACTGGAGAGTGTGATGCTAAGTGAAATAAGCCATACAGAGAAAGACAGGTACCATATCGTTTCACTCTTAGGTGGATCCTGAGAAACTTAACAGAAACCCATGGGGGAGGGGAAGGAAAAAAAAAAGAGGTTAGAGTGGAAGAGAGCCAAAGCATAAGAGACTCTTAAAAACTGAGAACAAACTGAGGGTTGATGGGGGGTGGGAGGGAGGGGAGGGTGGGTGATGGGTATTGAGGAGGGCACCTGTTGGGATGAGCACTGGGTGTTGTATGGAAACCAATTTGACAATAAACTTCATGTATTGAAAAAAAAAGAAAAAATAATAAAATAAATGAGATTTGCAAATTTAAAAATTTAACTTGAATGAGATCTAATTTGCATATGATACAAATACACCCATTTTTAAGTGACCAGTCTGATCTGTTTTGAGAAACATATACACCTATGAACGGACACTGCAATTAAATTAAAGAACAGTTCCGCCACCCCTCCGAGCTCCCCCAGTCCACGTTGAAGTCAGTCACGACACCACCCCAGTGTAAAATTACTGATCTACTTTCTGACAAAACTGACTGGTTTTCTGTTGTTGTTGTTCAAGAATCTCATAGAAATAGGATTGTAGAGTAAGTGTTCTTTTGTTCCTGGCTTCTTTTGCTCAGTATAATGTGTTTGAGATTCAGCCCATATTTTTACATGTATCGGTTTATTCGTTCTCACCGCTGCTAGTCCTTCATTGTGTGAATATACTTCAATTTGTTTATCTTTTAACCAGCTGGTGAATATTTGCATTGCTTTCAGTTTGGGGCTTCTATGCATACAGCTGCTGTTAATGGTTGTGTGCCAGCCTTTTGTGAAGGCATGTATTTTGATTTCTTATTGGGTAAATATCTAAGAGGAAACTTGCTGGCCCAGAGTGTAAATTCAAGGCCAGCCTTTAAAGAGATTATTACATTGTTTTCCAAAGTAGTTGCAACTATGAGTGTTCCCATTGCTGAACATCCTAGCCAACAGTTGGTATTAGTCTTTATTTTTAATTTTATCCATTCTAGCAGGTGTAGAGTGTCGTCTGATTATGGTTGTATTTCATTCTTCCCAATGACTAATTATTTTACCATATGTTCTTGTACTTACCAGCCATTCACATATCAACTTCTGTGAAGTATCTGTTCAAATCATTTGTACATTTTTATTGGGTTGTTTGTCTTTTTACTGTGTTGTAAGAGTTCTTTATATATTCTAGACATAAGTTCTTTTGCAGGGATTAGTAAGACATTTTCTGTCTGTAGCTTGCATTGCATTTTCTGAACAGTACTCTTTTAAGAGCAACTTTTTTTAGTTTGGTGAAGCCCAATTTATGAATTTTCTGTAGGGTTCACTGTTTGTATAACTCAAATAATAATTTTGGTATCCCAAGATCTTCTAGAAGTTTTAGAGCTTTAACTTCTACATTCAGGTATATGATACATTTTTAGTTAAATTTTATATATAGTGTGAAGGCAGAGTTGAAGTTTATATTTTTTTTTATATTCATATCAAGTTGTTTCAGCCACATTTGTGGAAAGGACTATCCTTTCCTCTCATTGAATCACCATGACACTTTGGTCAAAAATTAATTAGCATATATGTGTGGGTCCATTTTTGGACTCCCTATTCCTTTCAGGGTATTTATATGTCTCTCCTAGAATACCACACTGTCTCTTGAAATCAAATATTGTAAGTCCTCACACTTTGCTCTTCTTTCGTAATTTTTTGACTCTACCAAGTCTTTGCATTTCCAATGAAAATTTTAGAATCACCTTGCCGATTTCTACAAAATAAGCCTTCTACCATCTTGGAATTGCATTGAATCCATAGATCGGTTTGGGAAGAATGGGCATCTTAACAATATTCAGTCTTTTAATCTATGAACATGGAATTTCTTTCCATTTATTTAGGTCTATTTTCCATTTATTTCCATTTTATTTAGATCTATATCCATTTATTTAGGTCTATTTTCTAATTTTCCATTGCCAGTATGTACAAATCAAATACACTTTTATATTGTCCTTGGATATTGCAACCTTGCTAAATTTCATGATTACTTCTAGCATTTGGATCTATTGGAATTTTCTTTGCATGTGATCGTGTAATCTTCAAGTATAGAGAGTTGTACTTCTTCCTTGCCTGTTTGAGTGACTCTTTTTCCTAACCTAATTTATTAGCTAGAATGGCCAGTAAATTTCTGATTAAAAGTGGTGAGGGAAGATATATTTCATTTGTTTCCAGTCTTGAGGAGAAAGTGTTCAGTCTTTCATCACTAATGACATTAGGTGCTAGCTTTCCACAGATGATGATACATAAAAATTAACTCAAAATGGATGGGAGATTTTACTAGTGGAAATGATTAATAGTGATTCTAGATTCTTTTTTTTGCATATAGTCCATTTTTCTAACACCATTTATTGAAAAGACTATCTCTTTCCTTTTGTTCCATTGATCTATATAATAATTCAGATCTATATTTGCACAAATGCTTCTCTGTATTGATGACCAGCCTTATAATCAAATAGTGTAAATTCTCCAACTTTGTTCTTTTTAAAAACTTTTAGCTACTGGAGGTCCTTCCATTTTTCATGTGAATTTCATAAATAGCTTGTCAATTTCTTCAAAATGCCTTCTGGAATTTCAACTGAGATTCGTTGAATCTATAGATCAATTGGGAATGAATGGACATCCTAACATTTATTTTTTTAAGTTTATTTATTTATTTTGAGAGAGACAGAGACAACGTGAGTGGGGCAGGGTCAGAGAGAGGGGGAGACAGAGAATCCCAAGCAGGCTCCGTGCTGCCAGCACAGAGCCCAAGGTGGGCTTGAACTCACGAAATGAGATCATGACCTGAGCCAAAACCAAGAGTCAGACGCTTAACCAACTGAGCCACCCAGGTGTCCCTGGACACCCTAACATTTAGTCTTCCAAACCATGAACCTGTTATGCAGCTTTTTTTAGTTAAATCTTGAATTTCTCTTAGATATGTTTTGTGGGATTTGATATACAGGTATTGAACATATATTGTTAAATTTACCTGACAGTAGTTCATATTTTTGATGACTTTGTAAGTAATATTTGTATTTCAATTTCTAATTTGTCTTGCTGCTATATAGAAATACAACTGATTTACATACACGGACCTTGCATTTTCCAACCTTGCTATGCTTGCTTATTTATTCTGGAAGCTTTTTTTTTTTTTTTTGGTAGATTCCTTATAATTTTCTACACATGTGGTCATGTTACCTGTGAACGAAGACAGTTTTATATCTTGTTACCAATGTGTATGCCATTGTTTGGCATTAATGCACTGTCTATTTTAGGGGGAAAGCATTCAATCTTTTTGAGTATGCTATTAGCTTTGAGATTTGCTAGGTGTTCTTTGTCAGATTGTGATGTTTCCTTTGCATTCATTCCTAGTTGGCTGTTTTTAACGTGGATGGCTGTTAACTTTTGTCAAATGCTTTTTTACATCTGTTGAAATGATCGTTTTCCCCTGTCCACATGGAAAATTACACCAATTAATTTTCAAAGACAAAACAATCTTAAATTCTTGAAATAAGCCCCACTTGATCATGATGTGATTTTTTTTTTAATATTGCAGAATTACATTTGCGAAAATTTTGTTAAGGTTTTTGCATCTATGTTCATGAGGGATATTTGTCCAGTTTTCTTTGGCTGCAATGTCTTTATGTGGTTTTGGTATTCACGTAATGTTGCCCTCATATAATTAGTTAGAGAGTGGTGCCTCCTCTTTAACTTTCTGTTGAATTGGCATGGCTTCTTCCTTAAATGTTTGGTAGAATTCACCAGTGTAACCATATGAACTTACAGGTTTCTGTGTGGTCAGATTTAATTTCCAAATATTTGGAGACTTTCTGGATATCTTTTTCTTATTGATTTTTTTTATGCAATCCTGTGTGGTCACACAAATGCTGTGTGAAAAATACATTTATTCCATAAAAGGTATTGAGTCTTGTTTATGCTCTGTCAATTTTAATGTTGCAATGTGCCTTTGAAACAAACTCATGTTCTTTTTTCATGGTGGAGTATTCTCCGTATGTCAACTAGGTCAAGTTGCTTGATCGCGCTTTTCCAGTCTTCTGTATCTCCTGACTTCGTGCCTTTCTCCTCTGTCAATTAGCGAAGTACGAGTGGTGACGTCTGCAACCATTATTGTGGATTTGTCTATTTCTCTTTTAAGTTCTGTCAGTTTTTGCTTCATCTATTTGGAGATGCATACACATTTTGAATTTTAGGTCATTTCAATAAATTGGTATCATCATGAATTTTAGGTCATTTCAATAAATTGGTATCATCATGAACTATCTCTTTTTTTAAGTTTTTATTCAAATTCCAGTTAGCTAACGTACAGTGTAATATTAGTTTCAGGTGTATAATAACAGTGATTCAACACTTCTATACAACACTCGGCGCTCACCACAAGTGCCCTCCTTAATCCTCATCACCTATATCACACATCCCCCACCCCCTCCCCGCTGGTAACCATCAATTTGTTCTCTATAGTTAAGAGTCTGTTTCTTGCTTCATCTCTCTCTCTCTCTTTTTTCCCTTTTTCTTGTTTGTTTTGTTTCTTAGATTCCACGTATGAGTGAAAGCACATGGTATTTATCTTTCTCTGACTTATTTCACTTAGCGTCATACTTTCTAACGCCATCCATTAAATCTAAAGATACAAAGATGTTAAGAATGAAAGAATAGAAATATGTATCATACAAAAAGAAATCACAAGAAAACGAAAGTGCCTATATTAATAACAGAGAAATAGACTTTAGAATAAGAAATGCTATTATAGATAAAAAGATATAGTTCTTTGCCTGGTTTCTCATGATTTGTTTTTGTATGACATATATCTCTATTCTTTCAGTTTTAACATATTTAATGTCTGAGGTTTAGTTCATGTCCTCTGAGAATCAGATGCCAAGGCAGAATCAGACATGCAAAAAATACGTTAGATGAAACACCCGTGAGGGAAAATCCTAAGACCGTGGTGCGGGTCTGATCCTCGTACTCAAAGTCAAACAGGGGAAAATACACACAATGACATTGTTTAAAGTACCACTTCAGTTGTATTGACAAACTTCCCATAATCCATAAATATTATATTCATTTAGTAATTTTCTTTATAATCTGCCCCCCTTGAAAATGTATTTTAAAAGGAAACAAATCAAGCATAGATAAAAGAACTTGCCCTAATTGTTTCCCACGCCAGTTTTATCCATGACCGCATTTAAGTGGGCTGAAAGCTAGGGCTCCTGAGAACACAGGAAGGGACAGCCAGAACACTGTCCATCTTGGAAGAGGTGTGTGCCCACTCACCAGTCTGTTCGTGTGCACTCACTAGTCCCTCTGCTTACCTCATCCTTCCTTCCTTCCTTCCTTCCTTCCTTCCTTCCTTCCTTCCTCCCTCTCTCCCTCCCTCCCTCCTTTCCTATGCCAAACCCAAAGGCTATGGATGCCCCTCCCCCAGGTTTAAACCCCACCAGCTACCCTGATGCTGGCCGAGAACCACCTGGCCCTGGATTGTGCTGTCTGACCTGTTTGGGTAGAGAAGGATTATGCACATGATACTGAAATAATTTCACATATGACTAACAATGATGTTTCCACACTTGTGTCACTTCTCTCATTTTTCCTTTTCATGAATGTCCTGCTGGCCAGTAAGTGTTACAACATATCAGGCATACAGGGAAGACCTTTTCAACATTGGATTCTAATCTTGATCGTCATCCCACCTAAACATACTATTTATGAGACCACCGTCACCATATTATTTTAATAAACTCGTATTTACCCTGTTTATTATCTACCCTTGCCATGTTAGCATATACACATCTGAGGCCCTAAATCCCTTCAGGATTTTTTTCTTGTGTTAATCTCTAATATCCCCCACATTCATTTTTTTAATGTTGCCTCGCGTTCCCTTTAGTAACTGGTTTCGGAAGTTTATCAGGTCGTATTTTCCACCCTTTCATCACATTCGGTGTAAGCAAATATGTTTATCCCCATGCATTGAGATGCCTTCTAACTTGAACGAAGAACACATTCATCTGATATATAAAGCTACAGGGTAGAAATTCATACCCCGTTTCCACAATAGACAAATATTATCGAGTATCCACTAAGCTTGCCAGGTACTCTTCTGGGCCCTGCAAATAAGTGGCAAACAGGACATGTGACATCCTTGATCTCACAAAGCTTACATTCTAGATGGAAGAGACCAACATGTGAACAAATAAATGTCACAAAGTAATAAATGCCAGACAGAGAATAAAGCAGGGGATGATACTGTAGTCTGACAGGGCTATTTTATTTCTGGTCAGGGAAGTTATCTCTGAGGAGGTGACATTGGAGCTGGACCTGAATCATAAGGAGCCAGTCACATGAAGTTATGGGAGAAGAGCCTTCCACAGAGAGTGATCATCTAGTGCAAATGCCCGCAGGTGGGAACGAGTTTGAACTTGCTTGAGAGCAAGGAAAAAGGACACGGGAACAGGAGCAGAGTGGGCAATGGGGAGAATGAGGGATGAGTTTCAAGAGGCCAGCAGCAGCACGGATCGGAAGCGGGCCATAGCCGTCATTGTAAGGACTGTGTACTTCATGAGAAGCCCCCGGAGAGTTTTAAGTAGAAGTCTGACGTGATCCCATCTGGGTTTTACAAAGGTCCATTCCCTTGGAAGCCTTTTCCCAACCAGAGCTGCCTTTCTCTTCCCAGGCGGCAAACGGCAGTAGGAGGGAGGAAAGAAAACACTACCTGTGTCACAAAGTCTCTGAGTTTCTTGTCTAAATCGTATGCCACCTTGGTCTTCGTTGACAGTCATTGAACACCACGGGAATACGCGGGAAAGAACATTGGGCACAGCGTTTGGCAAAGCACTGTCATATCTGCCCCAAAATGAAAACATAGTTTCCTGTGAGAAGGCAGGTCTATGTTGGTTCTAATCTAAAGAGGTGTGTTCAGGGGCACCTGGATGGCTCAGTCGGTTAAGCGTCCGACGAAGGCTCAGTCGCGATCCCGCGGTTCATGGGTTCGAGCCCTGCGTCGGGCTCTGTGCTGACAGCTCAGAGCCTGGAGCCTGTTTCGGATTCTGTGTCTCCCTCTCTCTCTGCCCCTCCCCTGATCACTCTCTCTCTCTCTCTCTCTCTCTCTCAAACATAAATAAACATTAAAAAATAAATAAAGAGGTGTGTTCAGAGGAACGCTAGGCAGATTTGCGGCATCATGGCTGAGTACAGGGCTACAGAGATTTAATGGGAAAGGTAGTTTCCTCGAGAGAAAAGAATTAAAATGTAGCTCGAAATGTCACCTCCGATTTGTTTGGCATCTGTGTCACCGGCTGCTGTTGTTTTCTGCGGCTCCTCTTTGATTCTGAAGTTTGTTTCTAAGATGGCGACCCGAGTTTCACACAACCTGTAATTTGGAAACGTTCCATGCTGTAAATTGCACTTTGCTTTCAGTAAAAGCATTTACGTGTCAAGTGGCAAAACAGGAATGCCATGAAAGAAGGTGAAGCTCCCCATTAAAGAAAGAGAAATTGGGTAAAGACCTGCTAATGTATACCACGGAAAATAAAAGGGATGGTGAAATGAACATGCCTATCAACTTACCCTCATGATACAGTGATTTTCAAATGTTAGAGGAGCATTTGGGAGCCAGTGTCATCGTAGTGGAATAGTGCCAGGATGCTGCTGTCTTCAGAAGGTCAGAGTTCCACAGCTGCTCAGTCAGTACGTTGAGAATTGGGCTTTCTCTTCCGGCTTCTTTGTAGTTCTGACATCGTGTCCTTTCTGCTTTTGCTATTATGGAAACACGCCTGAGGCTAATACTGTTACTTGTTGCGGCATTCGCCCTCTCTTCTTCGTCACAACCACACCGGCAATAATACTGACGATACTAATGTCCGGAGCTACTATTTAGAGAGTGCCGGGCACTTTGCATCGTGATTCTTTACCTGATTTCCAAGAGTCCTGTAAGTCAGGTGTTGAACCCCATTTCCAGATGAAGAAAATAAGGCTTCTTCCATGGAACGGCCAGCAGGGGCCATAGTCAAGGAGCGGTCAGGAGCTGGGAGGCTGAAGGGCGGTGCTGTTTCCTCCAGCCGAGTGAGGGCAGCTCGGCAGTTTCTACAGGAGCTTTGCTAGTGTTTAACAGAAAATCCAATTCTCGCTGTCGTTTGACGTAGGGACCTTTAAACTTTCTGGTCCTCTGTAGCTTGCCATAGACTGCCTGTCTCAGAAGGAATAGACTTCCAACGTTCAAGCAGTCCACATATGAAAGCTGTGCCACGAACGGAAAATGTAGAACACCTAATTATTGCCCAACAACTGTAATTTGCATAGGATAATATAGTATATTAAGTTCTTCTCTGTCGCCTTCCGACTCTATTAAATTCAGCTTGAAGGTTGCACTTCTGGTAAAAATTACAGCTTTTCTCTCAGTGAAAGTGCTTGGTGCCCAAGCACTTATTAAAACTCGAATTCCCAAGAGGCAAATTTGAAAAGCGAGAAGTGCGGTTGTTGGCACTAATGGGAAGGAAGCTGTGCTTTCATCCCCACATTCTTTTCATTTAAAAGACGACGGAGACATTGGAACCAGTTGTGGTCGCCTCCTGTTACAGATACATGCGACTGCATCAAAAATACCAATACCTTCCTCTCAAGATAAGATCGCATTACTTTCAATTTAATTCTGACTCTTTAATCTAAGGAAGCGTCACACACACACACACACACACACACACACACACACACAATTTATCTCCATTCTGTGTGAGAAAAACGTGCGTCCTGGCAGCAGGGGTTCTGATTATACCCTTTATTTGAAAACCACCAGCCTTTGCACACCCTCTGCTGTCCTTGGCAACAGTCTCTTCATTCTTGTTGACACAGAATATTCCCTTTGATCTCACCAGATCACGACCCTTTATTACAATGTCTGGATCTTGTCTGTGTGTCTTACCGTTTACATTCTATTTTTCTTTGCCCAAAGCCAGTATGGAGCTTTATACTTCTGTTCCAAACTCTGCCTCCGGCACGGGAGTGTTCAGCAACACTCCAGCATGGAATAAATACTATTCGTTATGAGAGACGCCTCGGGATTCATTCACCTGATGGACGTTACAGTCATTACATAGAACTAATTTGACACTATATCCCTAAAACACGTTAAGACTCTTTGATGCCGAAAATTGCATTTGCAGAAGTGATTGTCGGAAGGTATTACGCTGCTCTGAGATGAAGCAGTGTCCAGTCCTCAAAGGACAAACAGTGCCATACTTTCTGGGTCATTACTCGGGCTTCCCTGCCCGTGGCTTATATCCGTCCTCAAAGACAACAAGTCCAGGCTCCCCTGGGCTCCTGGCCTCTCTCTTCTCCATTCAGTAGCTTCCCAGCTTTCTGCTGGTTCCCTGGGGTACAGAGATGGGCTGGTGGCCGAGAGTCTAACCAAAAGCTACCCAGTAAATTATGCAGCCAGATGTCCGCCGGAGAACAGATGGCAGGCTTACCTGAATGGGGAGCCGTATGGTGTTGTGGAGAGAACATGTGCTTTGTTAACGGGCCAGGGTTCGAATCTCGGCTCTGCCACATATTGACTGGATTTATCTGTTAACTTCTCTGGCCCTCAGTGTCCCCATTTATTAAAAGTGGATAATTACACATACCTTGTGGAGTTGTAAGGATTAAATGTTATAAAGCCTGAAGGCACTTCACAGGGTACCGGGAATACAATAGGCACTTAATACACGTCAATCTATTCTTTCCCAAGAATTAGGAAGAATACGATTTTCCCCCGCTTATCTCAAACCAAACAAGACAGTGGCTTTTAAGCTTTGTTTTCGAGTAGAGCCTTTTATCTTTCCCAAGAGGACGGCTTACCTGGAAACTCACCCAACAAAACAGATGAAAGTAGGATCCTGGAGCCCACCCAGCTGGTCGTTCACTCATTGCCCTCACTGGTCTCTGAGACATTTCCAGGCAAACCGGTTTGAAACCCACTGAGGTAGTGCGTTACTGTGAACTGAATGTACCTGTCTCCCCACCCCACCCCCCAAAATCAAAAGTGGAAGCCCTAATCCCCAAAGAGATGGTATTTGGAGGTATTTGGCCTTTGGGGAGTGAGTGGGTTTGGACAAGGTCATTGGAGAGAGCACCCATAATGCGATGGTGCCTTTATAAGGGGACGAAGAGAAGCGTGCTGGCACCCAGTGTGTGCTATTTGTTAGAGCAGCTCGAACGGACTTTGGAATATGTGAAAATGCCGCGTAAGGTGCAAAGCGACACAAAGACGTCGGTTATTTTTATTATAGGTTCATGTGAGTCTGGGAAGCGGGGGTGGAAGAGAGGTGATGAGGGAGTACGGAGGCACTGGAGGGAAAATCTGGTGCGGTCCGGGCCAGCCAGGCCCCGATGAGCCGGGCGGACGTTGTGGGCATTTGTGTCACTGCACAGGGCACGACACCTAGAATGGCCCCACACTCTGTTGAATGTGTTGCTGCTGCCATCCTGGAATTGTAGTGATTTGTGAACCAGGTGCTCTGCATTCTCATTCAGGACCAGCCCCACAAATTCTGTGGCTAGTCCCATCCGTGGGGATGTAAGTTTTCTAGAATTCTAAGTGCTGTTGCTTCCCTCTCGCACAGGAGTATGCCGTTATATGGCAGCTAGACCCTACCTTGAGTTCACTCCTTCGCTCCCCTCTTGAAGGGAACATACAATGGTGGCCACTGTGTGTCAGTCCTGACTTTCTCCTGCTCTTTGTCCTTCTGGTGCTCATTCCAGTCCTGAGCCTTCACCCAAATCCTTTTATTGCTAAATATGCAAAGCTTCGCCCAAATCCTTTTATTGCTAAATATGAACAAAACTAGCAGTACTTGGGGACAGTGGAATAGACACACTGATCGTATTCATCAGCGTTTTCCTCTGTGAAATCAGGGGAGTTTTCTCTAATCTAGGACACAGGCTCATTAGGTGACAATGTGATATCTACAAGATTGTTCATGCCTCTGGGATAGCCGTGAAACTGCAAAATGCCTCCTTAGGTTTGAGGAGTTGGGGTTTTTTTGTTTTGGTTTTTTGGTGTTTGGTTTTTTTTTTTTTTTTTTTTTTTCTGTATCTTGATTCCTGGGAGTGATCATACAAGTATTCATCTGAGCCAGGTCATTTTTAAGATTGAATGGAGGTGCTGTTATTACTATCATTATTTAAATTTTTAACATTTATTTATTCTTAGGAGACAGAGAGACACCGAGCGTGAGCAGGGGAGGGGTAGAGAGAGGGGCAGACAAAGAAACTGAAGCGGGCTCCAGGCTCTGAGCTGTCAGCACAGAGCCCGCCCGACGCGGGGCTTGAACTCACAAACTGCGAGATCATGACCTGAGCCGAAGTCGGTCGCTTCACCCACTGAGCCACCCAGACGCCCTAGAGGTGCTGTTGTTATTAATAGTGATGCCATTTCCACAGCTATAAACCTGGACTATCCTGGGAAGTCTAAGACTATGGTCGCTCTGTCGATATCTTCAGGGGTCACTTTTTTCTCTCGAGGTTTGCTCAGGGCGAAAATGATGGAGTTAGTTTAAAAGTGCTCTTTTGAATCTGGACTTGATTATCACAGCAAAAAGAGCAGCAGTCATTTAAGGAGAGTTGCGTTGAGCCCAGTTTCCTTCCCAGAGACAGTGATACACGCGGGCCCCATGGGTCGCAATGTATCAGTGCTCCCATCTGTCAGGAACAGCGACTCTCCATGTGAAAACATGCCTTGATCCATATGACCCATCTTCTATGATATAGATCACATAGCGTGACACTGTTTTACTTACCACTGTTTTTTTCAACACTGTTAGCAATGAGGGTCAGGAGCGTTAAGATTTCTTTCGCCCTCTGCACCCTGTGTGATGTGTCTGAGACAAAAACCAGGCCACGCTGAGTCTTAGCTATGAACCTTTCAGTGGTGGCCCATTGTTCTTAGGGTTAAGCCTAAGCTTCTTGGCTGGTAAGGATGTTTCTGATCAGGCAGGAGTCCATGCTCATTGTGGACGCATCAGTACGGACAGAGAGGAGGGTGACGGAGCAGAGGTGAGAGGGACAAGGGGAGGTTTGATCTGCCTTATGGGAGCTCCCTGCAGTGCCCGCTTCTCCTCCCCCTTTTGGGGAGCTCTTTGTTAGGCTCACTTGCCCTTCCTGCCACCGATTGTACTGTCCTTGAGTTTTCCTTGGAAAACTTGTAAGAGCTGGGCATGCTCAGTAGCCACAGGCAGGTTTGGTCTCTGAACTTGCTTTCTGACTTTAAAACATCTCTAAGACTTCAGTGTGAGGGATGGACAGTCCCCTCTTCACAGTGTGGATCGGTGAGATCCATGAGGTGACCAGGAAAGGATCACAACCTTATCACAACTGTACACGTTACTTTGAAAGGGTTTTCTGAAGCAGTTAAAAAGACCGTAAAATAAGTTGGATAATGTCAGTAGACTTCCGGTTTTATTCTGCGAAATAGCCCACGTATTAGCGGTGGCCTGCCATGTCACCCCATGACCCGTTTGCTGGCTGGGTCTCTGACCTCATTCCTACTCTTTCACTCTTCCTTTTCTGTGGTAGGCTGAAAATGTCTTCCTCTGGGGGGAAAGAAAGGAAAAAAAAAGTCCTCCCCTAAAGATACCAATGTCACTTCCCTGGACCCCGTGAATGGTACCTTCCATGCAAAAGATGTGACTAAATTAAGGATCCTGAAAGGAGAAGCTTATCCCAGATGATCCCAATGGGCCCAATATAATCACAGGGTTCCTGGAAAAGCAAGGAATAGATCCTCCTCTGGAGCTTCTGCGGGGAGCATGGCACCGCTAACTCCTTGATTTTGGACTTCTGGCCTCCTGAGCTGTGAGAGAGTGAATTTTTTTAAAGCCACCTCGTTTGTGGTACCTTGTTACAGCAGTCCTGGCAAAATAATCTACCTTCCTTCCAGCTCCACTGGCTTCCTTGCCTCTCCTCACACAGGCTCCACAAAAGACTTGTGTGCTCACGGCTCTGACTACGAAGCTCTCCTGCAAGATGGCTCCCTACCGACACGTAGTTCCGTGGCTTTTTCCTTTACTTCCTTCAAGGTAAAAAGTTCAGATGTTGCATTTTCAGTAATGCCATCATGACCACACTATTTAAAATAGGCCCCTTGGCGTTCCTTAACATTCTTGCCCTACTTTTTTCCTCTTCATCTGGCATACTATCTATTTTATATATTTACTCCTTTATTATTCTCTGCATCTGGTGGTCTCTATACCCAGGAGGGGATTAGCTCCACGCTGTCAGGGCCTTTTGCCTATATTATTTATTGAATTCCCAATGCATAGAACGGCACCTCAGCACCTAGGACAAGGCCCAGTAGACGTAAACATTCAGTGAGCATTTGTTAAATGAAGAATCATCGAACACCAGAGACAGAAAGAGGTAGCAAGAGAGGAAGCATTTCATAACCTACCGGTCATGCTCCTCAAACTGTCCTCACCATTAACTGTGCAACTTCCCTACCCCCAACAAATCATTTAATTTCCTTTTTGACAAATCTTGGAGTTTCAGGAAAGACTTTGAGACACATGTCATGTATCACAGTTGACTGTAGCTATTATTTTGGTCACATATTTACTTAACAGGTTTCTAAAAATCAAAGTGAAGTTATCAAGTATCTTCTTCTGTAGGATGCTGAAATCTTAAGCACAGGCTTCCTAATGAAACAACCACTCTGTGAGGTGCCTGGGTGGCTCAGTGGGTTAAGCATCGGACTTCAGCTCAGGTCATGATCTCACAGCTTGTGAGTTCAAGCCCCACATAAGGCCGTGTGTTGCCAGCTCAGAGCCTGGAGCCTGCTTTGGATTCTGTGCCTCCCTCTCTCTCTACCCCTCCCCTGCACTCTCTCTTTCTCTCTCTCAAAAATAAATAAGCATTAAAAAAAATTTAAACACTCGGCATATATGACAAAAAAAAGGTGAGTGTATTTATTTTGAAGAGACTGTACCTTTTTTTTTCTGTTTTGGCAGATGTCAGCAAGAAGCACGAAAAGAAATCCCCCAGGGCCCCCCCGTGTGCTTCTACCTTGCTGAGACCATGTGACACAGGTTAATTTCAGGGCTGTTTACAGCTCAGGTGGATGAAGAGAAAAGACAGAAACACACATTATCCACACTGCAGCCAGCACGTTATGCATGCAAAGGTTAGCCAGAGGCAGATTTCCTGAGTGAACATGGATGGGGAATCCAACAGACTCCTTTGTTTCTATCTGAAAGTACAGCACAGTATTGTTTCAGTTCCTTGGTTCCATTTTGTGCGGAAAATTTGTGCCACAGCTACCGAAGGGAGTTGGAGGACATCCGAGAAAGGATTCCAAGACTGTAAACTACACTCCAGCCCGAGCCTGTATTGCTGCCAATGCTAAGAATTTCTTGATGAAGATCAGTCACAGCCCTTAATGTTGCTATTATACAATGCTTGGAATGCTTGATGACTTTGAAGCATGCTTTGTGGCAATAAAGCCTCTCTTAAACTGAAAAGCTGAATCTACTCCAGAGTGAAAAGGGATGGAATAATATATGAAATTCTTGTGTTTTGATGTTGCAAAAGCTTACCTAGAATTTTTCCTTAAGCATCGGAAGAATACTTACACTATTTGGGGCCAATTACTGTAAATATTTATGAGTCGACTAGACTCATTGGGGGAAAGAAATGGTGGAAATAATGGTTTTAATTGTGGCACCGTGACTCTTTTTGAAACAAAATCGGTTAATTGAAAAAGTGACATACATAGAGAAAAGAACACATATCATAACTGTGCAGCGTGATGATTTCTCCCACAGTAAAATGATCTCATAACTACCACTCAGATCAGAAACGAGAACAACTACCACTGACACCCCCTCCCAGTCACTTACCCTCCTTTCCTCCCTAAAGGGATCTTCTTTAAAAAAAAAAAAAAACAAACTTTTTTTAAGTTTATTTATTTGTTTTGGAGAGAGGCAGAGACAGCGCGAGTGAGGGAAGAGCAGATAGAGAGGGAGAGAGAGAATCCCAAGCAGGAAACCGTAAGATCGCGACTGGAGTGGAAACCAAGAGTTGGACGCTTAACTGACTGAGCCACCCAGGCACCCCACCTAAAGGTAGCTTCTTACTTTTTCTTTTTTTTTTGTACAACACAACAGTTACATTGTATTTCACGTCCACCACCGAAAGCTCTACGGACACTGATGCCATGATTTCCACTTAGCCACCATCGAGCTCATCAGTCTTTCTATTGTGTTTTTCTTAAGGTTTGGGGGCTGTAAAATTTGATCTGAGAAAGCTTCTGTTTCCCTCATCGCTGCTTAACTTATGTGCTCTAATACACCTGATTTCAAATAAGAAATCCATCCTCCTTTTTCTCAAATTAAAGATGTACTAGTAACCAGGGTGCCTGGGTGGCTCTGTCCGTTAAGCATCTGATTTCGGCTCAGGTCATGGTCTCATGGTTCGTGGGTTCGAGCCCCCCGTCAGACTCCGTGCTGACAGCTCGCAACCTGGAGCCTGCTTCGGATTCTGTGTCTCCCTCTCTGCCCCTCCCCTGCTTGCACCCCATCTCTCTCTCAAATATAAACATTAAAATTTTTTTTAAAAAGACATGCTAGTAACCAAATACTACAGAACAGAGCAGGGTACGCATGCACACCCCCCCAAAAAAAAAAAACAAACAAAACGGCACGACACAAAAAAACCACACATTTTAGTTTAGGATTATGACCTTAGTTTTGAGCTTTAAAACAGTAAGTAACACAATATTTTCAAAAGGACAAAAATGCCTGAACTCTGTCCTGTTAAATCAGAGTGAGCTTAGACGTTAGGACATTTGAATTCAAAAGTTCTTGCCCACTTTCCTGCTAGTCACTGAATTGTTTTTTAAGTAATAAAGGGCATTAAGCGTAGGCACAAGACACCGCTGAAACACCATCTACCGGTCATGAGTCCGTTTCGGTTATATCCATCAGACCTCCCAAGAGTGAGCCTGGGTATCGTGCCCCAGGAGCCCCGGGCAGGTTCTGGCGGTACTGGCAGAGGGGCTCGCTCTGTGGGTGGCAGTTTGTCATTGTGAGGACATATCCCAAGTGGCTTTTATGAAGGGATGGATGTTCAGCAAGTTCCAGCCCAAAGTTAATATCGAAAAGCCTCATGCTTCCATGAGTATCTGCTACTGAGACAGGATCTGAGTCCATATGCGTGAGAGACAGAAAAACACACAGGTGCCCGGGCACCTGGGTGGCTCAGTCGGTTAGTGTCCGACTTTGGCTCAAGTCACGATCTCACAGTTTGTGAGTTCGAGCCCCGCATCGGGCCCTCTGCTGTCAGCGCCCAGCCCACTTTGGATCTTCTGCCTCCCTCTCTCTGCCCTTCCCCTCCCCTCAAAAATAAATCAACACTAAAAACACACACACACAGGGGTGCCATGTCCAGGCTATAATTTCCTCTATGCATAGCAAAGTTTTCAATTGATAAAAAAAAAAGGTTGATTTTGCAGAGGGAGTCAAGTAAAAGGCCTTAGAGACACGGCTTCAGAGGCCCCAGATCATGGCCTATCATCCTTTGAGAATGGCTTTGATTTTCCTGTGCTAGCCACAGAGCAGTTTCCACATGTTGTTTTTACGCCCAAGGACCTGAACATCGAAAAATAAAGTTCTCCGAAAGAGATTAAGTAAGCACACTCTACAGATACTTGCCACTGAGCAAGTCTGATGGTTCCTTCAGTATTGATTCATGTCGTGAAAACACGCTGGCATCTCACAGGGAGAGCGGCTGATACACGGAGGAAAGCGAACATTCTCCTTCAGTTTAAGCCCTTCTCCCTCGATTTCTGAAAGATGGATCTTTTTTGATCATCTCTGTGACTTAAGTAAAGCTCAAGTTCTGTATAAAGAAATCTAAGCAAGGATCTTTGAGATATGACTTCTGCATGGCAGTCATTTAATGCAAGGCCACAATCACTCATGTATTTGCCACTAATACATTTTGTTCCTGGAGAAACACTCATCACCTTGGCAGCTGTAACATCTGTGCCTGTTGTCATGACAATGCCAGCGAGAACTCTGCAGCGGGTGTGAGGGGAGGAGAAATTGTCAGTCAGATCATCGAATTTATGCAGAACAAGTGCGACAGCACCTACTAACATTTCTGTGTTCTTCTTCCTCTATAGCCACAGCAAAATACTTCTGAGGATTTCTTGAGTGGCAGGGACTATCTCTGTCTCGGATTTTTTAGTTTTTTATGCTTGCTCTGATCCCAAAGTAAAGCTTCCGTCAGTGAAGTTAGAGCTGAGATAATATCTCCACAGAACTGAAATAACAAGTGCTGTGCACTTTGCCCGAGTGTTTTCTCCAGTCCCTTTTTAACATTCCATGTCCCACTGGAAGGACTTCGCCTATGGCCACGGGCGCACAATGTCACTCTGGGACTTGGCCGCCACCACGGTCCCGGCTGCCTCAGTACCTCCGATCTTAACTTCTTTTGGATTAGTGTGGTCTGGTTTTACATTTTACATGGACTCATGCAGTATGTTGTCTTTCGTATTTGATTTCTTCCCATTCGACTTATGTTTGTGAGGTTCGTCCACGCTCCCACTTCTGACAACAGTTCACTGGCTTTCGTTTCTGTGTAACTTATCGTTTTAATAGTGTGCCGTCAAGTTATTCAGCTGTTTCATTATTTAGGAACATTTGGGTTGTTTCTAGTCTCCAGATACTACAAACAGGGCGAGCGTGAACATTCTTGTTCATGTGCTTCAGTAAGCATATGCATAGATACATGTTGAGTATATGCGGTGGAGCAAAACTACAATTGCTGAGCCGTAGGGTATGGGCGCATCCAGCTTTGATAGAGACACTGCCAAACAGTTTTTTGTCCCAGTTAGTCCGCATCCTTGTTAACACTTTGTGTGGCGGTTGGTTGTGAGTCCTTCTGGCATACACATGGTGGGAACATGGTGGTATCTCATAGCGGGTTTGTTTTTATTTCTCTCACGATTAATCACGTTGAGTATTTTTTACGTGGGCCTACTGTTCATTTGTTTATGTGCTTTGCTGACTATTTGGATGTCCCCCTTTTTGAGCTACCTTCTCCACTCTTTTTCTATTGGATTGTCTGTCTCTTTTTCTTTATTTAACAGGAACGGTCTGCAGTCTGGTCGAATCTTTTGTCGTTTGATAATGTGTGTGACGTGTGTGTGTGTGTGTGTGTGTGTGTAGAGAGAGAGAGAGAAGGAGAGAGGGAGAGAGGCAGAGAAAGAGAGAGATTAAGAGAGACAGAGAGAGAAAGCGTCAACCAAGAAGACGAGACAGCTGTACAGCAACCAACATTTATTTGGCGTCTCAGGGATTGGGAGACAGACTGGACCAAAATCAAAGTATGGAGCCAACTGCAAGCAGGAAAGGCAAAAACCACAAAGGTACATAAGGATTGTTGAAAGAATTATGATTGAGACTGACAGAGTTGGACTGACTGTCTACATGATTGGCTATCTACCTAACAAGGGCTACATTGTCTCTATTTCAGTTCAACGTGGAAAAGTGTGTTTCAGGAGGTGGTAGGGCTGCAACTGACAAAAGCCAAAGTTCATGGCGTGCTGAGAAGCGAAACAGGAGATATGCAAAGACCCTACTTCTTCTATGTCCTTCGGACTCTATTTTGAGTAACTCTTTTAGCAATGCTGACTCCATTTTGGAATCTTCTTTCACATTTCCCCCTTTTAATGGAGATCCTTCTGTCAGGGTAGCATCATGGGTCAATGTCATGATTATGCAGCCAGTCCCCTCTTGCTGAGAGAACGGTTGGCAGCCTGCTCTAGGTCTATCATATCCTCCAGAAAGGGGACTTTCATAGTTGGTTGATATTTGACAGATCCAATAAGCATGCTGAGTTAGAGTCTTACAGTCATACTTCAGCAAAAAGGAGGTTTGAGGAAGTAAGGTCTAGATGCCAATTACGTTCTCATTTCTTTTAGTTAAAGGGTAGATCTGGTGAATTGTTTGGAGTCTTTGAGCAACTGTCACTATGACATTTTGAGTAGTAGCACGGCAATGGGAAATATACAACATCGGCAATTGAAAATAGCATACAGCGCATTAATTAAAATAATAAGCCCGCTAAAAATATCCAAAAACCTAAAATTAAACCATCCTAGGATAAAATTTGAATGTCCCTTTAAGGATTTGGCTGGTTTGAGTAACTTAGTGGTTTCTAATGCTACTTGCTGTGAGGTATTTATCCGAGTACAGTAAGAGGTACTAACTAACTATGGCATAAACTCCTCCTTGGGCTGCAAGTAAATAATCTAAGGCAATCCTGTTGTCAAGGACGATCTGAGTTAAGGAATCTAAAGATCTTTTTGGGGGCCCTGGCCATGGAAAGACTATTCTGTTAACAGTTCTGGTCACATTTCTTATTGTAACTTCTAAGTCTGCTGTGTCTGCTCCAAGCCATGAACTTATGATTCTAAAGTACCAGTTAACTGATCTCCAGAATATACGACAAGAAGGTCACAGCCTTGGCTTCATCCCCAGCTGTTGTCTTCATATTTGCAAGGGTCCTCATCGGGGTAATCCTGTATTTCTGATAAGACCTCTTTCCCTCTTGGGTGAGATTCACGAGTACTGGCTGTAGCTGTTTTGAGAATAGTGAAAGGGGATAGTAAATGACCCAAAGACATGAGCTACCAAGGCCTCTCCAACTATCAAGACATTCATAAGCCCAAGATTGTTGATCATATTTACAAACAAAAATATATCCCTTAGATGCACAGAGCAAGCCAGACATGTTGGCAGTATTTATAGATTCATTAATAGACAATGAAGGGGAGGTGAGCTCAAGTCAGGGATCAGAAGTTTTATTAAGTTAAAAAGCTTGAGTCGGCGGGGGGCGGGGGGGGGGGCGGGCACGGGAATAGGGTTGGATAAGAAAGTCTTACAGAGTAGTGACTTCTTATCAGGAAAAGGTGTGTCCACGCATTTGCATTGCAGATACAAGTAAGAACCTGGAAATGCACCTTCCAGGAGTCTAACGGTCTTGTACCAGAGAAGAAAACAAGGTAGATAGGGTGTAGGGTACTAAGACAAAGCATGGAATAGGAGTTTGGGGGCTGAAAACTTGAATTTGATAGGATATAGCAGGAGGCTTTGTATCAAAAGTTACAATAAAGTTGGGAATATTTGAAAAGTTAGAGATAGGCATAATTATTGGGTCATTACTTTTTGGAAAACTTCCAGTGGGGGAATGATGGCAGATCCAACAGTCAGATGGATTCCCAGGATTGCAATGTTTGAACAATAACGTTATCCTTCTGGGTTAGGGATGTGATAAGAGCACGGAGCAAAACAAATATGTTATATGTTATATATGTTATATGTTATAATATGTTATACGTTATAATGTTGGAAAGACATAAAGGCAGGAAGGAACAACAATAGGTATACAGAAACCATTCAGATTTTGGTTACCAACAGTGAAGACGTCCCACTGAATGTACAACAGCAAAAATTCTAAGAATTCATACACAGAGAAACAATAATCCAAAACTCCAAGTTTAAGAGTTTCCATTAAAATTTTGGCAGTTACGGGGATGCCTGGGTGGCTCAGTCGGTTGAGCGTCTGACTTCAGTCCAGGTCATGGTCTCATGGATCAAGAGTTCAAGCCCCGCATTGGGCACTGTGCTGACAGCTCAGAGCCTGGAGCCTGCTTCCGATTCTGTGTGTGTGTGTGTCTCTCTCTGCCCCTCCCCGGCTTGCACTCCGTCTCTCTCTCTCAAAAATAAATAAACATTTGAAAAATTTTTAATTTTGGCAGTGAGGGAAGAGTTACTGTACTAGCCTGGTCCTGACTCTTGGGAAAGCAGTCAACTCACATGTCGTCAGCTTCTTTTTCTAGGATAGAGTCAGTGTGAGGTCTCCAGTTAGTTTAGTAGTCCAGTTGGACGTTGGAGCCTTTTTTAAAAAATGAGAAACATGACTCCACGAGTCGACGCCTTCTAATTTACTGGCGCAAGGACTGGTTAGCAAGAAGTGGCGTGGTCCCTTCCAGTGAGGCTGGAGGGAGTCTTCGTGAAGGTGTCTTTTCTAATAAACCATGTCCTCGGGTTGAAGGCTGTGATATTTGATGTCTTTGTCTCCCGGGAGCACACTGTGGAAAGACTATTCTACGAAAGTATAATATTCTCTATGGATTTTATTAGGCTTTTGCAAAATTGAAGTACATCCCCTTTTATCAGCTCTAGATCAAAGGAAGCAGAATGTCATTAGAATGTCATCAAACTTACATCGGAAATTTAGGAATTTCATATAATTTTTGAACACTTATATTAACATATACCTGTGTAAATACTACATAAAGAAGGTTTAGTACTACTTTAAAAATTTTTTTGGATGTTTATTTATTTTCTTGAGAGAGAGACACAGAGCGCCAGTAGGGGAGGGGAAGAGAGAGAGGGGGAGACACAGAATTCAAAGCGGGCTCCAGGCTCTGAGCTGTCAGCACAGAGCCCGATGCGGGGCTTGAACTCACAAACTGTGAGATCATGACCTGAGCCAACATCGGACGCTTAACGGACTGAGCCACCCAGGCGCCCCGGTTTAGTACTATTTTTAGTTGACAATGCTTCCCATATAATTTAACGTATCAAATAAGCCTAATTAGTTTAATTAATGCTTTGAAATGTCCCAAGGACCCTCTGAAAAAAATATCCCAAAGTTTCTTCCAAGTCAAAAGACTTCATTTATAATTTGATTTGGGGAAGTTTGTCAAAAATATCAAAAGGTTTGGACACTCGGCTAAAAAGGATCACAGAAATTTATGAAACAATACTTAATTATCTACTTAAAACCCAAGTGACAGAAAGGTTTCAAGGACAAATATAGAAGATTACATTGCTGTAAAAGCCTTACCTTTTTTTTTTTTTAATAGAGGAGATTCAGTTTTTCAAAGTCATCAAAGATGTGATCAAGACAAAACACAGAATCCTTGTTCCCCCGGTGGGTTACATGAACAGCAAAGAAGCTTTATTTATAATTTCTTATTCAGAAAAAACTGATAATCTAAGAAAATTTTGTTGTTTCAACAGAGAGAAAACCAAACTCTAGTTTTGTATCAGTGCCCTTTTGAGTTCATTTTTAAAAACCTATAAATAAATCCATTCAATCTTAGCCAGCTTTGACCGTACAACATAAAATTCCTTTTCCACAAACTTTCTACAACTTTCTGCATCCGTTTTCCTTTATCCCTGTTCTTTCCCTTTCCAAACTAACCAGCTTTACTTTAGCACAAAACCCCTTCTGTTTTCACTCAACGAAATGCATTTCCATTCCTCATACCTTCTTTTACCAAAAACACACTTTCTATTTCCTTGCACACTTTCCATCCACAATCATTTTCTTCCATCCTTGTTGTTTTTAGTTGTTTTATTTTTATATATATCAACTAGAATTCCTAACCCTTAGGATCTTTAATTCCTAGTGAAAACCAAGAAGTCAGCAATTGTGGACCAGCACACTTATGAATATGTTTTATAATTTTTGAAATATGTTGCTTTCTCAGTGTAGCATAAAACGTGTTCACCAATAGCCCCCAATATCCTCAGTTTCTCTACAATAAGAAACCAAAAGTGGATAAACCTATGTTCAGTAATTAATGTTGTAGTATTTTATCTTCTTTAGAAAATGCAATGTTATCAATTGCTGTAGGATTCTGTACAAATCTCCATCCCCTTCCATGTGGCCTGTGGATGGGAGGATGGGGGTATTACAGGGACTAGTACAGGGACAATTAATTTCTTTAAAAAAATCCTCAGTGGTAGGTTTGATTCCCTGGATTGCCTCAACATTTAAAGGATACTGTTTGACATTTAGCAAAGGCTTTTTCTTTCTTTCATCAGTCTGGATTTTAATGAGTGGTACAGAATGAATACCCCCAATATCGATGTCACTTTTTGACCAAAGAGTTTCAGGAATAGAATCAAAGATGGGTTCTGAGTTAGGGTGTTTTAGAGAAAGAATGGGAATAGATATTAGGATGTCAAGATTTTCTTGAAGGTTTGGATTTGGAGGTCCAATATTCAAAAATATTTCCCCCTTCTGGGAAAAGGAGTTGTGTGCCTGATGGGCTCCAAGAAAATCTTGACCCAATAATTGAATAAGAGCTGAAAGGACCAGGAAGAACAGATGGTGTCTCTGAATGGGTCCCAGTTGGAATGGGATGGGGAGGGATGTAAAAACATACAGGGTGATTAGCGACTCCAAACATTTGTACAGTTTGAGTACTCCAAGGAAGGGGATAGGAGTGGCTTCAACCGATTTTTCTAATTTTGACAGCCTCTTGGAAAGGTCCGAGTTAGCTTCTAAAGGTTTGTAGTTAACTGCCTGAAGGGCAGCAACATTTTCAGTGTTTCTTTTTGAGGCCTCCAGGTGCCAACTGAAATAAGCTTTCGCTCATTTTGTTTGCTTTTATAATCCCGTGCATACAATTAAACTAATTTCACGGTATCCAAAGGGCCCATCTTGGCCGATAAACTTTTAAATCATCCTGGGTAATGAGAGTCCCACAGGACAAAGACAATTTACAGTAATAAGGGCCATATTCCTTGAACAGAAGTCCTGCAGGAGTTCTAGCTGGGGGCTGATTGTCAAAGTCTCCTTAGGAGAATTCTTTCGCATACCCGAGTACTCGCTAAGAACCCGAAACCCGAATATTTCACTCAATATGAGTGAAGATGGAATCCTCCCTTTAGAAATGAATGAGGACAGAAATTGGCAACAGAGGACTCTCAAATAAAGGCCTGAACCTCACCAAAGGGGGAGATTCAGAACCAAGACATCTGAAGAGTAAATGTCTCCTTTTATAGTGCCTTTTAAAAAAACAGCTTCATAGGGGCACCTGGGTGGCTCAGTCAGTTAAGCGTCTGGCTCTTGATTTCTTGAAATCAAGTCCCATGTCGCTCTCCTGCACTCTCTGCCCTCCTGCTCACCCCCACCCCCCACCCCCACTCATTCTCTCTCTCAAAATAAATAGACATTCAAAAAATAATTAAATAAATAACGCTTCATAAAATTCACCCATCATAAGTATAGGGTTGAATGTTTTCCAGTAAGTTTACAAAGTTGTGCAACAATACCAAAATTCAGTTGCAGAGCATTTCCATTATCCCAAAGGATCCCTTATGCTGATTTGCAGTTAACCCCCATTAGTACCCGTAGCTTCAGGCAACCATTGATCTGATGTTTTCTCCTGAACTTTGCCTTTTCTAGGATGCCAAGAGAATAGAAAGATGCCTTATGTTGGCTTTTCCTTTTCTGGCTTTCTTAACTTACCATAATGATTTTGAGTCATCTTTATTGTTTAATGTATCCTTAGTGCCTCCGTTTTTATTGCTGAGTGATACAAGGGTTGTTTAATCCAATCACCATTTGAGTGGTATTTGGTTTGTTTCCAGTTCTTGGTGGTTCCAATAGAGCTACTATAAAATTATGCATACAGGCTTTGTGTGAATATCGGTTTCATTTTACTTGGGTGGATACTTTGGAGTGGGCTCATTGAGGCATATAGCATATATATGCCTAACTTAAAAAAAAATTAACCAACTTTTTTTTTAAGTGGCTGGTAACATTTTATAGTGCATTGGAAGTATATTGGAAGGCCAGAAATGCATTGGGATTCTCATCTTTGCCAGCACTTGGTGGTCTCATATTTTTTCTTATTTTTTAAGTTGTTCTAATAGGGGTATAGTGGTATCTCATTGTGATTTTAATTTGCTATTGACTAATGATGTTGAGCATCTTTTCCTGTGCTTAATTACCATCCATATATTTTCCTGGTTGAACTGTTGACTCCAATATTTTGCCCATTTTTAAAAAGTTTTGAGTTGTTTCTTTTCTCATTATTAAGTTATGAGAGTTCTTAATATATTCTAGCTACAAGGACTTTATTAGATGTGTGATTTGCAAATATTTTCTCTCTGTCTGTGGCTTATCTTTTCATTCTCTTATGAGTGTCTTTTGAAGAGTAGAAGTCTCAATTTTGAAGAAGTCAAATTTATCACTTTTCTTTTTAGGAATCGTGTTTTGGTGGTATGCCATAGAAGAAATCTTTGCTTAATCTAGGGTCGTAAAATATTCTTCTATGTTTTCTCCTACAAGATTTATTGTTTTAGGTTTTATATTTAGAACTATGAGTACTTTTGAATTAGTTTCAAATATGGTGCAGAAGTTCATTTTTTTCCATATGTATATCCAGTGGTTCTGGCACCACTTGCCAAAAAGCCTTTGTTGTATTGCCTCTGAAACCTTGTCAAACAATAGTTGAATATATTTGTGTGCATCTCTTTATGGGTCTTCAGCTCAGCTCCATTGATCCATATTTCTATCTCCATCTCTGTATATCTGTATCATTTTTAGAGTACTATACACTATTTTAATATGCGTAGCTTTATAGTAAGTTTGGAAATCAGATCACTTGAGCCCTCCAAATTTGTTGTTCATTTCCAAAGTGTTTTTTTCTCTTCAAGTTCCTCTGTTTATCCAAAAAAATTTTACAATGAGCTTGCCAATTTCTATTTAAAAAATCCGACTGCGATTTTGATTGGAATTGCATCGACAGATAACTCAGGGGAGATTTGCAATTCTAACAATTAGTCCTCCGATCCATGGACATGTTTCACTAATTTAGATTTTCTTTAATTTTTTTCCCATCAGCATTTCTAGTTTTTGATATACTGATCCTGCACAATCAAAACTATAAGTTGTATTACTCCTTTTTAAATTCAGTTTCCAATTATTTATTGCTAATATATAAACAAAATAGTTTTGTGTAACAAATTTATATCCTGCAGCCTCGCTACACTCAGTCATCAGTTTTAACAGCATTTTTGAGTAGTTTTTGAGATTTTCTACCTAAGCATGTCATCTGTGAATAATCCAATTTTCTAATTATTTTCTAATCCAATTTTACCTTTCTAAAAGGCGTTTGGAAATGTACAATGTTGAAGATGGGTGGTGGTCATGGACATGTTTTCCTTCTTCCTGATCTTAGGGGGAAGTATTTAGTCTTTCACTAATCGGTAGGTTAATTGAAGATCTTATTTAAGGTATTCTTTATCAGGTTAAATAATCAGTTCTGTCATTTTTTGTTTCATGCATTTTAAAACTCTACTATTAAATGCATACACATTTAAGGCTGTTATGCCATGCTGGAGAAGTGACCCCTTTATCATTCGTGAGTGATTACACTACCTAAACCTAGAATTATATTCTTTTCAATATTTGGGGGGGGATCTTTTCTTGTACTTACTTGCATTACTTACAGACAAAACATGTAATTTCATCACTCTTCTCTTCTTACAGTTTTTTTTTAATGTTTATTTTTTTATTTTTGAGACAGAGAGAGACAGAGCATGAACAGGGGAGGGGCAGAGAGAGAGAGAGACACAGAATCTGAAACAGGCTCCAGGCTCTGAGCTGTCAGCACAGAGCCCGACGCGGGGCTCGAACCCACGGACCGTGAGATCATGACCTGAGCCGAAGTCGGACGCTTCACCGACTGAGCCACCCAGGCGCCCCTCTTTTTACAGTTTATACCAGATGAATATTCTTTCACCCCACTTGGATCAAGTCATTTATGAGTTTTAAAAACAGCCGACAGGGGTACCTGGGTGACTCAGTAGGTTAAGAGTCCGACTTGACTCCAGCTCAGGTCATGATCTCATGGTTCATGAGTTCGAGCCCCACATTGGGCTCCACAGTGACAGCACAGAGCCTGCTTGGGATTCTCTCTTTCCGTCTCTCTCTGCCCCTCCCCTGCCCAGCATCCATTTGAAGCAAAATTATTTAACTAAATGCCATGGAATTTTTTGTAAAGAAGTGCTCCTTATTCTTGAGAAGATTAAAATCTAATGTAAGCAAAAAACATGGAAATAGGCCTAGACTAGAAGGTAGAGCAAGGCTGCATCATGAACAGAATTGAGTAGGGCAGAGAGGCAGGATAGCACTCTGTAAACCGTGCAACAGCCTCAGTGGAAAATGACTCGGGGATATGACTTTTTCAGAATCCCAGGTTGTTCTGTGACCTGTCAGTTCCAGGATACTAAGGGGTCAATAGCAAAACAAATCAGAAGACATGAGTTAACTACAATTTTAGGGGTTTTAAATGGCATTTCTATGTAACATTCTTGTTCATAGATAAATCTGGCTTAGATTGCAGTCTGCATTAAAGTAAGACTGAATATTAATTGTCTTAAATTATGTATTTGGAGAATAATTTATTCATATGAAATCTAGACCCAAGTATGAAATTCAGCACAATAATTAAGAATAAGAACCCAGAGAACCTCATGCTTCAGGCATTTAGCATCTGATATAATTTTGCATACTTATAAGGTGCACTGGAAGGACCGTGAAAACACAGGGAGTAGATACAATATATCACTCTGTACTTAGAAGGAACAGGTCTATAAAAGTATTGTTAAAATGATTTGAAGAAAAAAAACCCTGATTTTGTAGATGCTTGTGTATTTTGGATGTTTTTAATCGTTCATCTTAACCTTCAACAATGATTTGGTTGACTTCGGAACCCATGAGACTACTTATCTGTCAAATGGGATGTTTTATACATTATAATTAAATTATGGTCTCTAGAGCTCAGTATCAAACCAAAGGAGGAAGTACAAGGTTTCTCTTGATTTCTAGAAAAAGTGAGTTTTTTCTTTATCAAGTTTTTATTTATTAGTTTATTTATTAGTTTGTTGCAACACCCAGTGCTCATCAAAACAAATGTCCTCCTGAATACCCATCACTCATTTAACCCGTCCCCCTGCCCACCTCCCCTCCAATAATCCTCAGTTTCTTCTCAATAGTTAAGAGTCTGTTTTCTGATTTGCCTTTCTTTTCTCCCTCACTATATTCATCTGTTGTTTCTTAAATTCCACGTATGAGTGAAATCATATGGTACTTGTCTTTCTCTGACTGACTTATTTCACTTACCATAATACCCTCTAGTTCCATCCATGTCATTACAAATGGCAAGATTTCGTTCTTTTTTTATGGCTGATGTGTATATATATATATATATATGTATATGTATATATATAAATTATTATATATATGATTTCTCTATATATAAATTATTATATATATACAATTAAATTACATATATATAAACAAAAGATATTCAGCATCGTATAATGTTAGGAAATTGCAAGTTAGAACAACAATGAGATACCACAAGATATCGCAGAGCACAAGTTTTCAATTTTAATGAAGTGTAGCTTATTACTTATTTCTTTCGTACATCTTATCTCTGGTATTGCATCTAAAAAGTCACCGCCACACCCAAGGTCAGTTAGGTTTCTTCTGTGTTGCCTTCTAGGAGCTTTACAGTTGCGTGCTTTACATTTAGGTCTGTGATCCATTTTGAGTTAATTTTTGTAGAGAGTGTAAGATCTGTTTCCAGGTTCACTTGTTTTGTGTGTGGATGTCCAGTGGCTCTAGCACTATTTGCTGAAACGATAATATTTACTCTGTGATCTTTGATCAGGTTCCTCAACTGTCTGAGCTTTATTTCCTCAGCTATAGACATGATATAATAATAATATCCATCTCACAGGGCTGTCGAGGGGATTGGCACATTGTAGGTGTTCGTAAAACAAATGTCAATAGCTGAATTGTTACAATTATTATCAGAGTTTCCAGCAAGGCTCAGACAGGCCAAATGGAAATCTGTCCCCGTGGAGTCAGCATGTGAGAGACAGACAGACAAAGAGAGAGAGAGACAGAGAGAGAGAGAGAGAGAGAGAGAGAGAGCAAGAGTACACTTGGGGATTGATCAGGCCTGAAGAGTCACAACCTATGGTATGTTACTGAACTACAGTAGAGCGAACAGTATTATCGTGGGGAAAGCCTAGAGCATAACCCGAAGAGAGAACAAATGGGGTGGAGAGTTGAATGGGAAAGGCAGAAACACCACGATAAGAACAAGGTGAACATCAGAGGCCAGGAGAAACAGAACTGAGTGCAGAGTATGACTCTGGGTGCAGAGAGGAAATGTAGTCTCTAGCGCTGGGCATGTAGTAAGATCTTGCTGTTACACGCTTGGCTGGTTTGGCCGGAACCAGCATACCTCCTTCAAGACGCCGTGTGCACGCCACCAGCACCCCTGCCAGAACACCATGTATCTGATTTAGTGAACCCCTGAGCACACAATCCATCTCATCTCCCGTGTAGTTAATCCTTCCCGGGACCAACCACATAAAGCAGTGGTTCACCGGGTGCGAGAGGAAGAATTTATCTCCTATTTCCACACATCTATCCTTCCTTTTTGCTTTGGAATGCAAGAGGCTTGGCCATCATTAAATAGAAATACTATCTTAGATGTGCAATCCGAGGAAATACTTTTTCTCAGCCTATTGGACTGAAAAATATTTAGTCTTCCTAAAGGGTAGAATGGGTTAATGTGCTATTAATACGGCAAAAAGAAGAAAGAAATCCCTTTAAATAGCAGCTTGTACTTCTGTTTGATTTGTCTCCTGCAAAAGCTGATTTACTGTGTGTTTCTTCCATCTGGCAGGAAGCTAATCTGAATATGAATCAATCCTTGCAAAAAATAACTGCAGGAAATTTTAGACATTCATAACTTTCCACAGTTTTTTTTCCCCTTTAACAATAGCGTTTTTGTCATTCTTTCAGTTGAGCAAAGTTTTTCAATTGAAATTATGTGTGACTATTTAAAGAATTGTGCCACCTCACCCTCGATGCCTCCTCTACTGTTACGGATTCACATGGCTCATATTCTGGGTATTTGCACCTAAACGAGTGATTGCTGTTATCCCCAAAAGTTTTTGTCATGAGAGAAAAACAGATTAATGTGATGCTCACAACTTGATAAGCAAAATGATCTAAAAGCATCATGCTCAAAGAGCTGTTTCTTCTTCCATTGCAGTATATTTTGCAATAACGCCGGTTTCCTCCAACATTGACTGTACCAACCAATATTTCTGGTGCTATGGGGGGAAAATACCACTGCCTCATAAAACAAGGCTTGATTTTTTTTTTTTAGCAAGTAACTCAAAGCTATTTTCAAAATCAGTGTTTCCCAACCATTCTCACATCATGGCACACCAAGAAAATTATGTCGACCCTGGGGTAAGTGGACAGGTCTGCTTGGGAAGAAGGTAACCGGCGCAGGGACTCCAGCTGCCCCAACACCATCAGGCCACCCCAAGATGGAGGGGATAAATATCATGTCAGACCCCGTAACCTATGTTCAGCACATAAAGACTGTTCACGGAAACCCGTTCCCAGAAGTAGGAATTAGAGAAGGAAAACGTGTACCATGTGAAACTGGAGGGGAAGCATCATCCACACTGTTGATATCCAGTAGAACACATCTGGTTCTTTATGGGCTCCATTGCACCATTCACATTAGAGGCTGATTGTGCAGATTAAATGAGCAAGCACATACAAAGGCTTTGGTAAGATACAGCAAATCTTTCTCTTCTCCCTCCGTGCCTTTGCTTATGTTGTTCCCACTGCCTCAAATGCTGTTCTCCGCTCGGCCTGCCCTTTAAGAACTGCTTCTTTCAGGAAGCCTTCCCTGATGCAAATGTTGCCTCCCTCAAACCCCTGCAGCACATTGTGGTTCTTTCAAAAGTACGTTTTAGCACATTTTTCTGATACTCGGATAATTGTGGCCCATTTCTCCTCCCCCTACTCGACTGAAATCTTGAAGGCAGCAACATCGTCTTGCTCATCTTGATCCCCACCAAAACTTAGGCAATCAATAGACGGTTGTAGAATCTCATGGAATCAAAATGGTAAAGTAGCTAGCAGATACCCACAGTATATTTTTCATAGAGGATGCACATTATAGTCTGCAAATATCTGTCTAATGATATGCAGAGACGGTCAATGCAAGCCCTGGAGATATATTTCGCACGGCACAAAGAAAACATTCTGAGGTTGAAATTGCCCAAGTCGGTTGTACATCAAGACCTTCTGTAAAATAAAGGCTTTTAAATATAGGGATGGTGGTGGCTAGATAATCAGCGATTATAAACTCCAAAGTAAAGCAAATATTGTAGAACAGAGTCCTAGACTCAAAGAGCAATATGTATAAAATCCCTGTTCCTTAAATTCTCTTTAAGTGCAAATCTGTACTAAATACTAAGCTAAACCACTTTTGAAATGTTTAAGACGATGCATTGGCTTGTATTACAATATATACTGGTTTAAGTATATTTAGACAGCCTGTTTTCGCGTTAGTCAGTATGCATGATCTATATACAGTGTTATATTTTATTCAGGTTCTCATGCTAAAGTATTTTTAAATAAGATGTATACGTGCAAAATAAATTACACATGGGCTTTCAAATAAGAATTTTTGTTACGAAAATTTGACAAATGCAAACAACCTTGTGAAGTTGAGCTACATTTATCAGCTAGAATTAGACACTTTAGGAAGAAAACCAAGGAATAAGAACCTCTTTTTAAAATAACGTCAGAACAAAGGGATTTTTTATATGAACTGCCTACTGAAGACCCATAGTTCCATTCTTTAGTCGGTGCTTCAGCCCTTGACACACAATTTAAAGAGTGATTTATCCCCAAAGCACAAATTACATTGTTAAAGGTTATCACACCATGATACCCAAATGCCCCGATATAAAGTTGTAATACTAATAACCAGTTATAAGGATGTAAGTTGTTTGTCTCTACAATTACGAGGATGTAAGTTGTTTGTCTCTACAATTCCAAAGAGTCGGGGGCCTTAGAAAAGGCTTTATACACATTATCTGCACACTTAAAAAGCAAACACATGTTGACAGCCGAGAGGGGAAAAGACATAGGGGAGAGTGAACTAATATTTTCAAAAACAAGATGGGAAAGGAGGGGCAGATAGAGGTAATCTGGCCAGCTGGTGAGAGATACCGAGATGACTCTGACCAGGGTGACTTTCCTACTATCCTGGATCTGACCCTCAGCTCTCAAAGGCCAGAAATTTTGACCCATGTACTCCTTCATTGAAGGCAGATCTATATAAGGAGGCAAATTCCAATCAGAGGGCTACTAGGTAAGTTGAACGTAGAGCAAAGGAGAAAGAACAGTCTTTAGGGGTGTTTCATCCAGGCCCCAGTGAGGCCCAGAAAAGATCACAGGTAAAAGCCACAGGACATAGGCAACAGTATGTGCAAAAGCAAAGAGGAGTCAAAAAGTACAAGGTGGTTCTGAAATCTCTCCTAAGTGCGGATCTGGGGCTGGCTGGAGCAAGGGAGCCTGAAGCAAAGGTGTGACGGAGGTGAGGTTACAACAATAGGCAGGGCCAAAATGCTAAGGACCTAGGACTTGGCCTCCATTGCAGTGAGGAGCTAGTTACTGTTTTTAAGCAGAGGACTGACTCCTCAGACTCTTCTGGAGTCTGGAGAAAAACAATAGTGAATGCAAGGGAAACAGAAGGCTGTTGTACGTAGCCCCGGTGAAACGTTATACAAATCTGAATGAAGATATGATTGAGGGACGAAACGCCCTCACAGCACTGCTTATCTCAGAAAATGTGCTCTGAGTTGAAAACTACTGACTTCATTAAACATTACATTTGCTATTCAATACTTGGTACTCAATACGTCTGAAATTTGGCATCAACCCATAGTTAAAAACAAACACTGTAATGCACTTGTTATTATTACATACAATGTTTAGTGTTAGTGCAAGTCAGAAGCAAAATGAGAAAGAAGTTTGAAATTTAAATGACCAAACTGGTTTTTATAAACTTTAATAACAAGCATGGGTCACATCCCCTATGAATAAAAATTAGTGTTGCCACTCATTAAAAAATCACCTCAAAATTCTACTAAGCTTTCCCCCCTTTTTTATCCTCTATTTCCATGGATACCGTTAGCTGATTCATTTTATTGCTTCTCTAAGCCTTTTAACACGTTAAGTTTTCCGTTTTATTGAGAGAGCACTGATTAATTTCTAACAATTAATAAGACAAAGTCAGACGAAATTTCCCAATTTTTATTTCATTGCCAAATAAAAACGTTTGAGCAACGACCGTTTAATCAAAAGTTTAAAACTACCATTATCAAGTATTTTTCAATGCAAAAAACACTGAAATTAATATTTTAAGAATAAATCACATGTAGTGCATGTCGTGTATGATTATGTGAGAATGACTATTAGAAGTGTCAAAAGAAAATATGAAAAACGTCTCCCGTGCATATGTCTACCAATGCTTGTTATGTATGTTTCTTGTAACAGGAGAAGTAGACAAATAAATGAGAAGTAAGGGCAGACCGAGGCAATATCTACACATACACATCAGTTTGTGAGGGGGAACATCGATTCAGCCAATCACCATTGACTGTAGTCAACTTCTTTCCCCTAGCCTCATTGGCAAACATAGATAAAACTTTTGTTCTTTAAATTTTAGAATAGGGATAAGGCTCCCTATGTTAGAATGCAAGTCTCTTTGTTCTTATTCACATATAAGTTGTGAGAAAGGACACACATGCACACACGCGTGCGCGCGCGCGCACACACACACACACACACAGATTTGACCTTGTCTTTAAAATCCAGACAAACTATTTGCAAATGTGCATAGTAGCTTTATTCATGACAGTCAAACCTGAAAACAGCCCGGGTGTTCTAATAAGAGCATGAATAAACAAACTATGACATATCTCTATACAGTGGGACACTATTCAGCGTTTAAAAGGGATGAACTATTGATACTGGCCAAAGCCATTGATAGAATCTCAAAAACATTATGCTGAGGGAAAGAACCCAGACACAGAAGAATACATACTCTTATGATTTCATCTCTATGGAGTTCTAGAAGAAAGAAAACTAATGTATGGTGGCAAAAAAAAAAAAAAATCAGAACATTGGTGCCTGGGAGCAGAGAAAGAGGATTGACTGGGATATGGGAATGAGGAAACTTTCTGGGGACAATGGAAATATTTTATATCTTAATAGGGGTTAGGGCTGCACAGATGTGTGGGTTTTTCAAACATCAGTGAATTTGTGCATATAATTGAATTTTACATTTGTTTATTTAAAAATTCTACAAGTTTTCAAATTGAAAAAACTCAAGTATCAAACTCTAGTTAATGCTATGCATGCTGAACCATTGAGGTGCAAATGTGCTGATGCCTACAATTTACTTTCTAATACATCAAACTTATGATGGATTGAATGAACAAAGGGATGGGCCAGTGGGTAGATATGTGATAAAACAAGTATAAGAAAATGTTCATGGTAGAATCCAGGGAATAGGTATGCCTGTAATTTATTGCCTCATACCTTCAACCCAACCCTTCTTGGCCCCATTTTGGGATTCTGGAGATGGATTCTGCAACTCATTCTCCTCTTTGCCAAGTAGTTTCTAGTCTTGCTCTGCCAATAGTGGGTGTGAAAAGGTGACAAGATTGGAGGTGGAAAAAATACTGCACTGTTGTGAGAAATGATGATGCCTATAGTCAGCTTTTTCCTGGTTAGCAGTTTTATATTAAATTTCCCTGTTCAAAATTCTGACATGAGGTCATGATCTCATGATTCGTGCAATCGAGCCCCATGTTGGGCTCTGTGCTGATGGTGTGGAACCTGCTTGGGATTCCTTCCCCGCACCACCCCCCCACCTTCTCCTGCTCACTTGCACATGTATGCACTCTCTTTCTCTCTCGCAAAACAAATAAATCGCTATTAAAAATGTTTAAAAAATTCTGATGTAGTATCTGTCTCTTGACTGGGCATTCACTGATCAAGTAAGTGAGTATAAGGGTGCTCACGGTATTGCTGTATGTTCGAAATTTTTAAAAATAAAATGATGGGAAAATCAGATAAACAAGTATTGTGTTCTACTGCCAGATAATTCAGAAGAATGAAGGAAAATATTTTATGCAACGAGGAAAGACAGCAATATTTTTAAACAATCGAAATGGGAAGGGTGGTAACTTTACCAGTAACAAGTTAACATAAGGCTATAAGCTCATAGCAAACGCTTCCAAAAAGTCATGGCCAATGGGAAAAAAGAAGACCCTGATATTCTAGGGTGACATATCAAGGAATTTAACCCAATCACAACCTGCAGAGATAACACTGAGGGAAAAAGTGTTAATAAAAACTTGAGAATTCTTCCTGATACCCATCATCTGGTCAAAATCAGACTGATGAGATGGAGAGACAGCCTGGAGAAAAGCCAAGACTGAACTCTTGAGAGTCAAAGCCATTATTTACCGCCTTCAGAAATTCTTCAGTCATCCAGACAAGGGGAAAAAAGCATTTACAAAAGAGAAAGAAATATATTAGGCTGGCCTCACACTTCTCCGTAGCAGCATTCAACATAAAGGGATCTGGGGGAAAGAGAACCCTTATAAAAACAACTTGATGATGAAATCTAGCCAAACAGAAGATGAATGGAGAAGTCAGGTAAACGGAAACACGACACTCAGTGCAGGAAGATAATAGAGCCATTTCTGGAATCCTGAGAGGGGGAGGAAACCATGGCGTAGAATTTTATAAACAGTCAAGTTGTCCTCTGTGCATAAAGGTAAAAGGCTTCTTCAAGCATGCACGCGTTCAAGTGCCACCATGAGCCCTACCTGAAAAAATTAGTTTATAATGCAACGAGTCAGATAAGAGATTAATCCAAATACAGAATTTAGGGATGGAGACGCTGTGCCCACAAACTAATGGTAAGCACTGAATGCTTTTAAACAGAGTTAAAACTAACCAGTTATAGGAATCGGGATGTTTTGAAGTCAATTTAAATGCTAATAGCCTTAACGATAAAAATAAGTAACAAATATTGTCTAAAAATCTCCCATGGAACTTAAGAACATTTTAGAAATAATACTTGAATGTATATTTTTTGCTTAACCTTGACAATTTTTTCAACTTGACTCTGACGTCTTTTTCTTCTACTAAGTTCAGGTTAACTTCAACACACTCCTTTTAAACTTAAAATTAATATAGTATAATCCTAAATTTATAAAACTACTTCATGCATCTATCTAGTCACCAAGTCACTTGTATATTTGCATGGGGAGTTGGAACGATGGAATGATGTTCACTAATGTTAATGCTGGTCGTTTCTGGGTCATGGGCTTTGAGGTGACTTCTTCCTTTTTTGTATTTTTGTATTGTTTGATTTTTTAAAAATAAGCAAACGTTTGCTGATAAAGTCAAGTCAATTGATACATGGGAAAATAAAACACATAGAGACAGGATTGCTAAACCAATAACCTATCAATAGACAAACATGAGAAGGAATGTTCAAATCCCATCAGAGAACCTGCTGTAATTAAGCATCAGTTTACAAACAATTCAGGTGTTAATTATAAATCATTCTCATCAATTCGCAGAAAATAATGGACTCTACAGGACAAGACAGTAGTTAGCTGGCCAATGTAGCTACTGTGTGTATGAAAAAATAACGAAATTCTGTTTTTTTAAAAACTATCTTATAAATGGGAGTTTTAACAAATTTAAAACTCTCTTCATCCAAATTGGTGAAAACTTGCCTAATTGATGTCACATTTGTTATTTAAAGAATGCCATTAATCCACATATGAAATTTATCATTGTTTTCAACTTCCAATCAAAATATCAAATGGATTCTTGAGCCATAAGGTATCTTGTTTTCCTTCATAATGGTGTTTTACATTCCATCAAGCGAATATTAGCTTACTTCCTCTCCATTTGCCAAAACCTCATTTTAAATCGTTTCAAGACCTGTGGTCTTCAGTATTGATGCTATGCATTTCCAACAATTGCACAGAGATTTTTGTCTATGTGTTTTTATTCCTTCATTTGCTAAATAATTTCTGTGGAGTCATCTAAACGTGGGCAAATCAGAAAACTTCAGTTCAGGGTGCAATTATGCCCAATTTCATTAAATTACTTTTGGCAAATGGTGCTGGCTTTTCACAACAGTTTTCAAACATCTAATAAGTAATTGCTTGTAATTGTGCCATTGTCTGATGGTGAAAGGAAAGAACAGACGCTGCAGCGTTGTTGAACCCCTCCATTTGTGTTGTACCGCAATGCTTTCTGGCCGCACGATTCCTCCTGGCTGTCATGCTGTGGAAATTGCAGGGGGTTATTGCATAGGCTTTTAACTCATGAAGAAGAGCCAAGAGGAAAAAGGAATGGAATCACATAAATTAGTCCTGGCAGCCAAACTCTTGTTTCTCCTCTTACCTGACAGGGCAGCTCCTGCCCGCCACGGAAGGGCCCGGCACCTTCTTTGGAATCTTGGGTACTTAGTAGCCTTAATTAATTTCCATCCCTTAAATTGGTACGCTGCAAGAAGATTCCCTCACCACTTGAGGTGATGGTTAGACCCAAAGGTCACTTGCCTTCCTGATCCTTTTCAGGAAAAGGAAGTACCATAACCGTCTCACGAGCTGGTATTTCAAGCTATGCACAGGATAATTCATGTGTTCATTCGTTGATCAAGTATTTGTTGAGTACCTACTACATACAAGGCACTGATCTAGTCCCTAAGAATACAGAGGTAGATAGACAAGGGTCCCATTTTCAAAGAGCTTACATTTTGCTAGGGGTAGATAAGCAACTAACTATATAATATGTCAGATTGTGTGTAGTATTATGAAAAATAAAGCAGGATAAGGAGGCTAGAGAGAGACTGTTGTGGGAACAGGGGTGTTCAGAGATATGCTAGCTATTGAATGGACACAAATAATTTATTGCAACCTATTTAAAAGTATTTCCTAATGCACACTGGAAATGGGAGGCATTTCTTCCATGTTAGACAACAGGAGCTCCAAATCATATTCCTTCCATGTTATCTTCATTCAAAGTGATCTCTCCCCTCAGAATTGGCATGGTCATTCACTTAAAGCCCTTGCCTGATGCTTCGTAGAACAGTTATTTCTGTGCAGCTAATGTCCCCTACTAAATAGGAATCACTTTGACCTCAAGGACTGTGCTTTATTCACCTTAGCATCTCTTATGGGTTGAATTGAATCCCCCCAAAAGGATGTGTTGAAGTCCTAACCCCTACTACCTCCGAATGCAGCCTGATTTGGAAACAGAGTCTTCAGAGAGGTCATCGAAATGAGATTAGAGTGATCCCTAATCCAATAGGACCGGTGTCCTTACGCGAAGGAGAAATTTGCACCCAGAAACAGACATGCACACAGGGAAAACCCTTTGAAGACACTCAGGGAGAACGACGTGTAAAGATGTAGGATTGCAGTGACGTATCTACAAGCCCAAGAACGGCAAAGGTCGTCAGCCAAACACCAGAAACTGGAGAGAAGCGAAGAAAGATCCTCCTCTAGCACCTTCAGAAGAAGGATAGTTCTGTTGATTTTGGACTCTAGCCCCCAGAACTGTGAGAGAATACATTTTTGTTGCTCTGAGCCACGCGGTTTGTGGTACGGTCCTTTGTTACAGCAGACCAGACACACTAAAATAGTGTCACCCTAAGGCCTTATGAATGAACAGCGAATATTGATGAATAGATAAATGAAGTACACTATAAGAAATTTTGTGTACACTTTACAAGTGACAAAACTAGGGCATAAATATAATTGAACTCTGTATGTGACACGGGATGTGGCTTGGGTTGACCTTCAGAGCTTAGCTATTTCTATAACAGAGAAGTAAGGTTTTGTGATAGTGTCCCTTTTCCTTAATGAACAATATTCCTTTGCCTTTCTATAGTTTAGTCCAGTAAGGGCTACGTGTGTAAGGCCTCTACCTTGCTGGAAAAGAAGAAATGGAAATCAAAGCGCAGAGCTGATTACTTGGAGATGACCTCACATTTCAGGCCCCCTAAAGGAATCAAGCCTCAGCGCCTGGCTGAAAGTGTAATATTGGAAAGTAATCTTACAGTCTAGAAGGCACTGGTGCAAAACCCAGTCCTAGCCCTGCAGCCCTCTCAATGTAGATTATGGGTAATTCTACCTTGAACATTTACCCAGAAACAAATCACTTAGGAAAAACCCTGTTCTGGATCTGAGCACGTCCTTCTGGTAAAAGTCAAACAATTCATCTCACGTTTAGTAATACCTTGATCTTGTTTAGCATCTAGAATAGCAACCCAACACATGCCCAAATGACATTAGGGAATCAGTGTACCGTAAGATTAAAAATCATAGGATTTAGGCTTTTTTCCTAGTTTTATTGACAATCGATAAAAATTGTACATACTTAAGGTATACAACATGATTCTTGATATACGTATACATTGTGAAATGCTTACCACAATCAAGCTCATTAACATATCGATCACCTCACATAGCTTACTTTTTTTGGTGAAAACAATTATCTGCTCTCGGCAATGTTCAGGTATAAAATACAGTGTTGCTTACTACAGTTACCATACTGTACATTGAATCTCCATAATTTATTCGTCCTACGTGTTTAAAAACTTTGTACATTTGACCAGCATTTCTCCACATGTTCCAGCCCCCAGCCCCAAGTAACCACCACTCTCTATGGTTTAAAGAGTTCAACTTCTTCAGATTCTGTATTTAAGTTAGCTCAAGCAGTATTTGTCTTTCTGTGTCTGCCTTATTTCACTTAGCATAATGTACTCCAGGTTCATTCATGTCACAAATGGAAGGATTCCCTTCATTTTTATAAATAAATAATATCCACTGCATATCTATACCACATTTTCACTTTCCATTCATCCTTTGATGGACACTTTGTTTCCATATCTAGGTTTGTGTGAATTATGCTGAAATGAACATCAGAGTGCAGATATCTCTTTGAGACACAAATTTTGTTTCCTCCAATGTGCATTCAGAAGTGTGATTGTAGATCATATGTAGATCATACTGTTTTCCATAGTGGCTGTACCAATTTGCATACCCACCAACAGTGTACAAGGATTCCCTTTTCACCACCTCTTTGACAGCACTTACCTTTTATCTTTTAGATAATAAGCATTCTAACAAATGTAAGGTGATATCTCATTACAGTTTTAGTTTGCATTTCCCTGATGATTAACGACGGTTAGCACTTCTTAATATACCTATGGGCCATTTGTATGTCTTCTTGAAGAAATGTGTATTCGGGTCCATTTCTCAGTTTTAAATTAGGATCTTTCTTTCTTTCTTTCTTTCTTCTGTCTTCTTTTTGTGATAATGAGTCGCTTGGGTTCCTTATACATTTTGGATGTTAACCCCTTATTTTATATATGGTTTGGGAATATTTCATCCTATTCCCCAGGTTGTCTCTTCACTTTTTTGATTGTTTCCTTTGCTGTGCAAAAGCTTTTTAGTGTGATGCAATTTCATTTGTCCATTTTTGTATTTGTTGCCTGTGGTTTTAGAGTCATATCCAAAAATCATCACCCAGACCAGTGTCAAGAAGCTTTTTCTGTGTTTTCTTCTAGTAATCTTACAATTTCAGGTCTTAACATTTAAGTGTTTAATCCATTTTGACTTTATTTGGGTATATAGTGTGAGATAAGGGTCTAATTTAATCCTTCAGCACGTGGACTTACAAATTTCCAAAATTTGCATCTGTATTGGAGATCAGTTGACTAGAAATGTGTGGAGTTCTTTCTGGTTTCTATTCCGCTCCATTGGTCTATATGTCTGCGTTTTTTTTTTTAAAGTTTATTTATTTTGAGAGAAACAGAGACAGCATGAATGGGGGAGGAGCAGAGAGATTGGAAGAGAGGAACCCAAGTAGGCTCCGTGCTGCCAGCACAGAGTCCGATGGGGGGCTTGACCTCACAAAACCACAAGAGCATGACCTGAGCCAAAACGCTCAGTTGGACACTTAACCAACTGAGCTACCCAAGCACCCGTTTATGTCTGTCTTTATGCCAGTACCATACTATTTAAGTTACTACAGCTTTATAGTGTATGTTAAAATTAAGCCATGTGGACTTCTGGAAAAGAGAGCAGAGTAGGAGGATCCTAGGCTCACATGGTCCCATGGATACACCTAGATAACACCCACCAGAGTGTTTATTTTCAAATGACTGGAAGACTGGCAGAACAGATGGACCCTCCACAGCTAACTGTAGAGAAGAGGCCACATAGAAGAGGGTAGGAAGGACAGAGATGCAGTCAGGAGCCAAACCAAGCCATGGAAATGTCCACAGGAAGGAGGGGTGCCGTGGGCACAGAGAGAGCAGTAGAGCAAATCCCACCCCAGGAGCCCTGGGCACACCAGGCAAGGGGATCCACACTGGGAAGATAAATCCCCATAACATCTGGCTTTCAAAAAAACCCAGGAGCCTAACTTAGCAACGTCTTGCATTCAGTGGGGCTTAATATCTGGCACGTTAAAAACCAGCCACTCAGCTCTGGGAGAGCTGGGGGGCCAATATGAAATCGAGTCCCCACCCTTAAAGAGAAAGCCCAACAAACAGCCCTGCTAAGATACAACATAGAAGCAGCAGTTTGACAAATACCTGGGGTATACAGAAAGGAGATTTATTTACTAATCTCAGAGCATGTGCTAAAGGGACAGGGATCTTTGGTAGACTTTTCCAAGAACAAAAGAGCTGGCATGCACCACTTCACTCCCCTGCCACCTGGGTGAGATACACAGACACCTCCAGGAACCACCACAGCACAAATGCTCTCCGCCTAGTTTGCTAACAGGGCACCCCACCCCTGCACTCGTCTGTGAATCTGCCTCCACCATTCTGACCTGGGCAGGAGTTTTTCCGCAGCTGCAGGTCCCCTCCAACAGCCAACCTACCCAAACCTTACTAACACAACAAACAATCAACAAAACTAAAAGACAACCTACTGAATGGGAGCAGACATTTGCAAATGACCTATCTGATAAAGGCTTGGTATCCAAAATATATAAAGAACTGATACAAGGCAACACCAAAAACACCCAAAGCATCCAATTATAAAATAAGAAGACATGGACAGGCATTTCTCCAAAGACATCCAGATGGCCAACAGACACATGAAGAGATGTTCAACATCACTCACCCTCAAAAGAAATTCGAACCAAACCACAATGAGATACCACTTCACACCTATCAGAATGCCTAAGATCAAAAACACAAGCAACAACAAGCCTTGGAGAGGATGTGAAGAAATAGGAACCCTTGTGCACTGGTGGTGGGAATACAAATTGGTGCAGCCAGTATGGAAAACAGTATGGAGGTTCCTTAAAAAGTTAAATGTAGAACTACTCTACGATCCAGCAATTGCACTACTGGGTATTTACCCCCCAAAAAACAAAAACACTAATTCAAAGGAATACGTGCACCCCTATGTTAACAGTATTTACGATAGCCAATTTATGGAAGCAGCCCAAGTGTCCATTGGTAGATGAACGAGAAAAGAATGGAAAAAGAAGGAGTCGTATATATACACATAAGATCAGAGAACTATTATTCAGCCATGAAAAATGAAATCTTGCCATTTGCAACAAAATGGATGGAGCTGGATTGTAGGACACTAAGCCAAATAAGTTCATTGAAGAAAGACAAATATATGATTTTCCGGAGAGGAGGTAGGTGGTGGGATGGGTGAAATAGGTGAAGGGGATTAAGAGTACACCGGCTGTGATGAGCACTGAGTACTGTACAGAATTGTGGAATCACTATGTTGTACACCTGAAACCAATATGATATTGTATTAAGTATTCTGAAATTAAAATTAAATAAAAGACAGAGATGGCTTAAAACAGAAAAACATTAATTAAACTAAATTAAATGATTAATTCAAGCAGTGTGATGCCTCCAGTTCTGTTTTTCTCGTTCAAGACTGCTTTGGCTGTTCAGGGTCTTTTGTGGATCCATATGAATTTTACGATTGTTTTATCTATTTCTATGAAAAATGCCATTGGAATTTGACAGAGATGTCATTGACCCTATAGATTGCTTTGGGTAATATGGACATTTTCAAAATGTTAATTCTTCCAATTCATGTACATGGGGTATCTTTCTATTTATTTGTGTCTTTTTTGCTTTCTCTCATTAATGTGTTATAATTATCAGTGTATACATCTTTCACCCCTTGGTTAAATTTATTCCTAATATTTTATTATTTTCAATACTATGATAAGTAGGATTGTTTTCTTAATTTCTCTTTTGGATAGTTCGCTGATATTGTATAGAAATGCAACCGACTTTTGCATGTTTATTTTGGATCCTGCAACTTTTACTGAATTTGTTTATGAGTTCTAACAAATTTTGGTGATGTCTTTAGGATTTTCTACATGTAAGATCCTGTAATCTGCAGAAAAAAATAATTTCACTTCTTCCTTTCTGATTTGGATGCCTTTTATTTCTTTTTCCTTCCTAGTTGATCTAACCAGGACTTCCAGTACTGTGTTGATTAGAAGTGGCATAAATGGGGATCATTGTCTTGTTCCTGATCTTACAGGAAAAGCTTCCAGCTTTTTACCATTGAGTGTAAGGTTAGCTGTGAGCTTTTGATATGTGGCCTTTATTAATTTGAGATACATTCATTCCATACCTAATTTGTCGAGAATCTTATCATGATAGGATGTTGTGTTTTGTCAAGTGTTTTTCTCTATCGAGATAATCATATTATTTTTATCCTTCATCTGTTAATGTGGTATATCACATTTATTGATTTGCATGTGCTGGAACATCCTCCCATTATAGGGATAAATCTCACTTGATCGTGACCTATGATCCTTTCAATATGCTGTTGAATTCAGTTTGCTCGTACGTTGTTGAAAACATTTGCATCTATGTTCATTAGGGATATTAGTCTGCAATTTTCTTGTCTTGTAGTGCCTTGTCCGTCTTTGGTATGAAGGTAATGCTATTCTCATAAAATTACTTTGGAAATGTTCCCTCCTCTTCAATTTTTTGGATGAGTTTGAGAAGGATGGACATTAATTCTTACTTAAATCTTTAGTAGAACTCACTAGTGAAGCCATTTGATCCTGACCTTTTATATCCATTGGTAGGTTTTTTTATTACTGTTTCAATCTCCTCATAGGTTATTGGGTGGTTCAGACTTTCTTATTTATGGTTCAGTTTTGGTATGTTATATATTTCTAGTAATTTATTTATTTCTTCTAGGTTATCCAGTTCTATAGTATATAATTGTTCATAGTAGTCTTTTATAATCCTTTGTATTTTTATAGCATTAGAAATAATGTTTCCTCTTTTATTTATAATTTTATCTATTTGAGTCCTTTTTCCCCTTAGTCTTGATAAAATATCGTCAATTTTGTTGATCTTTTCAAAAGAGAAAAAAAAGCTCTTAGTTTCATTGAGATTTTCCTTTTTTTAAAAATTTTTTGAATGTTTATTTATTCTTGAGAGAGAGAGCCAGAGCATGAGCGGGGGAGGGGCAGAGAGAGGGAGGGAGACGCAGAATCTGAAGCAGGCTCCAGGCTCTGAGCTGTCAGCACAGAGCCTGACGCGGGGCTCAAACTCACAAACCAAGAAACCATGACCTGAGCCGAAGTTGTCCGCTTAACTGAATGAGCAAACCAGGTGCCTCACACTGATATTTTTCTATTTTCTTTCTAGTCTTTACTTATTTCACTGTAATCTTGATTGTTTCCTTCTTTCTCTCTTCAGGCTTAGTTTGTTCTTTTTGTTTTTGTGTTTGTTTTTATTTTTTTGGTCCTTGAGGTATAAGTTAGGTTGTTTATTTGTGATCTTTCTTCTTTCTTAATATGGGCACATATTGCTATAAACATCCCTCTCCCTCTTTGGTATGTTGTGTTTGTATTTTATGTTTCAAAAATTCTTTAATTTCCCTTTTGATTTCTTCTTTGACCCACTGAATGTTCACAAGTATGTTCTATAATTTCCACATATTTGTGAATTTTTCGATTTTTCTCCCATTATGGTTAGAAAAGATTCTTGGTATGATCTGTCTCCTTAAATCAGTTAAGATTTATTCTGTGGCCTTAAATATACTCTCTCCTGGATAGTATCCCATATGCCTTTAAGAAGACTGAGTATTCTGCTAAGGTTGAATGGAATATTCTGTATGTCCATTAGGTTCATTTTGTCAATACTGTTGTTCAACTCCAGTGTTTCCTTTTTGCTTTTCTATCTGAAAAGTCGATCCATTGTTGAAGGTGAAGTATTGAAGAACCCTACTATTATTATATTGCTGCTAATTCTCCCTTCATATATTTTAATATTTGCTTTATATATGTAGGTGCTCAAATATTGGGTACATACATATCTATAGTTTGTGATATCATCTTGAGATGATTTGATCCTTTTATCTTTATATGATATCCTTCTTTATCTCCTGCAAATTACTTAAAGTCTATTTTGCCTGATATAAGAATAGCCACTCCAGTTCTCTTTTGATTACTATTTGCATGAGTTATTCAACCCTTCACTTTCAGTCTGTGTGCATCCTTAAAGCTGAGTGTTTGTAGGAAGTGTATGGATGGGTCTTCTTTTTTTTTAATTTATTCATATACACTATGTGTTTTGTTTGGGAGAATTTAATCCATCTGCATTTAAAGTAATTATTGATAGGTGAAGACTTATTGCCATTTTGTTACTTGTTGTCTAGCTGTTTTGTAATTACATTGTTCCTTCCTCACTTCTTACTGTCTTCTTTTGTAATTTGATTTTTTTTTTTTGGTTATAGTATGCCCTGATTCCTTTCTTTATATATTTTGTGTATCTATTACAGATTTCTTATTTGTGTTTACCATGAGGCTTAAATAACACAATGTATAATTATAATATTAATTTAAGCTGAAAACAAAAACTTCAAATACTGATATTCTATCCTTTATTTCCCACACACACTTTGTTATTGATGTCACAATTCACATCTTTTTATATTGTGTGTCCATGAACAAATTATTGTAGTTGTGGTTTTTTTTTATACTTCTTTCTTTCCACTTTTATACTAGTGTTGAAAGTGACTTATGCACCATCACTACATTATTAGAGTATTCTGAATTTTATTGCATATTTACCCTTACCAGTAAGTTGTATTATTTCATATGTTTCCATACCACCAATTATTCTTTCAAATGTTTTCATACTACTCTGCAACTGCATCATTTCATATAAAGGGACTTTTGAGTTTTGCAGTCTGTCCATGTGAGTTTTATTTCTGACTTATCAAGTATATGTAATTCCGAGAAGATTTTTTATATTTTCATATAAGTAATTGGCTAGGAAGTATCTCCCTTCCAACTATCCTCTGAGACATTTACTTTCTAGGGGACTGGTTTCAGGAAATGAAGGGAAAATTCTTATCGATAAAATAGAATGGTTTTCATAGGCAGAACACGGTGACATGGAATTTAGGTAGGTATTGTCGGGGATCAGATCTCTCTCAGCCAAGGAGAGCAGGCTGTCTATACCGAAAACTGTGCCATAATTAAGTACTTGGTCTCTAGGAAGAGTACCAGCAAGGGCAAGGATTGTCCATATGATAAAAGTCATAATATGGTTGAATAGAAAAGAATCTTTAGAGGCTGCAAAGCGAATGTGGCAAGGAAAATGTTCAATGTTTCATAGGAAGTGCTATGGAGTACATATATTTCCATCATCAGTTTGCACCTTAATCAAGAAGGGGGTTATTTTCCTACTCAAAGGAGCTAAAAACATTTCTCCAATCACTGTAATTCACCAGAACATCTAAATAAAAGAATTAGCACTGGGTAAGTTTTAGGCTACTGAACGTCAGATTGGAGTGAGACAAATAAAGATTACAAACTGACACAAATAGGAGAGAACCCATTTCCCAGTAGGCAGTAATGCAGACTGCATTTCTTAAAGATACATTACTCAGTTCTCATCACAGTAAGTATACTCTTAATCTTCTTGATCTATTTCACCCTCCCCCACTCAACTCCCCCTGGCAACCACCAGTTTGTTCTCTGTATTTAAGAGCCCGTTTTTCTGTTTGTCCCTTTTTTGTTTGTTCATTTTGCTTCTTAAATTACACATGTGAGTGGAATCATATGGCATTTGTCTTTACCTGACTATTTCATTTAGCATTATACCCTCTAGGTCCATCCATGTTGTTGCAAATGGCAAGATTCCATTCTTTTTTATGGCTAATAGGCCAGTGTGTGTGTGTGTGTGTGTGTGTGTGTGTGTATCTCACCTCTTCTTTCTCCATTTGTCTATCAGTGGATACTTGAGTTTTTTCCATACCTTGACTATTGTTAATAGTGCTTCAATAATCATAGGGGTGCACATATCTTTTCAAATTCATGTGTTTTCTTTGGGTAAATACTTAGGAGTAGAATTACCAGATCATATTGTAACTCTATTTTAATTATTTTTGAGAAACCTCCATACTGTTTTCCACAGTGGCTGCACCAATTTGCATTCCCACCAATAGTGCACAAGGGTTCCTTTTTCTCCACACCCTCACCAACACTTGTCATTTCTTGTCTTTTTGATTCTACTCATTATGACAGGTGTAAGGCAATATCTCATTGCGGTTTTGATTTGTATTTCCCTAATGATTAGTGATGTTGAGCACCTTTTCATGTGTCTATTGGCCATCTGTATGTCTCCTTTGGAAAAATGTCTATTCATGTCCTCTGCCCATTTATTAATCAGGTTACTTGTTTGTTTTTGTTTTGTTTTGTTTTGTTTTTTGGTTTTTGGTTTTTGGTTTTTTTGGTGTTGGGTTGTGTAAGTTCTTTATATTTTTGGGCATCAACTCCTTATCAGAGATATCATTTGCAATCTCTTCTTCCATTCAGTAGGTTGCCTTGTTATTTTGTGGATGGCTTCCTTCATGTGCAAAACCTTTTTATTTTGGAGTAGTCTCAACAGTTATTTTTCCTTTTATTTATTTTGCCTGAGGAAACATATCTAGAAAAACGTCGCTAACGCCAATGTCAAAGAAAATCACTGCCTATGTTTTCTTCTAGTAATTTTGTGGTTTCAAGTCTCACATTTAGGTCTTTAATCCATTTTGTGTTTGGTTTTGTGTTTGGGGTAAGACAGTGGCCCATTTTCATTCTTTTGCATGTCGCCGTCCAGTTTGCTATCTGTATAATGAAGAAGTTGGGGAGCTGCCTTAACAACGCAGCGACAAACATTCTGTATCCAAAGTAAACTTCAATAAAGGTAAACATGTAAGAATTTTCTGCAAAAAAAATAATATGGACCCTGAGTGAAAATGACATGCTAACAGGGACATGCACAGAAATTAACTCCATAAATATTCGTTGAATGAATGAATGAGGAAGAAGTGGGAATATCAGGTGCCATCCATTGGGGGAGTTGAGAAGAGTAGAAAGAAGCAAGGGAAATGAGGTGAGAGGAAATGTAGAGTTCATTTCTTAGGTGCCTAAAAAGACCTCTTTTTAAATTTTTGTGATGTTTAGTTACTTTTGAGAGAGAGAGAGAGTGGGGGAGAGGCAAAGAGGGAGGGAACACAGAATCAGAAGCAGGCTCCAGGCTCGAGCTGTCAACACAGAGCCTGACATGGGGCTCAAACCCAAGAGCCACGAGATCATGACCTGGGCAGAATTTGGAAGCTTAACCGACTGAGCCACCCAGGCACCCCAAAGAAGACCTATTTTTTAAAATTTACTTATGTGCTGGCTGTGGGGCTCGATTTTCCCTCAAAAGACCATACCCTGTGCAGGGCATATAGATTATCTGGTAACAATATTCCATTTGCCCTTTTTATTCAAGTTCTCCAGCAGTATTAAAGGCATGCTTTGTCCTCAAGATCAACTCCATTAGCCCAGACGGAAAGAAACTTGAATAAGCAAAGCAAGTGAGAAAACCTTTTACACATCAGTCAAATCCTACTTACTACTGAGAAAGACCAATTAACCTGTTTCTTTCATTTTTACTAAGAATAAGGGTGGAACTGGTCATCTATCATGAGAAAGCCAATTTTAATAGCATAGCCAGCCAGATTATAAATGGCTTACAATGTACTAGATGGCCTGTTTCTTAAGAGATTGTCCTTAAAATTGTGTATGAATACACTCTTTGACCAAGAGATAATACTTTCAGGAAAGACACACTGACAAATACACGAAAAGATATATACAAGGCTATTCATTGCAGTGGTTATTTATAAAAGCAAAAGGCTGGACACAACCCAAAATGTCCATCAGTGGGATACTGTTTGAATAAATTATATTATTTCATGTAAGGTGAAAAGTGTGCATATTATGCTATATTTAGCTAAGAAAGGTAGAGGGACCTATTTTCATGCCCCAAATCAAAGAAGCTATAAAAGACCACTGAGGCTCTGACCAAAGATAGAAAAATGTGGGCATCAATTATAATAATAATTTTGATGGATTAAAACACATGAAATATGTTTAAATCCATGACTTCATAGTCATTTTTAAAACAATCATTGTTCAACCTTTGGAGGATGCTATGGAATTAATTCACGTGTATTGGCTTATATTTCAAAAAAGACAACATAAACCAAAAACTCAAAAAATGTTTGAGGAAGAAAGGAATAACATAAAGGTTACAGGCATACAAACTGTATTTCTTTGAATATGCCTTCATTTGTAGATTTCACTTTACATAATTATTTTTTAAGTTTTTATTTAAATTCCAGTGAGTTAACATCCAGTGTAGTATTAGTTTCAGGTGTACAATATAATGATTCGACGTTTACATAATTATTTTCACATAATTTTTAAAAGTTAAATCCAAATAATGCAGTCTCTAAAGTTTGAAAGCAAAGTGAAACATATGAGTCCAGCTATGTATCAGGTGGTAGCAAGATAATATGTAGAATTATTTCAAGAGACTTTTAAAAAATTACCCCCAATTTTTTCCAAAACCGTAACAATATATAATTAACCTGAGAAATTACATCTACTATCTTAGTTCTAGATTGTTATTGAGACTGTGGTATGTGTATTGTAGGACAAAGCAGACCAATATGTCAGTGTCCTCGGGAAGTAGAATTTTCAGCGTGAAAGAACGGAGATACAGATCAAAGAGGCTAACTAAAACTTCTGTAATCTTGAATTTGAATATCAGTGTGAACCCATGATGCAATGTGCCTTAGAGAAAAATATTTCCTAGTTCTGTCCTCTAAAATGTCCTAGAAACAGTAATCACCATAATAGCATCAAAGACCCTGAGCATCCAGATTATGGTTTTCAAACAGTATTTCCCACTAAAGGAAAGCAGAGATCCTTGGAAAGATAGATTACAAGTCTGAGAATGAAAGTGAACAAACTGAGTGACCCTGGGAGACACTGTCATACAAGACAGTAAGGAAGCTACCAAAGGTTACTGGGGTTGTGTTGGAAAAACTCAGGTACTCATTGAACAGGTTGCCTCTGGCCAAAGATGGGACAGTTTGAGCCTCAATAAGAATAATCATTTCAATGGATTAAAATATATTTAACCCATATGTTTAAATCCATGTGTTCATAATGACAATAAAGAAACCACTCTGGTATATTTTAAAGGACATCAGGGAGCCAACTCCTTATTCTGAAACAATGAACCACTGACCCTCTCCTTTCCTAAACGAATTGTCTTATTGGGTAAATAGAAGACGAGGAAAAAGTTTCCTTCACAGAAGTGTTCCAGCTAATAGATGAAGAAGAAAAGATAGACTATCACCATTTTGCAGCCTTACTGTAAAACAATTGATATATAATCATCAATGGACGTGGTCATCACAAAAAGACAAACAGCCTAACAAAGTTGAAGATGGCATACTCTATCTACAATTGCACAATTGCACAATCACAGTCCTAGGTTTTTACCAGAGAAGTTCTTGCACAAGAGTACGGCAGACATGTACAAAAATGTTCACAGCGGCACTATTTTGAGAAAAAAACGAATGACAATCTAAATATCCATAAACAGTATAAAGAATACATAGTGGGACAGTCCTTTTTGTGAGCAGCAACTTTATTTTTTTGTTCAATTTTAAATTTCGATTCCAGTATAGTTAGCATACGACGTTATATTAGTTTCAAGTGTGGGTACAATATAGTGATTCAACAAGTCTCATGCTCATCCTGGTATGTGCACTCTTTTATCCCCAGCACCTATTTAACCCATCCCCCCACCCACCTCCCCTCTGGTAACCATCAGTTTGTTCTCTGTAGTTAAGAATCCATTTCTTGGTTTTTTCCTCTCTTCTTTTTTTTCTCCTTTGCTCATTTGTCTTTTTTCCTAAATTCCACATATGAGTGAAATCGTAAGTATTTTTCTTTCTCTGACTGGCTTATTTCACTTAGCATTATACTCTCGAGATCCATCCATGTTGTAAATGGCAAGATTCCATTCTTTTTATAGCTGAGTAATATTCCGTTATATCTATATATATCTGTATATCACCTCTTCTTTATCCATTAATCTACCAATGGATAATTGGGTTGCTTCCATAATTTGGCTATTGTAAATAATGCTGCTATAAACATTAGGGTGCATGTATCCCTTTGAATTAGTGTTTCCATATTTGGGAGGTAAATACTCAATAGCATGATTACTGGATCATAAGATAGTTTCATTTTTAACTTTTTGAGGAACCTCCATACTTTTTTCCATAGTGGCTGCACCAGTTAGCATTCCCACCAATAGTACACAATGGTTCCTTTTTCTCTACATCCTCTCTAAGACTTGTTTCTTGTGTTTTTGATTTTAGCCATTCTGACAGGTGTGAGGCGGAATCTCATTGTGCTTTTGATGTGCATTTTCCTGATGATGAGTGACATTGAGCATCTTTTCGTGTGTCTGTTGGCTGTCTGTATTTCTTCTTTGTAGAAATATCTGTTTATGTCTTCTGCCCTTTTTAACCTGATTATTTGTTTTTTGGGTGTTGAGTGGTATAAGCTTTTTATATATTTTGGATTCTAACGCTTTATCAGATATGTCATTTGCAAATGTCTTCTCCCATTCACTTAGGTTGTCTTTTAGTTGTGTTGGTTGTTTCCTTTGCTGTGCAGAAGCTTTTTATTTTGGCGTAGTCCCAATAATTTGTTTGCTTTTGTTTCCTTTACCTCAGAGGCATACCTAGAAAAAAGTTGCTATATCCAGTGTCAGATAAATTAATAGTAGTGTAGTCTAACAATGAAATACAATATCACAATGAAAATAAATGAACTACAACCATACACAACATAGAATTCAGGAGGGGAAAAAGAAAAACACAGAAGAGTACATTCAATGTGATTCCGTTTACATAAAGGTAAAAAAAAACAAGTCAAATTAAACAACACATTGTTTTAGGATATAGACATTTGTGGTATAATGATCAAGTGATGTAAAAATGTAAGTAATGAAAGTCAGAATAGTATCCCAGGGTGGGTGTTGGGGGCATATGACATTGGGAACATACATTCGAGTGACTTCAAATGCCCTGGTAATTTTTTTATTTCTTAAATTGGATGAAGGTGTATTTGTTTTCATTGAATTATTGTTTAAATAGTGTTTATATACACTATACATTACATATGTGTGTGTGTGTGTGTCCATAAATAGACATATACAAAAGCAGCTTACATAATGGCTCGGATAACATTTGTAGAACAAACATTTGAAAAGGAAAAGAATTTGACTCTAAAAAATTAAGTAAGGTACATAAAAGTAAACAATTAAAGGGAGTTATCATTATGCTGCAATGGAAATACAGTTGTTCAACTTTGAAACACTGTAAGAGTGATTAACTCATGAAATGTTTTTTAAGTCCCTGTGACAGGAACTGTGCCATGTGATGGGCTTCCATTGACAAACAAAACACACAATTTCCGTTCCGTAGTGGGGGAGAGAAACACTGAATAAGTCAATGACCCATAAATGTGTACATACAAACTGCCATGAGGCTATTAGTCTAACAACCAACGTTTACTGAGTAGGTCTGTGCCAGAAACTGTCGTAAAAGATAGACCACCATTTTGCACAGGAGAAAACTCGTGCACATCTATGGTAAGCAACTCCTTGAAGGTCAAATAGCTTATCAGTGGGCACCTGTGCATCAAGCCCAGGCAGTCTGACTGGAGAGCCCAAGCTCCTATGCTATACTGATAGGAAAACACTTGAATTATCAGGAGAACAGTGGGGCTTATTTTCAATTTTATTGGTCAGAGATGGCCTCTCTGAGCACCTGACATTTATGGTTAGAAATACAGCATTAGGAAAAGCTAACTTGATCCCTTGTATGTGTTAAATGATCTTCTAAGTGGTAGGAAGCCTAGAGGGCAGGCCTAGGCCAAAGGAGAATACTGAAGATGAAGGTCATAATGAGAAGCCTTTCTCCTACAGCCCCTTCACTCATTCCCTCAGGCCCCAGGAGAGCGTGTGGCAAAAGGGACTACAACGAAATATTTGGCCAGGGCCTGGCACCAGGGAGCAAAGGAGCAAGAGGGGAGAATCAGTTAGCACCTTAGTTAAAGCAAGTCTCTCTACTCTGGCTGCCCTTTGGGCCACTCTAAGTTTCGAGATGAGGAGATGAGCTCCGGGGCCTTGGGCGGCTGCTTCTCAATACCTTTCTTTATTATTCCTTTGCCTTGCTAAGACCGGCCCCACACTCCTCTCGGGACCAAGCCTATGTTCAATGCCTCGACTCAGGCTACTATTTCAAGGCTGCTGTACCTCAAACAAATGGCAAACCTCTACACTGAGTAAAAAAAAAAAATCGAGTGTGGAAAGATGATTGACCTTGCCCATTAAACAGCATTCCAAGGGTGTGGTGCCGTTTGGCATGACAGCCAGAAAGATATGTCCATAGCAATGTAATCACTATTTGACTTGGAGACAATAGGTTTTGCAAATGCCCAGCAAAACACGCCCCAGGCTAATAAAGACGATGTTTAAGAAAATGCTAGATGATTTTTTTAAATGAGGACAAATTTTGAAATCACACACTATTTGCAGAAAGTGAATGATGGTTCTATTATTGTTTTCATAAGAAAAGACATTCAAAATCGCCTGACTTCAGAGGAAAACACTCTACTGCTCTTAAACCTCATTGAGAAGTAAAATTCTCAGGTGTTTTTGAGGCAGATTTTCAAGAGACTACAAAGTCCAAGGATACTTTGCTTCCTAAGAAGGCTACGGACTTAACCTGAAGAACCAGACAGATAAGGAAAGAGAATCGATTAACCTGATCGCAAACCTTAAACCATAACTAGCGATACAGAGAATGGAACTTTTCAAAAGGGAAAGAAATTCAAATACATGTGACTATGATACATCCAGAACTTCTGGTCACACCAATATCGCAAATTCCAAACCATTGTGGAGAGCCCAGGAAATAATCCATTGAATGGTTCACAAATGTGTTCATTGTTTCGCTGTGAGGATGACGCTGTCAAATGTAAGAAAGAAAATGATAGTGACTTAAGAGTTGGGAATCCTAACAATAGATTTCCTCAACATTCGTCGGGCTAAATGTATTTTCAAAAGCTTTGCTATTTTAAACTTCAGCGAATGGGGTTAAACATATTGGGAAGGGCGGAAGCCTAATGTGGCGGAAAATAGCCCTAGCGATCGCCACTCTACCTCCTTGGAGCCTTGGCCATCCTGAGGCACGCTTCTGGTGACAGTCTTTGTAGATGTTGGATGTTGCGAATGGAGAACGTGTCGTTTTTAAATCAGTTTTGAAGCTGTAACACGGACAGGAGCGTATGACATGACAATAATGAGAAAAGCTGGGCTGAGTTTCATGACAGACAAGGAATTGTGGAGAGTATTGTTAATGAAGAAGCCATTTGCTATGAAACCGGTAGGCCCACTTTGAAAAGGAAGAAGAAACGAGAAAATCGTCAGGGGAAAGTGTAATCCTTTTGGGGAATGTTTGAAGCTTTCTCTGAAACCTCAACAGGAAGCCTTGTTTGAGAATTTGTTTTTGTTTTTGTTTTCCTTTCCCTTAACATTGCGTGTAGCCATTACTCATTCTGTGCCACGCACTTTGTGGGAGCTTCCCTAAGGCTTGGTGGAAATATCTGAAGAAACTACAGAGGAGACTTCAAAATTCAAAGCTAAAAAACTGAAACAGAGAAACCCGGCACTTCTTAGGAAATGAAGGATTACGTCTTAAAGCCTGATTATGCTTCTGTTTAGAACATATAAAATAAAATGTTTCATGCATCTTTTAGTAAACTTTGCACTCGTTTTACAGCATGTTCTTTTTACATTTTATTGATGCTATTTTTAAAATAGATCTTTATACCCTTTAAAAGCTATACTTTATAAAGTATTTTGGATATGTTGACACTTGGGATACCGCTCATATACATTGGAGGGTGAATGTGTTTCAAATGTCATTTTGTTTCAGTCGTGCTGTTCCATTTTTCATATGGACTATTTTAAAGAAACTCTTTGAAAATGTCAAATAATTCCATATCTATATTCCATAATTTAGGGGCACCTGGGTGGCTCAGTCGGTTAAGCGTCCGACTTCAGCTCAGGTCACAATCTCGCGGTCCGTGAGTTCGAGCCCCGCGACAGGCTCTGGGCTGATGGCTCGGAGCCTGGAGCCTGCTTCCGATTCTGTGTCTCCGTCTCTCTCTGCCCCTCCCCCGTTCATGCTCTGTCTCTCTCTGTCTCAAAAATAAATAAAACCTTAAAAAACATTATATTCCATAATTTACTTTGGAATCTCTAAAGTTAATTTTTATATACTCCTATTGTTTCTGTACCTAAGTGACTGTTATAAAATACAAGTTTCTTTTTCTCTTATAGTAATCCCTCATACTGCATTCACCTCTAAGGTAAAAAAAAGATAGCTATGCTCTCTGCCAAAGGACAGTGAGATATATATTATACATATATAATATATATATTTACTGTGTATATATGTATGTGAATTATGACTTGCTATAAATACATATATGCATATGCAAAGATGTTTTTCATTTTACCTATAATAGCAAGGAGGAGCAGAAAGGGTATGCAGGAGGAGGTGAAGGAGAAGGAAAAGAACGAGGAGGAAGAAGAAGATAAGGAGGAAGAGGGGAAGGAGGAGGAGGATGTGGAGGAGGAAGAAGGTAGAAACGAGGAGAAAAGAGGAGCAGAAAAGGCTTTATTAATCAAAAGGGAGCAACTGAGTATATTATATGCCATTTATTCCATGAAATTCTTACAGCTGTGAAATGTATCGAGCAATTTGCCAAAATGCTTAAGACATAATACATAGTATAAAAAGCAGAATGCACAGTTGTATGCCCACAATGCTTACAAGTATCTAAAGAGATACATGCTTGTGGGCATTACTTAGCAGACTATGAAAAAAAAAAAAAAAAGTTGTCGCAGATAATGGGATTGAGAGTGGAAGGGCTTTTTTTTCTTATCCCTTTTCAAAATGTGTTAGCACTGTTATATTGTTTTTGCAATCAAGTAAAAACAAGTGAGAAAATGGATCACTGCAGTTAATTAATCAACATGGCCATGATAAAGAACCAAAGATTTCCCTGAGAATGATCTTTCAGCTAGAAAACAAATCCCGCATTATTTATCATTTGAGGCACGGATCTTTGCACCCACACGCACAGTGTAGTGGCAAGGTAAGGAGTGTGCAGAAAAGAAAAGCAGTCATAAATATGGGCAAACCGTACTGGGAAAGGAAAGCTGCCAAAAGAGGCTTAAGTGTGCATCTTAGGCGTCCCGGCCTGTGCAGCTGGGAAAACAGCATCCGCCTCCAGGCCTCCCATGAAAATGTTATCAGAATTGGGAGCTAGGGTGCGTGGAATATAAAATGAAATAAGTAAGCATCCTCCTTAAAGTGCCTAGACTTTCCTTTCTGTGTGCTAGTTATATCGATGCATGGATCCCCCCAAAATGATCAAACACCTAAAATTTGCATTCGCTGTTTTTCGGCTAACTTCTGAATGTTAGGAATGCAGCACAGGGGGGACTTTTGCACCTGGGTCAGAGAGTGTGTTGTTGACCAGACGCTACCCATTGGTCAGACCTGGAAAAGGCTTACCAGCCCTTTTTTTTCCAGCTACCACTATTCTTAGCCTAATTCCTCTGGCGTCACTGGGGAGAAGGGCCTTCAGAGGGAGAAAAAAAGCTGAGATTTAGAAGCAAGTGATTTCTCACGAAGAAGACACTACAGGGTTGGAGAGAACAGGTAATAATCTTTAACAATGAAATTCTGTTTTGATAAGGCCGAGGGGAGGAGGGGGGCAGCAGGAAGGAATAAATAGGTCATTGTTTTCAGCTTCCCTGAGTCAGCAGCCCTTCCGCCACTCAGGGGAACAGGCCCTGAATACTCATAGGTCAACCCAGCATACGTTGTTTAAATAAAATCTATCAATGCGTTGAGATATGGCCGGTCCTCAAAAACCTGTCTTCCCTACAAAATATCAACATCTCAGCTCCCACCCCTTGGCTACTCTCCATCTCAGCGTCTGCCTTTCCCTGACTAACCACTTTTTGTCAGAGCTGGTACACGGAACCTGTAATCACATCTCCCCCTGAGCTACAAATATTTTTGAAGCCCCAGTCGGACGTAGGGAATACAAACCGTTACAATCGCGAGCTTCCCACTGAGCTTTCGCCCTCCTCATCCACTGGCTTTTTACCTGCGGAAGCCATTGCCCTTAGAGAAAGTCTTCAGTCATTTCTGGTCTGATTACCACACTCCAGTCCCAGCTCCAGAACCTGGTCTGCATCATCCATAACCCGGAATTCTCTGTCAAGAGGAGTCTCCCCCCCTCCTGACTAGGGGCATTGGATCCCATCACCAACATCTCCCCCCTCCACGCACACACACTGTGTCTGAACCGCAAACGCCCGTGTGAAAAATCACAACCTCCAACACATTTCTAGATCTACCACACAGGTCGACGCCGTGTCTGAGTCACTGAACCGGGTCATCAAAGCATGAATTAGGCTGTAAATCACCGTTGGAATCAAAGGAAGGGAAAGACCGGTGGACATGACACTAAGTGAAATGAGCCAGACTCGTAAAGACAAATACCGCGTGACCTCACTCATACGTGGAATCTAAAAACATCATAGAGACAGAGTAGGATGGCGGTTGTCAGGGGCTGAGAGAAGCGGAAAGGGGGAGGTGTTGGTCAAAAGGTACAAGGTTACAGTGATAAGATGGATGAGTTCTGGAGATCTAATGTATTGTAACTGTAATTAATAATACTGTATCGAAATATGCTCGAAATTTGCTAAGAGAGCTTTGTTTAACAACCATCTTTTTCACATGTTGGAAACACTTCTCCACAGGCACGAGAAAACGGGCAGCGCATCCATTCACTAACATAACAGTGTCAAGAGGGTTGACCTTAAGTGTTTTCACTATTTTAAAAAACCATTAACTATGTGAGATGACGGATATGTTCATTCGCTTGATTATGGTAATCGCTTCACTACGTATACACCTATCAAAACATCACTCTTATGCACCTTAAATATATACAACTTTTACCTGTTAATTATACCTCGGGAAAAATGTGAAAATAGAGGAAATTAGGAAGAGGGCAGGATAAAAGTGGGTGCTTTTACAGTGTAGTCTTGGAAGAGAAAGAGAAAGACTTCAAATGGCACTCATTGATCTGTCGGTGGGGACAACGCATCCAGTGCCTGATGGAGACAGTGGGAAGTTTTCATGGGTCAAACCGAGGCTCGCTCTCCGGAGAAATGAAGAGGAACACAAAAGACAACCAGTAGGCAAACATAAGGAGTTTTTTTTAGAAATCTACCCACCAAGAATATTTTTTTAAGTAGTTTTATTTTGAGAGAGAGAGAGAGAGAGAGAGAAAGCAAGCGAGCAGGAGAGGGGTAGAGAGGGAAACAGAGAATCCCACGCAGGCTCTGCGCTGTCAGCACAGAGCCCGATGTGGGGCCAGAACTCACCAACTGTGAGATCACGACCTGAGCCGAAACGACCAGTCACATGCTTAACCCACTGAGCCACCCAGGCGCCCCTGCCCACCAAGAATAAGAAGTAGTTTTCTCAAGTGCTTTCGTCCAACAACTAACATTGCTTTACATGCGTCAAGGATTTAATGACCATGACACCCTATGAGATATAGGTATAAGATTATACCGATATAATATAAGATATCTTATATATATATATATATATATATATATAAGATATATATATAGCTTATATATATATATATATAAGATTATATCTGCACTGAAAGATGAGGGAAGTGAGGCACAAGTGCATGCTTTTCACTATTCCACTATACTCTGGGTCAGGACACTGCAAAGTTCTTCTGGAAAGCCAAGTAATAAACATATTTGGCATTGCAGGCCACATACTGTCTCTGTCTCAACTACTCACCTCTGCCATTGCAGTGTAAAAGCAGAAACAGACAATATGCGATGTTCCGTGTTCCAATAAAACTTCCTTTGCCAGGAAAGTAAGTAAAAGCTGCAGGGCAGATCTGGCCTTAGGGCCATCGTTTGTAGATCTCTGATCTGTATTTCCAAAGCCACAGGAGGACTTGGTCAGAGCCAGGTAGCAGCGGAACACAAACCTGTTGCTTGTATATAATGGGATTTTTCGCTTTCTGTCAGGTGTTTTGGTCTTGTGAGTCTGCATCACTGAGAGAAACATGTCTATATTTTTGGGATTTAAGTTTAGAAGCTTCAGCATAGACTGTGTATAAATTGACTTTCTCCTACATCCCAGGTTCTGTAGTTACCATTGGAAGTGCCCTAATCAGGAACGCATACTCCCTTGGGGCGCCGGGGTGGCTCCGTCAGTTAAGCATCCAACTTGGGCTCAGGTCATGATCTACGGTTTGTGGGTTCAAGACCCGCGTCGGGCTCTTGTGCTGACAGCTCGGAGCCTGGAGCCTGAAGTGGATTCTCTCTCCCTCTCTCTCTCTCTCTCTCTCTGCCTCTCCCCCACTGGCGCTCTGTCTCTGTCTCAGAAGTAAGTAAATATCAAAAAACAAATTTTACCAAAAGGAATACATACTCCAGAGTTGCTTAGTCAGCATCTGAAGGACCCTATTTCAGAGGCCCTCACGCCCTAGGGGCTTGGGTACTTGGCCTGAGGATAAGTGGTTGTCGAGAAAGCATTTACCTCAAGCTTTTTCCAAAAGAGATTGAACAATCTGTCAAAGCCAGCAGCTTTATACATTCAAAGTAACACCCTAGATCTAGAACTCTGTTCATTGCGTTGCCACTAAATGGGGAATTCTGTCACCCGAGCCTATGAACCTGATCTCTGACTCTGCCTTCATGTGCTCTCATTATAACATACCACGTGGTAGCAAGGTTAGAGGGGAGGGGATACGTAACTCCCACGCACCTTAAATTTGCTGCAGCTATTCAGATCTACCAAGAAACCCTAACAATTGTTTGACCGACAGGTTGGCTTACGTCAGGTCACACAGATGAGTCCATTTGTTATCGAAAGGATCTTTTGTGCAAATTGTTTTATTCAGTGCCTGGTGGGCACCAAACACACAGAAAACAAGAACCCTATTCTTCAGGAAATCATAGTTTGGTATTGTAGGGAAAAGAAAATGTAGTGAGTGTATTTTAATATTTTCTAAGGATTGCTATTTTCAGACGTTGCATTAGCTTTTAACTCAATTTATAAAGCATTTATCAGCCACATTGATATACATGCATTTTTACCAATCTTGTTTTACAGCCGAGGAAACTGGAAAATGAAAAATTACAAATACAGCTCAACAAAAATCTGGTATTTCCCTAAAGCCTTCAAGTACTTATTAGTAAGAATGATTAAAGAGGTAAGTGGGAGGGCATACAGAGGATTTCGAGCAAGTTGTAGTTGAATGGCAGAATAGAGAATTAATTCAAAGAGCAAGATTCTTATCCAAATTGAGCTTGAATTCCCTACTACATAACCCATCACGAACAAAAATGTGTTCAAACGCATTGAGTCAATTCTCTCCAAAGAAAATCCACTCAAGTCCAGAGCTCAAGCTGTAAACATCTGAGCTGCCATGATAAGTCAGTCTCCTGAGATCTCTGCACAAGTATACACATCTGGCTTTCATGTGGCACATATTGAAACCAGAAAGTGACTACTAGATAATCATATTTGTAATTATGCTCCTGAAATCAAATAGTGTTATCCAGAGGGGTTTTAATTCTGAGCCAGGTCTTGCATTTTAATCCAATCTTGTGTTATCTGGAAGGACCTCAGTGGCCGCCAGTAATGGAGTCATAGATGCAAAGACCAGAGATCACAGAAAAAGACATCTAGTCTCTGTTTTCTTCTCTTTTCTCTTAGCCAGAATATAGAACATGTTAACATTAAGCAGTATTCCCAGAATCCTCTGTCATCCCTACAAATACAGCTGGGAAAGATCGTGGCATTGCTTACGCAGTGACGATAATGTTGTAATTCTCCAGATCCCTTGAAACAGTGAGGTAGGTACTGTTGCCTGGCTTTGACACAGCCCTCCTAGCTTAATAAAAATCAAAACTAAACAGCTCTGCCATGATGGCCATTATGCTCAGGAAGAAACTCATGATAACTTAGACTCTTCCCAAGTCTCAAAAAAGAAAGTTAATTCTCCAGCTTCTCTCACACACACACACACACGCACACACACACTTCTAGCTACAGAGTCAGACTTTGGAGTCACAGGATGACTTCCAATGCATGTATCAAACAAAATCTCAGACTTGTGTCTGGGAGTCAGCATGTCCAACTACTGGAATGCCAGTAGACTTCAAGATCTCATTGGTAGCTCTCCAAACCAGTGGTGCGCCCACATCTCCTCACTTGGGCTTTCAAGAATCCCTAGTAGTTAGTTGAAGGGCAACTATACCAGCATCCGCTCCTTGACCCCACTCTAGGGCTGGAGTCAGCTGTCTCTCTACCTGTCCCCTTATTGCCTCCTGCACCCAGACTCCTAATATACACTCCCCACCCCTCCCTTCCTCTATCTCCACACATGCATGCATACTTTTGTGATCTTATAGCTTGTGACAAAAGTCACTCCTCCCAACAAAATTATTTGGGAACCCATAAGATAGACTATAAAAAGATTACAGAGAATCTGTAGACACACACTTTCATGGACCAACAGAGTATGTGCACTGACAGATTCAATAAAATTCTAAAGATAATTGCCAATTGAAATTCTTCAAATAATTTGAATTGGAGCCTTCGGATATGAATTTTATTTAACAGTGAATGGTGAGGCTGCCAGGGGGGTGAGAGGGCAGGAGCTGAATTAAATCAAATACACACCTACACCCTCTCACTTAAACAATCAAACAAGCTGAGGGCAAATAAAGACGAAGTCGTAGAAAATACAAGGATAAAAAGTAAGGAATAGTAAGTATTGAGCTGACAGCTTATTCAAGTAGTAGCTAGGAAGTTATGGGCTCAAATAGTGAACCAGAAAGAGAAAACAAAGCAATCTATTAGAAAGATAGCCTTCTAGCTAATAATTTTGGTCAAAGAATATAAAAAAGCCTCCATTTACGAATTCTGCACTCACCAACCATAAATTGATTTAATAGTTTTCACTCTGAGACAGTGACACAAGATTCTTTGTTTTATAAAGAAACACTATACCGGGGTGCCTGGGTGGCGCAGTCGGTTAAGCGTCCGACTTCAGCCAGGTCACGATCTCGCGGTCCGTGAGTTCGAGCCCCGCGTCAGGCTCTGGGCTGATGGCTCGGAGCCTGGAGCCTGTTTCCGATTCTGTGTCTCCCTCTCTCTCTGCCCCTCCCCCGTTCATGCTCTGTCTCTCTCTGTCCCAAAAATAAATAAAAAACGTTGAAAAAAAAAAATTTGAAAAAAGAAACACTATACCATAGCTGAATGCACACGGTCTTAGAATGAAATTCTGGGTTCCCTAATTACAAAGGGGGGAGTTTTCAAACTCGTTGCATATTAGAATCACCTAAGAAGTTTTAAAGTTTTTCTAATGTTTATTTATTTTTGAGGGAGAGACAGAGCACAAGCAGGGGGAGAGGCAGAAAGAGAGGGAGACACAGGATCTGAAGCAGGCTTCAGGCTCTGAGCTGTCAGCACAGAGCCGGTGCAGGGCTTGAACTGGCAAACTGGAGATCATGACCTGAGCTAAAGTCGGACGCTTAACCGACTCAGCCACCCAGGGGCCCCTCACCTAAGAAGTTTTAAAGCTCCAGATGCCTGGGCCCCATCCCCAGATATTCTGTTTCATTGGGAGGGTCCTGGGCATCTAGATCTTTTTTAAATTCCCTGATTCTAATGAGCAGTCATATTTGAAAACCATTGTCTTAGAGCAGTGTTTTTAAAGTGTGGTCCCTCTCCCAACAAAGTCAGCATCATCAGGGAACTTGTTAGAAATGCAAATCCTCCAGCCCCACCCCAGGCCCACTGATTCAGAAACTCTGGAGGTGGGGCCCAGCAAAAGTTAAGGCACCATAGAGTGATTAACCTGGCATAAGAATATAAGAATAAGAATAACCTGAAGAATAACCTGAAGATCTACTGACTTAAGAATAACCTGAAGATCTTGGCATAAGAATAACCTGAAGATCTTGTTAAAATGCAAATCTGATTCAGTAATTCTGAGGTTGGGTCTGAGATTCTGAATTTCCAACATCCTATCACTTACTACCTAAAAATTTTGTGTAGCAAGGCTATATGAAGGGATTGTTTTCCAATTTTGATGTCCCCAAGAATAAGTGGGTGCTTTACATAAATGCAGATTTTCTGGTCCAAAAATGTGGTAGCTAGCCTAGGGGAGGTGAGGCCTTGGATTTTTTTTTTAATCATTCCTATTGTGGGCTGTGTTTGCTCTCTGTGGTGTTAGCGGGACCCCCGGGCAGGCCAGTTCTGAGGGGGCATGCCTGCCTGCTGGGGAATTTGGGAACAGGTTGGTGGTGTTTGCATAATTTGAGTTGGGCCACTAGTCCCTTGCCAGATCCCCTGAAGGGCTGAGGTGGCCCTATCCAGTACTTTCTGCCATATTACAGAAACTGCTCACAAAGTTTTGACTTGCCAAATTGCATAGATACTGAGAAGCCATAAGCCAGAACCAGTGGGCAATTCCACCAATAAAAGTCATTAACAGTCATCTTTCTAGCACAACTTAGAATTTAGAAACAAATGGCCTTGAGAATAGCCTTTAAAACCCTGGAAACATAACCTGCTCATGAGCAGAATAGCTGCTGTATACTCTATGTGATAGATACCTGTGGTTCTTATTTCAATGCGTTCGACTCCCAGGAGCCGTGGGGGTAATTAAACCCATAACTCATGCATGTATCAATGGCCCAGCCAAGTATCCATAATGTAAATCTTGAAAATCAATTTTTAAAATAAGGAGATAAGTTACTAAGGAAGTAGAAGTAATTAACTGCAAAATTTTGCCGTTAAAATAGATGGTTCTTCCAGGCTGATATCATCAGCACTGACGATTATCACATCAAGGGATTGGCCAATGGTGTTTCATGGAGTCACTCTGGCCTCGCATTTCCTTTGTTGCAATACCTAAATCTAAGCCACGCTTTCCTTTTCCTTTAAGGTATCTGATATTTTTCTGGGCTAAGGTAACTTTGGCAAACAATGCTAGCCGTTTAATCATGTATTTCCTATAAAATAACATTTAAAACATTTTTCATGTAATAATCTTCCTTCGACCCAATTTTTTTCTTTCCTGGTCTGTAGCAGCAAGCCAAGCGGTGTTTGTCAAGGTGAACAGGTTTCATTTAGGCCAAATGTGCTTCGTCCTCAGAAAGCAGATTCAAAGCGATGTCTCACTACTTGTCACTGCATAGCTGGAAAATGACCCTTGCCTTTGCTATCGCACAGCCGCCTCTTTCCCCTGATTGTTTTTAGTTCTCCCTCCACCATCGAAGCTGAACTTGGCTGATGAGCAGCTCTGATAACTGTCTCAGACCAAACTTGACCAGAAAACGTGTTACTTCTAACCTTGCTCAGAGGCATAGCCGTGACTGCGACATGCGCCTGGCTCTTTCCTTTTTCGAAAAGACTTAAGTCACAAATGAGAAAAGAACTTTTAAATCTAACAATAGTCCATTTCACTTCTTACAAGGCACTCTTAGATTTCTCCCTCTGAATTGTTCTCTTGCCACAAATACCTGAGAAAACACTCGCTGACATCTTCTTTTATGAAATACACTTTAATACTGAGAAAAAAAAAACTATGGTTATTCCAAGGCTAGAGTGATATCAGTCCATGATTAAAATACATGGTTGAGAAACTGTGTGTTTGGTTGAGAAACTGTGTGTGGGGAAAATATAATATCCAATCCAATGGCAAACATTTTCTTGAAAATGTTTTGTGAGCAGGTGCCTGGGTGGTTCAGTCGGTCGAGTGTCCAACTTCGGCTCAGGTCATGATCTCACAGTTCGTGGGTTCGATCCCTGCATCAGGCTTTGTGCTGACAGCTTAGAGCCTGGAGCCTGCTTCGGACTCTGTGTCTCCCTCTCTCTCTGCCCCTGCCCCGCTCTCTCTCTCTCTCTCAAAAATAAACATTAAAAAAATGTTTTGTGAGTTTCACAATGTTCTTTTCTTGAACATATGCCTAAACTCATTTCCCAAGGACACTGCTGTTTTTTAACAAAGAAATAATCATGAATATTAAATGTGGTCAAAATATCCAGACAAGTACTGCTATTTCCAAAACACAAGACAAAAGAACTTGGCAAGGCAGTACAACTCTGCTTTCTGTAATATATTAATATTGTGTACAAAACTTGTGCTTTTTCCAAAGGGCAGAAAGAATAGACAAATAGCGACTCGGCATGGTTAGGGCCAAGGTGTTGCCTTCTTGTCTCCGCCCCACCAACTTCCATCATCCCCTGCAGAGAATATATAGGAAAAGAACAACACAAGGTTGAATTCGGGATAACCATTTGAGAGAGGACTCCATGAAATGAAAATCTCATAGACATTGGTGCTAAAGCCAGACTCCTTCTCAGAACATTTCTTGCTTGGAGGAATGAAGGTCAGACTCACTGGGAGCAGAATCTCACACAGCAGAATTCTTTTTTTTTTTCTTTTTTTCATTTCTTAATGTTTAATTTTTGAGAGAGAGAGAGAGCACAAGTGGATGAGGGGCAGAGAGAGAGCGAGACACAGAATCTGCAGCAGGTCTAGGCTCTGAGCTGTCAGCACAGAGCCTGATGCGGGTCTCGAACCCGCAAACCGCCAGATCATGACCTGAGCCAAAGTCGGACCTTAACCGACTGAGCCACCCGGGTGCCCTTCACACAGCAGAATTCTTATCTAGAATATGTAATATAGGCTATGCTGTCTGAGTGCCTAGAATAACAGAACTCCTTCACTTTTGCTTCAGCAATGTTAAGATATATGAGCATGGAATTTCTGTAAAGATAAAAGCCAGATAAGAATTCTGCTGTGTGAAGGGCACCCGGGTGGCAGAGTCCCTTGGGTCTAGGAAAGCAACTATAACAATAGCAAGGAACTGGGTCATATGTAGATTATAAGAAGCTTCTAGAAAAAAAAGACATGAGTTCTAGCCCTGACTGCCACGTATCTATCGCATCTGGAACCCCAACTTCTTGAGCTATAAAACCTGGCCTACATATATAGGCCTCAGGGTAGGTATAAGATCAAATGAGATGATCTACATACAGATACTCTTTATAAAGCTCTTTGTAAACTTTGTAAAAGGCTAGAAAAATGTTATCATAATGATCGTATTATTATGCTTACTGCATTAGTTCTTGTACTTAATTCTTCTCTAATTCCCATGTAGATGTTATCAGCGGTATGCAAGAGCTAGATGACTGATTTCCGAAGTGTGGATTGATTAGGCTGCAGTTTTCACCAGCATTTATATTATGTGACAGTTTTTATTTCTATCTTTCATTTGCAAGCAGTAAGAGAACTTCTGAAAATATTCCTGAACCCCTGACATACTCATGGAATTATCTTTGGGATTCAAGTAAACAGGCAATGCTAAAGAAATAGTTCTTCAGTAAAGACCCAGTGGTTCTTAACTGGCGGGTCCCACTCTCAAAGAGCCAATAAGGCCCAGGAATCTGTCTATTTAACAGGAAACCAGCAACCACGCCCTTTTGATGCAGGTAGTTCCTTACCAATCTTTAGCATACTTACTTGCTGGTGAGAATTACTCAGAGTGCTTAATAACTACACAGATACCAGGCCTCTTCCTGCAAAATCTGATTCAGTAGGTTTGAGTTACGACCCAGGAATTTGTGTTTTGAACAGGCACCCCAAGAGATTGTTATTATGGACACAATTCTTTATACCACCTTTACATCTTGTGAAACACTGGCAGAGGGAACCATTGTTCATTTCCTTTTTTTTAAGATGAAATTTATTGTCAAATTGGCTTCCATACAGCACCCAGTGCTCATCCCAACAGGTGCCCTCCTCCATGCCCATCACCCACTTTCCCCTCCCTCCCAACCCTCATCAACCCTTAGTTTATTCTCAGTTTTTAAGAGTCTCTTATGGTTCGGCTCCCTCCCTCTCTAACTTTTGTTTTCCCTTCCCCTCCCCCATGGTCTTCTGTTAAGTTTCTCAGGATCCACATAAGAGTGAAAACATAAGGTATCTGTCTTTCTCTCTATGACTTATTTCACTTAGCATCACGCTCTCCAGTTCCATCCACGTTGCTATAAAAGGCCAGATTTCATTCTTTCTCATTGCCAAGTAGTATTCCATTGTGTATATAAACCACAATTTCTTTATCCATTCATCAGTTGATGGACATTTAGGCTCCTTCCATAATTTGGTTGTTGTTGAAAGTGCTGCTATAAACATCGGGGTACAAGTGCCCCTAGGCATCAGCACTCCTGGATCCCTTGGGTAAATTCCTAGCAGTGCTCTTGCTGGGTCATAGGGTAGACCTGTTTTTAATTTTTTGAGGAGCGTCCACACTGTTTTCTAGGGTGGCAAACTGGGAAAACCATTGTTCATTTCAAAGGTAGGGGCATCGTTTGGGACCCTTTTCAGCATTAACCTTCACTGAACAGAGTCAGTATAATTATTTGTAATTTTTTAAGTTTATTTATTTATTCTGAGAGAGCAAGAGAGAGAACAAGCAAGGAAGCGGCAGAGAGAGGGAGAAACAGAATCCCAAGCAGGCTCCATGCTGTTAGCGCACAGCCCGATGTGGCGCTCGAACCCACAAGCTGTGAGATCATGACCTGAGCCAAGGTCAAGAGTCAGGCGCCTAACTGACAGAGCCACCCAGGTGCCCCTAATTATTTATCATTCTTACAAAGGTGGTTCAAGAAGAAGTAATTTTCCGTGAAATGCTTCTTAGCCACTGAAGGATACTGTGTACTTAACAGCAGACGATATAAAAACTAGGATTAGATACTGTCATCAGCTTTAGACAGCTCTGTCTTATACCAGCATTTTACCTGATACTATCTTTCTTATTGCAGGCGGGCTCATCCTAATTTTTATTTATCCCATCACACACATCTCACAAGATCTAGCCTGATGAGCAAGCATTGCTTCACAAGAAACTTCACACTTTACTTTGACTTAAATTAAAAACGTGGTGCCATTTTGGGGTCCATAGTGGCTTATTTGAATGAATCGGGTTTGAAAAAAAAGGGTCAAGAAATAAGAATCTCTTTAAGTGATGCAAGCTAGGTGATACAGAAGGCTATAAAAAGAAGTTCAGCTGCTTCCGGCAGAAGAGGAGAAACTGTTGAAAGGAACTGTAACTCTGAGTCATAGAATGGCTAAATATATTTTGTGCTGCAGAAGAAGGAAATGTCTTTCTGAATGGTAAGCAAGGCTCTAGTTGGTAGAAAAAGACAGTGTATGCTCTAGGTGCGTGGCTCCAACAACTGTTTGAAAGCATGTGAAAATAAAAGTATTCTCTGACAGTCTCCAAACACTTGTTTCGTGGATGCCTTAAAAGCCATCGTTCCCTTCTGTATTTTTCGCTTTTAGCCAACCCTTCCGCCCCTCCATAGGATCAGGGAGCTAGATAGGAACAGTCACAGCCAGGAGAAAAATTGAGAAGCTTCGGCTGGCACTGCAGGTCTTATTCTTATCTCCGGCGATAATACTGATTTCTAAAGAACTGGAGGTTGTAAATGGGACAGCTGACAGATAACAGCTGATAGACTAGCTCCCTCGGGAATAGCAAATCATGGCGCAACCTAACATTTTAGCCCTTGTATTTCCTTAATATGTATTTTTATATTGTTTTGTCCTGTTGCAAAAGCAACATGTAAGCATTGCGAGAAATTTGGAAAATAGGGAGATTTAAGAGAAAGATAACACCACTGTAATCATTTTAGACACACGGCTACAAACAACTATGTTCGAGAAGGTGATGGGGAAAAAAATCCACCCCGTTCTGAGAGCTGGAGGAAGGAGAGATTGAGAGGTAGTCTGAAGGGGTAAAGAAATTGGCCTTCATGTGTTCGTGTCCCTATATGTCTCTTTTCAACTTCCCTGCTCGCTCAACCCTTCCTGCCTCTATCCGCAACCCAAAGCCTTCTGCTGTGTCCTTCCGGGTTTGCAGTCTACGTTTAGCAGGATCCTCTAAATCCGAAACCAGTGCTTCCCCAGCATTAATGCGCATGTGAATCACCTGAGACCTTGTGGAAATGCAGATTCTGATGCATTAGGCGGGGTGCAATCTCCCCTCCTTCCTCCAACTCTCAGAATGTGCTGGATCCTTCCCATGTCACTTCGCTGAACATAATTGTTTTTAGCCATTCGTCTGCGATTCTGCACTTCTAACAAGCTCCCAGGTGATAAAGATGCTGGTCAGAGGGACTAACTTTGAGCAGAATGTCCTAAACCACTTGTCAAGTGGTCATTTCATCACGTAACCTTCATCTGGGACACTGCCTTCCTTTCACTGGTCCACTCACGTGGGGGCTATTTTGTCTTTCACACCCCACACACCTCAAGTGCCACTTTAAGACAGTTATCTTCATTTGTTTCCGTACTGGAAAAAAAAAAAAAGACAAAATCTGGTTCCCTTGGGGCTCATGTCTTCAGGTTATGTATGCCAGTCCTCCTTCTCCTCATGGCAAATGTCACCAACTTCTCGTCACTCCTCCTAACCGATTGAAGACATTGGCACAGAGCATGAGGCGAGATAGGGAAAGACGCAGTGAGCAATTTTATAATAAGGGCTGAGAGTTACTGGAGAAATTCACAAAATCTGCCTGCCAAATGGACATCCTTATAAATTCCTGGTCACCGTATATGGGACGAATAGCTGTTCACCAACATTCGTTCTGCCCTTCATCGTGCAGAGTTTGAGAAAGAGGAAATCAGCACTGACATCAGAGAGCTGACCTGGTACTCTTAAGTAGGCCTGAGTGCTGTGAGGCGTTGGCCTGGCACTCACAGCAAAGTCTTAATGTTCTCCTGTTGAGCAGGAACAACTTCACAGAACATCAACATCAAACGAGGCTACTCTGTGACCACGATGGGTCAAGACAAAAATATGATCACTCCATAATCATGGGTGAGCACAGACAAGACGTGAACATGGTGAGAGCCACAAAAATGACCAAACATCCTTTAACTTGGCTAATGTGAGTGACTGCTGCTTCTATACCAGTTACGGCTTCAGCCCGTGTTCATTTTCACTCCTCCTAGGTACAATTTACTAAAACACCCAATTATAAAATTACCCCTGCTTCCTGACAGCACCCAATTCAGAGCAAAGCCCTGCTTTCTTCGATTGTCTCTCAGATCTAACTCTAATCTCTCAAATCACCTGACTCAATCCCAAAACCTACAACAAGCCATGTCCAACACTATCTTCCTGAGAGGCCCCGTGACTCCCCGTGGAGTATGTTCTCCCCTGCTGCATGAATGATAAATAAGCCCAACTTGTTCAAACTACAGTTGTGTTCCTGGTGGTCTTGGGCATTAACAAGTTGTATCCTAGAAGATGCTTCCCCTATTGGCTTAAATGTGATTGCGTGATTAGTTCTTGCCAGAATCACATTCACTCACAGTGTCAGTGGACACAACATATGCCACTTCTGGGCTAAAGATTTTAAAGAGGCAATATGCCAACTCCATGCTGTTTCTACTTTCCCTGGCTGCATGAAAATAAACATGGGGAATGCCAGAATCACACAGTGGAAGAGAGACCACGTGGAGGGGAGCCGCCCATTAAATTGGAGCACTCAACATGAGCAAAGAGCATAGTCTTTCAGTTGTTATATATTTGGGGCTCTATCATAACAATAGCAGTTTAGGCTACACTAATGAATATAATCACCAAACCCAAATGGATCCCCAACACTACCTAACAATCTATTATATATTCTCCATCAACCCTGCTCGAGAAGGCTCTAGAAGAATGAAGTTATAGCTTTCTTTAGTCAAGTCTCCCACAGATGCTCCTCTCCACTGCTTCTCACTTCCAAGTTATAATATGGCTCATATTCCATATCCAAAATGGAAACCTTCAAACTGTGTTCCCTCATCTACTCACTAGCAAACTCATAAGCCTACCTATAGTTTGCAACGATCCACTCTGTCTTCACTCCAAGAACAACTATGGAAGTATTCCTCCCACTATCCAAAACCAGTCCTTCCACATGGGCTCTATCCCACTCGGCCTTCCCATTTTTTCTTCTCAGTCACTGTCTGTGCTCCTCAAGTTACCTCTCATCTCTTATGCTTCTTTATCCTGTATCTCTTTCAACTACATCCTTCCCATAAATATTTAAATATACTCCAGTACTTCTCCTTTTTGAAACACCCTCCCTCTGGCTACCACTCTATTTCTCAGCTCCATTTCATGGCAAAAGTTTCTGATCTCATTTATCTCTCACTGCTGTCATTCCTTTCCAGCTCACTTCCGAACTCTCTTCACTTAGGCTTTTGCCCCTACCTTTCCATTTCAACATCTCTTGTGCATGTCACCAACTACTTTATTTTGGCCAAATCTAGTGATTGCTTCTCTGTTCTCACCTTAGTTGACTTCTCAGGAGTATTCCATCTGGTTGTCTAGTCCCTTTGTTCTGAAATACTTTCTTCCCTTGGCTTTCTTGTTACCACACTTTCCTTTTTGTCCTCCTACATGACTGGCCACTTCTCAATCTCCTTTGAGATTTGTTGAAAAGACTCTTCTTTCCCCCATTGAATGGTCTGAGGGCATTTCTATATCTAGAGTTGAGAAGAAGATGATGAAAAACCAGCAAAGAAGAAGAGATATATCATACTCATAAAACACTTAATACCAGAATAATGTCAAATCTCTGCAAATTAAGCCACATAGTCAATGCAATTTCAATTGAAATCCTGAAAGAATGTTTTTCTGTGGAATTTTGCCAAGCTAGCTCTAAAATTTATGTGGAAGAGTAAAGATGAAAATCAAAAGGAAAGAATAAAGTGAAAGAAGCTCCCTCCAAGACTTTAAGACTTACAAACCATACAAAATAAGAAAGTTTGCCACCGGTACAGGAGTAGGTAAATTAATAGAGAAACCAAAACTAGCGCTATACACATACACAAACATCTAGAAACTTCACTGATATCCTAGAAATGACCCTGAAGATCTTTGGGGAAAGAATGAAATGTTTACAAATGATGCTGAAACAATTTCCTTTCCATGTTAAAAAAAAAATATATTAAGCTCACATCTTACAAAAATTCAATTCCAGATGGTAAAGCATTAAATGTAGGAGGTCAAGCTTTAAAACATATGTAGATAACATTAGCAAGATAGTAGAGTAAGAGGTAAGAGGTCCCCCACTCATACCCTCCCTCAGCAATAATAGTTTGGCAGCCATCCACAGACAAAAGAAGCTTTGTGAAAGCTTTGGGATCCAGGTCAGAGCTTGTGAAATGCTGGTGGAGGCTAACACCAAAGAAGGCTGCTTTGAGAAGGCAGGCATGCCCAGGTGTCAGGCTTGCCAACTGTGGTCCCATCTAGGAGACCCCAAAACCACCTCACCCCCCTGTAGATTGGTGGCCAACCTCAGTCCAAGTGGAGATCCATAAATAGCCCTGTAAACTGGTTCCAGCCTCTCTCAGCCAAAGTCCAGGAGTGATCCTACCCACCCAGGAGCCTGGAGGGAGATACACCTGTCCATGCTCCTAGAAGCAAGCCTGTGATTTGGTTTCAACCCCACTCAGATGCACTCTGGGGCCAGTACTGCCTGCCTAGAGACATATCGAGTGAGCGAGCAGAAACCCTTCCAGGGATCCAGTGGGAGCCCATACTCATCCATGTGCCTGGAAACAGGCCCACTTTCTGCAGACCCTGACATGGGTCCTTGTCTCAGCACCAGTCCTACATACCAGTCCTAGATGTAGTCCTGTCCTTCCAGTGATCAGACAAGATCCACACCTGCCTGAGCCCCTAGTCACAAGATCACCAAACATGGACCCCACTGCATATCCAGCAGTAGTCATGGAAACCAACTCCAACAACACTCAACTGTGGTCCAGAAGATAGTATCATCAGCTCAGGGATGCAACAGAAGGTCTTTATCTGCCAAAAACAGTCTATAAAGACTAGAAAAGGGTTTGCTCCTTCAAATGTACAGATACAATGCAGGACTACCCAGATTGCAAAGAATCAGACGTGACACCACCAAAAGAAACTAATTAATCCCCAGTAACAAACCTCAAAGAAATAGAGATGTATGAATTGCCTGAAAAAGTTTCAAAATAATCATTTTTTAAAAGCTCTGTGAGATGCAGAACACATATAGACAACTAAATAAAATCAGGGCGAAAAAAAGCATGAACAAATTGAGAATATTACTCAAGAAACAGAAACCATATGGGCACCAGGGTGGCTCAGTTGGCTGAGCATCCGACTTCAGCTCAGGTCATGATCTCACAGTTCATGGGTTCCAGCCCCGTGTCGGGCTCTGTGCTGAGAGCTTAGAGCCTGGAGCCTGCTTTGGATTCTGTGTCTCCCTCTCTCTCTGCCGCTCCCCCCCTCATGCTCTGTCTCTCTTGCTTTCAAAAAAAGAATAAACATTTAAAAAATTTTTAAAAAAGAAATAGAAACCATTAAAAAAACAGAAATTCTGGAGCTGAAGAATACAATGACAGAACTGAAAAATTCAATAGAGACTTTAGTAGTAGACCCAATCTTTTAGAAGGAAGAATCAGCAAATTCAAAAACAGGTTATTTTTGAAATTAGCCATTTAAAGTAACAAAAAGAAAAAAATGCAGAAAAGGATTAAAGAAAACATATGGGATGCCATGAAAAAAGAATGCACACATTATGGGAGTCCCAGAAGGAGAAGAGAGAGAGAAAAGAGCAGAAAGCTTATTTAAAGAAATAATGACTGAAAACTTCTCAAATCTTGGGAGAAATTTGGACATACAGCTTCATGAAGCTCATAGGACCCCATGCAGATCCACTAAAAAAAAAAACTGTTGGATCTTATAAACAAATTCAGAAAAGTTGCATGATTCAAAATCAGCACACAAAAATTAGTTGCATTTAAATACACTAACAATAAACTATCTGGAAAAAAATTAAGAAAATCTCATTTACAATAGCATAAAAATAAAATATTAGGAATAAATTTAATCAACGAAGCAAAAGATCTGTACATTGAAATCTGTAACATATTGATAAAAGAAATTGAAAAAGGCACAAATAAATGGAAAGCTATCCCATGCTCATGGATTGGAAGAATCAATATTGTTAAGATGTCCACACTACCCACAGCCATCTACATATCCAGTGCAATCCCTATAAAAATTCCAATGGCATTTTTCATAGAAATATCAAAAACAATCCTAAAATTCACATGAAACCACAAGAGACCCTGAATAGCCAAAGAATCTTGAGAAAGAAGACCAAAACTGGAGGCATTATACTTTCCTGATTTCAAGCTATACTACCAAACTATAATAATCGAAACAGCATGGTCCTGGCCTAACAATAGACATATAGACCAATAAAACAGCATAGAGAACCCAGAAGTAAACCCATGCATACATGGACAAGTAATCTTTGGCAATGGTACCAAGAACACACAATTAGGAAAGGACAGTTTCTTCAATAAATGATACTGGGGACATTAAATATCCAGAGACAAAGGATAAAATTGGACCCTTATAGTGCAACAAAAATTAACTCAAAATGAATTCAAGACTTAAATGTAAGGCCTAAAACTATAGTCCTAGAAGAAAACATAGGGGGAAATCTTCATGACATTAGTCTTAGCAATGATTTCTTGGATATGACACCAGAAGCACAAGCAACAAAAGAAAAAATAGAGAAATGGATCTCATCAAACTAAAAAGCTTTTGCACAGCAAAGGAAATAGTCAACAGAGTGAAAAGTCAACCTACAGAGTGGGAGGAAATATTTGCCAAACATACATCTGATAAGTTAATAGCCAACCTATAAAGGAACTCATACAATTTAAGAGCAAAACAAGTAACAACACAATTTAAAAATGGGCAAAACACTCAAATACACATTTCTCCAAAGACATACAAATGGCCAATGAAAAGATGTGCAGAATTCCTAATCATCAGGGAAATTCAAGTCAAAGGTGCAATGAGATATTGTCCCACACCTGTTAGAATGGCTATTATCAGAAAGGTGAAAGATGTAACAAGTGTTAGTTAAGATGTGGAGAAAAGGGAATCCTCGCACATTGTTGGTGGAAATGTAAATTAGTATAGCCACTATGGAAAACATTATGGAGGTTCCTCAAAAAAATAAAAATGGAACTACTATATGATCCAGCAATCCCACGTCTGCATATATATCCAAAGGAAATGAAACTGGTATCTTGAAGAGATATCTGCATTGCCACGTTTATTTCAGCAATATTTGCAAGAACCAAGTTATGGAAACAACCTAAGTGTCTATTTGTGATATGTTTGAACCTGGAGGACGTTATGCTAAGTGAAACAAGCCAGACACAGAAAGACAAATACTGCATAATCTCACTTATACATGGAATCTGATAAAAACGAACTCACAGAAGCAAAGAATAGAATAGTGGTTGCCAAGGGATAGGGCCGGGGGAAATGGAGAAATGTTGGTCAAAAGTTACAAACTTTCCTTTATAAGATGAATAAATTGTGGAGATCTAATGTACAGTACAGTAACTATACTTAATAATACTGTATTTTATATCTGAAATTTACTAAGGAACTGGATCTTAAGTGTTCTCACTGCACACACAAAAAATTGGTAACTATTGGAGGTGATGGATGTTTCACTTAGCTTGATTGTGGTAATTATTTCATAATGTACACATATATCAAATCATCTCATTGTACACTTCAAATATATACAAATTTTATTTGGCAATTTTACCTTAAAAAGCTGGAAGAATAAAAATAATAAAAACGTATAGAAGGAAACACAGGAGACTATTTTTTAAATATTTTTTGATGTTTATTTATTTGTGAGAGAGAGAGAGAGCATGAACGGGGAAGGACAGAGAGGGAGACACAGAATTCAAAGAAGCAGGCTCCAGGTTCTGAGCTGTCAGCACAGAGCCCGACGCGGGGCTGGAACTCACGGACCATGAGATCATGACCTGAGCCAAAGTCAGACACTTAACTGACTGAGCCACCCAGGCACCCCAGGACCCTAGGGAAGGTAAGAATTTGTTAAAATCACACACACACACACACACACACACACACACACCATAAAATAGAACATTGAAAAATTCAGCTACTTTAATGTTGATTATTTTTGGTCATCAAAACAACCATGATAAAGAAAGTGAAAAAGTAAGATATAAACTAAAAAATATCTTTATTAGTATCCAAAATATGTAAAGAATTACAAAATCAATGACATAAAAATAAATAAAAGTTTTTAAATGAGCACAAACCAGATACTCCACAAAAGAGAGAGTGAGCATGTCCAATAATCATGAAACCCACTGAACCTCACTAATAATCATGGAAATGCAAAATAAGCTCAAAATGAGAGAGCATTTTATCTCCACTATATGAGCAAAAATTTAAAAGTCTGGGGGCTCCTGGGTGGCTCAGTTGGTTAAGCATCCAACTCTTAATTTCAGTTCAGGTCATGATCTTGTGGTTATGGGATTGAGCCCCTGCTTGGAATTCTCTAGAAATAAATAAATAGATAGATGATTGATAGATAGATAGATAGATAGATAGATAGATGATAGATAGATAGATGATAGATAGATAGATAGATAGATAGATACAGATAGGTAGATAAAGAAAGAAAGAAAGAAAAAGTCTGACAATCGCAATTATGGGTAACCAGACATGTTCACAGAGTACAACCTGGCAATTCAATTCCTAAGTATACACCTTAGAAAAATTCCTGACCATGTTAACCCAAAGGCATGTATGAGAGGGTTCATAAACAAGAAAATTTGTAAACAACCATCCACCCACGTCATTTTTAGATTTCAACCTTAACTTATTTCTTCTTAAAGAGGTCTCACCTAACCTGTCCCCTCCGTCCTCTTGTATTTGTATGAAGTCCTCTGTTATCTTGAACCTATATATGTATGCAATAATTTCTTTAACATTTGCCTACTCCACTAGATGCTAACTAAGCTCCATGAGGAGAGCAACAATGGACTTAAAGTATAAGGAAAATGATTACCAAAGATCTGAGATGTAAGAAGATAGGGTGGGCGTATGTTAAACATGAGATCAATCTAAACACACATTATATAAAATAACAATGATGATAACTGAATTCACAGTGCAAAAAAAGGAGGATGGAAAAGAAATACAAAATACTGGTAAAGAGTGGCATAAACGTTTACATGTATAAATAAAAGGGGGAAATATGGGTCTGATTGTATCAACATGGCAAAATCATTAACCTTTGTGAGCTTCAGTTCGTTTATGGGTAAGCACTCAACAAATGTTGAAAAAAACACAACCTGTAAAATGGCAGAGCTATGCTTTCCAGATCGGATGTTCTATGCCTTCTTAAATGAGACTGAATAGTTAGAAATGCTTATCTCTTGGACAGTCAGCCTCAAGATTTTCAAACCCTTTTTATAGCAAAAATTCTTTCCAATATCCTTTTCTCAAAGTGTCTATACAAGCACGGAAAAGACCCTGTAAGGAGAAAACATGTGGAGAAGTATTAGCATGAAAAAAGCATCACATCTTTCAAAATTAAAATCTGTTCAAATTTTAAAAGCAGTTTTTTCCATCCTTAAGTAATTACCAAAGTCTCTCTGGAATGAACAGTGGTAATTCTGGAAGTCAGCACCTACTGCATTGACCCTTGCAAATCACTTCTCTCCCATCTTATTTTCAACGGCAGGACACTAAGCAAGCGTATCCCCAGGTCGGAAGCCTCAGAATACTTAGTACTTTCTGTACTCTGTGGTTAGAGACGATTATACTGTTACTGTGTCTGACAAATATAACCCAGCAGGTATGACACCACTTGGAGAGGAACATTTTTGAAGGATTTATGTCATAAGAAAACACACTAACCAATACAGCCGAACAGATGGATCCTGATCACAGATTCAGAAAGGTTGAACACAGCAAGTAGTGAAGATTGATACCTATCTACAAAGCAGCAATCTGGGCTTAGAGAACAGCAGGCTGCCACAGATATGTGGCATATTTATTGAAGCATTAAAAGAGTTTCACAGTCCTCCTAATTATTATACTTACCTCTGGTTACATAGAGCTAGTCTATAGTGAGTTTTCCACTGATTTATTTAACTCTTAAATACCATAAACTTCCAAGCAATACCTATGTTCATGCAGAGGCGATACATTTTCTGCCGTGCTATTAAAGATTGTTTGCACTTTAGAAATGTCAGTGATATTTGCACTTCTAAACACTGTGTTTTATGCCATTTTAAAGGTGCAGTTGTTAGAGCCAAAACTATTCATGTTTTAAAAGCCTCTCTCCTATCAATGGCTCAGGGTCAAAAGACACAAAAAAATCTCTGTTTCATCTTAAGTCTGTTCAAATGTGTCATATAAAAGAATGTCAGGAAGAAAATAAATCCTGGAAGATTTGCCTGCTTTGCAAAATGAAAGGAGCCTTAGATTCATCTCAATTCCCATTTATAGTTTGGAAAAGTGTTTCTCGACTAACAAGTTTCAACACATCACTGAAATCACTCCATTCACTCTACTTAGCCAAACACTGAAGATAAGCCAAGCCACTGGAGCCCAGCCTCTTATTCGTGCTTACTGTATTTCACTAACTAAGCTAATTAAAAACAATTACTCATTCATTCAATATTTTTGGAGCAGTTATTCAGTGCCAAACATAGCATTAAGCACTGGGGAGAGAGCTATGAAGAGGGGCAAGGCCCCAGCACCCACAAAGCTCACAGTCTACTGGTTAAGGTAAACATTAAACAGAAATGTTAAGTGAGATTCAGGCTAAAAAACAAATCAAGATTATTTTGAGAGTATATAATAGGGAGGTTTGACTGGCCTGAGGGGTCAGAGAAGGCCTCCTCAATGAAGTGGCATTTGAATTGGAGAGCTCATGAAAAAAACAGGCCTCAGTCACATTTAGAGAAGCCACTGGCCTTGTTTCCAATAAATCTGCAAACTACTCTCATCCTCGACTGTAAGATCTCCCCCTTGTAGCTGTTCCAGCTATTAAAGCACCGATTGGGGGGCCTGGGTGGCTCAGCCGGCTAAGCATCCAGCTCTTGATTTTGACTCAAGTCATGTTATCACAGTTCGTGGGATCAAGCCCCACGGCGGGCTCTGCACTGACAACGTGGAGCCTGCTTGAGATTTTCTCTCTCCCCCTCTCTTTCTGTCCCTTCACCCCCCACTCTCTCAATATAAATAAATAAGCATTTTTTTAAAAACCACTAGCTTATTTAGAAGAGAACATAACAGATTTCTTCTATCCCCCAGGTAAGATGCCGTGACTCACCAAATGATGATTTGTATCTTTAACTGACAGGTCCGTTTCTTCTCCCATGTGACCTATCTTATTTTTGCTGTGAGAAATGGAGCTAAATTTAACCCAGGGAGAAGGTGACATATTGGCCCAGGCAAACAAAGGAGCCAAAATGTCTGGAGTTCCAAAGCCAGGGGGTCAAGTGCAATGCAGCAAGATGCAGACACGCTCTGGGACAAGCCATTCTCCTCAAGCCTTCACACTCACCAGGAAAGGTCTTTGAGCTGACGAAAGTAGAAGGACAATTTAGAATGGAAAGCCGAAGATTTGTCACCACTCTTCGCAGAGCTGGGGCCGGCGAAGGAGAGAAGTATGAGCCTTGAAGAGATGTACCACCCCAGTGTGACAGGAAGTCAGGCCCATGGGTGACATAGGCAATTTCTGCATCTCGAAAATTTCCGTGGGTTCCCAGTGGGGGCATAAAAGTCGGCAGAGTGAGCTAGTGAGTATGCCCATTGTCCCAGGACTATGATGTAAGAACAGGCAACAAAGGGTATAGTGACGAGCGTGGCTCTGCCCATCCCACCACCCAAGACCCATTCTCTGGAATCAGGAGAAGGTGTGGTTGTGTCATAGTCGTGTGCCACGGTGAGAGTTATCATTAGCGGTTTCAACCATGCAGACAACTGCAGAAGAGACATGCGGGATCCAATCAGATGTCATTACACTATAAGAATGGTGGCTCAGATGGGATCAAACAGAATCCTGAATTCATTCAGGTAGTAGGCATTCATTCAAGGAAGTCAGTTATGAACTTGGGTGAGCGGGAGGTTTGAAGACTGTATCTATTCAAATTAGGTAACGACGATGGAAGAATGATGTAAGGGTGTAACTTGAACTTATAAGAACAACCCCAGCTGGAGGATGTGGATCTCGAGTTCCCTCTGGCCACAGTGATTTAGAAAGGAGCCCAGTTTACACAACTGCACACAAACAGGACGTTGTGGAACGTTGTGGCTCTCGGTACTGAGTCCCACTCCTACATGCCGCACGTGATCTCTGAGTTGCACGTGATCTCAGTTCACTTGTTATGGCAAGCACAGCTTACCTGGCCTGAGGGGGTGCCCTGCTCCCCTTAGGACTAAGTCTATTTAAAATCTTAGGGAGGTTTGTAATAAAATGTAGAGCTAATGAAGTGAATCACACCCATAGTATTAATACCAATATGTGAAGTTCAGAATAATGTGCACTTGGTATTTAGTTGTGCTTGTGATGTGGCAGGGAATGGGGCATATTTTAGAATGACAGTTTAAACAGAGAACAGACTCCAATTTTAAAATTTCATTCATTTGTGACTTTTATTAAAGTATGTAAGTTGCTTTGATTGTATTTATTTCTTGATGTACTGGAATGTTTAACAGAACTTGACATTCTTTATATTTACAAATATATACTTATGAAATATATAAAAGTTGTTCAAGCAGTTAGTAAGTTTTTGCTTGGTGGGATCATAAATTCACCCAGTCAGGCATTTGAAGTACTTAAAAAGAAAACCAGATATATTAGACTTAAATACACACTTTGAAATGCTAAAGAGAATTGAGGCACCTAATTTCAGAATTATTCACCCAATTAAGCAGAATTTAGCCTATTCGGCCTGAGTTGATCCAACATTAATCGAAGGCTTCTTGCAAATGATTTTTTAAAATATACTAGATTTGTGGAATTGACTGATATTTTTATTTTTAAATTATTTTTAATATAATTTATTGTCAAGTTGGCTAACATACAGTGTACATGATGTGCTCCTGGTTTTGGGGGTAGATTTTCCGTGATTCATCGCTTACATACAACACCTAGTAGCTCATCCCAACAAGTGCCCTCCTCCATGCCCATCACCCACTTTCCCCTCTCCCCCAGCCCCCATCAACCCTCAGTTTGTTCTCTGTACCCAAGAGTCTCTTATGGCTTGCCTCCCTCTTTCTCTGTAACTTTTTTTTTCCCCTTCCCCTCCCCCATGGTCTTCTGTTAAGTTTCTCAAGATCCACCAATGAGTGAAAACATAGGATATCTTTCTTTGACTGACTTATTTCACTCAGCATAATACCCTCCAGTTCCATCCACGTTGCTGCAAATGGCAGGATTTCATTCTTTCTCATTGCCAAGTAGTATTCCGTTGTGTATATAAACCCCATCTTCTTTATCCATTCGTCACTTGATGGACATTTAGGCTCTTTCCAAAATTTGGCTATTGTTGAAAGCGCTGCCATAAACATTGGGGTACATGTGCCCCTATGAATCAGCACTCCTGGATCCTTTGGATAACTTCCTAGTATTGCTAGGGTAGTAGTAGCAGGGCAGTTCTGGTTTTAATTTATTTTATTTTTAATTTTTTGAGGAACGTCCACACTGTTTTGCAGAGCGGCTGCACCAGTTTGCATTCCCACCAACAGTGCAAGAGGGTTCCCGTTTCTCCATATCCTCGCCAACATCTGTTGTTTCCTGAGTTGTTAATTTTAGCCACTCTGACCGGTGTGAGGTGGTATCTCAGTGCGGCTTTGATTTGTATTTCCCTGATGAGGAGCGACATTGAGCATCTTTTCATGTGCCTGTTGGCCACCCGGATGTCTTCTTTAGAGAAGTCCATTCATGTCTTCTGCCCATTTCTTCACTGGATTATTTGCTTCTCGGGTGTGGAGTTTGGTGAGCTCTTTATAGATTTTGGATACTAGCCCCTTATCCGATATGTCATTTGCAAATATCTTTTCCCATTCCGTCGGTTGTCTTTTAGTTTTGTTGATTGTTTCCTTTGCAGTGCAGAAGATTTTTATCTTCATGAGGTCCCAATAGTTCATTGTTGCTTTTCATTCCCTTGGCTTTGGAGATGTGTCGAGCAAGAAATTACTGCGGCTGAGGTCAAAGAGGTTGTTGCCTGTTTTCTCCTCTAAGGTTTTGATGGTTTCCTGTCTCCCATTCAGGTCCTTCGTCCATTTTGAGTTTATTTGTGTGTCTGGTGTAAGAAAGTGGTCCAGGTTCATTCTTCTGCATGTTGCTGTCCAGGTCGCCTAGCACCACGTGTTAAAGAGACTGTCTTTATTCCATTGGATACTCTTTCCTGCTTTGTCAAAGGTTACCTGGTCCTACATTTGTGGGTCCACTTCTGGGTTCTCTATTCTATTCCACTGGTCTATGTGTCTGTTTTTGTACCAGTACCATACCGTCTTGATGATTACAGCTTCGTAGTAGAGGCTAAAGTCCAGAACTGTGATGCCTCCCATGTTGGTTTTCTTTTTCAACGTTACTTTGGCTATCTGGGGTCTTTTGTGGTTCCATACAAATTTTGACTAATATTTTTTTTTAATTTTTTTTTTAATGTTTGTTTATTTTTGAGAGAGAGAAAGAGAGACAGACAGACAAACAGACCATGAGTGGGGGAGGGGCAGAAAGAGAGGGAGACACAAAATCTGAAGCAGGCTCCAGGCTCCGAGCTGCCAGCACAGAGCCCGATGCGGGGCTCGAACCCACGAACCGTGAGGTCATGACCTGAGCCAAAGTCGGACGCTTAACCAACTGAGCCACCCAGGCACCCCTTGACTAATATTTTTAAATTGAATTTAAAGGCCAGGTGAAAATTACTTTTTAATTTATACTTTTAATAAGTTAATATAAAACCAAGTAACTGTAAATAGTGTTTCCTGCACACAAAAGGTCCCTCTTCAACAGTAAAAAATTCAGTGATGGAACCTAGTCATTCTCCCACAGACCATCTCAGATGTGATCTCAAGGAGCACTGTGTATTTCCTGTATCGAGAACCAGGCTAGTAGCGGTAGAAACTGAAGCCTGGCCACTCAAGATGCCATTCACAACATCATCTCCCTCATTTATCTCCCATGACTGAGGTGGAAAACCCAGAAGGTCCCTTTCCCTGCCTTCTTCACAACAAGTGGTAGCCTGTGACTCGTTTCTGCTAAGAGCAAGTTTTTGAGGACCTTCACTTCTCCTGATAAAAGAGGCACATACAAGTGGTGAATACTGGTTACTGATGGTTCTTCCCTCCTTTCTGCCTTGGAACGTTTGTATGATGTCAGGATATGCCGCAGCCATTTTGTGACCATGAGGTACAAAGCACAAAATTGAAAAGCCACCATGCAAAGAAAGGCAGAGCAGAAGGATAGCAAGAGCCTGGGTCATTAAACTATCTGAACAACTTTGAGGCCGCTTGGATCTGGATTTTCTTATTACTAAATAATAAATAGTCTTGGGTTTTAAGGCACTGTTAGTTGATTTTCTGTTACTTTCAGGCAGAAGCTTTCCTAATGGTTGGTTATACCAGAAATCAACTGGAGTAGGAGGATTTCACAGGATCAAGACAGAAAAGGTTCAAGAAGAGAGCCTTTTGAGACACTCTCTTCAAAGATGCCATGTAACAGCTGCATAAAGCCAAGTCCCCACAAACATCACCACGCACAGAAGCTTTAAAGAAACTGCGAGGAAATGGAGGCAAGACAGAAACAGTGAGATGTTTTAAATCTGAATGTGGCTGAATTATTAATTTGTATTAACTAGACATCCCAAATTTGGACTGAGTTTACCTAGAAGCAACTAGATTAAGGTTTTTATTGCTACTCTTACGGTTGTTGTTTGCTGCTATTTTCTATTACTAGACTAGGCATTGGAGAAAGACAATGAATTCACTAACAGAAAAATGAAGTAATCTACGTTTTCGTATATTTAAGCCTGTGGCTATGAAATTCACACGTCTATATCTCCTCTCTAGTTGCTCAGATCTTAGGGGGCTACCTGCCATCAAACAGGAGAGACGAATTGGTAGATGAGTATGCTTACAAAAGATGTCGACCATACTACATTAAATTGACACATAAACTGAGTCCTTACTATATGCCTGGCTCCGCTCAAGTTCGCTTTTGCGAATTTAAGTACCTTCTAATATTTAAAGTAAACAGTTGAGTTTGCAAGCTTGGATGATACAAACCGCAAAAGATAAGCATGTACCTGAACTAAAGATTTCCCAATGCTATCAGAAGGCTGACATCTCTGAAAAGAAGTCAAGCATCGGTCCAAAAAGAAGATGAAAAACAGATGTTCTCCTTTCTCTCTTTTCTATTGCTGGAATTGTAAAAATTTTGCCTCTTTTCATATTGATCTCACCTATGATTTCTTAGATGCCTGAAGAGAAGATTAAATGTTGAAATGTCTCTTCTCATGATCCAGCTGAACCCAATGAACTTTTCTGCCAATGTTCTGTGATACTCCCTTGGAATATAAGAAAAGCACTTCAGATGATAAAAAGGTATTTCAGATGTTGTGGGAGTGGGAGGCAGGGGAAGCCAATTCAACCAAATCTGATTTACTAAAAGGGCAAGGAAGATAGAAGCCCAAAAGTCTAGCCCAATGAGGCCTTATTGTTTTTAAATTGCACTAAAAGGAAAGTATCTGACTTAATCATTCTCATCAATATCATCAACTAAGAGAGGAAGCATGAAAGTGTGTCTATTGATTTTGCTTTGGCTTTATAAGCAAATCGCACACTGTTGTTTACCTAAGCATTTCCAAAACTACAGAGTAAGCAAAATGGAATCTAAACCATTTTACATTTGGGTTCAGTTCATTCCTTAACTTTGATAAGAGTATACTGTATTTTTGCTTCTGCCAGAAATTCAGTCAAGAGCAGGTCAGTAAATAGAGCAGACACGAGCAATGAACGGATGCAGATTATTGCAAAAATAAAGAAATGGCTACTTCCAGTTGTTTCCAAGCACTTTATGTAGCCTGGTGTGGATTAAGGCACCATGCAGTCTTCAGTTGGACCCTTACTGCTCGCGTGTTTTCTTATCAGACATCACTTCTGGCCCACGCTGCCCATCTTTTGCAGGAGCTCACTCCAATCCATCCACGTTTCCCACCTATTGTTCCAGCAACAGATGGAGTACTGTGTCTCCTGTGGGAACGGAGGTTGCCTTGCCTTTCACTGCACAGCCTTACGTGTGCGTCAAACTAATTTGCAGTCCGTCCGCACCCACAACTCCTCGAGGTGACTGTCAGTATCCGCAAGCCCTCGGCAGAGAGTTGCGCCCTCGGGGGAGAAATGGGCTTTTTAATAAACAGCATCTTTCAACCTCCTTTTAATAATTTTCCCTACATCGTGTTTATCTCTCAAATCACCCTTTAGCATTTTAAAGTACACGTAAAATGTATGTATGGCCAAACTTCTTTTACTCTATCCTAGAGAATAAAAAGGGTAATGTGGGGAGGGCCTGCTGACAGTAAATATACATTTAGTAGATGGATGGAAATACAGAGGTATAGATGTATTTTACATCACGTATATGTATCTAGATCCCTATATACAGATAGAGTGAGAAAAATTAACAACTGACATACGCATCTACTGTACTTTATATCTTAAAAACATCTCTCACATGTATTATTCATTCATTCATTCATTCAAAGTATGTATTGATAACCTATTATGCCAGGCACTGTTATTTATAAATGAGATGAATAAGTAAACAAAAAACGTTCAGAGATCCTTATCCTTGTAAAGCCCAGCAAAGGGAGACATACAATATTTTAATCATCATAAATGATTACGTCCCAGTCTATACCTGCTGTCCTGGTATACTTTAATCACACCTACTTCCACTCTCAAAAATGTCTCAGTTGGTACAAAATTATACGGCCAGAGTAATAACAAGTATGTATATATTGAACAATGAAGAGTGCTCTGGAAAAGAAAAAAGAGAGCACAGTAAGGAGGGCTGAAATGTGACAAAGTTGCCATTTTAAATAGGATGGGCACAGTAGGCAGCATTTGGGACGCCTATGTGGCTCAGTTGGTTAATCGTCCAACGCCGGCTCAGGTCATGATCTCATGGTTCGTGGGTTCGAGCCCTGCATGGGGCTCTGTGCTGACAGCTCAGAGCCTGGAGCCTGCTTCCGATTCTGTGTCTCCCTCTCTCTCTGCCCCTCCCCCACCCTCTCAAAAATAAACATTAAAAAGTTAAAAAAAAAAGAAAGTGGCAGGCATTTGAACAGAGACTTGAAGGAAATGTGGGCATTAGCCATGTAGCTCTCTGCCCAAATAGCGTTCCTGAAGGAGGCAAAAAAAACCCCGAAAACCTCTGAATTGGGATTGTACCTAGTGTGATTGAAGAATATCAAGAAAACCAGTGAGGCTGAAGCAGAGTCAATGACAGCCATGGATGAGGAGACGAGATCAGCAAGGTAATGTGGGTGGGCGGACCACGGACGGGCACGTAGGCCAATATTAGGACTTTGGCTTTAATTCCGAGTGAATTATTGAGGCCCTGCAGGATTTGGACCAGAACAGTAAGCCTCACTGAGATTGAACTTGCTTTTAGCAGGACCACTCTTGTTGCTTCATGCAGAATGGAGTTGGCAGGCCGAGTGGAAAGGGCGGAACAGGAAGACCAGTGGGTCTGCTATTCCGCTAATCCGGAAAAGAAATACTGGTGGTCGGACCAGAGTGGGAGCAGTGAAGACAGTGAGAAATAGTTGGATTCAGGGCATGTTTTGAAGGTAGAGCTATTTTAATTGAATATTCACAATAACTCTGAGATGTAGCCGAGAAAGATATCATTATTCCCATTTTACAGATGAAGAAACTGGAACCCGGAGGAGGTGGAGCTTGCCTAAGTTTACACAACGAATTGAATGGAAGAAAGAGCATAGAAACGAAGTCTCGTGTTAGTTTCAAACTTTATGTATGTTACGCGATGATCTACAAACATAGCACAGAATGTATAATGAGCATGCATTTTCCTCATCCCAGTCCCCAAAAGAGTCCTCTCCAGCACAAAAGGGTGAAAATGCCTTTATCGGCATCGGCTTGGGGTTCTCTCCAGGGCACAGGTTAAGGATTATGTCCACTCTAAGCTGTGACAACTTTGAAACGTCTAAATGACTGGCGCGTATATGGACATGGCTTAACACCCTCGAAAGGAGCAGAATTATATAGTGGGATGTGGAAATGGATAGATAGATTTGGGTTTCAATCCTACCCGGACACGTATGAGCTGTGAATTCAGCCCAAGTTGCCCAGTGTAGGCCTCCCGAGGTTGTTCAGAACATTAAATAAGAGAAAGTCTAAAAAACACACCAAGTATGTGTTCATGTGCTGATCCCACTGTGCCTGAAATTCTCCTCCTCCAGATATTTATCTAATCATCTTCTATTGGCTCAACTGGTACCTCCTCGGAGAGCCTTTCCTCGAGCACCCAGCTTCACTTTCTTAGGGACACTTCCCACTATAAGAAATTAAATTAATATTGAGTCATGCCTTTAGTCTCTCTTACCAACTAGAAAGTAAGTTCCGTGATGGCAGGGGTTATTTTTTTCATTATCATATTCCCAATAACTAGAACAGTGCCTTGTACACAATGGGCCTCAGACTATTTGAGGAAGAAATGTTTCCCTCTTCTGCTCACTCCTTCAGTCATTAAGAGATCCTGGTCTCCTTTCGATGCTCTGGGCTCTTTCCATTTCAAGGGCTTTGCATCCAGAGTTCTCTGCTTGGCACGCTCTTCCTCCCACTCTGTATCTATTGAACCTCTACTCATTTTTCCAATCTTGGCCTAAATGGACATTGCCTTAGAGTAGGCTTCCCTGATCCTGGACTAGGTCAATTCTCCTTATTATAAGCTCTAAGAGCACAATGTACTTTTCCTTCCCAGCACTTAGCACAGTTTTTAATTGTTTATTTACTTGGGTGATTAATTATTTAAGATCTGTTCCCACCATTGGAACATAAGCTCTACGAGTTCATTGCTGTTTATATCTAGCGCCTAACACAGAGCAGACACTCAATATGTATACACAAAATGGAAAAAGGAAGAAAAGCATGCATGTGCAGGAAACTCAGCAACACTGTAGAACATTGGCTTGTTTATTAAAAACCCAAAGGATCGTGGGGTGCCTGGGTGGCTCAGTCGGTTGGGCGACCGACTTCAGCTCAGCTCATGACCTCACGGTCAGTGAGTTCGAGCCCCGCGTCGGGCTCTGTGCTGTCAGCTCAGAGCCTGGAGCCTGCTGCGGATTCTATGTCTCCCTCTCTCTCTGCCCCTCCCCTACTCATGCTCTGTCTCTCCAAAAATGAATAGACGTTAAAAAAAGTTTTTTTTAACAAAAAAATAAAAACCCAAAGGATTGGTTTTGGAGAAAAGGGGATCCATTTCAGGAAAATTATAAATGTGAGAATATAAATTAGGGCCATGATTCCCCTCCTACAAGCAGGAGGGGTTCACTGACAAGAAGGCAAAGGTGTTCCAGTCCCATGAGTAAGTAGCTAATCCAAAGGGCATTTCAACACACTGTCCAATGGGCACACAAGCAATTTCCCCTGCAATTGTTTTTTTTTTTTTCCTGTGGATCCTATTTTCTTTCAAAAAAAAAAAAAATCAACCAAGAGGGCTTGCACTCTCTATGTAACTTCTTATAAACAAGTATGTGGTTCATTGACTCCAACTCTGAAAACGGTTCCAATTGCACTGTGAGACTGCAGTGAGCGTAACAGCTAACTAGAGAGCTATGCCGGCAGCACAAGAGCAAACTCTATTAAGAATTGGAATCTTTGAGTCCTGGGTCTTCTGTATAATGCCTTCTATGATTCAGTAGGAGAGGATATGAAGAACTACATAGTTCACTTGACATTTATGTGTGCACTTGACATTTGTGAGTATACTTGACATTTAAGATTAAAATCTGGCCCGTAGCACTAAAGTGACTTAAAAATGAGAGATACTGAAAGAGGGGAGCATTTTTCCTAAGGAAGGAAGGAGTCAACACAAACTTTATAATCCAAATGCCTGTTCTCTTTAGAAGACAACAGAACTCAGTGTTTGCTAGATTTTGCTCTCCATGGACAACAGCGATGGAGGCAACGTATATCCATTTTGTCTGGGTTAGGTGATTTGTTGTCCTTGTTAGAGAGTAAAAAACAAAACTACTGGGTAACTCATACCTACGTACATAAGTCAAGTGTACCAAATCATCCTATCTCCTTTAAGCATCACAGGCCCCCTAATCTATAACTCACCCGCTCCCCAATTCTTCTCCTCTAACCCACAGGATCCTATGGCATCCTAGCACAGTGGAGAATATCAAGGAGACCAAAGGAAGACATTAAGAAATCAGAAACTGTAGAGGAGGCAATGATTTGGACAGCCGTTCCCCGCTTACAAGGTTGGATGACTGATCTGCTTTATCACTCTGATTTTTACAGCTTATTAACAAATCAAGCTAGTCAATTGAGTTTATTTCTTGTCCCTTAGACTAGGGCAAAACAAACTACAAACTACCAACAGGACAAACGTGGCCCTCCAGCTTTTTTTGTAATAAATTTTATTGGAACATGGCCAGGCCCACCCATTTATGCAGTATCTATGGCTGCTTTTAGGGTACAATGGCAGAGTTGAGTAGGTCTCCCCCACTATCCAAAAGTAGAGCGCTCCTATAAAAACTTTTATAGGGGCGCCTGGGTGGCTCAGTTGGTTGAGAGACCGACTTTGGCTCAGGTCGTGATCTCATGGTTTTTGAGTTCGAGCCCCACGTCGGGCTCTGTGCTGACAGCTCGGAGCCTGGAGCCTGCTTCGGATTCTGTGTCTCCCTCTCTCTCTGCCCCTCCCTCACTCATGCTCTGTCTCTCTCTGTCTCAGAAATAAATAAACATTAAAAAAAATTAAAAAAAAAAACTTTTATAAACCAACGTGGCATAAAGCAAAGAAGCAATTACTATTAATTTATACGGAAACACTTTTGAGCGTTCCCAGACCCCCCCCAAAATAACTTCTTTTGGGCTTTTCTGATACCTTAGGACACATCTTGCTTACAGACGCACAAAATAAACCCAGCTAAAGCACAGGTGCTCACAGACCCTGTTGGAGCTCTGGTGCCCGGATGCTGAGATGCTAAGTTCCTGGGGAAAGAGGTGGGAGGCGCCACTCTCGCTGCTCAGGGTGCACACTGCCTAACAGCTCACTCACTAGCTGCAAAACAAATGCTCAGTGCTCTTTTTGCTTTTACCCTTTTTTCCTAAAAGCCAACTTCCCCTTCGAATTTCTTTCAGTTAGCGAAAACAGCTACTAACATAGTATCTAAGTGGCTTAATGGGAACTTTCAAAAAGCAGGGGATAGCTATAATTGGAACAGAGACCATCTATCTGTCCCACAATGCCTAAAATGTTCACTATCCTTTTCTTTACAAAAATTTTACTGACCCTTCATCTTCGACTATGGTTAGCTGACAACCGGAAAAAAAAAAACCTGGGCCATTTAGAATATTAAAAATTGTGTTAATAAATGAAATATAGTAATGTCTTCTCTCTGCTGGCCAGTCTTTCAACAACCAAAAGCCTTTAACCTTTAAGCAATGAGTTGTTTTTATTTTTGCTTCCAATCATTACAAAATCTCACCAGATTGCCGTCGTTCCACTCTAAAATGTATTCCACATTAAACAGAAGATACTGGGCATAATTTAATAATGTAGTGTAACAGAATAAGCCTGAGCTCTGGAGTCCAACCAGAGACTCGGCAGGATTTGTGCTAATTCCATTAACAAATAGCCAAAAGGGCATTTAGATAAGGCCTGTCAGATGGTTCCCTTTTGTATTCCTCTGTTTTGAACAAGAGGTCAACACACGTAAGAGGTCTTACGTGTTCCCAAGACCTCGTCAGCCATGGGTCCTTTCTGCAAAAGGAAAAATTGAGGTCACATCCTCCATTGGGTGGCAATTTGCTGACCTAACCTGCTGACCTTTCTCTGGGTCTTCGACGCTCACCAGCACTGTTTTAATCTAGATCAAAGTCCCCGGCACCTAATAAAAGCCAATCAACATCAAACCTAGAAGTACTGCTCTGCTCTGAGCATAGTAGGCCGGAAACAGAAATTGCAGGAGACATTACAAGGAACTAAAGAGTGAGTATAAACTAACAGCAAGACTTTACCAATTTACTTAAACGACTCGGGTAATGACTCTCTTACAACAAGGAAACATCTAGAGTGTGGCTACTTACTGTAGGAATTGGAAGGGTCAGGAGATAGAGTTTTGCCTCATTGAGCTGTTGCAAATGATGATAAATGAGATTTTTTTCACTTTGCCACGGAAGGGAGATCCTTTACTCCTAGATCTCCTGAAGCAGTTTGAATTAATGGCCCTGGAACATTTGAAAAAGACTTTCCGATTTTTCTCTCCTGTTTTGTTTCTGTTCTTAGCTTTGTCTGGGGAGAGAGCAAGTTGTGGTCAAGGTGCATCTGTGTGCTGACTTGAGCATTTTAGAAGGTATTTGGTTTCTCTGTCATCTATGCAAAACCAATGAAAACATAAGCTACTCTAGTAATTTCGTGGTTCTCCTGAAAAAACAAAAAACAAATGCTTTCCTACAAAAAGATGCCATAGATCCACCAGGCTCCATAGCTATTTTTCTTTAATTTTTTTTAATGTGTATTTATCTTTGAGGAAACAGAGAGAGACAGAACATGAGCAGAGGAGGAGCAGAGAGAGAGGGAGCCACAGAATCCGAAGCAGGCTCCAGGCTGTGAGTTGTCAGCACAGAGCCCGACGCGGGGCTCGAACCCACGAACCGTGAGATCATGACCCACGAGATCATGACGTGGGCCCAAGTCGGACGCTTAACCGACTGAGCTATCCAGGCGCCCCAGGCTCCCTAGCTATTGACATGATATTCATTACCCACTCAACCACACTAGACCCCCAAATTTGCTGCCTCAGAGGCTGAACCGGGATCCCTTCCTTTGGAACCTTTCACCAGGCTTCCCATAATCAAGAGGCAGTTGTCCCCTCTTCTCTGCCACAAAACATCCAGGGTCATCTGGAGGAGGCAATCCTGTTTGAGTCACGGCAGCCTACTACAGACCCACTTGGCTTGGTCCTGAGGAACACTTGGAATTGAAAAAGCTAACAATCGCGCCCCTGTGCTTCACAGGGCGATTCCCTAGGGACCCTGGCTCTATCTCAGCTCCTATAGAACTGATATTTTTTTTTAATGTTTATTTATTTATTTGGGGTGGGGCAGAGAGAGAAGGAGAGAGAGAATCCCCAGCAGGCTCCATGCTATCGGCACAGAGCCCAAGCTGGGGCTCGATCTCACCAACCATGAGATCATGACCTGAGCAAAGATCAAGAGGCAGACACTTGACCCACTGCGCCACCCAGGCACCCCATGGAATTAGCTGATGCATTCATGCAGAAGCCATGAGAACCATGTTTTCCAGAGGATGAGCCTGGAAAACGTTTTACTACACTTTCTCCCTGGTAGGCAGTATGCGTACTGGTTTTCTTTAGGCAAGTGGGTTCTGGAACCCAGAAGGCACTATTCAAATTGTAATCTGTGCGAGTGGTGTCTCCTTGCACAACTTACACAACCATACTGAGCTAGGTAGAAAATGGTCCCAAAGATATCCGTTTCCTAATCTCTGGGAATGACAATATATTAAGTTACCTGGAGAGGAAACATTAGGTTGAAGATGTAACTAAGAGCACTAATCTACTGACACTGAGAGGGGAAGTTACCCTGTGTGATGGCTAATTTTAAGTGTCCACCTGGCTGATCCACAGTGCCACATTATTCTGGATTTTTCCAGATGTTTTGGGGTGAGAAGAACATTTTTTTTTATTTTTAAGGTTTATTTATTTTGAGAAAGAGAGAGAGAGAGAAGCAGAAAGGGGCAGAGAGAGAGGGAGAGAGAGAGAATCCCAAGCAGGCTCTGCACTGTCAGCACAGAGCCTGACGTGGGGCTCGAACTCACAAACAGTGAGATCATGACCTGAGCCCAAATCAAGAGTCAGCCGCTTAGCCGACTGAACCACCTAGGTGCCCGTGGGTGAGAAGAACATTTCCATCAGTGGACTTTGACTAAGGCAGATTGCCCTGCGAAATGTGAGTGGGCTTCATCCACTCAGCTGAAAGCCTTAATAGAACAAAAGACTGACCTCTCCTAAGCAAGAAGGAATCTTCCAGCAGATGGCCTTTGGACTTGAACTGCAGCAGCAATGGTGCTTCCCTGGTCCCCAGCCTACTGGCCCATTCTGCAGATTTGGGGCTTGCCAGCCTCTATATTTGCATAATCCAATTCCTTAAATCAATCTCTGTCTCTACAAACACACACACATGCGTGCACACACACACACACACACACACACATCCTATGGGTTCTGTTGCTCTGGAGAAATACACCAAGGTTTCTCTGGCTAATACACCTTGCTTTATCTGGTTGGACCTAAGGTAATCACAAGGGCCCTTTAAATATGCGAGAGGGCAGCAGAAGAGACGGTCAGGGCAACGGGAAGTAAGAAGAACTTAACCCGCCAAGAGGCAAGGCATGCGGGGCAGCCTCTAGAAGCTGGAAAAGGCAAGAAAACAGATTCTCCCCGAGAGTCTCCTAAAGAAACACGGCCCTACTAACACCTGGCTTTTAGCCAAGGGAGATCCACTGTGGACTCCCGATCTCGAGAACTTCAAGAGAAGACATTTGCATCGCTAAACCGCTCGCTTTGTAGTCACTTGTTCAACAGCAACAGGGAAGCACTCTAGCAAGGAAGTGGCCCTTGTCTGGGGCCTGACACACCGGAGTCCTCAAGAGTCTCTCCCACCTACCACAGGCCTTACCTGAAAGTCCAAACTCTAAAAAGCTTCAAAAGTATGTTTTGTAACTTAATTTGGCAGCAAATGCCTGGCTTGATCTGGACTAACACGGAGCTACTTATAGTCTTTGTTTCCGTCACGAGGTGTGAATTTGCATCTATTTCAATGCATACATAGTAATGCATTTGATTCTGTGCTGTTGCCACCAGTGTTACCCGCTGCTGATGTTATGCAATATACAGTGTCCGTACCGCATGTCTTTCTCAAGTCCAGAAATTTCTGGCTTTTGAAGCATATCTGACCTCAGATAAGATTGTGAATCTCCGTATGACCGTGGGGAATTTACCTACTCCTTTAAGCCTCAGCTTCCTCGTCCGCATGTACCGAATATTCGCTGACGGTCTTCGGTGCGTGCTACCTCCTTCTCTCTTTGCCTCATTCCTTATCCCTTTGGCCTACGTTTGCATCCCGCCTGCACCTAATATATTCTATGAACATTTGAATGCCTGCTGTGTACTAGACCTTGCTCCCTCTTTCCTGTTTTGCGGTGCTTGTACTGCAATAAATCCCTGACAAATAATCATTCAGAAAAGAACCCTGGCCCAAACTGTCGGCGACAGACGATCTCTGAACGTGACAGACAAACGACGCTGAGGAGCGTACTGATGAAGGGATCAGAGGGCTAAGTAAGAAGAAGAAAGATGTGTGCCGAGCAGAGGCAAGCAAGAATCATTTACTAAAAATCCTATGCGTACTATGGAGCTGAGAACAAAGAATCGCACAGACACGCTCCCTGGTCTTAGAAGCTTATAAAAAAGCCAGTTTGCAGTAGAGCAGAGACATCACAATGACCTTCAGATGTTATTCAGAAGACAAACTTTCCAAAACATCAACAGCCTCAAATCATTCCACAATTCTTAGCCGCCTATTAAGTGCCTGGGTTTTCACATACATTATTTCACCCAACCCTCATATCGATACGACACTCTTCTAAAAAAATTTTTTCAATGTTTATTTATTTTCGAGAGACAGAGAGATACAGAGTGCAAATGGGGGAGGAATGCAGAGGGCAGAGAGAGAGGGAGACACTGAATCCGAAGCAGGCTCCAGGCTCCGAGCTGTCAGCCCAGAGCCCGACGTAGGGCTCGAACTCGCGAACTGAGAGATCATGACCTGAGCCGAAGTCGGACGCTCAACCCACTGAGTCACGCAGGCGCCCCAATACGACATACATTTTTGTGACAACATTTAATTCATAAGGAACCGGCACAGAGAGACGAAGTGACTTGCTCAGGGTGATACAGTGGCAGAGACAGGATCTGAAGACAACCCGTCTGTTCTTCACATTGCTTATGCCATGCTGCTGCTGAGTTTTCAAAAATGCCTCTTGATTTAGATATATGGGCTGAGGTAGCAGATAGGAGGAAACAAAGATTTCCACAGGAGGGATTAGGGAAAAGCTCAAAACACTGTTAAATTCTCTTCATCTTCTGCGGTTTGCTTTCTGTGGCATGCTTCACTTAGCTAGGGGTTGCAGGTACTGTCCCTCAAAAAAAACTTTTTTTAAATGTTCGTCTTGCAGTTCTTAGAAAGAAAAGCCTCACTCTCCTGGGGCCAAGATGCACTTTGTTAGAAGACATCCTGTTTAACCTTTGAACAACTGGAAAACACACACAAGTTCCTTTTCTTTGAGGGCTTTCTCCCTCCCCGCCCCGCTCTTTACACATGCAGATCACACTCCTTTGAGATGCTGATCTTTTCCCATAATGCACTTGGCCGACAGAGAGACAAGCTTACAGCACAGAAATGCCAGTTGAGTTGACAAGCAAACCCCTTCAGTATATGCAATGTTTACACAGTACAGTTTAGCAACAGCAGTTCACACAGTCTGCTGCCTTGCATCAGAATTCTAATTAAGCCTTGCATCTTCTGGGTTCAGATTAATTCTCATCACCGAGGTCTTAGACTTGTTGTAGAAATCTGAAGCTTTGCTGGTCTGCAGGGAAAACAGAGTATAACGCCGCACGTAGGAGCTTGGCCTGAGCAGTTGCGTGTAAACTTCCTGCAGCACTGTTGGCGGTGTGCATGCAGTTCGCTTTGGTCCACCTAGATTCTTTGTCTCATTAATGGCCACCTTCAGTGGTTGCTGCGGATCAGAGAACTGTACTTTTCTGGAGTTTTCCATCCTCCGACTAACACACGAAATAAGTGGGTTTGTGAAACAGACTTCTGGCTGTTGACAGTAATGACTACTGAGCATCAAGTTACAAGCATCACTGTCCCACCTTAAAAAAAAAAAAAAAAAAAAAAAGACTGGGGGCGCCTGGGTGGCTCACTCCGTGAAGTGTCCGACTTCGGCTCAGGTCATGATCTCACGGTTCATGAGTTGGAGCCCGCATCAGGCTCCGTGCTGACAGCTCGGAGCCTGGAGCCTGCTTGGGATTCCGTGTCTCCATTTCTCTCTGTCCCTCTGCCGCTCGCACTCAGTCTCTCTCTGTCTCTGTCTCTCTCTCCCTGTCAAAAATAAATACACATTAAAAAAATTCTTTTAAAAAGACTGTTTTGGTAAGCTTACGGCAAATAGTATCTTAATTCAAAACGTGTCTACCTATTAAAACTTCGGCAGTACACTTCAGAAGAGACAGCTGGAAAGCCAAATGCCAATTCCATCGCTGAGCTTTTATCTCTTCAACAAATTTCACCATCTCCGTCACAAAGGCACAAATGAAGCTCATGAAGTACCAATCACTGCAGACCTGCCCCATTGAAGTCCATGGTTTCCACTCCCTTAGTTCAGACTACGTATCATCAACATTTTCACCTTAGATGCTTTATTAGAAATTAAAAAGAAGTGATTAGCACTAATCCTTTTCCAGAATTAGAAGTGGCAGGAAAATAACACATCTTAGAACTTCACTCTTAAAAAGCAATTTTGTGTCCATTGCTATTCCCGAACAATGCACTCTGATGACAGTTCAAAAGGCACGGGGGTGGGGAGAGCGATTATCCCGCTAACAAAGGCTTGTGATTCTCTCTGAGACCCGAATGAAGGATTCCAAAGATTCAGCCATGTGCAAGACTTAGATCCTCGTATTGCCAGAGACACCCCACCCAGGAAGCTCCACAGGGTCAACAAGGCATTCTACCGTTTGAGATCCAATCGAGTGACATTGCCAGCTGGGAGAAGCATCACTCAAGGGAGGCAGAAATGCTGGCCTGGACAAGAGACAGCATCAGTCTGCAAATGGGTGAGGAAAGCGTGTTGGGCTTAAGTGTTCTGCTGAGAGCATCAGAAAGACAGGCATCATCTCACTTCTGCAAATATTGAGTTAAGAGACTATTTCAGAATCGGCCCCATTTTGTTAGATAAGGTCATGCGTTTCATACCTAAGCACAAATGAGCTTGGACTCCACAGAGCTAAAGTATGGAGAGGACTATGTCAAAGTTACTGAAAAAGAGGCAGGTTTCAAGGATTCTGGACTCGGGGGCTGGTTGCACAGCTCAGGTGACGGATGGACAGCAAAGACAGAAGAGCTTCCTGGACTACCGGTCAAATCATTGGTCATGAACCATCGCTGCCCCTCCCAGGGAGCCTGGAACAGGAACTAAATAAATATCGCATAGATTGAAGAGAAGATTTTTGATCAGGAAAGTCAAGTTACGAGAAGTAACTTTAGGAAAATTCACTTGGTAGCCCTATGTAGGTTGACCTGGATCTGAAAGAAACTGGAGGAAAGAACCACCAGGAGACAGAATGATATATGAGCAGAAAATGTGGATTAAAAATAAAGCAATGGGTCACCATCATTAGTAATCGGGAAAATGCAAGTGAAAATAGCAATGAAATAATTTTCCCCTGTCAGATTTGCAGTGCGTAAGAAGTCACATAGTATCGAGTGTTAGCAAGGATTTGAGGAAAGAGGCCTTTTGGAGAAGAGCTTGACAGTATCTCGTAAGAGTTAAAATGCGCAAATCCTTTGACCCAGGAATTTTACGTACCACTTGTGCACGTGCATATGTGGGATGTTCACAGAAGTATGGTGTATAATCAAATAAACGCAACAAAACAACAACCAAAACCAAACCAACAACAAACCAAACCAACAACACACAAGAGTCATAACTTGGCTCTTGGAAAACACCTTAAATGCCTACAGGAAGAGGCAAAATAAATGACACATCCTTATTTTGTGAACACAGTTTAAGCAGCAGTTTAAAAGAGTAACGAAGACCTGTGTGTATAGACATGAAATGACCACAATGTACTAATAGGGGAAAAGACAAGGTATCACACTAATGTATATAGCAGGATCCCATTTTTATAAAACTATCCGAAACCTACCAAATATGTGTATGTAGGTGCAGAAAAAAGTCTGGAAGGATACACACCACACTATTATTAACTGGAGCTATCTTTTTGTTTTGACTAGCGAGTTGGAAATATGCCTAATACATACTGTTAAGTGAAAACAAAAAGCATGTCATAGTGAAATATGTATAGTATGATCCTATGTACGTGTTTGAAAATCTGCATATGTATGTTTCAGTCAGTTCCAACTGTTATAACAAATACCATAGACTGGGTGGTTTAGGCAACAGATATGTATTTCTCACAGTTGCGGAGGTCGGAAAATCCAAAATCAGTGTCTGATCAGGGCCTCCGTCCTGGCTTGCACACAGCCACCTTCTCAGTGCAGCCAAGAGAGAGATCATCTCTCTTGTGTCTCACAAGCGCACTAAGCTCATTCATGAGGGCTCCACCCTCGTGACCTAATTACCTCCCCAAGGCCCCAGCTCCAAATACCATCACATTGGAGACTAGAGTTTCAGCATATGAACTGGGGGGGCAGGGGACACCATGCTGTGATTTAATATAATAGATATAAAATACATAATAGATGGCATAGAAAGTGGCTTGGGAAGACTCGTATAATACCAAGCGGACAGCAGTGGTCACCTCTGAGCAAGAAAGTAGGATGCGTGTGGGGGTGGGGGTGGGGGTGCTGCATGGATAAGGTTGATGGAGCAGGTTGATGAAAGGACATTTTCACTGTTTATTCTGTATAATTTTGCATTCGTTATGGTTTTATAATAGCCATGTATACCTTTAGAAACATTTTCTTGTTCTGAAAAAAAAATCAAAAACCACCACCTCAGGTTTGTGTGGTTTTCATTCTGAACCCATCTGTGCCGTTAATCATGGCTTTCTGATACTCTCACATATGGAGGCTCAGAAGGCAAATTCAGCAGGTGAGGGAGGCCCCAATGACAGGTGCAGCCCCGAATCCGCTCTCCCCCACCACCCACCCCGACACACACACACACACACACACACACACACACACTGCAACAGTTATCTTGGACTCGGGAAAGTGTACAAAATCACTGTGGCATAAGGCTTTGGTGCCCTAGTCTTCTGACGCTCTGGATGACTAGTTACACTGCAAATCGATCTGCCCTCATCCCTAGGCAATGTCTCACTACAATACACACTGTAGATCAAATAGCACATTGCTTACACATCCAGCTAAAGCACAAGGTAGGGTCTCCTTCAAGCAACTGTAATTTATACCTCTTCTTCTTAAATAAAGAGCCTCTGTGTTTGCTATAGGCACACAATTCTTCCAAACTGGGCATCCTTCTTTGGGAGCTGTCCATATTTGGGGCACTAAGTGTCTCCCGGGGATAATTGTAAGTCAGCAATTTGTCCTGAGTGAAGACGGCTTTAGCACCACCACTGGCTCCGGTTGTTTTATGATGTGTCACGCTTTCAGACAACACAGTTCTGGAAAATTGGTATAAACAAAGTGAAACTTCTACTTAATAGAGACGATTCTTCATGAAGTTTTGTTTAAGCTGTTTCTTTTAATTATTTTAAGGCAAAAAAATGAAACCACGTACCCTCATTCTATCGTATGACACTCATTCGTTCATTCAATCATTTCACTTCATTCATTCATTCATTCATTCATTCAACTAATATTTCCTGAGTACCATTTATTTAACAAACATTTACTGAAACCTACTATGTTTCAGGACCTGTGCCAGGCACTGAAATACAGCATTCCGTGTGGATGACAGGATTGGTGATAAATGCTGGCATGGGAGATAAAGAATCATCTCTGCCTTCACTGCTATCAGAGATACTGACACTCAACTCACTTGGTTCAATTAGCTTTTCTTAGCTTCCCCACCATCTATTCATTCATCAACACACGCATATACTGAGTTTCAGGCATTATGGATGCAACTATGAGCAAAATGAAACAAAGTCCCAGCCTGGAGAGCTGTCTGTTGTTCGAATAATTGCACACGTAGTACAAAATTACAACAGTGACACGTGCACCAAGATATCCATTGTGTCCCTCATTCCTGCCCCCCACCCTCATCAAATCCAACCAAAACAGCTTCACTTTCACCTATTTTATGTATCCGATTTCCAGGTAAGATTTATTTAGGGCAAAAATGAGGTCTGATGGTTAAAAGTTGGAAAATTAATATTGTGTTATTACATTGGCTATGAATTTTCTTTCTACTGAATCTTTACAACCATATGTCTCAAATCTGAGATGTGCTTTCTTAAAAATTATTTCTTAGTCTTACAGTTTCTTATTTCCCTAGGATTTTACATTCCTTCATTTTATAATCACTTCCTCTGAGATTTTCATCTATCTTTACAGCCCAAATGAGTTCTTATCAGTGAGCAAAATTCAAGCAAGAAGGAATTCATCTTGCTGATTCACCTACTTCCTATACAAGGAGCTTGGTCTCTTATGCAAACTCAATTCATCCTCGATGATGGATATAATCTGTTAAATTGATTTCAGAGCAGACGCTAATCCCCCATGACCGCCCCCACTGGGTGCAAACCTGTTTGATGCATTGAACAAAAATATCCTTACCTCCTACGTAGCAGGCATTTTTTGATAGTATCTAACTAGGAGATTGTCCCCCCACCTGCACAAATGGCAATGATAATTCCTTACACTGGAAGGATATAACACAATTAATAATTTCAAATGCACCACCTTATTTGATCCATAAATAACTCAGTAACTTACAAGTGCTATTTGAAAATGACACAACACAACTAGCCAGCCACGCTTGTCAACACTTCACTTTGAGTTTGAGGAATGCCTGTTTCCTAGTGGTATTGATCATGTTTATAAAGCCCTGCACTACTAACAAACAAAAAAGAGGAAGGAGTATTTACATATTTCCTGTTTTATGAAATTTCAATTATGCCCTTGCCTCCCATTTCCCCACTTATAGGTTGTTAAATTATGGGATTATACTGATTACAGGCAAACTTTAAAGATGTGGACGCTGATTAGTTAAGCACTGTCTTTTGGTCAAACATGCTACCGTGGCTAACCAAACTACATCCGTATCTTCATCATGCAAATAAAAAGTTGAGGTAATTCTATGCTTCTCCTAATTATTTGAATGCTTCTGAGCAGATGGTACAGCCTAAATCCCAGTAAAAGACACTGGAGTGATTTGAATGGTGACCTCCAAAAAGATACATGTATATCCAAATACTCAGAGCCTATGAATGTTGCCTTATCTGGAAAAAAAAGGGGTCTTGCAGATGCAATTAAAAATCTTGAGATGACAGCAATGTGGATGGAACTAGAGGGTATTATGCTAAGCAAAATTAGTCAAAGATAAATATTATATGACTTCACTTTATAAATTCTTCATATAAACCCATATGTGGAATTTAAGAGACAAAACAGATGAACATAAGGGAAAGGAAGCAAAAATAATATAAAAACAGGGAGAACGACAAAACATAAGAGACTCTTAAATACAGAGAACAAACTGAGGGCTGCTGGAGGGGTTCGGGTGGGGGGATGGGCTAGAGGGGCAAGGGGCATTAGGCAGGACACTTGTTGGGATGAGCACTGGGTGTTCTACGTAGGGGATGAATCGCTGGAGTCCTCTTCTGAAATCATTATTGCACTCTATGCTAACTTGGATGTCAATTTTAAAAAATTAAAAATTAATTTAAAATTTTTTAAAACAAAAAATAAAGATCTCGAGATGAGATTATGCTGCATTCTCCAGGTGGGCCCCACATGCAATGGCAAGAGTCCTTATACAGAAGAGGACATAAACATACAGAAGCGAAGGTAACAATGTGAAGACTGAGGCACAGATTGGAGAGATTACCACCACAGCCAAGGGCTACCGGGTGCCACCAGAAGCGGGAAAAGTAAAGAAACACAATCCTCTAGAACCTGCAGAGGGAGTGCGGTCCTGCAGATGCCTTGATTTCAGACTTTTCACCCGGCAGAGCTGGAAGAGAATCAGTTTCTGTTGTCTTAAACCATCTACTTTGTGGTGATTTGTTACAGCAGCCACTGGAAATTAACATGCCAACCAAGTGAAATTTGCAAGTTATTACTTGTAGCCATTCCTCCCGTTGAAGTCTGAACATTCTGTTCTTATTCGTCAGCGGCTTTTATCACCATGGAGAAAGGCCCTTCAGAAGTCTTTTAAAAAATAAGCAGTGTTTTTACATTGAACAAAGGAAGGGGAAGGGGAGGGGGAGGGGGACGGGGAGGGGAAGGGGAAGAAAAGCTGAATTTTCCACTATGAAATCACCACAAAGAAATTACTTATTTCAAAGTCCTTGATTAACCCTTGTTATTTTGGCTTATCGTTGTAGAAAATATAAAATACTGTGTCTGTATCCATCTAAAGAAAAACTTCTGAAATCATTGCATTAAATCTTGGTGCCATATGATTTTTGCTTGCTTCTGAAATAGTCTCTTGTTTTTATTGCTCCCATTCAGTTAGCTAGAATGTGTTATATTTAGAAACTCTGTGTGTTGGAGGGGGCTGGGGGCGGGTGGGATGGGTTGTTTCGTGGACCACTGAATTATTCAACTTTATACTTCTGCACTGGGTGGACTTCACATATATTATTTACTGTACTCATTGTGCATTAGGTAAAATAACAACGGAAATATAAAAATCATTTTTACTTAGTGTTGCCAGCATAAATTCAAAAAGACAAATAGCCAATCTATCAATGTTCACTAAATATTAAGCCTTTTATCATATTTGTGCCATAAAACACTTACTCCAAACAAACATAATTTTCCATAGCTTATAATCATAATCCAGATCATAGAAAACACTCCTCATTAGGGGAGGAGTATGAATGCAAATTCGATCTGCATGAAAAAGGTCACAGTGTTTTTTTACTTCAAACCATACACAAAACATTATGCGACTCTTTTTACTTTGAAACGATGTGGCAGATTTCTTTGAGCGCTTATTAATTCATTCAATCCTTCTTAGTTTTGACAGCCTGGAGTTGCGGAAGGACCACTGTCTCTGATGGTAGAAGCCTTGACCTCTATCCCTGCTCTGACGGTGTGAACATAGCCTCTCAAAACCCCTGATTCTTAATCCAAAAACATGAAGGTAAAAGCGTCTGCACCGCGTACCTCAGACCGGTTCCCAGCGTCTCTACTGAAACTTCACTAGCCGTTGGTGACACCATCACACCTCCCTGGAAATTGGTTCCTGTAGCAGCCCATTAGAATCTCCTGGGAGACTGGGACCACACTCCCAGAGATCCTGAATTGACTGCTTTAGGGTTGGGTACGGATATTAAAACATTTTTAAAGTTCTCTAGATGATTTTAGTGTACAGCCAGAGTTTAAAACCACTTTTTCAATCTACAGCAGCAGAATTCATTCTTACCTTGCTGATAACTCTTAACCTAACCAGACTCTATTTAAGTGACTTGCCCGAACAACAGAAATGCTTCCTCTCCTCAGTAAAACGTAGTAACCAGTGCCCTCGGGAAATTCACAGCTAATCGATTACTCTCTAAAAATAGCAATAACCGCTAACGCTTATGTAAGGTACCGCTCCAAGGACTCTACAAGTACCAACTCCGATAATCCTCACGATAACAGCAATATCATCCCCATTTAATCAATGAGAACACTGAGCACCGCGAAATTAAGTAAACGGCTCACAGCATGCAAACACCGAGCTGAGGTTTGGACCGGGGTCGTCACGAGACAACACTGCAACCCAGTAGAATGACCGCTCACTTCTGCTCCCGCCAAGTGGGTCATATGCCTAAGGAAAATCAGTCTGGTTTGTTCCCAAACCTGCTTACGCCTGTTGTGTTATAATTCCATAATTTAGTTCAATGTTATGTCAATACCACCCGCAAAGAGCAGATGAGTGCAAAAAAAAAAAAGTGCTATTTCTATGAAAATAGAGATGACTGTTTTAGAAGAAAACTCACTAAAAAAATGCTGTCAAATTTAAGTGTGGGTGAGGCAACTATAAATTATTTGCAAAAAAACATGAAAATCTAGGATACTGTGCCCTGATTGTTTTCCAAATGTTTTGTTCAGTTTTGTGTTCCAGTTTAAAGAAGCTGACACTGCTGGGGCGCCTGGGTGGCTCAGTTGGTCAAGCGTCCAACTTCAGCTCAGGTCATGATCTCACAGCTCATGAGTTCCGGCCCTGCGTCGGGCTCTGGGCTGACAGCTCGGAGCCTGGAGCCTGCTTCACATTCTGTGTCTCCCTCTCTCTCTCTCTCCCTTCTCTGCTCACACCCTGTCTCTCTCTTCCTCAAAAATAAATAAACGTTAAAAATAAAATAAAATAAAATAAAATAAAATAAAATAAAGAAGCTGACACTGTAAACTCATAAGCAAAACATTATGGATGTAGTTAAGCAAGAAAGAAGAGGGAAACTGCACTCAGCAAATCCATAATCAAAGAAAAGGCTTTACACCTGTATCAAAATATAACCAAGTATATACATTTACATATTTCAATTAAAGTGTTTTAGGCATGTATGTAAAATGTTCTATAATTATCCAATTCAATCAATTTTTAATTTTTAAAAAAATTTTTTCATGTTTATTTATTTGCGGGGAGAAGAGAGGCAGAGAGAGAGAGAGTATCACAAGCAGGCTCTGTGCTGTCACCGTGGAGCCCAACACGGGGCTTGATCTCATGAAGCACGAGATCATGACCTGAGCCGAAACCAAGAGTTGGATGTACAACCAACTAAGTCACCCAGGCACCCCCCAATTTCATCAATTTTTAAATTGACTGACCAACCGCCAACACCCATCATGCTGGATAAAAGTCTAAAGAAATAGAATCCTCTTTATCGTTTGGTATTCTGACTATTTACAACTCTGTTTCCCTCACCTCCTTATGAGTACCTTGAGGTCAGGGGTACCATCTTATTCGTCATTCCGTGTTCAGGCCTGAAACAGTGCCTGACACAGAATAGAAACTCAACTAATGTAAAATTAAATGAGATTATGTGTGTGAAAGTACTCTGAAGCCGTAACGTGCTGTAGGACTGCGTGCCGTGCTTTGCACGTGCACACACATCAGTGCGCTATGGTTTCTCAAGGTAGACACTGAGGAGTACAGCCTCTCCCAGGATTAGTCAGAGATGTCGGTAGAGCCTGATGGCTAAAGGAGTGGGTTCTAGAGTCAGACCTAGTTTTGAATCCTGGCTTCACACCATGGAAGATGGTAGGTGCTTAGCGCTAAGATTATCCATCAGAGTGCCTTCAAGTATGGTATTCTAAGAAAACCAGAAGAGTTACAGCCCCAATCTTTCCCATCTGAAATTAAAATCTTCACAGAAGTAGCGTTATAATGAACATTCCCACTTAATAATCTGGCATTTCTTTAACACTTCTACAATGAGTACATTTTTACGTAAATTATGATTGGCCGTTTGGTTTTGCCTGGGCCCCACCACCTTGTGAGCTCGGTAAGTGCAGACATTATTAGATTCCACTGTGTCAATAAATACCCCTGGTTGCTGTGTAATTAAGGGGCCTGCCTGGGATCACACAACAGGCCGGTGGTGGCATTGAACTAGGATCCTGGGTTCCTGACGATCAATCTAGGGCTTTTGCCTTAAATGTCAATTTACGCGAGGGGGGGTTGACTGGTGAGCCAAGCTGGTGGAGCAGAGTGAGAGACATGTAAGTTGCAGCGATGTGATCTTTGTATGCATTGGCTGGTGAATTCTGAAGGTCGTCTGGTTATGACAGCAACTGATGAGGCACCAACTATGTGCCAGGCACTGTGTTGAGCATTTTGTGTGCATTATCTCATTGCAGCTTTCTGTTGCTCAGGCCAAAAGTCATGAAGTCCCCTCAACTGCACTCTCTCTCATACCCCTCATCTAGTCTGTCGGAAAGTCTTGTGCTGCCAGCAAAGTATACCTGAGACAGGCCCACTTTTAACCCCCTTCAATACTGTTTCTCTCCCACCTTTTCCCTCCCGCAATTTATTTCTCAACACAGAAGCCAGAGTCTTCCTATGAAAACCCAAATCATGCCATGTCACTACGCTATGCAAAACCCTCTATGGCTCCCAATCTCAGAGTAAAAGCCCAAGCCTCGACAGTAGCCGAGGACGCCCACATGATCTACCAAACTGCCCTCCATACTATTCCCTTCCTCTTCCTCTTTCTGGCCTTTGCACTTCCTGTGCTCTCACGTTGGTGGGTGCTTTTCCAAGAATCTGCATGGCCTTTCCCCTCAAGGGATTTTTGCTCAAATCGTATCTAATCAGAGAAACCTGCCCTGACCACTCTACTTAAAATTACTTTCTTCCCTCTACCTCAGTACTCCCTAACCTTCCATGTTTTTTTTTTTACAACACTCCATATGATATACTAAATCTTTTCTTACATATTTTGTTTACTTTGTGTCTTCCCTTACAAGCATGTAGACCATGAGCAAAATATTATTTTGTCCCCGGCACTTAGAACAGTGCGAGATACAGAAAGGGTTCTCAAGAAGTATTTGTTGATTGCTACAACAAAGACTTGTGTGCCATAATTATTCCCATTTGACAGAAAAGAAAATGCAGGATTATGGAGTTTAAGTGATTTGGTTGTGGTTACCCATCTAGGAAGACAGGAGTCAGGAGTTTAATGCAGGCCTATCTCTGTAAAGACAGCACTGTGTGTGTGTGTGTGGGTGTGTGTGTGCCTCTCTCTTTTCTTTCTCCTTCTATCTTTTGTATGCTAAGTTACATCTTTTTAGAAGAACTTCTCTCATGAGAGTCATCAGCTCTAGATGCACTAAAATTTGTATTTTGAAATGATTCATTAAAAATTTATTCCAAGTTGTCACGGCCGAGAAAAATATTCTTAATGTCTCTGGTAACAGTTGCATCAGCAGAAAGATCCTTCTCAAAACGAAAAATCATCAAAACTTACTTGCAATCTTGCATTGGCCAAGAGCAACTGATGATTCTTTCAATTATACAAATTGAAAGTAACGCTGTCAAAAGTATAAATTTTGATGATATAATTCATAAATTTGCAGAAACGTGAACAAGAAGTCTTGTGATACCATACGGATCAAGTATTATCATCATTATCATTTACCGCATTTATAAAATTATGACCCCCAAATATTATTATTTGCATTTTGAAAGGTTATGTCCTTACTAACGTATCCTATTATGTTTCATAAGTAATCAAATATTTTTTGAAGGGAAAAGTTTTATATTTTTCTTCCTTTAATGTTACTTTTTCCTGCCTCTTGAGTAAGGGGCTCTGTATTTTCATTTTGTACTGGGTCTTTCAAAAGAAATATATGGAGATAATACCCTAAGAAGATATTTCCCCTTCCAAGTTTGATATGTGGCCTGCCCCACTTTAGGACTGTAGCATCCCCACACCTCCCACCTGACGCTGCTGCTAATAAAGGAAACTTGCCCTTGTCTTGTGTATCATTTGACGAGGGCCCAGCATTAGCCAGGGACTAATCATCCGATTCATGTTGAAATGTTCTAAATTGATAGTAAACATATTCTCCATCCCAGATAATACATGGGTTTTGAAAGAAGTCTCCACTGATAACTCTCAAAGGACTCATTCATCTGGATCTCTAGTTTCTAGAACAAGGCCTAACATGGAACTGACACTTGATAAATGTCTGCTGAACTAAATGTATGATAGGGGACTTTGGGACTCCCTAGCAGGCAGTTAATGGTACTATTCTTAGTCAAGGGTACCTTTCTTGGTGCTCCTTTGCCAGTCCTTTTCAAATGATGATATGTAAATCAAAGTAAAGTACCTTACTGTTGTCTGTGAGGGCAGGGGCTGCCTTTCTCATTTCCCAATATCCCCTGAACCCGAAACAGTACCTGGCGCTCAATCAATACTTGGTAAATAATAAATGAGTAAATTGCATGCATGTAGTCCCTGCTCTACTCTGGCCCCAATGAAATCCTGCCATTTGCAGCAACATGGATGGAACTGGGAGGTATTTTGCGGAGTGAAATAAGTAAGTCAAAGAAAGACAGATATCATATGTTTTCACTCCTACGTGGAACTTGAGAAATTTGACAGAGGACCATGGGGGAGGGGAAGGGGAAAAAAACCGTTACAAACAGAGAGGGGGGGAGGCAAACCATCAGAGACTCTTAAACCCAGAGAACAAACTGAGGGTTGATGGGGGGCAGGGGAGAGGGGAAAATGGGAGATGGGCATTGAGGAGGGCACCTGTTGGGATGAGCACTGGGTGTTTTATGGAACTGATGAACCACGGGAATCTATCCAAAAAACCAAGAGCACACTTCACATACTCTAAGTTAGCCGATTTGACAATAAATTATATTTTTAAAAAAATGAAGTCTAACCTGGACTTTCCTGTGTGACTGGAGCATGGTCAAGGAGATAACAGGTTCCTACCCACGAACACCTTATTGTAAGTAAAGATGGCCTTCCTTTTCAAACAGCACAAAGATGTCCCTGAATTCCAAAACAAGAGGCCCCAGAGAATTCACAGAATGAAAAGGTTGTCAGCCCCTAATGCCTTCCTTCTTGTTTTATTTCCCGACAAGACTCCCTTATTAAAATGCCAGCCTACATTTAGACAAGAATCCATTTTGTAGAGCTGAACAGGGTGACATTATCCAAGAGTTTTACTATATGCCATGAAAATATAGAAATTAAACTGACATAAAATACAGATACAAAATACAAATGGGGATAAACAATATTTCCAAAGTACAGATTTCCAATTCTAAGAATGTCAGTAAATGAATCAGCTTCACTGTTTCAAATCACCTGACAAAAACGTATCCTCCTGATCTATGCAATAAGCCTCTTTCCCTCCCAAGACCATGCGTAGCTTTCAGCTTTCCTGCATCATATTGTCCCCTCAACCTGAGATGTTCACCCCAACTACTACCACCAAAGACTTGCCAAATCCTCAGATGCTTCCCAGTCCTTTCTAGAGCTAGAGATGAGCTAGATTCTCGATTTGGTTGTAAAACAGTACTACTTGACAAATCTTTGGTGGACTGGGTGTTTGCCCTAGTTTTAAAGTCCATTCTATCGCTCAGAAACAATTAGTTTTACTAAAGAACATTAGCTGTTTGCAAAATTCTGTAATAGTACTTTCAGCATATAGCACTTGAAGTACAAATAGATTAGCACAAATACAGAAATGGGTGGGTTGTCAGAAATAAAATGATTCAGCTCAATGTACTCAATGAGTACCAAGATGTGATGAGACAAGCCCATGTTATGAATCCCCTCTGATACCTATAGAGATAGATTTGTGTCTGTGATATTCCATGGCTACCCCTTGGTTGCATCTCCCAGAGAACCCTGAAACTACAACATGCTTCCCAACAATGGAGTACTCCAGAAAGGTCTGTGAAGGGATCGACTGGTTGCTGGTCCTTCAACAGAGAAAGAAACATCACTTTGCAGAGAGGCTTGTATTTAAGATCCAAATCAGACATCTAAATTATTTTCCTTCAAAAATGGCAGTTATTTACTGTATTGTAAATAAATATAGAACGCAATGACATCGAGGAAATACTTTTGGATCTAGGGGCACAAAGTCAAAGGGAAGACTTTGAAAGCATATCCGAGGGGGAGCTAAGATGCCGGTGTAGGAGGAGGACCCTAGGCTTGTCACATCCTTTGAACACAGAGAAATAAGTCTCAAATCATTCTGAATACCCAAGAAATCCACCTGAGGACTGACAGAACAGACTACACAACCAGAAGGAGAGAAGAGGAAGGTACAAGTGTGGAGATGTGGTTTGGGGGAGAAAAGGGTCATGGGTGCTGCGGAGGGGAAGGAGAAAGGTGACAAAGTGAAAAGCACATGGGGAACTGCACAGGGATAACACTCCCCCAAAGCCATTGGCGGAGAAATGAGAAGGGCTGATTTTCGTGAGTTCTTGCAAGCAGCGAGGCTTGAAGACTAGAGTTTTAAAGGTCCCGCAGGCTTGGATGGGATAGAGCCCTGAGGCCACTGCCCTACTCCTGGAGAAGAGGCAGGCAAGCAACCCAGGAGCAAACGGCTCAATCGAGCCCAAGGCTCACAAGGGAGAGATTGTTTGCTATCCTTGGAGCCCATCAGTGAGAGGTGTCGAAACAGCCAGAAGACACCACTCCCCTCCCCCACCCCTTGGCATAGACACAGAACCACCTGCTGAGGGTGGCTCACTCTGACGCTGGCCACTTAGCTTACTTGCTGCAGGTCCCATGCCCCTTCGTTCTGGCACGACTGCCCTTCTTGGTCAATCCTGCATCAATCTCCATGCGGCAAGACCCTCCCACTGAAGATGAGCACAGGTCCCTAAAGTTTGGAGTTTTAAAAGTCAGTGGCTTGGCTGGAATAGGGCCCAAAGTTCACTGCACGGCTCCGGGAAGGCAAGTAATACAGAGATCGGGTGAAAATGGTGATCTGAAAAATGCCTGGGAGGAGATTACTCACTCTTCTGGGAAGGCTTCCCTGAGACAATAAGCACTGAGGCCCCTCTCTCGGGACAAAGACCCCTCTCTTGGGACAAAGGGGCCCCACTTATGCCCTTCAGCATAAACACAGAATCCCCTTCAGTAAACAGCACAGAGCCACCGGCCGCCTATCCTGCTTATACCAAGCCCCACCCCTGCGCTCTTCCAGGACTGCCCTTCTCTGGCAAGTGTGCCTAAGTTCCAGCACAACGGGCCCCCTCCTGAGAAGTCCAGCAGAAACCCCCACACACACCATGTCTCCCAGCCAGAGTTCCACAAGGTTTCAGTTCTAGTGGAAGTAACATCAGGTCTCATTTAACAAGTAGACCAGAGCACGCTTAGTTAAAACTCATCACTCTCTGACCAAGGTCCAAACACTGCCAACTGCAGGCAAGGAGAGCGTCTGCAGACTACTGGCCTGAAGGATGGAACAACCAAAACACAGCAGTAGAGTGCACACAGCACACACCAGAGGTACTCCCTGTAGCACCAGGCCCTGGACATTATGTGACTTCTTCATGAAGCCATTACGCTCAGGAACAGGAAACAAAACAGGCTTTTATAACACGGAGACGATAGAAGCTTAGACGAAATGCAAAGACAGAGGAATTCATCCCAAATAAAACAAGAAAGGGTCATGGCCAGAGATCTAATCAAAACGGGTATAAATAATATGCCTCATGGGGAATTTAAAGGAACAATCATAAGGATACTCAATGGACTGAAGAAAAAAATGGAAGACTTCAGAGAGGCCCTTACCACAGAGATAAGAGAGTTAAAAAACAATCAGTCAGAAATGAAAAATACAATAGATGAGATTCAAAACAGACAGACGTAATGAACACAAAGATAGAAGAATCAGAGGAATGGATAAGTGATACAGAAGGTAAAATAATGAGGTTGAACAATAGAGAGAAAGAAGAACTGTGGAGCACAAGAACAGACTTAGGAAACTCAGTGACTCTATCAAATGTAATAACATTTGTATTATAGGAGTCCCAGAAGAAGAGAGAGAAAAGGGGGCAGAAATTGTATTTGAGGAAATAGTAGCTGAGAACTTCTGTAATCCGGAGAAGGAAACAGACATCCAAATCCAGGAGGCACAGAGAACTCCCATCAAAATCAACAAAAGCAGGCCGACAGCAAGACATATTGTAGTAAAATTCGCAAAATATACCAATAAAAAAAAATCCTAAAAGCAGCAAGACAAAAGAAGTCCCTAAATTACAAAGGAAGCCCCATAAGGCTAGTTGCAGATCTCTCAACAGAACATGGCAGGCCCGAAGGGAGTGGCATGATATGTTCAATGTGCTGAATGGGGAAAATCTGCAGCCAAGAATACTCTATCCAGCAAGGTTGTCATTCAGAATAGAAGAAGAGGTAAAGAGTCTCTCAGACAAACAGAAACCAAAGGAATTTGTGACTGCTAAACCAGTCCTACAAGAAACGTTAAAGGGGACTCTTTGAGTGGAAAGGAAAGACCAAAAGCGACAAGAGAAAGGAACAGAAAAAATCCCCAGAAACAACAAAACAAATAGTAAAATGGCACTAAATACATATCTGTCAGTAATTCCTCTGAATGTAAATGGACTCAATGCTCTAATCAAAAGACATGTGGTGTCAGAATGGATAAAAATCATGACCCATCGATATGCTGCATACAGGAGACTCATTTTAGACCTAAAGACACATACAGATTGAAAGTGAGGGAATGGAGAATCAGTTCTCATGCAAATGGATGTCAAAAGGAAGCTAGAGTAATAATACTCATATCAGACATACTAGATTTTATTTTTTGATGTTTATTTATTTATTAAGACAGAGACAGAGAGCACGTGAGGGGGAGAAGGGGGAGAGAGAGAGGGAGGGAATCCCAAGCAGGGTCCATGCTCAGTGCAGACCCAATGAAGGGCTCAATCTCATGACTGTGAGATCATGACCTGACCCAAAATCAAGAGTCAGACACTTAAACGACTGAGCCACCCAGGCGCTCTGTGACACATTATATTGTAAACCAGAGACTATAACAAGAGATGAAGACCACTATATTATAATAAAGGGAACTATCCAACAAAAAGACCTAACAAGTGTAAATATTTGTGCCCCCAACATGAACACCCAAATATATAAAACAATTAATAACAAACATAAAGGAACTCATTGATAATAATACAATAATAGGGACTTTATCAATGGATAGGAATTCTTAGCAGAAATCAGCAAGGAAGCAATGACTTTGAATGACACACTGGACTTAACAGATATATTCAGAACATTTCATACTAAAGAGGGAGAAAACACACTCTTTTCAAGTGCACATGGGATTGTCCAGAATAGATCACATGCTAGGTCACTAATCAGGCCTCAACAAGTACAAAAAGACTGAGATCACACCATGAATATTTTCTGACCACAACAGTATGAAACTTGAAGTCAACTACAAGAAAAAAATTGGAAAAACCACAAATACATGGAGGTTAAACAATATCCTACTAAAGAATGAATGGGTCAACTGGGAAATCAAAGAGGAAATTAAAAAAAAAAATACATGGAAACAAATGAAAATGAAAGCACGACAATCCAAAACCTTTGGAATGCAGTAAAAGCAGTCCTAAGAGGGAAGTATATATAATACAGGCTTACCTCAAGAACCAAGAAAAATCTCAAATAAACAACCTAACTTTACAGTTAACAGAGTTAGAAAAAGAACAACAAATGAAGCCTAATGCCAGCAGAAAAGGGAAATAATAAAGATTAGAGCAGAAATAAATGATATAGAAACCAGAAAAACAATTGAACACATCAATGAAACCAGGAGTTTGTTCTTTGAGAAAATTAGGGAAATTGATAAACCCTTAGCCAGACTTATTAAAAAGAAAAGAGACCCAAATAAATAAAATCACTAATGAGAAAGGAGAAATAACCAATACCACAGCAATACAAATAATTATAAGAGAATACTATGAAAAATCTTATGCCAACAAATTGGAAAACTTGGAAGAAATGGATAAATTCCTAGAAACATATAAACTACCAAGACTGAAACAGGAAGAAATAGAAAACTTGAATAGATGGATAATCAGCAAAGAAATTGAATCAGTAAGCAAAAACCTCCCAATAAACAAAAGCTCAGGGCCAGATGGCTTCACAGGTGAATTCTACCAAACATTTAAAAGAGAGTTAATACCAATTCTTCTCAAACTATTCCCAAAAATAAAAACTTCCAAATTTATTCTATATTACCAGCACTACTCTGATTCCAAAAACAGACGAAGACTTCACTAAAAAACAGAAGTACAGAGCAATATCACTGATGAACATGGATGCAAAAATTCTCAATAAAATACCAGGAAATCAAATCCAACAATACATTAAAATAATCATTCACCATGATACAAGTGGGATTTATTCCTGGGCTGCAAATCAATCAGCACAATACATCACATCAATAAGAAAAAGGACAAGAACCCTATGATCCATTAATAGATGCAGAGAAAGCATTTGACAAAGAGCAACTTCTATGCATGATAAAAACCCAAAACCAAGTACTTTTAGAGGGAACATACCTCAACATAATAAAAGCCATATATGAAAAACCCACAGCTAATATCGTCTTCAGTGGGGAAAAACTGAGAACATCATCCTCAATGGGGAAAAACTGAGAACCTTTCCTCCACGGTCAGGACAAGGATGTCCACTCTCACCACTGTTATTTAACATAGTACTGGAAGTCTTAGCCTCAGCAATCAGACAGCAAAAAGAAATGAAGGCATCCAATCAGCAAGGAAGAAGTCAAACCTTCACTATTTGCAGATAACATGATACTCTATACAGAAAACCCAAAAGACTTCACGAAAAAATTGCTATCACTGATAACATGAATTCAGTAAAGTCACAGGATTCAAAAATCAATGTACAGAAATCTGTCACATTTCTATACATCAATAAAGAAGCAGCAGAAAGAGAAATCAAGGAATTGATCCCATTTACAACTGCACCCAAAACTATAAGATACCTAGGAGTAAACCTAACAAACGAGGTGAAAGATCTGTACTCTGAAAACTATAAAACACTGATGAAAGTCATTGAAGATGACACAAAGAAATGGAAAAGCAATCCATGCTCATGGATGGGAAGAACATATATTGTTAAAATGTCCACACTACCCAAAACAGTCGACACAGTTAATGCAATCCCTATCAAAATACCACCAACATTTTTCACAGAGCTAGAACAAACAATCCTAAAATTTGTATGAAACCACAAAAGACTCCAAATAGCCCAAACAATCTTGAAAAAGCAAAGCAAAGCTAGAAGCATCACAATTCTGGACTTTAGGTTTTATTACCAAGCTGTAGTGACCAAAACAGTATGTTACTGGCACAAAAACAGACACGTAGATCAATGGAAGAGAATAGAAAGCTCAGAAATGAACCCACAACTATATGGTCAATTAATCTTCAACAAATCAAGAAGGAATATCCAATGGCGGGGGGAGGAAGTCTCTTCAACAAATGGTGTTGGGAAAACTGGACAGCAACATGCAAAAAATGAAACTGGACCGCTTTCTTACATGATACACACAAATAAATTCAAAATGGATGAAAAACCTACATGTGAGACAGGAAATCATCAAAATCCTACAGAAGAACACAGGAAGTCATTTCTTTGACGTGGACCATAGCAACTTCTTACTAGATATGTCTCCCGAGGCCAGGGAAACAAGTGAAAAAATAAAGTATTGGGACTTTATCAAAATAAAAAGCTTCTGCACAGTGAAAGAAACAATCAAAACTAAAAGGCAACCTATGGTATGGAAGAAGATATTTGCAAATGACACATCTGATAAAAGGTTAGTATCCAAAATCTTATAAAGAACTTATAAAACTCAACACCCAAAAAACATATAAAAATTAACAAATTAAAAAATGGGCAGAAGACAGGAATAGACATTTTTCCAAAAAAAGACATTCAGATGGCTGACACATAGAAAAAGATACTCAACATCACTCCTCATCAGTAAAATGCAAGTCAAAAAAGTACAATGAGGTATCACCTTATGCCAGCCAGAACGGCTAAAATTAACAACACAGGAAATAACACATGTTGGGGAGGATGTGGAAAAAGGGAAACCCTCTTACGTTGTCGGTGGGCATGCAAACTGGTGCAGCCCCTCCGGAAAACAGTCTGGAGGTGGGGGGTGGGGGGGTCCTTAAAAAGTTAAAAATAGAACTACCCTGCAATCCAGCAATTGCACTACTAGGTGTTTACTCAAAGGATACAAAAATACTGATTCAAAGGGATCCATACACCCCGATGTTTATAGCAGCATTATCAACAACAGCCAAAAGATGGAAAGAGCCCAAATGTCCATCAACCGATGAATGGATAAAGAAAATATAGTATATATATTATAAAAGAATATATATATATATATATATATATATATATATATATATAGTGGAATATTACTCGGCCATAATAAAGAATGAAATCTTGCCATTTGCAACGACATGGATAGAGCTAGAGAGTATTATCCTAAGTGAAATAAGTCAGGTAGAGAAAGACAAATACCATATGATTTCACTCATACATGAAATTTAAGAAACAAATGAACATAGTGGGGAAAAAAGAGGCAAACCAAGAAACAGACTCTTAAGTACGGAGAACAAATTGAGGGTTACTAGAGGGGAGGTGGGCAGGAAAATGGGTTAAATAGGTGATGGGTGTTAAGGAAGGTGCTTGTTGTGATGAGCACTAGGTGTTGTATGTAAGTGATGAGTCACTAAATTGTTCAACTCTTGGTTTTTGGCTCAGGTCATGATCTCATGGTTTGTGGGATCAAGTCCCTCAGAACTTGCTTGGGATTCTCTCTCTCTCTCTCTCTCTTTCTCTCTCTCTTTCAAAATAAAAATATTAAAAAAAAATTCTACACCTGAAACTAACATTGCACTGTATGTTAAGTAACTGGAATTCAAATAAAAACTTGGAAGAAAAAATAATAGAACTAGGAAAAAAATACCCTAGGCAGACATTCCCCTGTCCAAGTTTAATAAATGACTATTTTAACAAAAGCGTATGAAATGAAATTGCTGTATGAATGAGACATTTTATGTCAAGTTCCAGCCAGTAGCCAACAACATTTTCAATGCAACGTTAATAATTTGAGATATATTGAAATAATTTTATAAATTAATACTGCGTCGTTGAAAAGCTCAACCCCATAATCATTCTCCTCTGGAAACATTCTATTCCATCTTATTTTTATAAGCACTTTATATGGAAATATGATATGTTGTTCCTGTTAAGCAAACTACTTTAGGAGGCAATAACTGGATCTATTAAATAATTAGCATGCAGATAGGGGAAAGCTAGGTGCCTTGTGGAAGATCTAAAATGGTTATTGGGAGCAAAGTGACATTCATATTTTTAAACTATATCAGAAATTGCAGATGCCAAGCACATTCACAATAACGGTCAAGTCAGTCATGCATTAGCTATGGACACGGTGCTAGCATTTTAGTGTGAAAATCATTTTGGTAATATAAATGTGAGCCAACCTATGAGGATCTAGAAAGGCCAGATAAAGCGTACAATATATCCTGGCTGCAGCAGGGTAACAGAGTCATTCTAGGAAGAGGATATGTAATGTAGATTATTCACGACCTAAGAGAAAACTTAGCGACACACGAAGACTCTTACTAATAGAAATGGAGATGATAATACACACATTTATTAAATGCCCAGAGGGGTAGCAAGTATGATATTGGGCATATAAAAAGGCCAAGTGCTTCTCTCTCAGCACTACAAAGGAAATATCAGAATGTCCCTAAAGATAGGTAAGGCATAAGCCAGTGAGTTTGTTTTAATAAAAGATGTGGTTGGCAGAAACAGAGGAAATGAATGACCAAATAAGTAAGTGACCAGATTTTTGCCTCTGCTATAACCACAGACAAACTCCATCTCTCTGCCACAGAAAAACAAACAAATAAACAAAAAGGAAACCCTAAAGATTTAGGGTGACACCCAAATTATTCTCCGTTTATATTCTTCAGAATAGCCATGAGGGAGAAAACATGAAAATATTAAAATAAGGTGAAGTTTTAGAGCTGACGAAGATAATCATCTCAAAGTGCGTTTCTGGTTAGTAAAGAACTATACGGAAAGATTTAAGCCGGGTGTTTTCACATATCTATCATTTCCCTTAATACTCAAAATGTTAATAATTCCCATGGAAAACAGAGATCCCCCCCAAAAATTAAATGACTTAACTATCCTCTGGTCAGGCAAGCCAGTGAGTGGGTAGATCTGGGGGTCAAATTCAGGTGCTCTGATTCCTAGCCCAGAAACATGGCTATTAGAGCTTTACTTCGTTCTTGATCAATCGGTCTCTCTTCTCACTGAGAAGGTCCCCATTGACTCAAAGTGGAAGCCACCTCATGTTAATATTCTACTCAGAATGTAGATGCTGGCTTGAGACGCCATGTGTTCATGTTCGTATGACCCACTTAATTGATTTTTTTGCCCTTATTTTAAATAATCTAAATCTTTTTTTTTTAATCACAAGAACAATCACTCAACAATGTTGATGAAATTCCGGCTTGAAAAGCCACATCATTTCAACCAACACAACAAACAGAAACTAGTTGACCTATGAGGCGATGTGTGGCTCTTGATGTTTCTTACCTGAGGATTCAGAGTTGCTTGCAGTAGAAACCAGTGCAAATAAACATCCCTCTAAGAAAAGGAGATGCTTGGCTTTATTGAGCATGTGCCATATTAAATTGAACTGCAACTTCAGTGATAACTGCTAATCAGATCATTCCTTTAAGCAATTGAAATGCATCTAACTCTTCAACTTAAAATTGGCTATTGTGTGGTTTTCCAGTTTCCACATTCGGTGTTCAACCTAGTATGAAATATTTGCTATATACAAATAGGAAAAATGAAATACTTGTATTTCATACAAGTATGAAATATTTGCTATATACAAATACAAATACAAATATACAAATAAGTTACTACTTCAAGGCTTTTTGGTATGCTGTTAAAGTTTGGAAATATGCTGGTTAACATAAAAAACAATTCCCCTAGTAGCTGAAGGAAGTATCACGTACATAGGAACCTATCTCCCAGCCCTGCTGAGAATGAGAGCCAGTAACACTTTAGGATTTCCCACAGGTTGGTCTTGGCATTCAGAAATAGCCTGGGAATGAGCAAGTGACAAGTAGGCTGAAAGGGAAATTCTTTCTCTTCCTTTACTGAAAGATGGGAAGCTGAGCTTCTTTAAAGTTTGCTCACGAGTTAACGAATTCAATGTTTCTAATAATAAATCTGAATCACTGACCTCTACTCTTCCTTCTTGATATTCATACAAAACGACTCCATAAAAGACAGCATGGAGAAAATGAGGCACAAACAGATCTTTTTTTCAAATCAGATCTTCTGGGGAAAGTAAAGCAAAACAAAACAAAAGGAATGAAAGATAAGAAGGTCGAAAGTAAGTCTGACTGATGTCTTGGGGTGTAAGTTACAGAAGTATGACAAACAATCCAAAATGCTTCTGTCATATCCTGAAGGGCCATTCATATGTTTCCTTGCGCTCAAGGTGAAGGCCCTGGCTTCTGTCTCCCATGTGAGCCGATTAGGTTTTACTCACCTCCCAGGTCTCTAAATGTGCCTCTAACCCCAGGTGACCCTATTGCAAAGGTATGCCTGGCACCAAAGAGGATAAGTGATACAGTGAAGGAAATTCCCTGTGAGAAAAGCAATCACAAGTTCAAGTAACCAGCCATGTAACCAAATTACTGTGGTGAAACAGAGCTGACAGAAAATTGGTAGACATAAGTTCTGTCCTTGGACCACTTAGAAATAAGCTAGAGGAGATAACATGGATTTGAAACAATAAAGAGGGACCTTCAAAAAGACTCTTGGCACAATTTGATTGCAGAGAAGAAGAAGATCAGGGCATACCGGACTTGTCAAGAAAGTCCACAGGGAGAACACGGGTATTGAATTGCATCTTAAAGACCGGGTAGGATTTAAATGGGCAGAGAATAACAGTATCCGTGGCTTGAGCGGTTATTCTGTGCCAAGCACTGGGCTAGGTCTTTTACATACATTATGTGATTGACTTCTTACCTAGGGGAGGTTTTATTCCCCAACCCCCCCCCCCCCCCCGTGTTACAAATCAGGAAACGGGGGCTCGGGAAGATTAAGTGACTTTCCCAAGGCCAGACTGCTACAAAGTGCCTTCAGGGAAAGGCCACAGTCAACACTTACTTGGTTTTGCATAGTTGCCCCTGCTTGCCTCTCCAGCCTCTTCTTACGCCACTCACATGCTCATTCAACACACTCCATCATAAATGAACCAATCTCTTTCATTATAGAGTGTTCACATTTTGAGTCACCTCTCCTTTCATAAATCTGCCTTCTTTGCCTGCAAAACTTCTGTGTATCTATCAGATTTTTTTTAAAGTTACTTCTTTAAAGGGGCATCTTCCGACTGCTGATCTAAATTAGGTCCCAATTATACACATACAATTCATGGCACTTATCATAGTTTATATCTAAATAATTACATATATGTTGTGCTAGAGATCACTAGGCCAGCAAGCTGGAAATCAGGTTAGGAGTTGAGATTGGAGTTTTGAGTCTGAATTCTGCAGGTTGGAAACACAGACAAGGTGTCTGTGTCGCAGTCTTGAGAATAATTCCTCCTCCTTGGGGAACCCTCAGTCTCTGTTCTCTCAAGGCCTTCAGTTGATTTGATGAGGCCCACCCACACCATGGAGAACAATCTGCTTTACTCAATGTATACTAAGTTACATGTGAATCACATCATCTTTAAAAAAAAAAAAAGAAAACTTCTGTAGCACCATCTGTACTGGTAATTGACTGAACAATGTTGCACTATAGGCTAGCCAAGTTGACATATAAAATTAAACATCATCATACATGTCTGGTTAAGGACTTTTTCCCTGCTTGACTGTAAGCTCCATGAGGGTAGAAATCCAGGCTGTTTTTTTTCAAAACTGTGTCCACAGTGCCTAGAACAGTGTTTGACATATAACATACTCTCAAAAATTATTACTGCTGAACGGAAGGCATATCGCCAAGTCTTGATGATTGGGTGACCTAACATTGGCGGAAAAGGGAGAATAGAAAATGGTAACTGACTATAGGATAGTAAGCATTTCTAGCCAGTCAGGTTTAATTCAATGCAACCAACAATTATGTACTGGTTTTTATCCGCACAAAACTATCTTTGGTATACCGGGAATACCAAAATGAATATAACAGAAGTCAAACAAACGCTATAATACAAAGATGTTTATTGCCACAGTATTTATAGCATCAAAGATTGCAAACAATCCGTATGTCCAGCAACAGGGAACTGAATGAATGATTATTGGTGTTAAAGCAAGCACTAATAACTAGGTTTGAAAAACTGATGAATGGCGTACCTTTTCCACTATGGACTGATAGTAACTCATTCATTTATATACAAAACTAGATGTCACGAAGCAGCACTGGTCTACTAGAACTGACCTTGTCAGCCTGGGCTTAGTTAGAGACAAAGTCGCTACAACAGGGTGGTCCCATCTTCTGATATTGATATGCACTATGTGTCAAGCACCGTTCTAGATGTGAGACATACAACAATAAACAAAAACAGAGACGGTTTCATGCACTCACGGGGAGAAAAAGCACGGAAAGGAAAAACAAATGTCTGGAATGAGAATTACCATATTAGAAACCTCAAAAAAAGACTTCGAGAGAAAGTGACAAGTAAAAACTTTAAAGAAGTGAGGGGGTGAGCTATTTGTATATCTAGAGGGGGGGGTTCCATGCAGAGGGAACAGCAAGTGTAAATAGCCAAGATGGGAGCCGTCCTGCCATGTTTGATGTTGGAGCAGAGTGAAAACGAGGCAGAGCAGTAGGACCTGAGATCAGAGATATAATGGGAGGAATGGGGGGGAGATGAGATGGAAACATGGTATCATGTGTGAATGTGAGAAGAAAAATAATCTTGGAATTCATTGGAACATGAGGTACAAGACGGTGGAGGATGTTAAATGGAAATGTAGTATCTATACCCACTAAGCACAAAGAAAGACCTTGTCCCCATAAACAACTTATCTAGACCCTGGTCAAACTCACAAACCCTTGAAATTCGCTTATATAACACTTGAAGCCAGACTTTAGACACTTGGATGAGTCTCATAGTAACATACCATTTCAATAACCATGCCTAAACATATCCCACCAACACCAGAATGTCTCTCTTGCTGCCCAAGTATTACACGAGAAATTCTTCTTATTTTTATAGGTTTCATAACTGGATCCATTCAGATTAAGAATATTGACTTTGGGCTGCCGGATGAAGTGCTTCAAATATCTAAGATCAGAAAGTCTACAATATAGTCTTACTTTCCATATGGAGACTCCAAATTGGGTAGACATAGCCAAACTTCATTAAGCCTAGTGAGAACACTGGGAGTGGAGCAAAAGGGACACTGACAGCAGTATAAAATTCAGGACAGTAATTACTTTGTTAAGAGAGGCATAGTCACAGGGAAGGACTATAAAGAGGATCTGAGGGGTGCTTGATATGATTGATACATGAATAGTGTATTTACACTGTAAAAAATTTATTGAATTGCATGCTTATGATTTGTGCACCTTTCTTTATTCATGCCTACTTAAAAGATGTGTACTTAGGGGCGCCTGGGCGGCTCAGTCGGTTAAGCGTCCGACTTCAGCCCAGGTCACCATCTCACAGTTCATGAGTTCGAGCCCCGCGTCAGGCGCGGTGATGACAGCTCAGAGCCCGGAGCCTGCTTCGGATTCTGTGTGTGTCTCTCTCTCTGCCCCTTCCTTGCTCGTGCTCTGTCTAGAGCTCTCTCTCTCAAAAATACACATTAAAAAAAATAATAAATAAAATAAAATAAAATAAAATAAAATAAAATAAAATAAAAAAGACATGTACTTAAACGTCAGAAAGGAAACCAGAGGTAGAGCTGTCAACGTAAAGGAATGATCACAGTCAGCCAATGGCTGTCTAGGAGATGGTGAAGACAGATCCAATCCCACCATAAGAAACCTGGCAGAGTTAAAGAAAGTACTTCTTATATGGCCCAAAATGAAAGCCCTTCCCAGTTCTAGAAGAAGAAAGTGAGACTAAAGGTAGGGTGGGAAAATAAGTGGAAAGAAGAATGAAGGTAGTTGGCACCCTAGAATGGGAAGTACGAATCCTATTACAAAGTGTGGTATAACCCTTTATGATATATATGTGTATATATATATGTATATAAATTATATATACAAACATATATATATATTTTTCCCTCATATGTGGAATTTAAGAAACAATACAGATGAACATATGGGAAGGAGAGGAAAAAGGGGAAGAGAGGAAAACAAACCACAAGAGACTCAAAGAGAACAAACTGAGGGTTAATGGAGGGAGGTGGGTGGGGGATGGGCTAGATGAGGGATGGGTACTAAGGAGGGCACTTGCTGTGATGAGCACTGGGTGTTGTAGGTAAGTGATGAATCACGGAATTCCAGCCCGGAAACCAATATTGCATTGTATGTTAACTAAAATTTAAATTTAAAAAATTAAAAAATAGAGCAAAGAAAATAATTAAATACTACCACTAATAAAGGATCGTATAACAATGGCCATCCAGCCATGCGGTGATGGAGGGTAACACGCAACCTGCTTTTCTTGTAATCCCAGAGCAACACTTACGTGTCCTTGCGATGAATGTACTTCCGAACCACCGAAGACAACTCCACCTGAGCGGGGTTTGGCTCTATTTCTGAAGGAATGGAGCCAAGGCCTACAAGCAGAATGTTTACCTTATATCTCTTTGGCTTATGATGGGTCATACATTTCCAGTAGAAACCACATGACAAGTGGTCAGAAGCTGCACGTTATGCAGCAGATCTCAGGGGCACTACATTAGCACCGCCATTTCTCCATGCTCGTAAACGCAAAGAGAATCTCTCCCACCCCATTTTTTGGAAAGATTCAATTATTTACTAGGGGAAGAGGGTGTCCATCATATGACATCTTGCTCTGGATAGCTACAACATGATAAGTTGCAGGACGGCCTACTTACCTGCAAGGCCATCAAATCTTATACACACAACTACCAAACCATTGAACTAACTGTAATAGTAGGGTCCGTAACTTGAACGTATTGCCCGCCAGCCCGTAAAAAATAATAATGAAGGGTTTCATAATGCTTCACATCCTGGTTTACCTCTCTCATCTAGACTTTCTTCTCTATACTCTTTTCTGTATTCCTTAATCTGACTTAGTCTCCTGCCTATCCTTTCTAAACTCTTGGGAACTTGTTTCCTATTTAATCTATTCTCTTATATCTTCAACCTCTTCCTAGAACCGTTCCTCCCCCTCCTCACCTTAATTGAGACCCGGATGTCCCATGAGGACATGCGGCTGGCAAAGGTGAATATTTTTCTGTCATAATCCTAGAATCCAGATCCAGGAGCAGCCTTATTCCTCACTGCTACTTCAAAATCATGCCTTCTCTTTTCTTCAAAATCCCAAGCTCCATTAAAGCCCATGCCACCAGACAAAACCACCTGCTACCATTCCTAGTCCCTGCCAACTACTTACCTCCCAGTGCCTCTTCTTCATTCATTAAAAACTTGGGCTATGGCTGTCTGACGTCATTTCCAATTCTGTTCCAGTCATGTTTAGTGATGTTAGTAACCACATACATGGAATGCCCAATACTAGATTCACAGCTTAACTTCCTCCACCTTGCCCAAGCCACTCACTCTCATGTACACATACTCAAGTTCAGCATTATAAATAACTGCACCACTCCTGAAATCTTGATTTCAACCTCTCATCCTTCCTCCTGTTCCCCAAGTCCAACAATTTTGCCACCAGTTTATAATCTCCAATCCATTAACCCCACTGCATTTTCAAGTCCCATCACCACTTTTACATCCTCCCTTCTTTATCCAAATTATATCCCATTAGCCAGCACTATAATCACTCTCTTTCTTATACCCTCGCCCTTCTAACCCTCTAAGCAAGGAGTGAAATCTCAACCTTAGTTGAACCTAAATATATCATCTCCTCACATGAAAAACTTAAAAGCTGAATATTGCATGGGAAAATTCTCTTTAAATCTCTTGTCGTAAGCCTCACGTGGGCACTCCACAGTGCCCAGCAATCCTACCTTTCCCTCAATAAATTTGCTTTCACCATATCCATTCTGTACCTTTCCTTCTTTCCTCAAACCTACTACAGCCTCAGTCACACACTCACGGCAGATGGCTTCACCTTATTCTTCTTTGAGAAATTAGAAGTAATTGACCTGACTTCTCTCAACTGCTTCTTAAGGTAACCGATGACCCCCACGTTTCCAAATCCAGTGGACGCTTCTCTGTTTCTGTCTTAAACACTCTCTTTCTTTAAACACTCTCATCTCACAACACACAGGAAATTGCACCCTTCTGATTTTCTTCATACCCAGCTGGCCAATCCTCAGTATTATTTTCCTCTTCTTATCCTTTCATTGTTGAAGAGTCCCAATATTGAAAGGTACTCTCCTCTAAAAGGACTTCATTCCTAAAACAGTCTCACCCAAGCACACGGCTTTAACTATCACCTGTATACCAAATTTATAGCTTCAGCTTTGACCTTTTCTATGAACTTCAGATTGTTTTATTCTTAACATCTTCACACAGTTCTCTACTGAATATCCAAACTCAATATGATTCAAAACCCTGATTTTTCACTCCATAATTAATAATTACTCATTCCTCAGTCTTACGTGTTCTAGCAAATGGCACTACCATCCATTCAATGGCTCAAACCAAGAATCAAGAGGCCATCCTTAATTCTTTCCACTCCCTAATCATTTATATACAATCCAACAACAACTTTTGTTAATTTACCTTCAAAATATATCCCTGAACCTATGCACTTCTCTCCATACTTACTGCTTTCAGGATAATACAAGTCATTATTATCTCTCACCAGCTTGTTTTCACTCTTGCCCCTCACACCTGAGAGTCTAATTGCCAAACAGTTAATTATCAACCATAAATTAGATCATGTCATTTTCCTGCTAAAATCCCCTCAGTGGTCTCCCATTACACTCAGAATCCAGTTCCCGGTCTTTCTCATGGGTTACATGGCCTCAGAGGATCTGCCCCTGCTAGTTTTTCAATCTCACTTTATCCCTCTCTTCTCATTTTAACAACGTTGTCCTCCTTTTTGTTTTTGAAAGCAGCAAAGCTCTTTCTTATCTCGGCATCTTTGTGCTTGCTGATTCCTCTACCTAGAGTGCTCTCTTCTCAGCTCTTCATATGACTGGCCCTTTTCTGATCATTTAAGTCTCAGGACCAATGTCATGTCTTTGGAAAGGCGTCTTCTGAGAAGTCTTTTCAAAGCAGCCACCCCTCTCCCCTACCACACTCTTATGCACCACTTTGTTCATTTCTTTCGTATCAAAACAACCTGTGGTTTTATTTTTGTTTGTTTATTGGGTTATTTTCTTATACTCCACCTAGAATATAAGTTTTTTGAAGCCTTATCTTGCCGTTCATATTGCGGGCATATAGAGCACCTTGACTAGATGGTCCAATGAGTTGTAAGGAGTATACCCCAACAAGAGGCAACTCAACTAGAAAAAAATGACAGTTCCAACTTCTCCCCTCCATATAGGGTAGCTAGAAGCATAGTTTAGAGGTATCTACCACCCAAGTCTCATACTATCCTCTGCTTAACTATTCAGAAAATAAGTCTAATGATGAAACTAACTGGAAAGGATATTTTGCTGTATATATCTAGAACCAAAAAAAAAAAAAAAACTACTCATACTCTTCACTTCTATTAACAAAATATTTATTCAGTGCCCACTCTGGTTCTAAAGCCCATTCCTCAACATATGTGATACAGTGATCAATAAGACAGGGGCTCTGTCCTCAAGAAACACACGGCCTTGTGGGGAAGTGGGAGGGGGGAGATATAAAACCTAAATATCTCTACTACAACTCCTTCATAAAGCAGTGAGAAATGCTGTCCTAAAGGTACAAAAGGAGGTCAGAACACAAGAAAGGTGGGATCAATGAAGGCTTTTCCCAAAAAGAGACATACTTGGACTTCTATTTGAAGCCAACATCCCTGTAGAAAAGACATAAATCATACACAAACTAACCCAGAGTGCATCTGGAGGTTTCCTGAATGGAAATGGAAACACACTAACTGTGGTATTTTCTATAGCTGTTAGCAAGATCAAATCCAATCCTGGGGTCCCTAGACTCTGTTTGAAAGCCTCATGCATCAGAAGCACTTCTGTGTCCTTGAACTTTCTTTGCAATAAGAACTATAGAGTGTCAGGGCAAGGGAACAACTTAGTGGAAATCATTTATCTGCTCAGCTATCAAAGAATCATGCACTCACCACGTCATGTCTAAAGGGTCAAGATGTCAGAAAAAGTACAGCTTCCTGATGTGCAATTGATTACATAAAAGCAAGAGGACAGTTTGTCAGAAACTTCTATTCTAACTCTTACACACTAGTAGGACAATATATAAAATTACCACATTATAGAGACTGGTCCTAGCACTTACAGAAGAGGCCAGGGTTTCCCCAACTCAGAAATCAGAATCTCTAAATAGTTCAATGCTTCTTAGTGCATTGAATGAAAACTCGTAAGTACATGTAAGCTTAAGTAGAACATTCTATTGCCTGAATTCCAGTTTTCCCATATGTAAAAAGAAGTTAGTAATACCAATATCTTTGACTTATTCTAAGCACCAAATGAAATAATAGATGTTCTGCAATATCGCCTGATATATTTACAAGTATAATATTGCTTCCATGCCACACTACCTTCTAAAAAAATTGCCATCTTTTTATCTTCAATTCAGAGGACATACTTTACTATCTACTCCTGCCTCACTGATGAATATCAATGGTTTTACCCTCATTCTATCACCAGCAATGGAACCTTCTCCAAGAAATGTTAGAGTCCTTTTGAATAATCAGTGCCTCATCATTCAGTAACTTTTAGAAACCCTACCAATGTATCATTGACAATTGATCCCAGAACCCTGAATAAAATATTAAGTTTTTTATTTAAAAATAAAATTAAGACCCAGCCAGTGCAATAAGGCAAGAAAAAGAAATAAAATGTATACATATTGGCAAGGAAGAAATAAACCTATCTCTATTCACAGATGACATGACTGTCTACACAGTAATCCCAAGGAATCTAAATATACATGTATACCCTAGAACTAAGTGAGTTCAGCAAAGTTGGGATACAAAGTGATGTAAGGACAATATACAAAAGTCAAGTGCATTCTTACATACCAGCAATGAAAAACTGGAAATTAAAATTTGAAACAAAAAAATAAAATTTGCAGTAGCACTAAGATGTTAGGTGTTTGAATATGAATCTAAATACATAAGTATCTGTTCATAGAAATCTATAAAGCACTGAAGAGAGAAATTTAAAAAGAGCTATATAAATAGAAATGTATTTCATATTTATGAATTGGAAGACTCAATATTTTTAAAATATTGAGTCTTCCTTACTTTTTCTGTTCATTCAAAGCAAACCCAATCAACTCCCAGTAAAAATTTTGTAGCTATTGACAAGCTGACTATAAAATTTATGTGGAAATATGAAGGATTTAGAGTAGCCAAAACAGCTTTGAAAAAGAACAAAGTTGTAAGATATTACTTGATATTAAGGTTTATTATAAAACTATATTAAGCAATACAGCATGACATTGGCATAACAATAGACAACTAGGTCAATGGAAGAAAATACAGAGTTCATAAATAAACCCATACATATATGGACAACTAATTTTTAACAAATGCCCAAATGCAATACTGCAGTGATAGGATGGCCTTTTCCATAAATGGTGTTGGAACAATTGGATATACAAGAAAAATTAAAAAAAGAAATAACTTGAATCTTTACCTCATACCATATACAAAATTTAATTCAAAATGAAACATAAATCTAAAGTTAAACCTTAAAACTATGAAACTTCTAGTCTAAAGCATGGAAGAAAATCTTTGTGATTCTAGGTTAGACAAAAATTTCATAGATATGATACCAAAACACCAAGTGCATAAAGAATAAATTAATAGATTGGACTTCAACAAAATTTTAAAAATCTTCTCTCTTAAGTGTTGTTAAGAAAATGAAAAGATAAGCCAAGGCCTGGGAGAAAATATTGGAAAATCATATATCCAATCAAAGACTTGTATCCAGTATGAATAGAGTACTTTCAAAATTCCACAGTAAGAAAACTAACAACCCTCAGGACGCCTGGATGGCTCAATTGGTTGAGTGTCTGACTCTTGATTTCGGCTCAGGTCATGATTCCAGGGTTGTGGGATCAATCCCCACATCAGGCTATGTGCTGAGCATGCAGCCTGATTAAGATTCTCTCTCTCTCCTTTTGCCCCCTCCCCTGCTCACATGTTCTCTATCTCTCTCTCAAAAAAAAAAAAAAAGAAAGAAAGAAAGAAAGAAAGAAAGAAAGAAAGAAAGAAAGAAAGAAAATTAATGCAATAAAAATAGGTCAAAAATTTGAAGAGACATATCAACAAATAAGATTCATAAATGGTCAATAAGCACATGAGAAGATATTCAACATGGTAATTTGGAAAATACGGATAAAGCCACGATGATATACGAGTACACACCCACCAAATGGCTGAAATTAAACGACTGATCATACAAAGTGTTGGGGAGTGTACTCTAATCTTTCCACTCTCCCATTCCCACTATCACTCTAGTTCAGCCTTCCTATGAACACTTGTCTTTCCTGTTAAAATAGTTTCCCAACGGGTCTCCTCATTTTTCCTGCTGCCACCCTCAAGTTGTTCACACCGCAAACAGTGTGCTGTGATCTCAATGTTTGAGCCCCCCACCCCCAAATTTATATGTTGAAATCCTAATGTCCAATGTGATGGTCTTAATAAGTGGAGCCTTTGGGAGGTGATTAGGTCATGTGAACAGAGCCCTCATGAATGAGATTAATGTTCTTATAAAAGAGACTCGAGCGCTGTCTTGCCCCTTTTCACCATGTGAGGAGAGGTCTGTGACCCAGAAGAGGGCCTTCATCCAACCATCTGGTGCCATGATCTCAGACTTTTAGCCTCCAGAACCGTGAGAAATAGATTTGTTATTTATAGACTATCTAGTCTGTGGTATTTTGTTATAGCAGCCTGAACAGACTAAAACAGAAAATTGGTACTGGAAGTGAGGTTGCCGCTGTAACAAACACCTAAAAACGAGGAAGCAGCTTTGGAACTAGGTAATGGGCAGCAGCTGGAAGAGTTTGGAAGAACATTCTAGAAAAAGTCTATTTTGGTAAATAGACTGTTTAGGGCAATTCTCATTGAAGGCTCAGAAGGAGAAGAGATAGAGAAAGCTTTAATCTTTGTCTTCCTGTTTTCTTCAATCGTTTCCTTTCTTTTCTTTTCTTAAATTGAAGTATAGTCGACACACAATGTTTACATTAGTTTCAGATGTACAGCATAGTAATGTGACAAGTTTATACGTTATGTTATGCTCTCCACAAGTGTAGTTACCATCTGTCACCATACAACACTATTACAATACCGTTGACTATATTCCTTAGGCTGTACTTTTCATCCCCATGACTTATTCATTCATAAGACTTATTCATAACTGGAAGCCTACACCTCCAGCTACCCTTCACCCATTTGCCCATCTCCCCACTCTCCTCCCCTCTGACGATCATCAATTTCTTCTCTGTGTTTCTGGGTCTCTTTCTGGAGAAAGCCTCAATCTTCTCTTGTGCCTCTCTCCTGCTTCATCAATATGCTTCACCCAATGCTTTTTTCTTGCTTTTTAAAAACTAGATCTTATGCCTCCTTCCACTTATGTATCTTATACATCTCGTCAGACAAAACCAGACAAAACTACATGTTGTATTTCCTGAGCACATTATTTTATTTCAGACCTCTGTACCCTTTACAAATCTCTTCTTTTTACATGGAATGTCCTCTCTTCTCCTGGCCAACTTGTAACCATTTGTCAATATTCTGCAACAACATCATTTCTTCTGTAATGCCATCCTCCAAAAATCTCTTCTGTGCTCTCCTAGCACTTTAGGTTTCATCAGACTATAACAACTCTCTTGGTGTATTACAAGAACTAATTTACATGTCTGCCTCTTCTATGCTTGTGAGCCCTTTAACGGTATGAATTGCGACTTTATGTATTTAGTGCTACCATAGCACTTAATTCATGATAGGTGCTCAGTAAATGTTTGAGAAAGATGAAATATTCTTAAACCTAATTTAATTTATGTCCACTCTAAAGCATTCTTTCTTGTTTATGCCTAAGCTGTCCTAGTGTGGGAATGATTAGCAATAAGCTTAATTCTTTTCCTTTCCTTTCCTTTCCTTTCCTTTCCTTTCCTTTCCTTTCCTTCCCTTCCCTTTCCTTTCCTTCCCTTTTCTTTCTTTCTTTCTTTCTTTCTTTCTTTCTTTCTTTCTTTCTTTCTTTCTTTCTCTATAAATAGGAGAGGATCATTAAGTGTCATCTGGGGACTTCCATGCTCCCTGTGTCTTGGTACCAAGCAAGGTGGTCCCTTTTCAAAAATTGCAAATTTAACAAAAACAAATGAGCTCTCAGATCTGGAAGAGATTCTTGACTTTGGGCTCTTTTCCACAGGAGGTGAAAGGCAAATCTGTGATTGCTTCGAGGTGAAGTTTTGGATTTTTGGTTTTATTTCACTTTCTTTCTATCTACATTGCTTTTATTTTTGGTACTCACTAGTGCCAATACCGGCAGGTTCACACAGGTAAAAATTGGAAGTTTAAACCATCTTTTCCTTATTTAGGGGTGTTGATGGAGTCCTGGTTTTCAGCTCCATTTGCTGTCTGTGTTGAATGCATCAGCCATTTACAAAATGTCTGAACATTTATGTGGAGGAAGTTACATAAGAAGGGAGGCTGGGTACTAGAAATCTGAGAAGTTTTGTCAGACACAGCATGATATTATGAAATACTTATAGCCTCAGTGTAGCCCTGAACTGATATCGTTTTCTTCAGGAGATTTCTGGGGTTTCTGTCATAGTCATATATCACCTTCAAACAACAACCCTAATAGTCCTTCAAGGAGATCAACCTTACACTCCCTAACATGTTTGTAGAGTTGTTTATGGCTGCATGATCTGTATTGTTACCATAAACCTGGCCCCTGGAGGACTGTGTTTTATATTTTCTTGCTGTGATGGATGATTCTCTCAGAAGTTTATATTATTAGCTTAATTGTTCCCAGCTTCATTTGGAGGGGAATGGGTACAAGAAGCGTGGTCCAACCTTAAACCAATTAGACAATAATTACCTGGCCCGTACCCAAACTTGCCATTTCTTGCATGCCTCTCAGGGACACTTAAAATTCTTTGGGACACACATGAGATTTGAACTTTAGATATGTCAAAAGTTTTGGGGACAGAAAGATCAGTTTCTTTCTTCCCAGCAGTCCTGATATGGGTAGAAGACTAGGACGAGGGGCAGATTTAAGAGCGAAGGAAACTTTGGCCCAATGTCAGAATATGCCTTCTGTTAGTCAAACTGGATGAGACCTCATACACTTTCTTACTGAGACCTAGTATGCTTTCTTAAGAATAATGACAACTCCAAAATTTTCACCTAGAAGACATTTAAGAGATGGCACTCTAAGTCATAAGTGTATCCTAAAGAATTGCATTGGAAGCTCCGCTTGCATAGCAATTCACATGATTGTGAAAACATCATTTGTCCATCCACATCAGTGAATTGAGGAAAAGTGATACCTGTTTGGGAGGAAGTTAAAGGTCCCTGAGCCACTTCTGCTGCTGCTGCTGCTGCTGCTCAGGCCACAGATAATGCATTGTTTATAATGCAAATTGTTTGATTTTTTGGTGCAATTATCAGAGAGACAATTCTTGCTTAGGATAGATTCCATTCTTCTGTGTTTCCATGGATTGACTTTTTTTAGAAAGGAACTTGACCTCTGTCACTTTGTGATATACATTCTAGATGTAATTCTGAAATAATTCTGCTATTTTAAGGAGTGATGCATGTAGAATTTCACCTTCTGCCAACTGTAAATATACATAAAAAACCCAAAGGAGGTAGACAAGGCAGGAAGTTTTGGTCTTATTTTATATAAGGAAAAATGGAAGGTTCCTAACTAACGTTAACGTTTACCACAGGTAAAACTTTAGAAAAGGAAGAAGCAAAGTTTAGGTGGCGTAAAGTTTCATGTTTAACGTATTGGCAGACCCAAGTAAGATACTAATCCCTTCCATTTTTTTCTACCAGACAACTTGGTTACCTATACACAGGTGAGTTATAGATTTATAGATAGAATTCCAGATTTTTAACTATCTAAACAATGCCTGAAGTTAAAGTAAATTTTGATTTCTACTTTGTTAAGTTTTTCATTTTACTGGTTTATTTATCAGTTTCACACATACACATATACACACACATATGCCCCAAAACACACACACACACACACACACACACACACACACACACACACACTCCCATATCAAAACTTTACAGTTACTTTAGGTTGGAAAAGAACTAAAGAATGACCAGAAAGGCAGCAGGTAAGCTGAGTGTTAGGTGAGGACATCAATTCTGCTTCTTTTTTTTTTATCGAGGTATAGTCAACACACAATGTCACATTAGTTTCAGGTGGACAACCTAGTGATTCAACACGTTTATACATTATGCTATGTTCACCACAAATGTAGCTACCATCTGTCACCATACATTGCTATTACAATATCATTAACCATATTCCCTATGCTGTACCTTTTATTCCTGGGAATTGCTCATTTCATAAATGGGAAACAGTATGTAATCACTCCCTTTCATTCATTTCGTCCATCCCCACACAACCCTCCACTCTGGCAACCATCAGTTTGTTCTCTGTGTTTATGGTTTTTTTTCTGCTTTCTGTTTTTTTTTTACTCATTTGTTCTGTTTTTTAGATTTCACATGTAAGTGAAATCATATGGTATCTTTCTTTCTCATTTCACTTAACATAATACCCTCTAGGTCCATCCACGTTGCCACAAATGGCAAGATCTTGTCCTTTTTATGGCTGAATAATATCCCATTGTGTGTGTGTATATTTACATATATATATATATATAGTGTGTATATATATATGTATATTTATATCACATATTTTTTATCCATTCATCTATTAATAGCAGGTCCACTTCTCTTTTTTTTAATTCCAGTATAGTTAAATAGCGTTGTATTATTTTCAGGTGTACAATATAGTGATGTGACAATCCTATATGTTACTCTGTACTCATCATGGTAAATAAACTCTTAATCCCTTTCACCTACTTCACCCATTCCCCCCACTGACTTCGTCTATGGTAACCACCAGTTTGTTCTCTATAGTTAAGAGTCTGGCTTTTTTGTTTGTCTTTTTTTCTTTGTTCATTTGTTTTGTTTCTTAAATTCCATATAGAAGTGAAATCTTATGGTATTTGTCTTATTTCACTTAGCATTATAACCTCTACATCCATCAACATTATTGCAAATGGCGAGATTTCATTCTGACTGAGTAATATTCCATTGTGTTTATGTGAGATATATATATATATATATATATATATATATATATATACCATCAGTGCACAAGTTTCCTTTTTTTCTCATCCTCTTCAACACTTGTTGTTTGTTGTGGTTTTGATTTTAGCCATTCTGACAAGGGTGAAGTGGCATCACATGGCGGTTTTGATGTGCATTTCCCTGATGATGAGTGATGTTAAAGGTCTTTTCATGTGTGTTTTGGCCACCTGGATGTCCTCTTTGGAGAAATGTCTGTTTATGTCTTCTGATCATTTTTCAAATGGATTGCTTCTTTTTTGGGGAGTGTTGAGTTGTCTAAGTGCTTTATATATTTTGGATACTAACCCTTTATCAAGTATATCATTTGCAAATATCTTCTCCCATTTAGTAGGCTGCCTTTTGGTTTTGTTGATTGCTTCCTTTCCTGTACAGAAATTTTTTATTTTGTTGTAGTCCCAATAGTTTATTTTTTCTTTGTTTCCCTTGCCTCTGGAAACATATGTAGAAAAAGTTGTTAAAGCCAATGTCAGAAAAATTTCTTCCTATGCTCTCTTCTATGATTTTTATGGTTTCAGGTCTCACATTTAGGTTTTTAATACATTTTGAGTTTATTTTTGTGTATGGTGTAAGAATGTGGTCCGATTTCATTCTTTTGCATGTAGCTGCTCAGTTTTCCCAGTATGATTTGTTGAAGAGACATTTTCCCATTGCATATTCTTTTCTGCTTTGTTGAAGATTAGCTGACCATATAATTGTGGGTTTGCTTATGGGTTTTCTATTCTGTTCCACTGATCTATGTATCTACTTTTGTGCTAGTATCATACTGTGTTAAATACTACAGCTTTATAGTATATCTTGAAATTTAGGATTGCGATACCTCTAGTTTTGTTCCTCTTTTTTCAAGATGACTTTGGCTATTTGGGGTCTTTTGTGGTTCCATGCATGTTTCAGGATCATTTGTTCTAGTTTTGTGAAAAAATGCCGTGGGTATTTTGATAGGGATTGCAATAAATGTGTAGATTGCTTTGGGGTGTATAGATATTTTACAAATACTTGTACTTCCAATCCATGAGCATGGAATATCTTTCCATTTGTTTGTGCTCTCTTCAATTTCTTTCATCAGTGTTTTATAGTTTCAGAGTACAGGTCTTTCACTGCCTTGGTTAGGTTTATTCCTAGGTATCTTATTAGTTTTGGTAGAATTGTAAATGGGATTGTATTCTTAATTTTTCCTCCTGCTACTTCATTATTAGTGTATAGAAATGCAACAGATTTCTGTATATTGATTTTGTATACTGAATTCATTTATCAATTCCAATAGGTTTTTGGTGGAATCTTTATGGTTATATAGCATATTTGTCATCTGCAAATATGGAAAGTTTTACTTCTTCCTTTCCAATTTGGATGCCTTTTATTTATTTTTCTTCTCTGATCACTGCGGCTAGGACTTTCAGTAGTGTATTGAAAGAAAGGGTGCGAGTGGACTTCCTTATCTTGTTCCTGATCTTAGGGGGGAAACTCAATTTTTACACCACTGAGAATGATGTAAGTGGTGAGTTTGTCATGTATAGCTTTTATTATGTTGAGGTATGTTCCCTCTAAACCTGCTTTGCTGAGGGTGGCTTTTTTTTTTTTTTTTTTTACCATGAATGAATGTTTTACTTTGTCAAATGCTTTTTTTTTGCACCTATGGAAATGATCATATAGATCTCATCCTTTCTCTTATTGATGTGATGTATCATGTTGATTGATTCATGGAAACTGGACCACACTTGCAGCCCAGGAATAAATCCCACTTGACCTTGATGAATGATTTTTTTAATGTATTGTTAGATTTTGTTTGCTAAATTTTTGTTGAGAATTTTTGTGTCTAGGTTCATTGCAACATTGGCCTGTAGTTCTCTCTTTCTCTTTTTTTTTCTTTGTACTACCTTTATTAGGTGTTAGTATCAGGGTAATGCTGGCCTTATAAGTTGAATTTAGAATATTTCCTTCCTCTTCTATTTTTTGGAATACTTTGAGAAGAACAGGTATTAACTCTTCTTTAAATGTTTGGTAGAATTCACTTGTGAAGCCATCTGGTCCTGGACTTTCTTGGTAGTTTTTGAGTATTATTCAAATAGTCTATTTCTTTCTGTTTCAGTTTTGGTAGGTTTATATGTTTCTAGAAATTTAACCATTTCTTCAAAGTTGTCCAATTTGTTGGCATACAATTTTTCATAATATTCTCCTATGATCCTTTGTATTTCTGTGGTATCGGTTGTTATTTCTCTTCTTACTTACTCTTCTGATTTTGTTTATTTGAATCTTCTCTCTCTCTCTCTCTCTCTCTCTCTCTCTCTCTCTATTTATCTCTCTTTTTCATGAGTCTGGATGGAGGTTTATCAATTTAATTGATTTTTTTCAAAGAACCGGCTCCTGGTTTCATTGATCTGTTCTATTGTTCTATTGTTCTATTGTTTGTTTTTAGTTTCTATTTTATTTATTTTTATTACTGGTTTTGGAGTTTATATTCTTCTTTTTATAGCTCTTCAGGTGTAAGGTTACTTTGTTTATTTGGGATTTTTCTTGCTTCTGTAAGTAGACCTGTATTGCTATAAACTTCCCTCTAAGAACAGCTTTTGCTGCATCCCAATGATTTTGGACCATTGTTTTTCATTTTCATTTGTCTCACGTATTTTTTTAATTTTCTCTTCGATTTCCTGGTTGACCCACTCATTGTTCAGTAGCATGTTATTTAACCTCCATGTGTTTGCGCACTTTGCATATTTTTTCTTGTGACTGATTTCTAGTTTCACAGTGTTGTGGTCAGAAAAGGTGCATGGCATGACTTCAATATTTTGAATTTGTTGAGACTTGTTTTGCAGGCTAACATGTGATTTATTCTGAATAATTTTCCATGTGCATTTGAAAAAAATATGTATTCTGCTATTTTAGGATGGAATTTTCTGAATATATCTGTTAGATCCATCTGGTTCAATGTTTCATTGAAAGCTACTGTTTCCTTGCTAATTTTCTGTTTGGATAATCTATCCATTGATGTAAATGGGGTATATATAAATAAGGTATTCGTGGTTGCAGGCTTTTTTCTTCTTTCAGCACTTTGAATATATCCTGCCACTCCCTTCAGGCCTTCAGACTTTCTGCTGAAAAATCAGTTGCTAGCCTCGTGGGATTTCTCTTGTACATAACTGTTTTGCTGTGTTTAAATTTCTCTCTTTGTCACTACTTTTTGCCATTTTAATTATTATGTGTCTTGGCATGGACCTCCTTGGGTTAATTTCGGTGGGGACTCCCTGTGCATCCTGGATCTAGATTTCTGTTTCTCTCCCCGGATTTGCAGTTTTCAGCTATCACTGCCTCAAACAAATTTTCTGCCCCCTTTTGTCTCTCTTCTTCTGGGACCCCTATAATGCAAAAGTCATTATGCTTGATGGTCTCACTGTGTTCCCTAAGTTTATTTTCATTTTCTTCCCCTCTCCTGTTTAGCTTGATTGCTTTCCATTACTTGGTCCTCCAGGTCACTGATCCATTCCTTTGCTTCCTCTAGTCTACCTTTGATTCCTTTTAGTGTATTTTTTATATCGGTTATTGAGGTCTTCGTATCTGTTTTTTTTTTTATGTTTTCTATCTCTTTGTTGATGGTCTCATTGAGACCATCCGTTCTTCTCAAGTCTAGGGAGTATCTTTATGAGCATTACTTTAAATCCTCTATCAAGTATATTACTTATTTCTGTTTCGCTTAGGTTTCTTGCTGCGCTTTTGTCCTGTTCTTTCATTTGGGACATATTCCTCTGTCTCCTCATTTTGTCTAACTATCTGTGTCTGTTTCTATGTGTTAGTAATGTTAGCTATGCATCCTGCTCTTGAAAATAGTGGCCTTACGAAGAATAGGTCTTGTGGTGCCCTGCAGTGCAATGTCCCCTGTTCACCAGAACCTGGCCATTCAAAAATGTCTTCTGTGTGTGTTGCATGCGCCCTACTGTTGTGGCTGAGCCATGGTGTCTGCAATGGCTCTTTGCCTGTTGTGAACATGGTTTGGGCCCAGCGCTGTTAGTGGGCCAGTGTGTGGCCATCTAGGGCTTGAGTTGAGTCAGACCAGGTTTTTGACATAGCTGTGGTTTCACCAAACTGCAGGGGCGTCTCCCTGTATCGTCCCTCAAGAAATTTTCATTGGTGGGCAGGGTCTTCGGTCAGACTCGATGCCTGCCCCCAAGCCCACCGCTGGGGCGTATAGTCAGACTGGTGTGTGTAGTTATGTTCCCCTCTCCCCGGAGCAGAAGTCACTTTGGAGTGGTGCCGACCCGTGTCAGGGCTGCTTGCACACTCGCAGGCTTATGGAAGCACTTTGGATGGGCTCCAGTCAAGGGCAATCAGAGGGGGCAGGTCCACAGAAGGACAGTGCCGGCAAGGTCTGTGCTAGTCCACTGCAGAAAGAGGGCTGCAGCCGCCCAGAAATCTCTTGCGGAATCTGGCCAGGTGGGAGGGGGCAGAGCCACGGAAGCGCGTGCAGTGGTAGGGTGCACTGTTAGCAAGGCAGGTGGAGAGTGCGGGTGTCTGTATATCTAGGAGGGGGGGCAGAGGAGGGAGAGGAGGGAGATGGCACCCACTAGCTCTTTTGTTCTTGAAGAAGGCTCTGAAAGTTCCCTGACCTTCCAGCCCACACTCTGATATTATTAAGTATATCTCCTTCCCGTGCATCCCATGCATTTTTCAAACTGCTGCTTCTAAGCTGTATCTCGGCTGGGCTGTTTGCTGTGCTGTCTCTTTAAGGTCAGGGATTCCATTTCTTCTCACCCTCCCGGCTCTCTCAGAGCCAAGCCCACTGATTTTTAAATTCCAGGTGTTAAGCCCCACTGACTGTAAAAACCTCCCAAAGCCAGGCCCTCTGGCCTTCAAACCACATTTTATGGGGGTTCCTCTTCCCAGGGCTGGCCTCCCGTGCCTCAGGTGCCCAGTGTAGCTTCTCTCCTCTCCTCTCTCCACAGCCATGGCGTCCCTCCCTCCTGCAGACTCTCCCACGAGTCAGTTTGGCTCCCAACCATGTCTCTGCCTTTCCCACCCTCTTCTGTGTGGCCTCCCGTCTCCATTTAGCTGTGGAGAGTCTGTTCTGCTCGTCTGCGGGTCATTTTCTGGGTTACATACGCTGACGCGAGTGTCCTCTAGGTCTGTCAGGGGGATGAGGTGAGCCCAGTATCCTCCTACTCTGCCATCTTCCTTGGGATTCCCAGGTGCGCTTCTTTGTGGAGAAGCGTGGGGATTGGGGCTCACTCATGTTCAACTACTGTTAACTCAGAGCCAATTTTGTTTTGTCTGTATTCTCCTGCATTCGTTTTCTATCGCCGCAGAGCGATTTGTTAGCATTCTTAGAGGCTCCAAGCTACCTTCATGTATCATCTCACAGAAGCTCTGAAGTCTAGTGCCACTGGGTTCTCTGCTTATGGTCTTACCAAGCTGCAAAGTATTGCCTGGAGTTCGAGTCTCACGTGGGGCTTGGGGCCCTCTGCCAGGCTTACGTGATTGCTGGCGCATTTCAATTCCTTGTAGTTGTAGGACTGAAGTCCCTGTTTTCTTGCTGGCTGTCAGCCGGGGGCTTCTCTTCTCTCCTACCGAGCGCTCTCAAATCTGTGGCACATGGCCCTCTGCGTGGGCAGTTTACAACATTGTTGTTTGCTTCTTCAAGGACAGCTGTTTCTTGTCCCTTTTCATGGCTAGCCCCATTATGTCAGGCCCAACTGGGCAATTCTCTCGTTTTATTAACTCAAAGTCAGCTTATTAGGTATCTTAATTAAATCTCAAGACGTTCTGATGCCATATAGCATCATGTAACCATGGGAACAAATCTTCTCATATTCACAGCTCGTACCCACACTCAAGGGGTGGATGTCATTCGTGCATGTCATTCGTGGGGGCCATCTGAGAATTTCGTCCACTCTAATCACCCACATTATTTGGAAGCAAATCTCTGACAGACTATCAATTAATAAATATTTGTGTGTACCTCCAAAATATAAAGACTGATTTTTAAACATAACCACTATGCCATTAGCACACTTAAAAATTTTAATTCATTAATACCATCTGATATACAGTAAGGGTTCAAGTTTTTCCTATTTTTATTATTTTTAAAGTTTATTTGCTCATATCAGGATCTTAATGAGCTTTGAGTATTCAAGTTGGGCGATATGTTTCTTAAATTCTTTTAAATATACAGGCCCCCCCCTCCATCTTTTTTTCTTCGTAGTTTCTTTTTTTAACGTTTATTTATTATTGAGAGACAGAGCATGAACAGGGGAGGGGCAGAGAGAGAGGGAGACACAGAATCCGAAGCAGGCTCCGGGCTCTGAGCTGTCAGCACAGAGCCCCATGCGGGGCTCGAACTCACAAACCGCAAGATCGTGACCTGAGCCGAAGTCAGACGCTTAACCCACTGAGCCACCTAGGCGTCCCTGTAGTTTATTTGTTGAAGAAACAGGGCCATTTTTTCTTTTTTTTAAAGTTTATTTCTTTATTTTGAGAGAGAGAGAGCATGCAGGAGGGGCAGAGAGAGAGGGAAAGTGAGAGAATCCTAAGCAGGCTCTGCACTGTCAGCACAGGGCCCGATGTGGGGCTCGAACTTACAAACCGCGAGCTCATGACCTGAACCAAAACCAAGAGTCCGACCCTTAACCTACTGAGCCACCCAGGTGCCCCAGGGCCATTTTTCATATAAATTTCTTAGAATAGATTTTTGTTTTTATTAAATTTTTATTTTGAGATAATTGTAGATTCACATGAAATTTTAAGAAATAATACAAAGATGTCACGTTTACATCTACCCAGTATCTCTAATAGTATCAACTTGCAAAACTATATTATGTAGTGAAGAGACAGAATATTTTCATCATCACAAGAATTCTTCATGTGCCTTTTAATAACTATATCTACTTCCCTCCTGCCCCTAACCCTCCATCATCCCTATCAGTCATTAATCTGATCTCCATTTCTATACATTTGCCATTTCAGGAATGATATACAAATGGAATTATGCAGTATGCAACCATTCAAGATTGGTTGTTTCACTCAGCAAAATTCTAGAAAGACCCATCCGAGTTGTTGCATTTTTCAAGAGTTCATTCCTTTTTATTGCTGAGTGTTGTTTCATGGTATGTATAGACCACAGTTTGTTTAGCCAATCTCAGACATGCAGATTGTTTCCTGTTTGGGGCTCTTATGAATAAAGCTACTATCAGCTTTCATGTACAGTTTTCCATGGACATCAGTTTTCATTTCTCTGGGATAAATGCCCAGAAGTGCAATTTCTGGGTCATGTGGTAAGTGTATGTTTGGATTTTTGGGGTTTTTTTAAGAAGCTGTCAACTGTTTTCTAGAGTGCCTATACCATTTTACATTCCCATCAATTTATACATGACTGATAGTTGTGTAATGATGTCTTAGCATGGTTTCAATTGAATTTCCCTAATGGCTAGCACATCTTTTCATGTGCTTATTGGCCATCTGTATATACGTAGTAAAATGTTTTTTTCATTTTGCTTACCCACTTTCTAATTGGATGTTTGTTTTTTGCTGTTAAATTTTGAATTATCTATATATTCTAGATATTACTTCTTTATCAGATGTGTGGTTTGCAAATATTTTCTCCCAGTCGGTAGTTTGTCTTTTCATCTTCTTTTTTTTTTTTTTTTAACGTTTATTTATTTTTGGGACAGAGAGAGACAGAGCATGAACGCGGGAGGGGCAGAGAGAGAGGGAGACACAGAATCGGAAGCAGGCTCCAGGCTCTGAGCCATCAGCCCAGAGCCCGACGCGGGGCTCGAACTCACGGACTGCGAGATCGTGACCTGAGCTGAAGTCAGACGCTTAACCGACTGAGCCACCCAGGCGCCCGTCTTTTCATCTTCTTAACAGGGCCATTCACAGGGCAAAAGCTTTAATTTTGATGAAATTCAATTTATGCATTTTTCCTTTTATGCATCATGCTTCTGATGTCAAGGCCAAGAACTCTGTCAAGCCCCAGACCCCAAAGATCTATTTATTTTCTAATAGTTTTATAGTTTTTCATCTTACATTTGTGTTCATATTCTGTTTCGAGTTAATTTTTGTAAAAGTTGTGATATTTAGGTCAAGGTTCCTTTTTTTGCCTCTGGATGTCCAAAGGTTTCAGGACTATTTGCTGAAAAGGCTCTTAAATTGCTTTTGTACCCTTGTCAAAAATCACCTTGGCATACTTATATGAGTTTACTTTTGAATAGTATATTCTATTCCATTGATCTATGTGTCTATCCCTTCAACAATATCATAGAATGTTTATTACTGTAGCTATAAAACAATTCTTGAAAATGGGGTTGACTGATTCTAACTAGTTTATTTTTTTCTATAATTGTTTTAGTCATTTTACTTCCTTTGCCAATCCATATAAACTTGACAATAATTTTGTCTATATCTATACAAAAATTCTTGTAGGGATTTTTATGGTAATTATATTAAACATGTATATCAATTTGGGGGAGAATTGGCATCTTGACGATGTTGAGTCTTCTGGTCAATAAATATGGTATGCCTCTATTTAGATCTTTGAGGTCACCTCAGCTCTTTAAACCTGTAGGATCATGTCTTTTACCAAAGTTGAAGAGTTTGTAGTAATCACTTCTTTGCATATTTTTTCAGCCCCTACTTTCTCTTACTCTGAGTTTCCAATGACTTGGATTTAGATCGTTTGTTATATTTCCACAAGTCATTTAGTCTATGTTTTTCAGTCTATTTTTCCTTTGTTGTTCAGATTGGATAATTTCTACTGTTCCTTCTTTGTTCAAATTTGTCCTTTTAGTTCATGGATTGTTTCCTCTGTCTCCTCCATTTTGCTGTTAGCCTATTCACTGGATTTTTATTTTAGCTTTTGCATTTTCTCAGTTATAAAATTTCTGTTTGTTTTCTTTTTTACATCATTTATTTCTTTGCTGAAACTGCATTTCTGTTCTGAGGCTATTTTTAATTTGTTTTAACTATGTTCATAATATCTTATTGAAAATTGTTATGACGGCTGTTTTGTTTTTTTCAGTTAAATCCAAGTTAGTTAACATATAGTGTAATAATAATTTCAGGAACAAAATTTAGTGATTCTCACATATACTACCCAGTGCACATCCCAACAAGTGTCCTCCTTAATGCCCCTCACTCCTCTAGCCCTTCCCCCAACCCAACACTCTGCCAGCAAGCCTCAGTTTGTTCTCTGTATTTAACAGTCTCTTACGGTTTGTTTCCCTCTCTGTTTTTATGTTAGTTTTGTTTCCCTTCCGCTATGCTCATCTGTTTTGTTTCTTAAATTCCACATTATATATTTGTCTTTCTCTGACCGACTCATTTTGCTTAGCGTATTATACTCTAAAATGGCAAGATTTCATTCTTGTTGATCACCAAGTAATAGTCCATTGTATATATATGCCACATCTTCTGTGTCCATTCATCGGTCGATGAACATTGGGGCTTTTTGCATACTTTGGCTATTGCTGATAGTGCTGCTATCGGGGTGCATGTGCCCCTTCCAATCAGCACTCCTGGGTAACACCTTGTTGTTGGCCTCCAGTCGTTGCCATTCTCATTCAGTTTGAGATCTTCATAGTGCTTGGTATGATGATTTTCAGTTGACATCTGGGCATTTTGTGCATTATGTTATGAGACTCTGAATCTTGTTTAGACGTTTATTTTAGCTGGCTTTCTCTGACACTGGTTCGGCAGGGTAAGAGGGAATGTCATCATTTTCTTGCTGACAGGTGGAGGTAGAAGTCTCGATTCCTACTTTGGCTTCTATTCATATTCTGTTCATAGCCTCAGATCCTCTCCACTGGATGGGGTAGAATTCCAGGCACCCAAGTGGTCTCCACTGTCACTGCTGATGCCCAAGGGTGATGATGGTCCCCAGTATCCATTTGGCCTTCTCTGATGCCACTCTGGCAAGGTGTTTGGAGTGTGCCTCATTACAACCCGGTGAAGGTGGAAGTCTGTGTTCCCACTCGGCCTTGACTGGTGTATGTGGGATGGGGCTGCAATTGTTTCTGTGGAGTAGAGTGGTTATGGTCTAAAATATTTCTGTCTTGCTAGGTTGCTCCTTTCCTGGTCTTTTAGCTAGAGAGAGTAGGCTTTTGCTGGGACTTATTTTTTTTCCTTTGGTCCATATCCATTGGCATTTCCTGATTGCTGGCTTCTTCAGCTCCAGGTCTGGGATATATGACACAAGACAACAAGAAACTAAGGGAACTCATCATTTTTCCGTTCCTCCCATCGCTAGTCCCCAAGCCAGTCTGGCTTTCCAACTTTCGGTGTCTTTTTACATTTGTTTTAAATACAATATCTAGGATTTTTAGTTGTTCTTAGCAGGAGTAAAAGGTAAAATACATTTACTCCATGTTCTCAAAAGCAGAAGTCTCCAGACTGAATTTTGATGATTGTATCTACAAGGTCCGTCTATTTTCCCTCTGCCTTTCAGATCAGTAAATTCTATTGATCTCTTCAAGTTCACTGATGCTATCCTCTGTCACCTCCACTCTACTACTGAGCCCATCCAGCAAGATTTTTGTACCAGTTTTATATTTTTCAGTTCTAGATCTCCTACCTGCTGCTCTTTTCATAACTTCTATTTCTTTCCTGAAGTCTAGTTTTCTTTTGTTTATGGAGAATCTGTAGTTGCCTGTTGAACCAGTTTTATGAAGCCCTATTTAAAATCCTTGTCAGATATTCCGGGACTCTTTTCACCTTAGTGTTGGCATCTCCCAATTGTCTTTTCTCACTCCAATGGTGATTTCCTTGGTTCTTAGTGTGGAAAGGTGTCTTTCAACTGTGCCCTGCACATTTTGGACCTTATATTATGAACTCCTGATCCTGTTTCTTTTTCTTCTAAGCAAGCAATTCCCCTGTTGAGACGCCCAACCAGGGCCTGTGGGTGTCCATGGTCGGCTTCCCTCTGGTCTCCACCCACAACTCCCCAGCAAAAGTGGGGTGCTGACACACACAGCCTTACTCCAGACAGATGGAGTGGACGTTCAGCTCCCTCTTTCACTGAGCTGACACCTTCCTGGCAAATGTGAAAAACCAACGAACACTTCACACCGGCTTACTTTTTTCCCAAAATTGTTTTCGTTATTCTATTTCCTGATTGTTTTTTGTCTTTTGAGTAGGATAAGGTAGATTCTCAGCTCACCACTGGCCCCAGTGATACAAGGGAAGTGGAGGGGAGAGAGGAGGTAGAGCCCTGAATAGCCCTGCTTGAGACCGCCTGGCTCAGCATCACGCAGAGGGAAGGGGGTCGGTACCCACCGCATCCTGTCCATGTTACCTTTGAAGGGGAATCTGAGCACCTCCTACTCTGCCACGTGGGAGATGGAAGGTCAGCTCTCAGCTCCAAAGTCTTCATGACCCAAAATGAGGCAAAGATGTCTTAAACGTGACACACAAAAAACATGGCTTATAAAAGAAAAAAAAATGATAAATTGGCATCTTCAAAATTAATTTTTTTTTCTCTGAGGCGCTCACTTGTTAGGAGAATAAAAATCAAGCTACAGTCTGGAAGATGTTTTCAAATGAATGTCTAATAAAGGACTTGCATCAAGACTCAGCAGAGGTCTCAAAACTCAAAACTTAGAAAACAACCCAATTTTAAAAATGGGCAAAAAGCATCAGCTGACACTTCACCAAACTGGTCGTATGAATGGCAAATGAATAAGTGAAAAATTGTTATACATCATTAGCCATCAGAGAAATGCATTTTAAAACCACAATTTTATACCATGATACACATTTGAAAATGACTAAAAATTTAAATATGTATATGCACATTACTAAGTGCTATAGTGTTATCAAGTATGATAACTCTCGTACATTACTGGTGAAAATGTGGAGTGGTACAGCCATTGTGGAAAATGATCTGGCAATTTCCTGTAAACTCACATTTACCATATGATTCAGTAATCCCATTCTTGGGAGAAAGGAAAACTTATGTTCAAACAAAGGCTATACACAAATGCTTATGACAGCTCTATTCGTGTTTTCCAAAGCCTGAAAACAACCCAGAAATATCCTTCTACAGATGAATGGATAAAGAAACTATGGTGCATCCACACAATGGAATACTACCCGGCAATAAAAAGGAATAAACCATTGACATCCAAAACCAATTGAATGATTCTCAAAGGCATCTTGCTGAGTGGAAAAAGCCAGCATCAACAAGTTACATACTTTATTACTCCATTGTTTTTAGAAAATATGAATCTGCATTTTAAAAAAAGAAAAAAGAAAAATATTAAAAGTTTATTCTGGTGAAAACAATAAAGTGCAAACATTTTACAACTGAATATCTATAGAAACACTTCAAATCAAAATCAGTTGGTAGAACTCAGGGATTGATGAGTTTCAGAAAGAGGGCCATGGGCCAAAACACAGAGAAAGAACAATGCGTACAGGAGGAAAGAGCATGTGTGGTTCTTCTAAAATGGAAAAGAAAAGAACAAAGAATGAATAATACAGTGGTGAGAATATTTCTGAGGCAGAAAAATAATACATGAATGTGAAAGAAAGCATTAATAACTTGGTTAGGACAATGTGTAAATGAAATTGTTAAAATGGAAGAATGGTAAATGCAGGTAACACATATATGAGATACAGCTAACAACCAAGCAAATAACTTTTACAATAAAGAAATATTAACAAAACCAGGAATCATAGTTCTTTTTACATTGAATTTACTTTGTGAAAGGTAGTCCTGTGTTAGCGTAAATAACTACGTGTTGAATAATAGTCTGAAGGAATATAGTGATTATCATTATGTAAATCTTATGAAAATCAAGGAATGTTTAAATAAAAGTACATTTTCAGGCATGACTCTGAGTTAATGGCAGTTATGACTGAACAATAGATGTTCAAATACCACAATTTATTATAATCATTGACAAGATAAATGTAAACAACATTCATAATAATTAATATGATTGTTATCATTCCTCCTACCAATATTGCCTATATGCAGTGCTTCATATCAATATTGAATCCAATCATGTCATGGAGAATACGGTTTATATATAAATATAATTTTCCTTTCTAAAATATAAGTTAACACTTTTACTGGAGGGAAAGCCTTAAAAAACAAGACAGATTATTACCTGTGTTATACTTGAAAGTGTGAGGCAAATTGGATGACTCACATTGTATACTCATTGGAATTCAGTTTTTTTCTTTCTAGTTATGCAAGTCGTAAATATGCCAGAGGCTGAACAGAGTCCAGCAAGAATATGATCAATATTGAAAAAAAAAAACATGTAGAGGATATGTGTTTATTTCTGGTAGTCTGTATCACATTTTAAAGTGTTTATATTTTATAATTATGAAGGTAATTTTTATGTGTTCAGAAGTGTTGGAAAATATTGAAGCCATCAATAAGAAAATAAAGATATCACTTATAATTTCACTAGCAAGAAGAAAACATTGTTGCTATTTCCTGTGGATTCTCCCCATTGTTTGTATGTCTATATGAACAGTCTTTCAACCTTGGTTTTAATTTAAGTAGGTTTGAATTATTAGGATATTCGTCAGATATTTTAGGTTTGTATTACACGACTCCTCCTTCCTCCCAAAATTGATTAATAGGGACCAAATTGATACTCTTATCTGAAACAGCTAAAAAGTGACAAAAATAGACGAAACCATGATTTTCAATTTATCGGACATCACGCAACAAAGGACCACGATCTCAGAGATGAAAACAATGAAACGAGCCTGACAATCGTTGCAGCTTAGAGCCTGGAGAGGGACTGCAGGTCAAAGTGCAAAGAGGGGAGCCTGGCAGTCACCTCGAGTTGATTGAGATGGAGCTGGGCAGCCAAGGAGTCCAAGGAATCCAGAATTTGAAGTACAGAATACCAGAGAAGAGAAAGCTGCACAGAGAAAAAGCTCCAGAGCTCACACAGGGCTAGGAATTGTTCTTGTTCCCATCAGAGTGGAGAAACTAATTGAGCATTGATCAGAATAGTCAAAGGATTTGGGGTGCCTGGGTGGCTCAGCTGGTTGAACATCCAACTCCTAATTTTGGCTCAGGTCATGATCCCAGGGTCATGGAATGGAGCCCCACACTCAGTGCAGAACCCGCTTGAGATTCTCTCTCTCTCTCTCTCTCTCTCTCCTTTGGCCCCTCTCCCTTGCTCACACTCTCTCTAAAAAAAAATAAAATCTTTGGGGGGGTGCAAATGAGTAAGGGGCAGAGAGAGAGAGGATCTCAGGAGGGGCAAGGGGGGCGAGAGCGAAAGAGAGAGAGAAGCGGGGCACACCTGAAGTAGGGCTCGTGTTTTACCCAAAACAGGGCTCATGTTCATCTGAAGTGGGGCTCAAGTTCACCTGAAGTGGGTTGATCAAGCTCACCCGATGTGGGACTCGAGCTCATGAACTGTGAGATCGTGACCTGAGCCGAAGTCAGATGCTTAACGACTGAGTCACCCCTAAAATAAAAAAAAAATTTAAAAAAAGGGTATTCAAAGGATTTTGCCTTAGGAATCAGGCAATATTTTTTTTTTTGAAAGAAAGAGTGCACGTGTGTGCACACACGCACACAAGACTGGGGGAGGGGCAGATGGAGAGAGAGAATATTAAGCAGGCTCCACACCCAGTGCAGAGCTCGACATGGGGCTTGATCTCACAACTGAGATCATGACCCGAGCCGAAACCTTAGAATCAGACATTTAACTGACTGAGCCACCCAGGCGCCCCAGAAATGAGGCGATATTAACCATAGATTACACATTAGTCTGGTCTTTCCCAGCTGAGTTTAAAAACTGGACCTGTGCTGTGGGTTGAATTGTGCCCCCTAAAAGGATAGGTGCAAATACTAACCATGATATCTGCGGATGTGACCTCATTTGGAAATAGAGTCTTTGTGGGTATAATTAATTGAATCAAAGTCCTAAAAATAGATAGTGGTGATGATTGTGCTTTAAGTGCCACCGAATTGTACACTTTAAACATTTTTTTTTAATTTATGTATTCTGAGCGAGAGAGAGAGAGGGCGGGGAGGGTCCGAGAGAGAGGGGGAGAGAGAGAATCCCAAGCAGGCTCCTCACTGACAGTGCAAGGGGACTGTGGGCCGTGTTGGGGGAGCTCAGGCAACAGGAGAAAGTAAAATCAGTAAAAGTCCGTGCTGTTGTTGAGGGAGCTGGAACTTGAACTGAAAATACTTTTGAAAGAAGGAAACATGGGTGCAAAATCAGAGAAGATCCCCCATGTTATTTGGCGCTGAGAAGCTGCCAGGAAAAGGCACTGGCAGGAGCCTCTTTGCAAAAGAGAGTCCGAAGCAAGGCTGGGAAGGAAGAGAGAGGGGTTGGCGTCGGCAGGAAGAGCCTGTGAAAAATCCTAGCAGAATTCTAAGGGGGGGGGATAGTGGGTTACAGGGATGGCAACCAATCCCATGCTGAGAATCGAGACTGATGAGTGTGTAAGACAGCGTGTGCCGACGTGTCTGGTGAGGGGTGGGGCCGTGACGGGCTGGGGTGGGAAGGTAGGGGGACACGGAGGCTGGGGCCTCACAAGTTGCTGGCAAGGCCGGAAAACCAGGCAGCAAAACTGGGTTTCAGTGCGCTGGGCAGGATGGAGTCCACACAGATACGTGCCTGAGCAGGGACATGGCAGTCCACGGTCGAGGAAGAGTCTTCTAGCACAGGGCTTTCCCAGCAGTGCTCAGAGGGAATCCAGAGTTCTGTGGTTGGGTGACAGGGCCACGGTCCCCAAGGAAGAAGGAAAGGTACTGAGCCAGCAAGACTCTGGGATTATAGTCCTCGCCTCAGCCAGACTGTTCTGCCTTCCTCATTGCGGTGTTGAGACCTAAAATTAAGGCCTATGATTAAGGCTCAAGAGTTTTTAAATTTCTTTCTTTCTTTATTTTGAGAGAGAGAGAGAGAGAGAGAGAGAGGGAAAGAGAGCAAGCAGGGGAGGGGCAGAGAGAGAGAGAGGGTGAGAGAATCTCAAGTAGGCTCCACGCTCAGCTCGGAGCCCATCGCAGGTCTCGATCCCGCAAGCCGTGAGATCATGACCTGAGCCGAAATCAAGAGTCAGATGCTTAACCGACCGAGCCACCCAGGCGCCCCCAAGGCTCAATATCATGTGCTGCCTTGACATCTGGGAAATTGAGAAGGCCTTGAAAATCTAATTCCCTGTCCTCCTCTCCACTCTGCTCTTGAAGAGGTGGTCTCCTAGCCAAACAATCCTCCTTACAAAGAGAACCAGGCCAAGTTCTTACTCATCTTTGACTGGGTTTCAGTTCCTGCCAGCCCGCGAAACGATTCAGGCAAGGCTGTCACATCCTGCTGTGGGAGCCAGGGGTCATCCCACTGTCCCGATTCTACAAAGTCCATCTACCTCCCCCCTTCTGGACTGTTCACTCTCTTCCCGAGTGCACCCCCCATGTGGCCCTGCATGGCATGCTGTGTCCCCCTCCCCTGAGATGTAAGTACATGACCCGTCAGTCTCATCATACTGTCAGAGGTCGTGGGCTCAAGCAGCCCCAAGACCTAAGGCAGGAGTCCCTCCCTCACCAGCAGGGTGAATAGGAGATGATTGCAACCCTTGCATCTGTGGATTGGACTTCTGTAGAAGGCTTCAGTTGGAATGAGAAGTCTCATGTCTAAAATTTTGATGACCACTGTCCGCCAGTTAGATATAGAATGGATCAAGGAGAAATGGCCTCCAGGTACCCTGACCCAAGTTCAACGTCCAGTCCCTTGCTTGGTTCTCCATGACCAACTGTAGTTACTGTAGAGCCGACAGCTCCCTAAAACCAACACACTTGATTAGAAGAGGGGGTACTGGAGTGTGTGAGCTTAGATTCGCACAAACAGTGCCAAGAGCAGAGTCTGAGAAGTGACCTAAAACAGCAGATGTGCGACTGAAAACTCTTATCGCTGTGTATGTAAGATCAGCCACAAATAGACGGGGATATCTATGTATACGCATGTGTGTATATTACATATATGTGTGTATGTGTATGTCATATACAAAAGTATATGTAAGTATATACACGAGTACATATAGCTGTACGTGTTTTTAGAAGTACTCACCCAGAGATATACCAGAAAAGGTTCTCCTGTTTCCTTATACTCGGTGAGTACTTTTTCCCTTTAAAGTCTTTCCTGGATTTATTAAACTTTGATTTTAGCTGCAACCACATGACCCTAGAGATGTGGCCTGATCAGGTCTCTAGCCCAAGTCCCTCTCTTTGTAGTACAACCCAGGTTTCCTACTGCCCTCTGGACAGCTTCACCTGGACGGCCCACTCAACCTTGCCGTCAACATGGCTCACTCGTACCCTCTCTGTCACACCCCTCCTCGTTGCTACCCCTGACTCCAGTCCCCACAAACTTTCCCCCTCTATCCTTGATCTCAGGTAGGACAAACAGCTTCTGCCTAGTCAGCAACCTTCAGAACTCAGAAGCATTAGACACTCCCCACCCCCTTTCACAGAATCTCCTTAAAATCTGTCTCTTGACCTTCTCCCGCCCGCAGCCCGAATCAAGTGCCTTGTCACTTTCTTTTGCTCTGTTTACTTGGGGTTTTTAACTCATTACGTGCTCAATAAATATTTGCCGAATCACTAAATGAGATCACGGATGAATCGATCAAAACGCAAGAGGGTCACATTCGATGATTCAAAATGTGGAGCGTGTCCCCTGCCTGGGCCTCCCGACTGCATGGAAGAGACCCAAAGTGCTACAGCTGTTCACATAACTTTAGAATTCCCCTGGGAAACTCTCACCGGGAGTGTCACTTAGGACATCTCCTCCCTACATACAAACATCATCTTAGAGGTGGAGGAACTCTCAACGGGTAGTACACGATGCTTCCGGCACAGGACCCCACAAACCCCCTCACCCCCCAGTGATCTCCATGGGTTTCCATCCACATCATGCAAATGTCTGCACCCTTGGGCCAATCCTCTATCTGGTGGCAATGTAGACCAAAGTCCTAGCCATGGGACACCTACCCTCTAGTGTGCCAAGAGCTCAGAATCTGTGGGAGGCAGCCCGAGCCAGGGACAACACGGGGACCCGTTTCGAGGCATGTCCACACCCAGCCCTTTACCTGCAGAGTCACCGAGGTGATTAGTCCCAGGGCACTGTGTCTCCACTTCCCACCTCCTTGCAGCCGCACACTCCCTTCCCCTGCTCATTAGTATCTCTGGTCTGTCTCAACCGTCACACGTCGGTCACCACCCCCGTGCACCCACATAGCCCCAGCCTCCACAGAGGGGTCCACCGTGCGCAGGGGAAACACATTCTGGTGTCCAGCCGGCACCAAGGCAGCTCTCAGCCCTGGGACGCCAGCAAGGGTGCCCTGGACCACTAGAGTACCCAAGAGTGCTGCTCACCCAAATGACACAGGGAGCAGCTGTGCTCTTCTTGACAGGACTTAGGGTGGCCCTAAGGTAGGGGCTGGTGCCCGGCATGCTGCGGGGCCACTCCTCCAGTTGACCTATTTACTCAGACCTCACTGAGACGTCCAGCCAGTGAGGACGATTCTGAGATCTCCCAAGCTGATTCAAGTAAATTGTCCAGTACCACCCACCCAGGTTCCCCACCATCTCTCCTTCTGGACGCTTCTCCCAATGCTGAACTCCGCACTCAGAGCCCTGCCAGAGGCCCCCTGCACTCGGTTTTGCATACGGTCTCTCGTGTGGACTCTGACCCTTGCTCTCCCCACGATGCTTTCAGTTCCCCTCACTGACTAAGGGGGTCCTGTCTGGTCCCCTCCCCCAGCTCCTGGTCATTCTGGCCGAATCCTTGCTTTTCAAAGTAAAAGAAAAATGTCCTGCTGACCTTTCAGGGTTCTAATCATGCCCAGAGGAATCTTTTTGCTCAGGACATCACTGCATAAATCCAGCTTTACATGGATGAGAGATTAATTTTCTGCCTACCTAACCTAATGAGAAAAGGGGAGACGCAAATTAAAATAACAATTGACACAATAGTTTTCACTCATAATTTTGATAAAAATTGAAAAGATTGGTAAAATGTTTGTGAGCGTATAGGATATTCACATATAGTAATTTGTGAGAAAACATGGTGGAACCCGATTTAGGCAATATTGATTAAAAGTTTTAAATATTCATAACCTTTGCATGTTATCCCAACTTCAGTGGTTTGTCTCTTTTATTAGAAAGCAAATTCATTTTCCCAAGAATTCATGTTTAGAAAGATGTTGATTTCAGTTCTGTTAACCATAGCAGCCAATGGAAAACAATTGTGTGTCCATCAGGACGAAAAGTGTTTAATTATTTATGGCACATACATACTTTAGAATTCTAGGGAGTAAGCGCTACCATGGAAAGATCTTTCATTCACTATATGAAGTGCCAAAGGTAACTGGAAGGTTAATATACACATCGCTACCCAGTATGTTAAAAGGAAAACAACGTTATATATACATGAAAAGCCTAGAATAAGCTTGAAAATAATACACACCAGATCGGTAATTGTGGTTAACTCTGAGAAGAGGGCTGAATTTTGGAGGAACTTCGTAAAAGGGAGAATTGTGATTGATTTGGATTTTTGGAGTTTTGTTTACAAGAACGTATGAACGACTACCTTTGTAAGTAAAATACTTTCAAAAGCCTAAGGCCAGAAATAGGAGGTGTGTATTAATCAGTTAAAATAACTGCAAAGCTGGGGCGCCCGGGTGGCTCAGTCGGTTGAGTGTCCGACTTCAACTCAGGTCACGATCTCACGGTCGGTGGGTTCGAGCCCCGTGTCGGGCTCTGGGCTGATGGCTTGGAGCCTGGAGCCTGTTTCGGTTCTGTGTCTCCCTCTCTCTGCCCCTCCCCCATTCATGCTCCGTCTCTCTCTGTCTCAAAAATAAATAAACGTTGAAAAAAATTTTAAAAAACCCTGCAAGCTGTGGCAATCGACACAACCTGAAATATGATCAGCTTAACACGTCATTCACATAAATTCTGATGTGGGTTGGCAGGGACTTTTCTCAGGTAACTCAGGGATCCAGACTGCTTCCATCTTGGGGCTCTACATCTCAACATAGGGTCCCCATGTTTGCTGCAAACGACAGGTGGGCCACCCAGGAAGGAGAGAGAGACAAGGTGTGGATGAGCACTTCTGATGTCTCCCAGAAGCTGACCCCCACGAGGTGCTTAAGGAAAAGGAATTTGCTATGACATCAACCCTCTTCAATTCTTGGAGGAGTTTCTGAGAAAAACAAGTTTGCCTTGAAATCCACCAGCTTTTGCAAGAGCCTACGATGTGACAGGTGCTCTCAAATACAGGGTCACATCTAGTTTTCCAGGGAGGCTCTCAGTCTTAGCGGGGAGGACTCACCCTTCTTCACTCACTAGCACTCTTTCGAACTGACTGCCTTTTGCAATAACTTCTATCATCTCAGCAGACGGAGGATTTTCTCCTTCCTTGTAATGCAGAGTCGGAATCTTAATTTATGAGCCTCTGCTGCCTTCCACACAACTGTAACATCCTGAAAAGCTTTTGGCACACTGCAAACCAGGATTTCGCTGTGGGGCCACTACACAGACAAGGAGTAACGGAAGGATGGTTGTGTTAGTCAGCGTGGGCTGCTCTAATAAGATTCCATCAACGGGGTAGTTTAAACAGAAATTTCTTACTGTCCTAGGGTTTACAAAGTCCAAGACCAGGGTGGTGGCAGATTCAGTGTCTGGTAAGGACCTTCTACCTGGTTTGCAGCCAGGCAGCCAGCCAGCTTCTCCTTTTCTCATCACATGGCCGAGAGGTCTCACGTCTCCTTCTTTTATAAGGACACTAATCTCATCATGGAGGCCCCACAATCATGATCCCATTGAAACCTAATGACCTCCCTAAGGCCCCACCTCCTAACACTACCCCACTGGGGGTTATGGTTCCAAAGGATGAATTTGGGGAGAACACAAAACATAGAGTCCATAACAGTGATTGTTTTTTTTCTTTTTAAATCAGAGCTAGTATGTCTGCTAAGGAACTGTTCTTAACTTCCTAGAAGGACTCCAAGGATTTTAAGAATTCAGCCTCGGTAGATGTTTGCTTACACAGAGATTTCCATGGCCTTTCCTTATCTACCATTTATGAGGGAGGCTTTAGGATTTGCTTGTTTGTGTTTAGTTTTTTTGTTTTTTTTTTTTTTTTGAGGCTTTGGGTTTTAACCACGTGGGTAAACTTATTCATCTGTGTATGTGTTCAGTGGACAACGTCAGAAACAGGCAGCCCATTAAAATCTTACCGCAAATATCATGGTGGTTTCAAAAGTAATCTGACTTCAGGGGCGCCTGTGTGGCTCAGTCAGTTAAGCGTCTGACTCTTGATTTCGGCTCAGGTTATGATCTCCTGGTTTGTGGGATCGAGCCCCGCACTGGGCTCTGCACTGACAGTGGGGGGGCCTGCTCGGGATTCTCTCTCTCCCTCTCTCTCTGCCCCTCTCCTGACTATGATAAATAAACATTTTTAAAAAAAAAACTCTGACTTCAGAGTTATGTCCCGATAACCGGTAGATTACGTGTCATATCAGACTCCACTCACAAGCCTATTGGGAAAACACTCTGACAGGTTTTTAAATACACCCAGTGGGGATGATCCTAGGGCTGTCATAAAAAAGTACCCCAAACTGGCTGGCTTCAAACAACAGAAATGTATTCTTTCGTAGTTCTGGAGATCTAACAGTCCAAGATGAGGGTGTCAGCAAGGGAGCTCCTTCTGCAGACTTGGAGGAAGAACTCTGTCTCCTGGCTCTCTCCTTGCTTCTGCCAACTGCCAGCCATCCTTGACGTTCTTTCCTTCCAGATGCTTCACTCTAGTCTCAGATTCCATTCTTCACAGCCCCTCTTCCATGTCCTCCGTGTGCTTAAATCTCACTCTCCTGTCCATTATCATGCCGCTCACTGTTTTTAGGGCCCACCCTAAGTCCAAGAGAATCACAACTCAAGATTCCTAAAAGGCATTCACGTTTGCAAAACCGCTACTTCCAAATAAGGCCACATACACACATACGAGTGTGCCCCGTTGTTCAAAAGTTCACACTATGCCACTTCACTGTCATGAAAGATCTAGGTCAGTACCCGTTTCTGCTACCTGAAAGAAATCCAAAGAATCTTTTAAGAAAAAAAAAAAAGGTGAAAAGCAAAACTAGATGCCAGCATTTGTCCCGCAGCGAGCCCTTGCAGGGGAGGTACACGCCCCGAGCAGAGAGGGCAGTGCTCCCCAGCTCCTTCCCCTAGCAACTACACTCAGCGTCTCAGCCTCAATCCACCATAACTTTGAAGTTGTCTTTGAGCATCTGTACTTTACCTTGATTTATTCTGTGCATCTACTAGCAAGATGTGTCCTTTAGTATCAGAAAAGCCTAAGAGAGGTGATTTTGGGGGTCTGGGGATGCTAAAAACGTTTTCCATATAATTAATGGTAGTCTTTCCTCCACGTTATCATAGGGATGCTCCACTTTCAGATACAGGGGGAATTCGATAGGAGATCGGGGCTTGGATATATCTTTGGCGGGGGGGAGGGGGGGCGGGGGGGCGGTCACCATGCAATTTACTACAGATGGATCTAAACAACACTTGTCAAAATCAAACTTTGAAGTCCATGGGGCTCTTGCAATCAGGGCTCCAGGGTGGTCTGGGACAACCAGGGGACTTCTGCAGGGGTAGGAATGTCCTATGTTAGGGGCAAGGCAGATGGTTCAGGGGTGTCCACTGGGAGCAGAGCACAGCCGTCAGAGGAGACAGTGAAAAGCTGGGCAGTAGGCCGGGGTTCAGAGTTGAATGGGAGGACACATGGGACGACCCAGAGGAAGGTGCTGTAATTCAGGGAATTGCTGGGACTGGACACAAATGCCAGGACCTGGGCAGAATCAGCTATGAAGGTATCAGAGGGATCAGAGCAGGAGTCCCCTAGATAAGTGAAGCTCCATCAGTTCCCAAATTATGTTTTATTCTCATTTCCTCTTCCTTCTTTAGGGGCCTGCTTTTAGTACCTTGTCACATCGTCCCTCTTTTGCCACCTGAGAACCATTATGAAGTACTAAGAGAAATGGCGTGGGACAGAAAACCTGCCTCAGGTTATGGGGAGTGGAAACAATGTGGACCCTAAATAAACTCAGACCAGAGTTATGGTCCCAGCTCCATCACTGGGCTGGGTATAATCTTAGGGATATTACTGATCACTATGAGCCTTCGATTCATCATCTGTCAAATGGGTTTGACGATGAAGCAAGGCTGCTGGAATGTATGTGAAGGAAAGTAGCTGGCACAGTGCCTGGCATTTATTGGATCTTTAACAAATGGCAGCTATTTCTAATATTATTTTGTCCCCAGACCCTACTGCCCCCTCCTCTGGGATTTTGTGTTTATACAGGACATCTCAGACGATACACAGCTCAAGAGGAGACAGAATATCAAATCAGGCAAAAATGCAGCTTCACAGATAAAATTCATTACATTTTTTCTCTTAGGGGATATATTAATTTGGTTATGGGTTAGCCTTTCTCAGCTGATAGAACTCAAGTTCCCAAACTTTGAATCAAAGACCAACTCCTTTCTTCCCTTCTTGCTGTTCATCCAAAACACTATTTTCCTTCATTTCACTCTCCCCCAAAACCGAAATATGCTTAGATTTGGCTTAATTACACTCAAGATAACCTACCTTTAGGGGCACTTGCGAGGCTCAGTCAGTTGGGCATCTGAGTCTTGATGTCAGCTCAGGTCATGATCCCACGCTTGTGGGATCGAGCCCTGCGTCATGCCCCATGCTGAGCGCGGAGTCTGCTTAAGATTCTCTCTCCCTCTCCCTCCGAGCCTCTCCCCTGCTCGTGCACACTCCAAAATACAACACATAAATACATTTTTAAAAAATAAAACCTACCTTTAATGTTATTTTAATGGTGTAGGCTCTGGTTCTCTCAGGCCAGGGAAGAGTGGCAGCCAAGTGGCTTCAAGGGACTATTACCCTATGCTCAGGAAATCATTGCAGACGATGGATAGAACACCTAGTCACTGCACTGTGTTAACCGTGCTGGGACAAGAGCTCAGGCCATCTTCCATACCTGCCCCGGATGGAGATTTCCCTCTGGCTTCTCCATGATACAAAATTGACTACTAGGCAGTTTCCTATTCCAGGCTTTTCTGTCACCTCTAGAACACATCACCCTGCTACCACACACAGGAGGAACTACGGTTCCTAAACTGCCTTGGCTCAAGGGCATTTCTACTTGACTGCTCGCATCTGGAGTTTCACCTCCTCGCTCCTTGTTTTCGCATGTTCTTCACGTATTGGAAGACATCTCACCATCTTCCTGGTGATAGCTGCTCCTAGCCCCTACCGTTTTATAATTAGGGGCGTGACTTCCGCTATCAACACAGTGCTTTCTAAGGAGAAAATACCCAATTAACATTTGGCAAATAAATGAGCCAGTAAGCTGGATCTTTCATTTAATAAGATTTATTAAGATTATGCCTACTTCCTTCAGTAAGCCAAGCAAGTCCAGGTATATGTCTTTTAATTTTACAGAACAATAAATTAGTGGTTAAGGGAATCCAAAAATGAGCCACCTTTTACATTCCATTTTTTTCCCATTTTCTTTCACATTTCCAAGGAAATTCCCATTCCAGTGTTGTTATCTTGTCCCAGATCACAATATTTGATATTGTGATATTTGATATTTTATTTTGTAAAATATCAAAAGTCATATTCTTAAATCTGAGAAACATCAACAGATATGTGACAAATTCATTCACACACTTAGATTCTAAAGCTAAAAAACCTTCCAGTAAAAGAAACAGCATTTGAAAAACACCAAAAGGTAAAAAAAGATAAACTTCCAAATCATCTATGTAGAACAGGAACACAAAGTTGTTGCACACTGTGTTCTCCCCAGTTTGACCCTGACCCTCTACTCAGAGCCAGGACTGCCCTCTTCAAATAGAGAGTGAATATTCGGGCTCCCTCTTCAGTTGGGGCGGAAGCTGCTGATCAATGCTGTGCAATGAACATAGCAGCAGTACTTTCCCCAGATCCAATTCTGGCCCAAGCCCTCTCTTTCTCGTATTTTAAAGCCTCCTCATACCAAAATGAGAAGGAATGGGAGTCAATCCCTTTGATCTTAAGCAAAAATTCTAGAACTCTCACCTTGGTGATTTCAACATGGGCCCTGGGACCCCACAGGAATTCATAGCGTGGAGGATTGCTGTCAGGCACCCGCCGGTATTCTAGGTAATTCTCATACACCCAATCTATGGTGATGAGCTTCCTGGGCTCCCCATAAATGAAATGCTCCCTCCCGGGATACACTCCCATAATATTCAGGAAATCCCAGAGGTCTTCCTCAGGGATGCAATTGCCCTCTATGAAGATCACACCCAGGATGATTATCAGGAGACCGTTCTTAGGCATGCCGTGGGTGTCACTAGACACCTCAACACTAGTGAGGTCCAGTGAGTTGACAAAGACATAGGAGGGGACAGAAATGTCCACCTCCCACATATCAATGCCAAAGATCACCTCCATAAACTTAGAAGCTTTCTTAAAGATCACAGGGAAATGTTTCCTGTACCTTTTCATGATAACCGTCAGCATTTCTGCCTTTGTGACGGGCTCCTGCAATTGGTACTTAAGAATCATGAAATTCACTAAATCAGCTACCCTCTCATCTAGTGGGTCTGTGGGCGAAGATTCGGTGTCTGTTGAGGTCTGCGGGAAACATATATCTTCTTCTTGGCTACTGGAGCCTCCTTCTGATGTGCTCCGTGATACGGAGAAGAAGCAGGGGCTCTGAGGGTTGTGGGGAGGACTCAATGTTGTGGCGGGCTCCTTCTCAGGCTCCTTCTCCTCCACCTCCTTCTCCTCTTTGGAAACCGGGATCACAGGAGAGGAACGCAGAGAGGAGGAGGTGGAGGGATAGGAGAAATTGAAAGAGCAAGAGGAGGAAGTCTCCTCCTCCTCCTCAGCCTTGAGAACGTGGGCCACCGCCAGGTCCTGTATCTCATTTTGGGCCTGAAAGTCTGGTTCCAACGTGAGCCGCGGACGCTTTGGAGAGTGAAGCATGATGCCTCTAGTTGGCAGCAACAAGTAGAAGTGTGAGCGGGATGGTGGGAGATCGGGTGCCACAGGCCTGGAGACAGAGGGAGAGGATCAACAGTCTCAGTAGAGAAACACATCCTTGGCAGCTCTGACAAAGGCCAACTTACAGGCTCTTTTGGCGGCGGGGGCGGGGGGACGCTCTCGGGCTTCACAGGGCTCCTGTCTTCCTGGACAGTTCGTCCTCTGGAAACCTGTAGGAGGATGTGAGAAAGTTCCTGAGGGTGCAGCCAGCCGGCACAGCTCAAGGCTTCCAGAGCCAACACTGGGCAGGTGGAGTCGAGCACTGGGGGGTCCCTTCTGTTCTGACACGGGCGGGTCCTTGATAGACATTCAGGATGTGTACCTCACCTTGGCTCCTAGCACTGCCTGGGCCTCCTCTGCTCTGCTGAACTGAGGACATGTGTCTCACACCAAGACCTCACCTCATCATACCCGGAGCCCCGAACAGGCTCTGTGAGGTCCCTCCTGCCCTGCAGTGGATGATCCCCTCTGTGCTCACTAAGGTTCTCACCTTTTCCCTAACAAGACCTGCCCAACCTTGGCCCCCTGACCTTGGCCAAACCCTCTCCGACTTCCCTGCCTCTGCCAGCCTCAGGCGAAATTTTCTGCACAGGAACTCACCTTCCGGAGACCAATGAGAAGGAAATGAAAGAGGAACACATTTGACCTTATGAGCCCAAGGCCTCCCTGGGTGACAGCAAAGGCCGGCCAAAGTCTGTGGGAATCCCTCCGTCCTAGGCGAGCGTTACCCTCGTTCCTCAGTTTGATGCCTGATAGGGCCTGTGACTCCTCCCTCTGCTGTCCTGAGTCTGGTCCCTTCAGAACAAGCCTTCACCTCCCTGAGACCACCAAGAGAGTGGCGGCACACCACATCTGTTCACTCTGGCTGGAGCCTCCCAGAGCAGACAGCAGGGGCAGGCAGGGCTGGGTGTGCCTTCAGTCCTCACTCAGGGTCCCTATCTGAAATCCTGGCAGTAACGGGGCCACCTCCCTCTGCTGACCTGACGTGGCTCCTCCTCAGAGCAACGCTCTCACCTCCCCGAGAAGCCCTGCACAAGAATGAAGAGGCAACACCTCTTGCCGCCTTTGCTAGGTCCTTCCAGTGCTGACAGCAAGGGCTGGTCCCCATCTGTTCTGTGGTAAGGCTAACCTCAATCCTTCCTCATGGCATTCATCCCTACTCTTGGCATGGCCCGGACCACCTGCTGCTGACTTAACATCACTCCCTTAGACTATGACCTCGCCTCTCTGGGACACCTCCCTCACCCTGGAGAAAGTGAGGGCGTGCCATATGAAGGCAACCCTGCTTGGGTCATCCTAGGGCTGAGAATAGGAGAAAGCCAGACCGTAGGGGATCTCTTCTTTCTGGGGTGGGAAGTACCTCTGTTCCTCACCAAAGGCCCTTACCTTAACTCCTAGCAGAGCTTGGGACTCCTCCCTCTTCTGATCTGATGTGGCTTCTTCAGTTCCCCTGCCTTCACACTCAGAGTAAGGACCTCAGTTCCAAGTCCCTCAAAACAAAAGTGAAGAGACATCACAGCAAGCCACACCTTCCCAGGTCTTGCTGACATCAGGGGCGAGGCCTCCTCTGCCCCAGATGCAGGGGGTTTCCCTCTGTCTTTCCTCAGGGTGTTCTTTCTTCCTGGTAGGGCCTGGGCTCACTTCCTCTGAAATCACCCTCTCAGACCAAGGCCTCACTTTCCAGAGACCCCCTCCACCCACCCCATGCAGGAAGTGAGGGTATAACACATCTGGGCATTCCTACTCAGATCCTCCCAGAGTGGATAAGTGGTGACAAGGGAGAGTTTCCGTGAGGCTCTTTCTGTCTGGGTTGGGGGGCACTCTTAGTCTTCCTTCAAGATCCTTACCTTACCTTGACTCGTCACAGATCCTGGAACTCTTCCCTCTGCTGATGTCACCAGCTCAGGCCAAGCTCTTCACCTTCCTGGGATACTCCAAACAAAAGTAAAAAGACACCAAATCCAGCCACTCCTGCCCGGGGTCTATTCCAGTGTGGGGAATACACCCAATCCTCCCTCGAGGTATTCATCTGTACTCCCAGCAAGGCCTGTCCTACCCTCCGCTGACCTAAAGTCTCCCGCTCCAACCAAGACCTCACCTCTGTAAGACACTCTATCCCCTTGACTCCTGGCAGGGTCTGTGGCAGAAGTGAGAGTTCCTCCCACCTGGCTACTCCTGCTCAGATCCTCCCAGGGCCGTGATTCTGTGGGTCCTTCTTTTCAAGGAGAGGGGCTTTCAGGCTTCGCACCAAGGATCCTTACATTGACTCCTGACAGGGCCTGGGAATCCTCCTCTTCTGAACTGCTGTGTCACCTCCTGAGACCAAGGTCCTCACCTCTGTAAGACACTCCCCCAGACAACGTAAGGAAATGCCACATCTGGCCAACCTTGCCTGTGGACTCCTGGGGTGGACACGAGGGGTGGGACAGGGCTGAGGCCTCCCCTCTCTTGGGGTATTTTCAAGGCAGGCCAAGACCCCATCTATCTGAGGTGGAAGGTCCTCTCCATCCTCCCTCATAGTCTTCTTCTTAATGACTGGCAAGGCCTGGGACTGTACCCTCTAGTAACCTGATGTTACAACCCTCAGAAAAAGCCTCACTTCCCTCAGACTTCCAAAGTGTAAATCAGGAAACGCTGCGTTTGGCAACCCTGCTGTGTGGCCTCCCACGGCTAACAGCAGGGCTAACTTTCTGTGACACCTTTCTGCAGGATGAGAGATACTCTAAATCCTCCCTCCGAGTCCTCACCTTGATACCTGGCAGAGGGCAGTACTCCTCCTGCTGCCCTTGGGCTACACCCATCAGATCAAGGTCTTCGACCTCCCTGAGACCCCGCACCAGAAAATACGGAGGGGAGGCCACATCCAGTAGCCACCGCCCTGGTCCTCCCGTGTTGCCAGCAAGGGCAGAACAGCACTGGGTCCCGTCTGGGACCCCTCTGGGGAAGGGGGTGCCCTGAGTCCTTGACCTGACTCCCGCTGGGCCCTGGGACTCCTCCCTCCGCGAAGCTGCCCTTGCCCCTTCAGGCCTACGCCTTCATTCCCCCGACAACCTCCAAGCAAAACTAAATAGAAGCCACATCCTGCCCCCCCTGCCCTGGGTCTCCCAGGGCTCCCAGCAGGAGCCGAATCCCCTCTGCTCTGCAGGGGGGGCATCGCCTCTGCGCTCCCTCAAGCACTCAGAATGCTCCCTCAGACAAGGCCTCACTTCCCTGACACAGGCCCCGCCACGCCCTGGAAGAAGGGAGGGGACACCCCATCTGACCACCGATGCCCGAGTCCTCCCTCCGCGGGGACTGAGTGGGGCCCATCACGAAGCCTGCAAATAGTCACATTGACTCCTGACAGGGTCCGCATCCCCTCCCTCCTGCTGACCTGGGGACGGTCCCTCAGCCCTGGCCACCGTCCCCTAGAGATGCCAGGGACGGCAGTTGGGGGGGGGGGGGGGAAGGACCGCCACCTGGGCTCCACGGTCCAGCCCGGCTCCTCGGGGCTGACGGGAGGCGCAGGGGGTTCTGGGCCCCCGGCGTCCGCACTGGACGGTCCGATCACTTGCCCCCGGGTCTGCCCCTCGAAGCCCGCCAGGGGCCCGGGCTTCGCCCACCACCGAGCCGCAGCCACCTCGGCACAAAGAGCCGCCCGTCCCTCAGCCGCCCACGTCCGGGGCCCCGCGCGGGGCCTCGCGGGGCGGCGGGCAGGGGCGGCGCACGCCCTCCGTGGCGGGAGCGTCGTCCCCTCGCCGCCTGTCCGGCCGGGGCCGCGTCCCCCCGCCCCGCGAACAGGCCCCCGGCGCGCAGACCCCGCGGGGGGAGGTGCGGGCCCCCCGCCCGCCCCGGGTCCTCACCCGCTGCCCGGCGGCCGGCCCTCTGCTGGCCCCTGAGTCGGGGGGCCCCGCACCCCCAAAATGCACATCACCGCCCGCCGTATTCGCCCATCCCGCTTTGGGGCTTCCCCAGGGCGGCTGGCTCAGAGGGCCGTGGGCCGTGTCCCCCTCCTCCCCCAGGGACCTCACCCTGCAGCCTCGCAGAGCCCAGGCCTCCTCCCCCTGTGCCCTAAGTCCGCAACCCCCGGGCCAAGCCTCGCGTCCCCCAGACGCCCAAGACCAAGGTCGCCAAACGCCACAGCCCACCACACGTGCTCGGGGCTTTCCAGACCTAACGGCACCGGCGGGGCCCAGCCTGGCCCCCGTCCCCGCGGGGGGTGGGGGGGTGGGGAAGCCTCCCGCCTCTCCCTCAGGGTCCTCACCTCCGAGCTTGGCGCAGCCCGCGAGTCCTCTCTCTTCTGACCGGAGTGGGCTCCGGTCAGGCCGAGCCTCACGCCCCTCACGCGCCCAAGACGCAAGGCCAGCCGCGCCACGTACGGGGACCCTGCCTGGGGTCTCCCCGGGATGACCGCAGGGGCGGGGCGTGGCTAGACGCTCCGTATGCGCGGGTGGGCGGTGCCCCCGCGCCTCCCGCCTAGCTGCTCTGAGGCCCCGCCCCTCAGGCGCCCCAGATACAAGTCGCGAAGTAGAACATCCGGGGACCTTGCCCCGTCTCTTCAGCGTTGGCAGTAAGAGCCGGATGGGAGTGGGGGCCCCGTGATCTGTGGTGGGGTCTCGCCTCACTCCTCCCGCGGGGTCCGTATCCATCGCTGGCAAGGGCTGGCACTCGTCCCTCCCCGCACCTGAGTCGGGCCCCCCCAGACGAAGCCTCGCGTCCCCCAGACGCCCAAGACCAAGGTCGCCAAACGCCGCTGCCCACCACGCGTGTTCGGGGCTTTCCAGAACTAACGGCACCGGCGGGGCCCAGCCTGGCCCCCCTCCCTGCGCGGGGTGGGGGGTGGGGGGTGGGGGGTGGGGGGTGGAAGCCTCCCGCCTCTCCCTCAGGGTCCTCACCTCCGAGCTTGGCGCAGCCCGCGAGTCCTCTCTCTTCTGACCGGAGTGGGCTCCGGTCAGGCCGAGCCTCACGCCCCTCACGCGCCCAAGACGCAAGGCCAGCCGCGCCACGTACGGGGACCCTGCCTGGGGTCTCCCCGGGATGACCGCAGGGGCGGGGCGTGGCTAGACGCTCCGTATGCGCGGGTGGGCGGTGCCCCCGCGCCTCCCGCCTAGCTGCTCTGAGGCCCCGCCCCTCAGGCGCCCCAGATACAAGTCGCGAAGTAGAACATCCGGGGACCTTGCCCCGTCTCTTCAGGGTTGGCAGTAAGAGCCGGATGGGAGTGGGGGCCCCGTGATCTGTGGTGGGGTCTCGCCTCACTCCTCCCGCGGGGTCCGTATCCATCGCTGGCAAGGGCTGGCACTCGTCCCTCCCCGCACCTGAGTCGGGCCCCCCCAGACGAAGCCTCGCGTCCCCCAGACGCCCAAGACCAAGGTCGCCAAACGCCGCTGCCCACCACGCGTGTTCGGGGCTTTCCAGAACTAACGGCACCGGCGGGGCCCAGCCTGGCCCCCCTCCCTGCGCGGGGTGGGGGGTGGGGGGTGGGGGGTGGAAGCCTCCCGCCTCTCCCTCAGGGTCCTCACCTCCGAGCTTGGCGCAGCCCGCGAGTCCTCTCTCTTCTGACCGGAGTGGGCTCCGGTCAGGCCGAGCCTCACGCCCCTCACGCGCCCAAGACGGAAGGCCAGCCGCGCCACGTACGGGGACCCCGCCTGGGGTCTCCCCGGGATGACCGCACAGGTCGTCCGAGACCAGGACCCGATGTCTGGGGTGAAAAAGCCCTCAGTCCTAGCTCGAGGTCCTCGCCTTGGCTCTGGGCTCTGGCTGAGCCGCTCTCCTCTCTGGAGCTGAGCTCATTGGCTGCAGCACAAGCCCCTCCCCTTCCGGAGAACATCAAGGTGGACGTGAGGAAGCACGGATGGCTATCTGCTCCAGGGCGACGGAGGGTTGACGCCAGGCGTAGGGTAAGCTCCCTGCCACCACCCTCCCATCTGAGGCTCTAGGCGTACCCTGGGCCATGTCCAAGGTATTTACATTTACTACTGATAGGGCTTGCCTGTCAGCCCTTTTGCGGACCTGATGCGGCCTGCAGTCCAAGGCCATTTGCCTGAGACTCCCTCTCTCGGAAGAGGAAGTCAGGGAGGCAGCGCTTCTGCCTGCCCGACCTGCCTGGGACCTCCCATTCTGATACCGTGGGCGGCTCTCTGTGCGTCGCCCTGGGTCTGGGGACGTAGTCTTCGCAGTCCTCCCTCCAGATCCTCGGGATGCCTAGCAGAACCTGGGTCCCCTCCCTTCTCCTGACATGAAGCTGGGCCCCTCACATCGAGGTTCTCACTTTTCCCTGATGCCCTAGTAGGGGCATCAGGGGACACCGCGTTTGGCCACCAAGCTCTAGGGCCTCCCAGGGCTGAAAGCAGGTCAAGGACTAGATTCTGTGGTGCTTCCTCTATTTGGGGCCAAGCTATATAGTCCTCCTTCAGGGTCCTCACCTTGATGTCTGGCGGAGACCAGCTGCTCCCTTCTGAGCACATCCAGTGACCATGCCCTGGAGCGTCCCAGGGCTAACCACAGAGACAGGGCAGGCTTCTTCTGGCCCTCAAATCCTCCTTCAGGACCTCACCTTGTCACCTGGCGAGATCTGGACTCCTCCCTTCGCTGACCTCTGTCTGCCACCCTCACACCAAGGCCTCCACCTTCCCGAGACCCTCAAGCTGGAAATGAGGGGCCTGCTCAGCCTGGGACCCCTGCTCGGAGTCTCCCAGGACTCACATCAGCAGTAAAGCACGATTCTGTGGGATAACCTCTGTTCTGGAATGGGTGGGCCCCTTAGTTCTCTCTTAAGGGTCCTCACCTTGTGTCCTGGCTTCTCAGTTAAATACCATGAGGGAAATTAGAAATCGTCCCTGCCTGCCAGCGACTCTTTGAGAATGGTTTCAGGTTCCAGGCTATTGCATTGTCCAGTGCAGTGATTTTCTTTTTTTATAACTGTCACTCATAGCGAGAAATATATTATACACATTGTGCATCTATCCAAAGTGTTTATGTAATATTTTTTTCATGAAAAAATACTTATCCTTACTATGGGTGATTCATTGTGATACTATTCCGTTTTTAGTTCATACTTTATATTCTGCTAAACTAATTTTTTTGAAGAGTCCTTACTCATTAGCATGGTTTCAGATGATTATTAGGAGACTGGAGTCATAGTGCCTCAGTGAACCCCATCTTCCCTGCCGTTTTGACATTGCCCCCCCCCCGGGGGGGCTACTGGCATTTGTGCCCTGAGGCACGGTCTCAGATTTCTGCAATGAAGCAGGAGCAGAAGTTGAAAAGGTTTGCTCCTCCCTGTCCTGCCATCTGCCTTCTGTTATTACAAGCTACGAAGTCTCCCCAGCTTAGGCCCAGAACTTCCTCACCCCAAACATAAGTACCTATTCAGCACAGTCCTCAGTCTCCCCCAGGGGTTTCTCATGTTTGGTTGTTTCGATTTTATTGTTGATATTTGTTTTTATCCTCCCTTCCGTAGTTTTCTGGGCTTCATTCTGGGAGAAGACAGCAGCCCAAGCTCTGTAGTCATCTTGACATCTACAGGTAAGACGTTAAGTCTGTAAATACGAATTGACATCTTTACTATGATGTGTATTCCACCAATGAATATGCTATACTGCTCTGTTTGTTTGGGACTTATTTTACCAGAATCTATCAGTAAACTTTTATAGTTGTTTCCGTAAAGATCTCATACATTTTTGTGATGATTCGTTTAAGGTAATTTTTGGATCCTGTGGCTGTTGGGATGTCTTCTATCACGTGTTCTAATTAGTTACTGTTTTTGTGTGACAAGCCTCTGGCTGTTTGTTAGAGTGAACTTATACTATCTTTCTGAGGTTTCGTATTCATTTGAATATTCCACATGCTTATTCCTTGGAATTTTCTACATAAGTGATCATATCACCAAATAGTATCTTTCTTTTCAGTATTCATACTCCTTACTTATATATCCACAGCTATGGTTTTGCATTTCAGTGTAGTTTTGAACAGTTGAGGTGATAGCATATACCTCTATCTTTTCTCAGACCTTACTGGAAATGCTTCTAACATTTCACACGAAAGCATGTTTGCTGTAGATTTTAGGAAAGGGAAATTCCCTTGTAATCTTAGCTTGCTAAAAGATTTAAAAAAAAATTCCCATGAACTTGTGCTGAATTTCTAAGTTTTTTATTTCTGTACCCACTGATGTAATAATGTTTTCTTTTCTCCTGTTATGGACTGAATTACGTACCCCAAAATTCGTATGTTGAGTTCCTAAATCCTAGTAACTCGGCATTTGACTGAATTTGGAGATCTTGCCTTTAAAGAGGTAATTAAGGTAAAAACAAGGTCATATGGGTGGGCCCAAATCCAGCATGACTGGTGTCCTCATGAGAAGAAGTTAGGTCATCCTTTAGATGACACATAAAGGAAAGATCATTTGAAGACACAGGGAGAAAACAGCCAACTGCAAGCCAAGAAAAGAGGCCTCAGAAGCAACCAACCCTGCCATCACATTGATCTTGGACTTTTAGGCTCCAGAATTATAAGGAAATGAAGTCCTATTGTTTAAGCCACCCAGCCTGTGGTAATTTGTTATGACAGCCCTAGCAAACGAATATACTCCTTTAATTTGTTAATGTAGGGAATTACAATGGAAAGTATTTTCTCATGTTAAATCATGTTTTCGCTCCTAAGACACAGTTTATTCATTTAATTCACTGCTATGCTGAATATGCTATTAATCTGTTTAAGATATTTACTGCTATGTGAGCGAGCTTAGCTCGCGTGTTATGTTCATGGGGAGCCCTCATCTGGCTTTTGAATCAAGGAGAGCTAGCCTGGGAGAAGTAGTTGAATAATTGCCCATCATTTTGGATGCTTTAGAAGAGATTGCATGAGATAGTGAATTACTTCTCCCTGACCGTTTGCTAGAACTGGCCTTCAAGACTGCCTGACCTGGAGTATGTAAGGGTTGCCTGATCTTTGAATACAGTTTCAGTCTGTAGCACTCGTTAGAATTCTCTGTTTCTTTGTGAACCAATTTGGCCATTGTTTCCCTAAAAAGCAGTCTATTTCACTAAGGTTTCAAATTGAATGGCATATTTATAATAAAACCTTTCTTACAGAAGTCCTAAAACCTACACATCAGTAAAGAGAATAGTATACTGTACCCAATATGCCAGATACTCAACATCGACAGTCACCAATGCATGGCCAATCTGGTTCTAAATTATACCCCCACCTACTCCCACCCCCACCCCCAATCTCTGTCGCTAGAATAATGTGAAGCAAATCCAAGACATCATACCATTCCTTCTCTAAGTATTTCAGGATGCATTTTTAAAAGATAAGGACTCTTTTATAAAATATAAACCCAATACAATACCCCAAAATTAAACAAGTCATTGATATCAAATATCCAGTTATTTCTCACACTTAACTGAAGGCCTTACATACTTTTTTAAAAATCTGTTTCCTTGAATTGGTGCCCCAATAGGATCATTTTTCCCCTAAATCATTTTAGTCTATAGGTCTAAATATCACCTACATATCACCTCTTTTTTGCTGCAATTTTTATCGTTATACAGTAACAATACAGGTCTTCTGTTTTGTCCTGGTTCCCGTAGTCTGGATTTTGCAGACTCTAACACTTCGGTGTCCTTTGAGACTGTGTTCCTCTGCGCCCTGTATTTCTTTACATTGCTAATTAGAAGTAGAAGCTTGAGCAGATGTTTTTTGAATTTTTGTCTTTTGTTTTGCAAGACTACTCCATAGGTGATGCTGTTCACTTCCATTAGGAGGTACATAATACTGTTTGTCCTTGTGCTGATGCTGGGTCATCAATGGTCATTGTGTTTATCCATTAATCCTTGGGGGTTGAAAACTGATCATTCTCTCATTCTTTTCTAGCTTATTAACTGAAATATCTCTATATGTAGAAACTGTCCCTTGTCCACCATTTGGTTATCCTGAGGGAAAGATATTTGCTGTGTTCTTTTATAATATTTAAATCTCCTCTGCATCTATATTTTGTACAATTTAAGTTCTATTGTTTATTTCTGCCTTTCTCTTCAGTAACTGATATTTACAAAACTTGTCTAATTTTATAAGTGTTTCCAAAGAACTGGCTTTGTTTTGGGGCTCTATTTTCTATTCTGTTATTTATGCATTTATCTTCACTATTTCCTACCCTTTATTTCTTTTGCTTTAATGCTATTGATTCCCTAGCTTCTTGAATGGTTTACATGTTTTAAATATTTGTTTTCTAAGACATTTATTTCATGCTATAATATTTCCCTCTGAGGATCACTCGGGCTGCATCACACAGGTAAGTTAAATATATCACCCTATTGCATTATTGGAATTTTTTCAATATATACAAAAAGTAGGCAGTGTAAAAACTTTTTTGAGTAGGATTCGAAAAGGATGAGAGACATAGAATGGTATTTAGAGCAGGTTTCAATATCCAAGGGTATTTTGGGTTTTGTTTTCTTTTAGTTATTAATTATAGGAGAAACTGAAACCTATTTAATGGCAGGTAAAAGAATTGACCTTGTCCCAGGAATGTGATGAAGTTTAATACTAGAAAATCTATCATTATAATTGGCCACTCATGTAACAGTCAAGAATCATCCAGGAAAACAGAAACCATAGTAGACATTTAACACAGAAATGATTTAATTCAGGGAATTAGTTACATAAGTGATGACGAAGCTAAACAGGGGCAATCCAAGGAATCCAATAACCAGCAACATAAAGAAGTCATTACCACTTCTAGGCTGGAAGAACAATGAAAAGAAGAGACGGTGTTTCTGGAGCCTTGGTGTTGGGTTCAACAGGATCTGGAGCCATGGGGCTCCTGACGGGGCTGGAGCCATGGAAAATATGTAGCCATTAAAGAGGAAACCAGCTGATGCAGAGGAAGGAGGAGAAAACTCTGGCTGCTCCATCCTCCTAGCTTCTAATCTTCTGTTGGTCTGCCTTTTGGCAGAACCCAGATAGCATTTGTTGACCAGCCCAAGGATTCAGCCTGTGTGTACTGTAAGGCAGAGGACAAGTGAGGGATGGATGTAAGGGCAGATAAGTCTAGAACAAGCATGCCGCATTGACAGATTAAATGAGAAAAATCATACCCAAGCCGATACGGAAAAGCATTCAATAACATATCCTGGACCCATCCCACACCTTCTCAAGTCCAGGCTAGTTTAGGCACCCATCTCTATGCTCCCGTACCCCTTTCGTGCCCCCCTCTCATTCTAGCATTGATTTCCAAGCTGTAATTGATAGTTTACTCATCTATCTCCTCCACTGGACTATAAGCTCTATGAGTGTAAAGACCATGCCACGTCTCCCACTATATCCAGTGTCTGCAATTGCTTGGATCAGAGTATGCACTGTAAAATATTTCTTGTTGAATCATTTGATTTGTTGATGCCTTTTAATTGTTAAATAAAATGTGTAATTATTTTACTTTATAATTTTTCCTAAGTTGAGTATCCCACAAAAGATATGATTGTACAAACGTAAACATAGAAATTGATTATGGTAACTGCTTCCATCTAGTCAGATTACACTCTTACTTCAAGTAATTCGCATCAACTATTATCTAACCTAGGAATTGCATCGTTCTTAATGTTTACCTGTCAATGTTTTAGAGACATAATCTTAGATACCTACGAAGACTGGGAAGTTAAGGAATCATGGAATGTATATGTTGATAGCCTCAAGGAAAAGGTCTTGAAAAGTTAGTTCTTTTTCCCCACAAATTACTTTAGTAATGGAATTTTCTCAAAAACAGTGAGTAGAAAATAGAACTATTAATCTCAGAGATTGACAGAATATATTTCACCCAGAATTTAATAGAAAAATAGACAAGGCCACCTAGTCTGGGTGTCCTAAATGACCTTAGTATTACATGGATATCTGGCTGGAAAGAAATTCTCTCCATAATACATCATTCCCAACCTTTAGATCTTATAATCATTGATTCACAGCATAGGAAAGGGACCTTGAAGGGGGCATCTAGTCTAGTCACCCATTAAAGTTTTTAGACACACTGGTTGTTAGAAAGTTCTTTATATAATGTCAGTAACTGGTCCCTGTGTAACCATTTATTCATGAGTTCTATTTCTGCTTTGTGAAATCACAATGAGGCTGCCCAAGCAACCACATGACAAACCTTCAGATGTTTGCAAATAGTCAACATGTTCTCCTCCAGTCTTTCTTATCCAAAGCAGACATTTATTTTTTTCAGGAGATTCCCATATATCATGGTGTCTAGACCTTTACCGTCCATTACATTAGCCACTAGCCACCTGTAGCTATTGAAATTGAAATTTAAAATATTTACTTCATCCGTCACATTAGCCACATTTCAAGTGCTCGATAGCCACACTTGGCTAGTAGCTACTGTACTGGAAAGCACTGATAAAGAGAACATTTCCATCATCATCATCTTTGCAAAAAGTACTGTTCTTCAGCACTGGTCTAGGCCTTTCGTTTTCTTAGTATCTTCCCTCTGGAAACACTTACACTTTGTGGATTTTCGCCCTAGATCACTGTATTCCTCACTGTTCAGCCAGAGAAACCGAAACATTAAGATCCAAGTCCTCATAAGGAAATATTCTTTTCTGTGAAATATGTTCTATAAATTTGATTTCTATTTCCAAGCCTGTGGATATTTGCTTTGCAGTGTTGCAGTTTTCAAAACCAGAAATTCTAAACTCCTTGAAGAATTCTAATAAGTTCCTGAAATGGTTATTACAATACATATCTAACTGCTTTTATTCTATGATAATTTATTCACATGTGCTGCTTAAGCACAGGCAACCCCCGTCCTGGCATTCAGGCCAGAGAGTTAATATCTGTGCACATGCTACAGTGACAGGTTATGAGGACAGATAGGCAAATTGAGCTCCCACCTCTGGTCCCCACACTTCACCCCTGTAGAATACCTCTCTCCCTGATTCACATCTGCTGCCATCACCGTTACTGCTTGTGCTGCCGCCACCACCATCACTGCCCCCAGTAGGAGCTCAGGTTCCAGCTGTCACCCTGCTGAGGATCCATGACACCCTGGACTGCACTAGGCGGCCATGCCAACTGCTTGGCATGCACGCTGCCTACCACCCACTGAGCCTGTAGTTCTGAGCTCGCGCCTAGCACATCTCCCTTCCTCATGCACGAGCTTCATTGCCCCGTCACCCTCCACGTACAGAAAACAAGATCAAAGATAAAATGAAGAATTTTAAGATATCAACAGCAGAGCATTAAACCAAGAACAAGGCCCTTCTAAGAATGGGGCTTTATGCATCTGTACGGGACACACATCCATGAAGATAATAAATGCAATAAAATGAAATACAATTAAATATTCACTTTTTCAGTGAACATGGGGAGGCTTGGCGGGAAACTATTTTAACAGTAGAAACATGAGGTCGTGGAAATATTAACTGGGCAGTAGGAATGGAAAGGTGTGAACAGATTAAGAGTGTTTTCTTCTTCTGAGAGTGAGATTCTTCGTATAAATAACTCAAGTCTAACATTATACAAAACGGGCAAGTCAGTGGTTCACATAACCAAATGAGAGGGTATGTCTGGTGTCAGAACAGCTGGAACTGAGACCTCAACTGCCTCCTGACTGCCCTAATGTCCCTGTTCTCTCTTGTGTGCCTACCTCTGTGACCAAGGACACTTGGATGCTCTACTAGGACTATTGGGTTTGACTGGGAAGAAGAAGCAGTTTCCTTCCAAGAAGATGGAGATGTTCCCGAGAAGGAAAGAGATGCTGAGACAATGAACCAGGCAATAGAAACTGCAGAAACAGTCTCTAAACAAATGTCACACTTTTTCCAATGTTTTATAAATAGAAATGGAGGCTAGAGGGCAGTACCTTATTCCTCCTAGGGGGAAGAAGCCAAATTTACATCTTGCTTTTCCTGTGCTCAGGCTTTTCTTCTGATATGAGGAAGGGATATGTCAAGAATGATTCCCCAAATCAGAATAACAGATGTCTGAAATTATCTCTTTGGGTTGTCCACCCTTTGTTCACCTCCATTAAATCTAATAACAAAGAGCAAACCACAGATGCCAAAAAATATCCAAATAAAGCACAAACAAAAAACAGTAGGAACTCCACACCCAGAAAATCTACACGAACTGTATTTTCAATAATTCTTTTGTACATTGTTAATGTATTTATAGATGAGGAAGATGAAGTCTAGAACCAGGAACTTTGATCTTCCTGATACTTTTTTTTAATATTACACGATTGTATCTTTCCTCTTGGACTCACAGGATCCAGGTAAATGAGAATGTGAAGAATATTCTAATGTGAGCATCTAATCAAAAATCAGATGCTAATTGGAACAGAGTTTAAGTGCTATGATTTTTTTACTTGTCCAGAAAGTAAGCCAAATGGAGGCATATTGGGATAGTGGGTATGATAGGATTGGAGGGTTAACAGAAAAAGATTTCTCCAGTCTTACCCTTTCCCCAGTGTACTTCACCTTCAAGAGCAGAGCATTCGTCTTAAAGCATAGCTCTTAGCAGCTCTGTGTCTCAAAAATCAAACTTCCTGCTCTGGTGAGATGATCAAGCCTCAGGAAGCCAAAATGCCAAATGAAATAGGATTGTCACCAGACCCTGAGTGACTCTCATCCTTGAAGGATGATCAGCTCAGATGCCACCACTACCCTCAATTCTCCAAACGGTATTCTCTCTTTACCCACATGTGCCGGCAGTACTTTGCCTTCTGTTGCCAATCACGGTTTGCCTGGGTTTGGCACGATTTTGTAGATGTATGTCTTCCCTTCTAGAATTCCAGAATTAAGTGCACAGGTTGACACATAACTAGTCAGGGGTAGAAATAAACTGTGATGGGGCCACCGAAGATTGCTTTCAGCATCAGAATACCCATGCCTCTTCTTGCCAAAGGAATCATTGTGCTAGAAGTCTGAATTGCATGGTGGTAGCCAAAGGTGACTGCCTCTGGTAGCTGGCTAGGCCAAGCCAACTGAGGACAAGGCAACTTGGGAAAGACTGCATCCTAGCTCCAGTCTGGCACTAACTGGTATTTTAGTAGAAACAAGTAGATTCGTAAAAGGTGCACCCGTTGGTTGTTACAGCTTTTGAACACTCGACGCCAGGTTTTCTCTATATACTAAAAAGTAACGTTTTCTGGTTCCCTTGGAGCATCTTGTGAAAAATCTGCTCTTTTCTCTCCCAAGTTCAGTTTCTGTAGTACACTTACATAATTATGCTCAATACATTTCACTTGAGTGTATTCCTTTCTCCTCTTATTTATTTCTGATATTTTATGGAAAATCACTTAAGTGATGAAACACTCTATTTCCAAGTGTATCTTCAGGCAAAAGAGGAAGGAGTAGATTTACAGACGGTGCATAAACCCAACATTATGAATATCTCCCAACAAACTGCTATTTACAACAAGCAGGCAATTTTTGCCATACTTACAAGAAGACATAAAATTTTCTAGAATCCATAACACATCATATGGACATCAGAAAGGAACTCCAGGCAGCTATTTCCTCATGGCAAAAGGACAAATCAACAAACCAAAGACCTGCTGGGATATCAAAGTAGTTACACCAGGACAGGACATTAATTTCAAATATAGCTTAAATGTTAGAACTGTTAGAATAATAGAAAGATTCTTGAGGTCAATGCTAAAGAATAACCCTGTAGTCGAGGCTACTTTTACTCTTCCATGTCATTTTCAATATTTTTAAGATAACCTTCTAGTTACAAATATTTATAGGAAATATGAAACATGAAAAAACATGTAATGAAAAAAATGAAAAAATAAAAATTCACCTATAATATACCACTCAGGGATAAGGGTCTTGAAAATACTGATATATTTTGGGGCACCTGGGTGGTTCAGTCAATTAAGCATCCAACTCTTGATTTCGGCTCAGGTCATGATCCCAGGGTCGTGGGATCAGACCCCAGGTCGGGCTCCGTGCTGAACATGGAGCCTGTTTGAGATTCTCTCTGTGTGTGTGTCTCTCTCCCTCTCTCTTTCTCTCCCCCTCCCTCCCTGCCTCCCTCAACCCTTCTCCCCTGCACTCTCTCTAAAATAAATAAATAAATAAATAAATAAATAAATAAATAAATAAATAAATAAAATGTGAAAATATCGATATATTTCCTTTCAGTCTTATATTCAATGTAAATATAGAAGACCTTATTTAATGTAAACAGTCTAAAGAGTCAGTTAAAACAAGAATCAAAAATTATACTAAATATTTTTAGTAGGCTTTATTTTTTAGAGCATATAGTAGGTAGGCTTTTCAAATTGGCTTCTTTCACTTAGTAATATGCACTTAAGATTCCTCCATAACGTTTCCTGGCTTGAGAGCTCATTTCTTTTTAGCTCTACATAATAGTCCATTGTCTGGAAGTATCACAGTTTATCTACCTATCCATTCACTTCCTGAGGGACATCTTGGTTAATCCCAAGTTTTGACAATTATGAATAGAGCTGCTATAAACATCCATGTGCAGTTTTTGTGGGGACATAAATTTTCAACTCTATTGGGTAAATACCAAGGAGCATGATTCCTGGATCATAGGATGAGGGTCTATTTAGTTGTGTAAGAAACTGCCAAACCATCTTCCAATGTGGCTGTACCATTTTGTGTTCCCACCAGCAGTGAATGAACATTCCTGTTGTTCCACATCCTTATCAACATTTGGTGTTGTCAGCGTTCTGGATTTTGGCTAATACTTGTGCAGTTCTGTCTCATTGCTTTAACTTGAAATTCCCTAGTGATATATGGTGTTGAGCATCTTTTCATATGTTTATTTATTTGCCATATGTACCTTTTCCCATGAGGTGTCTGTTTAGATCTTTTATCCATTTTTTTAAATTGGGTTATTATTTTCTTCTTACTGAGTTTTAAGAGTTGTGGCATATTTTGGATTATAGTTCCTTATCAGATACACCTTTTGCAAATATTTCCTGCCAGTCTGGTTTGCCTTCTCATTCTCTTGACAGCATCTTTTACAGAAGTTTATAATTTTAATGCAATCCAGGTTATCAGTTATTTCTTTTATGGATCATGCCTTTGTTGTTATATCTAAAAAGTTACTGCCATACCCAGAGTCATCTGGGATTTCTCCTATGTTATCTTCTAAACTTTATAGTTTTGCATATTATATTTAGGTCTGTGATCCATTTTGAGTTACTTTTTGTGTAAGATCTATTATCTAGATTCATTTTTTTACATGTGGATGCCAGTTGTTCCATCACTTTTTTCTTAGTTTTTATTTAAATTCGTTAGTTTATCATATATAGTGTAATATTATTTTCAGGTATATAACATACTCATTCCACACTTCCACAAAACACCTGGTGGTCCACATGACAAATGCACTCCTTAATCCCCATCGCTTATTTAGCCCATCACCCCACACACCTCCCCTCGGGTAGCTATCAATTGGTTCTCTGTAGTTAAGAGACTGTTTCTTGGTTTTCCTCTCTCTTTTTTTCCCCTGTGATCATTTGTTTTATTTCTTAAATTCTACATATGAGTGAAATCACCTGGTATTTGTCTTTCTCTGACTTATTTCACTTAGCATAACATTCTCTAGCTCTGTCTACGTCATTGCAAATGGTAAGATTTCATTCTTTTTCGTGGCCGAGTAATATTCCATTGTATATACCACCTCTTCTTTATCCATTCATCAGTCGATGGACATTTGGGCTCTTTCCATAATTTATTGTTGATAATGCTGCTATAAACATCGAGGTGCATGTATCACTTTCTGTTGGAACTTTTCTCCGTCATATGACCTTTGCTCCTTTGTCAAAGATCAGTTGACTCTATTTAATGGAGTCTGTTTCTGGGCTCTTTATTTTGTTCCACTGATAAATTTTCTACTCACTTACCAATACCATGCTGTCTTAATTCCTGTAGCTTTATAGTACGTCTTGAAATTGGGTAGTGGCAGAACTCCAATTTTGTTCTTCTCTTTCAGTATTGTGTTAGTATTCTGGGTTTTTGACTTTCCACGTAAACTTTATAATGACTTTGCTGATGTCTACAAAATAACTCCTTGGGATTTTAGTTGGGACTGCATTGACTCTATAGATGAAATTGGAAAGAACTGACATCTTGACAATATGGAGTTTTCTTATTCATGCACATGAAATAGCTCCATTTAGATCTTTTTAAAATTTTTTCATCAGAGTTTTATAGCTGTCTTCATATTTTTAACATAAAACATGAAAGTGTACATTCTTTTATCAGTCCTTTGATGTGAAGCCAAGGTCTTCTCTTTGAGATGCAACCAATGATTGGAGTTCTGTTCATTTTTTCTTGTGAAATGCATGCTCATAGCAAATACACTGTAATTTCTAGTTACATTTTATTTGAATTGGAGCAGTAACTTGGAAAATTACTTGCCAAGCAATCTGTGAGAAGGCTTCTATTGTTTATAATTTTTTTTCCAAATCTATTCGTTATCTTGCTCACACTTAATTAATACAGATTGATTTTAAAAGCTCACCTTTATTGTGTCTGTCCAAGGCTTTTATCTGAGACTTCCTATAAGAAAAAAAAAAAACCCTTTCTTTTTACAGGTATATCTCATTGGTTTTCATGATATTTAATTAAACAATGAAGATATAAAGCTTAATTAACATATAAAAGGATTTGTGAACACATACAAATGATTCTTGGTAAGCATACAACTCAACTGGTAGGAAAAGGGCCATTTAGATACACAGGGATATGCCTATCAGCCATGAGCTGTACATGTGCTACAAGTATTACATGTTTCATAGAGTAACCAGAAGCCTCGCAGAGGCTACCTAATAGAACTTGTACTGTAGATTTTTTTATGAAACTGAGAAAAATCACAAAGGAAAAATGAACAAATATCAAATTTGATCACTATGCAGCAGAAACTGTCAATAGAACAATCTTTATCTTAATAAAAGAGGCATTTTAAAGGGTTTGGGGGGGTTGCGATGTTTAAAGTGTTTTGACATAATTTCTGGTTTGTTTTTAATTATGAAATATTTTATACGTACAAAAAGCAGAGACTATTATAATGAACATCTATGTACCTATAACTTTGCATATTAATATGTGCTGTATACGCCGTAGGAAATATATATTACAGATATAAGTGAAACCTCCTCTTTATCCTTATGTGTCCATCTGGGTCCCAACAAGAAACATGGTGATAACACTCACTATAAGATCATTCCAGGAGAGTTCGATGGAGAGGGGACTATTTACAAAGGTGTGGGTAGTAAGAGAAGCACAGTGGATAGTATAGAAAGCTGGATCTGGTAGCAACCAAGCTGTTACCACCCCTAGGCTGTTACTACCCCCAGGCCCAAAGGGATAAGGAAGGGAGAGGTACCTAGAATCCAAAGAATAATCGCATAAAATTGGCCACTTTTGAGAGTAGCAGAAACCTCTGGTCAAGGACACAGTATGAGGTGACCTCACAGAAAGAGAAAGGAGCCAGGAGATTACTCTCCTCCCTCTTTCTGATCTCCTACTGGCTTTCCCACTGTCTAAACCCAACCTGACGCCAGAGAACTTGGAGAATCCATTGACGCAGTTCATATAGGTCAGCCCCTCCAGGCGGAGAGCAGAGTCAAGGAGGGTAGAGAGTTAACTGGGGTGGCGCACACCAGTTACCCAGCTTTCTCATCCCATCCCACTTCCCTCCTCCCTTCCTCCCATGGAGGTATCACTAATCTACATGTGGTGTTCAATACTGCCATTCAAACCTGTATACTTTTACTATACTTGCATATATCCATATGCATTATAGAGTATTATTTAGTTTGGTAGTTATTAGAGTTATTCACCAAATATTTGGGGTGATTTTCTCCTCAAATCACATGGTAAGATTAGACTTCCCAGTCCCTTTAAAGTTCAACGAGGCTATGTGACTTACTTTGGGCAATGAAAGATGAGTGAAAATGAAATGTATCGTTTACAGACAGGACCTTTAAGAACTACCACGCAAGGCACGTTATTTGCTTCCCATCCGTGAAGTGATCGGTGAAGCATTGATAAGATGAAGCTTATATCAGCCTGGGACTCTGAGTTACTCATGAACAGAGGCCCCAGATAAGCTGTGCTAGACATATGATGGCTATAAGCCATGGAGATTTGGAAATGTTTGTTAAAGCACCATAACCTAGCTTATCCAAATACGTTTTGCATGCTTTTAAACTTTGTAGAAATGGTATCCTATCGTATTTATCATTCAACAGTTTTTTGCTGGACAGTTTTGAAATTCACCAATGCTGATGGACGTAGCTGTAGTTCATCACCTATACAAATATATGTCATTTATGTATCTGTTCTCCCATTGAGAGATCATTTAAGATGCTTAATATTTTTTTTTTTGCTATTGCTAATAATGCTAAAATGAACATTCTGGTACATGTCTTCTGTGCAGACGTGCAATAGTTTCTCTAGGGGATACGCTCAGGAGGAACAACGAGCTTTTAACTTTTCAAAGAAAGTAACAGATTGGGAGGAGACTTTGATCATTGTGAACCATAGTTTCCATCAAAAGAGTCTTCAGAAATCTTTGCCCCTCAGGAGTGTGAATCCTTGCCTCTCTCAGAACACTAAAATATATTATGCAGGAAAACTGTATTTTAAAACTGGCCTGACCTCGAAAAGACCAAAGGCATCCTTAAAACTTAAAGAGACACACCTTAGAGAACAAGGACTACACAAAATAACACCAATTACTCCTTTAAAAATCTCTCAGGAGAGAAGGCAAATTGAGATAAAAAAAAAAAAAAAAGCAGAAGACTAAAACTTGGAGGAGCTTCTTGAAGAATTTTCTTTTCATAGATGTGCTGAGAAACTGCATAATCAGTCACTAAGTGATTTGAAGGTATCAATGAGACAATTTGTGAGTAAACAGTGAGCTGCCAGTCATAGGTCAGAGACTAATGATATAGAATTATCCATATGATTTTTTCCATTTTCAGTCTGGATGACTAATCTCAAACAATCACCATATAAAAGAGCAATCTGAAAAAATGGGATTGGGTATCCCACCCCACCCCACTCTTGCCCAAAGGTGCTGAGAAATAGAAAAGCATTCTGGAAATACTTGAATGAGAAAGGAAAATGCCTCAGAATAGGTCACATACATTTCTTTGGAACCCACCATAGGAATTTCCATAGTACAGTTTGTTATTTGTGTAAATAACAAGTATTCTAGACTGTAATATCAAGGACGTAGGTGTAGTATGTATCCCTATGGCACTCAAGGCCCTCGGGTATGGTTATAAAGATGATCGGGAAGGTTTCCTCAAATGGGAAAAGCAGAGTATAAAATGCTGTAGCGATAGCCTAATTGTGTTTTTTTTTTAATCTGGACATTGAAAAAGTCTGGAACAATACACACAAAAATATTGAGAATTGTTGTCTAAGTACTGGGATTGTGGATGTTTTTATTTTTTGTCTTTTACATGTATGATTTTTCTACAAAATGAAAGACACGTTATATATTACATTTAAATTACGTTGAAAATTTGTCAGTTCCTGGAGAAAAAGGAAGAAAGGAAGTATTTTCTTTGCCTCCATGTCAGCATTTCTCAACTACCAGTTTCTCGGCTCTCAGTGTAGGGCTTTCTCCTGGTCTTCATTCCTTCAGATCCAGACCATTGGGATATGCTCACCTGCAGAGGCTACTGTGCTAATAAGAGGAAAAGCCAAAGCAGAGCCTTCTCTCCTCATGTCCAGATACCCTTCTCCCTTCCTTTAGGGCTTTCTAAAGCCCAGGACAAAGAAGGCTAGTGAGAAAGGTACAGACTGACTCAAAGTAGAGGAGGGACTCCCATCACAGAGTAAGAGTGCCCGTCCACCTTCTAAGTTCCTGTGTAGCCTGCACACCCTTTTCACACCAGCTCCCCCATTTCTCCACAACACTTTACCCCATTCAAGAGTCTACCTACCTATTTTTTCTTAAAAGACTTTAGATAGAGATAGGAAAACCCACAGTCAAGTCCCCTCATTTTACAGATGGAGAAATTCTCAGAGAGGGGAGGTATCTTCTCCAGGGTCACACAGCAGAAAATGTTAGATCTGCCTGAAGAGTCATGTGGTAGACGAAGAGTTAGAAAACTGGGCTCTGGAGTGTAATAGCCATGGGTTCAGATAATCCCAGCTTTTCACTCCCTGAGCCTTTGTTTGCTCAGTAGTCAACGGAGCAACCTCACAAGGTTGAGCTGAGGACAAATGTGATAATACAGGTCAGACTTTAGAGGAAAGTGCCTGGCACATAGTATGCACGAAATAAATGGCCGTTGCTTTATTATGACTTAACACCATTGTGATAAAATTTGGCTGCTTTTTAAACTGTATCAGCTTCCTTCTAGACTCCTGTTTTAACTAGCTCTTTTCTAAGGTGAGCTCACATCTTTGCAGTTTCCTGGTTACTCCAGCAAAATGAAATATCACTCATTAACCTTAAGTACCTTGTGTAAGACCTGTCACTTTGCAGCTGACATATTGACAGTTGCTCTCATTTCAGTTGTGATGCACCCACTGCAGTTCTCCTTTGTCAAGGCATTTCATTTGTAGTCACTTCAGTACATTCTGACACTCTGTGATTTTTAAAGTCAAATAAATAATTGCTCAATTTCCTCCCGAGCTTTGATGAAATGTCAAAATCATTACAGAAATTGATGAGAATTGTGTGAAGGACTTGTCAGTAGCCTATTGGATCACTACTGTGCTCATCCCTAGTCAAACTCCAGGGTGATTTAAGGAGCAGATTTTGACCTAAATTCAGATTCTAATCATAATAATTAGGATACAGTGTTTTCTAATGACTGTTTACTTTTGTTTGGGATTAATTTGGATGGCACAATCAGTACTAAATTAGGACCAGGCAAATGTGTAGGGAAAAATTTCCAGATAATTTAAAAATGCATTCTTGGGACACCTAGGAGGCTCAGTCCCTTAAGTGTCTGACTCTTGATTTTGGCTCAGGATATGATCTCACAGTTCATGAGTTTGAGCCCCAAATCAGGCTCTGTGCTGACAGGCAGAACCTGCTTGGGATTCTCTCTCCCCCCTCTCTCTCGGCCCCTACCCAGCTTGCTCTTTCTTTCAAAATAATTAAATAAGCTTAATAAAAAGATTTTTTTTAATTTTTTATGTCTTTATTTTATTCTGAGAGAGAGACAGAATGCGAGCAGGGGGAGGGGCAGAGAGGGAGGGAGACACAGAATCTGAAGCAGGCTCCAGGCTCCGAGGTGTCAGCATAGAGCCCGACGCGGGGCTCGAACTCACAGACTGTGAGTGAGATCATGACCTGAACTGAAGTCGGTTGCTTAACTGACAGAGTCACCCAGGTGCCCCAATAAAAAAATTTCTTAAGAAAATAAATAAAAATGCATTCTTGTCCGATAACTTTAAAATTTTTTTTTAAATGTATGTTTATTGTTGAGAGAGAGAGAGAGAGAGAGAGGGAGAAAGAGAGCAAGTGGGGGTTAGGGGGAGACACAGAATCCAAAGCAGCCTCCAGGCTCCCAGCTGTCAGCACAGAGCCCAACGTGGGGCTTGAACTCACAAACCACAAGATCATGACCTGAGCCAAAGTCGGATGCTTAACCAACTGAGCCACCCAGGCGGGCACCCCTAACTTCTTCTTTTAAAAAAATTTTTTTTAACTTCTTCTTTTAAAAAAATGTTTTTAATGTTTATTTTTCAGAGAGATAGAGCACGAGCAGGGGAGAGCAGAGAGAGAGGGAGACACAGAATCTGAAGCAGGCTCCAGGCTGTGAGCTGTCAGCATAGAATCTGACACAGGGCTTGAACTCACAAACCATGAGATCATGACCTAAGCTGAAGTCAGATGCTTAATTGACTAAGCTGCCCAGGAGCCCCCAATAATTTCTTCTTTAAAAAATTTTGTGTAGGGTGGTGGAAAAAGATCACATTTTGGACTGAAATCAGTCACCCTCTCTCACCCTTACTTGCTTACCTTCTGATTGGAATTGAAGCTCACACTGTACAAACAGTGGGCAGCAGAAGAAAAAAACAGCCCAGTAGAGGCCTTGGAAAATCCACAATCTCAAAAATTAAGAATTGGCTGCGTTGAAATGGAGAAGCCCCAAACCATGCATCACTCTGTTCATGTGCCATGCACTAACTACCCTTGCTGTTATAATGAAAGAAAATAAAGCTCAAAGGCACTGGTGCAGCCAGCTGTAGAGAATCAGTGTCACTCCCAGAGGATTTACATGGTTTACAAAGTCAAGTTCCTTCCATAACGAGAGCTTCATGAGCTACCTAGAATAAAGTACCTCTTTGGTAGTAGCCAGGTACAAAAGGTCTAATCCTACAGTGAAAAGAGCCACAGACTACAAATCTGCAGACCTGTGTGACAGTTCCAGGAACTCTAACTGTGTGGCCTTGGGAAAGTCACTGTGACTTCCGAAATCTCAGTCTTCTGACATATAAAAATGGAGGTACACCATAGGTTATAATGTATGTGAAAATGCTTTGGCAACTGGGAAGCACTATTTATGTGTATGTGATAACTGTAAAAACAAATGCTCTAAACATTTGTTATATAGATAGCACTATAAAGACATAAAGAAAAACATTAAAGATGATCTCTATCCTCAAGGTGCTTACAATCATGTCAGACAGATAAAACTGCTAATGTCAATAAAAAAACTAAACTTCAACACTAGAGTTTCCAAAATGTTTGTAAGAATCCTATTTGTCCCTCACGATGGCCTGATGAGGCAGGTAGAATTATTAGTACTATGCTCATCTAACAGATGGGAATCAGAATAACTGAGTTATTTGCCCAATGGGGGCAGATGGACACAAACCAAAATCTGTGTCTTCTAACACTTAATAAAGGACACTTTCTTTATCATACTATTTGGTCTACTCACTCAGCTATGTTCAATGGTATGGGCTCAGAAGTTCTGTAGAAGTTCAGAGAAGGGATGAATGGTCGATGAAAAGGAATGAGAAGGGTCAGGGGCACCTGGGTGGCTCAGTCAGTTAAGCGTCCGACTTGGGCTCAGGTCATGATCTCATGGTTCGTGGGTTCGAGCCCTGCGTTGGGCTCTGTGCTGACAGCTCAGAGCCTGGAGCCTGCTTCGGATTCTGTGTCTCCCTCTCTCTCTCTCTCTGCCCCTCCTCTGCTCGCTCTCTCTCTCTCTCTCTCTCAAAAATAATAAACATTAAAAAAAATTAAAAATAGAAGAATGAGAAAGGTCAGAGAAATCTTTATGGAGGCACACTCTCCAGAAAGCTAGGTAGGATTCCAGAAGGCTGAGAAACAATGAGAGAACATTCATATTAAAATTCCCTGGGGAGGTGTGGGGCGGGGGCTTTTGGAGCTACACACAGAAGGCCCTTCAGAATTTGCTCTGGCCCCATTCCCACTCTGAGAATCACTGCAGTGTGAACCACCCTTACTGAGGGAAGTGTTGTTCCTCAGGTCTGTTGAAGCAGGAAAAGGCAAGCCACCTAATTACAGTTCCGCTCCTTTGTGTGTCTATCTCCCTCACACATTCACCCTTCCCCACGAAATAGGTGTGACTGTCTTCACTTGTAAACCTGAACTTGTACGTTCCACAACAGTAGAAACAGCTTTATTTTGTTGAAAAAACGTTACTATAAAGGCGGATAAGCATTAGTGACAAATCTTTCTGAGAAATTATGTATGCAACATTAAGTTAATGAAACCAAATGACCTCATTTGATCCCATAGCCTTCAACTCTGAAATCCCAGAATATCTCTTTACAGATCGATGATAAACTGACTAGAAAGGGAAATAGTAACAACACTATAAAAATTTAAATATTCCTTCAGTTCCCCCAACTAAATTTTTATACACAGAGCAATTCTATTTCAACTGGAGAACAAAAGGCTATTGCTTTGTTTCTAGGGGGCTGTGCTTGAGACAGTAGGCCAAATGCACATCCGTGCCTTGAACACCACGGGAAAATTCCCATGAACACCCCATTGCTAGTGCTAGCCTGACCATATCTTCCTATCCACCACAAAGTCAGCCTAACGAAGTTTGCGGCAGCTTAGAGTAAAGAATACTGCTATCGGGCCTGGATTACAGAGTTCTCTAGAACTCCTGGACCACCTTGAAGTGCTTCAAGGGTGCAAATATATTGGATTGAATTTAATTTTAGAAAAACACTCTAAACTCTTTGTTAAAACTATAGTAAACATAATATGCTCACACAAATGCACCATGTGTGAGCACAATGAAAGCCATAGGTGTATTTCTTTATGCAGTGCAGAACAGGTTTGGGGCAGATCTCAAAATATAGTTCTTCCTGTCAGATCCAATATGGATTTGAACTTCTTGGACATACGTCACTGACTGGAGGAATTCTAGGTTTTCACTCACGCTTTTGATTTAGGCCCGTACTGGTCCACTCCTATAAAATTGTGCACGAGAAGAGGGTCACGGAATACAAATATTGGGCCCAGTGAAATGCAAGATAAGGCACAGTCATCACATGATCACCACTTCTGCCTAATTTCTGCATGATAGTCAGTTGTAGGATTACAAAGGTACATATAATATGTGGCATTATGAGGATATTATCACACTCTAAAGTATTTCAGCAGGCTTTCTGTAGGGGCTTCTTGTCAGACCCCATTAACGATGCGGCATGGGAGTTAACAGAGTTTGTTAGTGATTCAGATTTAAAATAAAGATGTTCTCTCCTAATCCTCTTTTGTGTTTCAGGATCAGTCAAGTTTAAGTGTCCTGAGATTGTTGGCATGCTATTTAACACCTGTTACCATTTGCAACTACTACACTTCCTATGATTCATCTGGATTTTCGTGTGGGCATTCAACACAAAATCCATTAATAAAAGTAGACAATAAGACTTTTATATGAATGCCGCGGTCATCCAGATGCCTAGCTACCTAATTTCTATGTCCATCAAAACAACTTTCATCATTCTCAGTGAGGGATGTAATAAATGTTAGGACATTGAATTTATAAAAATATACATAATGCATTTATAACAGGTTTTTGTCTGTTTTTCACATCATGAATGAAATTTTAAGAACATAGGGTTCTGCTACTTGAAGGAAAAAGGAAGGAAGGAAAAGAGGAAAAGAAGAAGAGGAAAGGAGGAGAGAAAGAAGAGGAAGAAGGGAGATTTGGACATCACTGGCCAAGTTATAACACTGGCCTGGGAAACTAGAGCCATGAAGTCTAGTTGATTCTTTCTCGGACATGCTGTGTTCCCTTGAACATTTAAGTCCTTCCCCCTCAAGGCCTTGAGTCTCCAATCTGTGAAATGCATGCATTTCTCTTAACTGAGCACTTCTCTTAACTCGGAGCTGTGCCTGGTGTGGGGGTACAATGGTAGAACAGGCATGGCCCCTGCCCTCATGAGGCTTATCATCAGAGGGAAGAGAGAGAATAAACAGGTTGATTGAGCACAGCAGCAGTAATTCTCTCTGCCATCAGGGAGATGCCATCAGGCTATCACGAGGGTCAAGTCAGAAGATTCATGCAGACGTGATTCGGAAATTCAAAGCATTGGCCAACTGCAGGCTGTCTCAGGTTGAAGTTTGGTTGTTTTGTTGACATTAGCAGTTTTGTCTCCCCGATACAAGCTCCTTGAAGATAGAGATCAACTTCAATGCTTTTTCTTTAGCTCTTTGTAGAGATGGTGCATAATAAATATTTAGGGCATTTATTGTTTTACTATAAATTTGCCCCCTCCCCCACTGCTATATTCCACATTTGGTCTCCCTTCATTTCCCGGGAAACACCAGGCTTTTGTGCCTCTGAGTTTCTGGCCACGGTGCTGCCAAAGCCTGGACTTCTGTTTCCCCACCCTCTCCAGCCGTCACAGGTCTTCTCCCTCCTCACCCTGTGGATTTCAGAGAATGGGAATCTCGCCCCATGTCATGAAATCGTAGGCTTAACACCCTGAGCCACCCAGGCACCCGCCCCCCCAAGGTGATTCTTTTAAATGCAAATCAGGTCAAGAAACACCTCTACTCAAAACCATGCAAAGGCTCCCCATATCATTCCCAATAAAAGCCAAGGGACTCACATAACCTGGCCCTATTACTACTCTGCCTCCATTTCCATTTACTCTCCCCTTTATTCACCCCATTTCATCCTCACTCATCTTGTCATTCCTTTGCTTTATCAGGCATTTCTCTACTTCCCCCACCTCTCCCCACACCCCACTTGTAGCAGTTACCCCAGATATGGAGATGGCATACTCTCCCTACTTTAAATCTCAGCTCACAGGTCACCTTTTCATTACAACTTTCCACCCCACCCCACCCCCGTTCCCTTACCCTTGCCTTTCTTTTGCTTTGTTTGAAGCACATATCACCTTCTGACATATTCTATATTATTGACTTGTTATGTTTATTGCCTATTGTCTGTCTCTGCTCTCTTGGCTGTAAGTTACATGAAGGCAGAAGCTTTTTTTCTTTTGGCTTACTCCTACACCCCCAGCCTCTATGTGGGACCTACCTGGAGAGTAGGGATCGGTATACACTTTTCTCAAATGACTAAGTGGGTGAATAAATAAATACTACAAATTTCTTATACGAGGAAGCTACACACATCAGGGAAGCAGCCATTGCACAAAATATTTGGGGGTGGGGAGAAAAATGAAAAAACACATTTTGGGGGAGATCTTAATTAGGATTGTCTTCAGATACTAGGGACATGGTCTGACGGTCTTTGTCCTTAAGGATGAATTTACCTTTTGGAGACTACCAGAAGTCTCTCAGAGCCAAGGATAGTCAAAACAGAAGGTGAACAAATTGGACATTATCATTTTACATTGAAAAATAAATGTTGATATTACGAGATCATGTTTAATTCTTTGGCTCATAGGCCTGTTATAAAGCCGTTCTCGGGAAGGAGTTCCAAAAACATTTCATCTGCCTGCTGCAAAGTTTAAATTGGTATGTGGTTTTCTAATGGAACATTTTTGAAGTTAAGGGTTCGGGTTTTTTTGAAGCACTGCATTCATCCTTTGCAACATTGCCAAGATAATGACATCCACTGAATTTAGATAGTCTAGCCAAATTCAGCTCTTGATTCCTATCAGATGTCAGTATAGAGAGTTTTCTCCCTTCAGAAAGTGTGGGCTGTTAAGTCTGGTGGAGCTGGAAAAGACACCTGGGTCTGAAGGGTCTTGATTCCATTGCTACTGGTGGTTAGTGCCATCATTGCTGTAGTTTAGTAAGGAGAGAAGAAAGTTTAGTTAGGGTTGACATTAAAGGAAATTGTTGAGTTGTTTTTCTTTTGGCTTCTAGTATTCTTAATAGTGTATTTTTATTATTAGTTGTTTGTATTATAATCCCATAGTATACTTGAACTACTTTCTAAGTATGCTTTAGTAGGTTTTCTTTTATGCTTATAATCACCCTACCTCTTCTCTGGGTGATGAGTGTCCATACAGGTCCTAGTACTTTTTAATTGGTCGCTGATATCAAATGAGTAATAAGCTATGATTTAACATCATGGTTGCTTTTTAAGCAATCCTTCCTAATACTGGGTCTTCATTTAGTTAATGGCTGATTTCGCTCTCTATTGCTCTGACTCCACAGGTTTTTCTTTGGTCTCCTAGCATCAGACTATATAGACACGACTGTTTGTCCTTATACTTTTAACTGTCAGCATACAAAGAAACCCGTGAGCGGGTGATCAGGCCTTCCTATAGTTGTTTCTGATTCTTTGTCCTGATACTATAGACCCAAGACATCACATAGGTTTCATCTCAAGTTCTAAGGCAAACAATTTACATCTGTGGAGCACTGTGTTGAGGAGTGTGTAGCCAGTCTAGCTGGATGGGAAAGCATGTCATAATTGATTAGTGATGTCTGCCATCGGCTTATGATAGGAGAGCTTCTCTGTCCCACCATGTTGCAGCTCCCTTATTCTCCTATATAAGGTCAATCATCCCCCCCAAAATAGCCTGATTTTTTGTCCCACTGGCTGCCTAGTGGGCCCCAAATTCCCAGGTGTCAACCTCCAGCCACTGAAGGCACAAGTTGCATGAGCAGAGTGGTAACAGTCTTATTTTTTAATGTTTATTTATTTATTTTGAGTGAGCACGAGCAGGGGAGGGGCAGAGAGAGAGACGGAGACACAGAATCCCAAGCAGGCTCACGGGGGCTCAGTCCCATGAACCACAAGATCATGACCTGAGCCGAAACCAAGAGCTGGATACTTAACTGAATGAGCTGCCCAGGCGCCCCAGAGTGGTAATGGTCTTGATCTCCCTCCTATCATACTGCTAGGTTTCCCTCAACCTACACCTGTGATCTCATGGGGATGTTTCTGTGACCAGGTGAATAAAGGGAAAATTTAAGCCCAAGATGCACATGCTGGCCCCAAAGTGGTCTCTTACAGTATAACAACTTCTCTTAGACCTGCCCCCCTTCTTCCTGAGACCTCTCTGTTATTATTTACATCTGGTATTGGTTGCCTCTGCCACTGGATTTTAGCCTCCCACTGGATTGCTATTCTCAAGACCTGGTTTTTGTTGTTGTTGTTGTTGTTGTTTTTTCATTTTTCTTCTGTCTCTGATCCCAACTCTCACCCCTTCCTGGCTTGATTCTTTGTAGATCATTGAAACTTGATTGGAATCCTCTTACCCCTGATCCTGCTGTAACCAACAGTGCACTCTAAAATTGAACCACAAGGTTGGAAAGGCTCCTTGCTATACTCTCCTGGTTCCTGAAAACTATATCACAACTCATTTGATAAACTGTTTAATGATATCATGGATTATCTTTCATTTTCTGCTAACCACTCATCATTTAGGAAGAGAACTCAGGTTCCCGGACACTGAATACTTATTCCACATCTATTATCAGTGAGCAATTTACTCTCAAGACGATTTGTTAAGGTCCCAGACTAACTATGGAACCAAGCCTGCAAAGAATTTCTATGTTAAGAAGTCTAAAAGTGTTCTTGTTCTCTTTCCAAATATAGAGATAAACATTCTTGATAATATGAGCATACATTCTAATTAATTAGTCAAAAGTTGTATAGAAATAGCAATACTTTGTATTCCAGAAAAAGTACTGGTGGTAGTTAATAAATAATAATTATATCCTCATTTTCAGTAATCTGAAAAATAGTGTGAATAGAACAGATGAGTGGTTTCCCACAGCTGAATAAAAATCAAAATAATTAGCATAGTATCATAAAAGCTCACTTTAGAGACAAGCTATTTTTAGGACTCTATCCTTGCAAATATCCTAAGATACCCTACACAAAATAAATAAAAGAAGAAAGAAGGAAAACTGCCATGAACAGCTCCAGTGACTTATTCTGAATAAGAATGAAAGATGCTTGGACTTGGAAAAACAAAGTGAGAAACAGACCAAAATGTCGTCCACATAAAACACACCAGCAAAGGGCGCCTGGGTGGCTCAGTCAGTTAAGCGTCCAACTCTTGGTTTTGGCTCAGGTCATGATCTCACACAGTTCGTGAGTTCGAGCCCCACATCGAGCTCCGTGCTGTCATTGTGGACCCTGCTTGGAACTTTCTCTCTCTCCCTTTCTCTCTGGCCCTCCTCCACTTGTTCATTCTCTCTCTCTCTCTCTCTCTCTCTCTCTCTCTCTCTCTCTCTCTCTCTGTCTCTCTCTCTCAAAATAAATAAAAACTTTAAAAACAAAACACCAGCAAAGTGGACAAACTACAGACCCATGTCCTGAAGAGCAGGAATCCACTACCTGGTGCTGAAAACATAGTCAGGAAGTCCTGGCTAATTGAAAAAGGTACAAGAATTGCTCACAACAATTTGAAAATAACTGAGTAAAATCTGTTGTCACAGAAAGGACAAAGTTCATTAATTTCCCATCTCCTGAAGGTAGAAGTTAATTGACTGTAAACAGGCCATTCAAGCTTAGAGATTTATTATTTACCTACTTCTTCTAAATAGTTTAGCATCTTTAAACAGAGTAACAAGGCAAAAAATTCAAGACTAAATTAAGTCATATAAATAGTGTCCTCCTGGATATTGGTTCAAATACACTTGATTCCCAAAATACGGGTACTACCCTGAATCTATTGATGAAGTAACATTTTTTTAAATACCATCACCAACCAACAAGAGAGCAGAATGTCCAAGGTCAGAATAGCAGCTCTAATGCTGAAATTTATTTTGGACACATTGCACATTACAGGTTTCCTTTGTGAAATATGGCCATAGTAGAAAGCCTCCAAAAGCACAGGTTGTAATTGTGTTGCCATGGGAAGTTCTGGATTCTACAGCCATAGTTGGATGATCGAGAAATGCATTTCCAGCTGTTTGCTGACCATATCCACCGTGTGCCCCATATGTATCTTCGATTCAGTATGCCCAGATTAGACTCATTGCTTCTTCCTTACCTTGCCAAAAACAAAAAAAGCAAAACAAACAAAAACTTAAAGCAAACTACTCTTCTCCTCCTCATTTTTTGGATACCTAGAAGGTATCCAAATAATCCATGATATCCAGGGATGCAGAACTATATCCCAGGTAAAATGCATGGGCTTGGGGCCACCAGTGACCTAGCAGGTCAAACTGAAGTAATTAGAGTTAATTAGCATGTTAAGCTGTGACTTAGGTAGAATCATCCATAGTAGCGCCCAGTTCTCTAACTTTTGATGAAGATCCCTAATCTGTAACCATACTGTGGTCACAAGTCTTTGACCCTCTAACAATGTTATGGCCACAAATCTTTGAGCAAACAAGTAGAGCCCATCAAAGATGGTGACTCAGCTCTCCTAGTTGGATAAGTGATTTTGCAAACTCAGGAGAGTTGCCAGATCGAATACAGGGTGCCCAGTTGAATTTCAGTTTCTAAAATGTTATTCGTTGTTCATCTGAAATTCAAACTTAACTAGGTATCTTATGTTTTATCAGCTAAATCTGGCGACCCAGGTAGTAAAATCTAGCAGTAAGTATATGTAAGTATTGAAGCAAATCAAACGCTCAGTAAATAACTTATTTTAGGAATACATTTTGTTATGATAATCTGTGTATGTGTTTGTAATTTAAGGTACTGTATTTGAAACGTTTGATAGAAATGGACCTGTTAAAGATTCTAAAATGATAGCTTTAATTTGAAATGTTTAATTATCATTAAACTATTGAAAGGGTAAGATTTTGTTACGTATGTATACAAAACTCGAGAAAGCTTAGCAGAATGTGACTTATTACCATTATAATTGTGACTAATTAAATTTGTAAGCATTATTATAGGACTTAGAAACATTTTGCTTATGAGGTATGTAAGATTACCCTGTCAAGCATTGGGAAGGTTTATGGGAATCGAATTTATTCAATTTCTAAATGTATTTAGGGTAGACATTTAAGGGAAAATCTATTGAGAGTTACTCAGAGAACAAGTGAAGTGATTTTTTACATTTTTGTACAGAAATACTAGATTTATGTCTAGAATGTTGAACTTAAAGGCTTAAAGACAAATTTGATTTTCAGTTTAGAGCTCTGATTAGTGAACATTAATGTGATCACAACTGAATGCAGCTTCACCCTCACCACACCCCAGTCACACTAGACTTTTTCCAGGCCTCTCTAGGCTGCTTCCCACCACAGGTGTTTGCCCCAAGTTGTTCCTTCTTCCTTGAGGCCATCTATACTCCCACCCCACTGGCCCCTGATTAACTCCTCTCCCTTCAGGTCTCAGCCATAACTTCAGAACTCCCTAAGTAGGTCAAATCTCAGTACATGCTCGGCAGTATAGGGACTAAGAGGCTATTAGTGGTTATGGTTATTATTGCTGGATTTTTTACCTCTTCCTTTTCTTTCTTGGCACTTGTCTTAGTTATAATTAGGGTCACTTTGTTTATAAGCTCTGCAAGGGCAAAGACTACATTTGTCTTTATTCATCATTTTATTCTAGGTGGATGGTGGCATCTGTAACATACCAGCCACTCAATAAACACGTGTGGAAACAAGAGGCAGAGGTCAGCAAAGACAGATCCCGTTCTTCTTCAGGAGGTGAACTTTGGGGCTGAAAACCTGCATAAGCACCTACGCTCACAGATCTCCCTTCCCTCCTTGCACATCCAGGCTCTCTCCCCTCTGTTGTAGACACAAGGGAAGTTTATATTTATACTTTTGAGGAAGTCAACTTAGGGACACCAGGCTGAAAACAAAGGACGTACATGAAAGTCTAAATGCCGAATGGCAAGGAGCCTCAGTAGTCCCCTTTCCCTGCTTGGCTCCCAAAATGCTGTTAGCCAAGTTCCTATCACCCAGGAAGAATGGAGCATTTCTCTCCAGAGTAAGAGAGAGAGATACTGACAGCTAGTCCCTTATTAATTGCCCTCCAAGGCTACCAATCAAAAACACTACTCATAAACAGAAGCTTATCGGTTTGTTTGTGCATGGCCATTAAATACAATGGAGAGCAAATCTAAAGAAAGCCTCCAACACGAAAGAAAAAACCAAAATGAAACAACTCAGTGGAACTAGACAATCCATAAAGTAGAAAAACTTCAAAATATTTATAATTAGTTGTTTTAAGATTAGACATGTCAAACCTATGAAAATATTAAATCGAGGATATTTTTCAAAAGAAAAACAATCATATTTAGAATAAGAAAGAGCTCTTGAAAATTTAAAGCATACTGGCCAAATTTTAAAATCCATTAGAGGTGGTAGGGGATAAAGTTGAGGCTATTTCCCAAAAGTAGAGCTAAAGACAAAGAGAATAAAGTGATTAAATGTAAGAAAATCAAAGACTCAATTGAGGAGAACCCATGCCCAAATAGGAGAGGTTTCAGAAATAGAGAACAAGGAAAGCAAAGGGGTAGAAAATCAAAGAAATAAAACAAGAAAACTTCCTGAAACAGAAGGGTATGTTTGCATATTAAGAGGCCACACTCGTGCTCAGCACAAAGCATCATTACCAAGTGTTAAAGCAGAATAAAAGACTTTTCAGAGATTCAGGGTATTGCAAACACCTATTGCCCAGGAATCCTCCCAGGTTGGAGAACCTCAGTCTCTTCCCTCCTGTGTTTCTCGTTTACTCTCCCACTACTGCCACACTCACAATACTTTGGACGCCACATGTGTGCGTTTTCCCCACACCACCAAGCAATTCTCCTACGTGGGCGGGGTGTCCTACAATTCAACCCAATTCTGATACTATCCACCCGAGATTGCGTCAGACCCTGCAGGTTAGTGGCTCAGTCCCCCGACACTGCCCTCCATCCCCTACTTCAGATGCCAGTTTCCAAGTCCAGGTTGTCACCTGTGCCTCTGGCTGCCTAGCTATAGATCAGAGGTCCCAACGACCAGGGGTTGAATTAACTTGTTACAGGGGCTCACAGAACTCAGAGAAACATTTTACTTACTAGATTACTGCTTTATTACAAAGGATATTAGAAGATATGAATCAACAGCCAAATGAAGACATACATTGGGCGAGGTCCTGAACAAAGGAGCTTCTGTCCTTGTGGAGGTTGGGGCCCCACTGGGCGGCACGTGAATGCATCCTGGTTCAGTAACCCAGAAACGCTACGGAACTGTCCTTTTGGGTTTTTAGGGAGGCTTCGTTACACAGTCGTGATTGATTAAATCATTGGCCATAGGTGACTGAACTCAATCTTCAGCCCCTTTCCCCTCCCCGGAGGTCAGGGGGTGGGACTGAAAATTCCAACCCTGGGTTTGCTGGGTTGGTTCCCCTGGCTACCAGCCCCCAAAGTTACATTACCTAGGGGCTCTTCCAAAAGTTACATCATTAACATAACAAAAGGCACCTTTGTTGCTCTCATCACTTAGGAAATTACAAGGGTTCTAGGAGTTCCGTGCTTGGGACCAGACCAAATACACATTTCTTATTATACATAGCAATATCACACCTTTTTAGCAAGCTCTTTGCAGTTGGTCTGCACCAAAACAAAAAAGTAAACCAAGAATGAATAAGGTGGAGCCCAGGAAACTGGGGATCGACAGAAGAAAGAAGGGAAGAAGATTCCCTCACGCGATGGTGAAGGAGAGCCCCCAGGATGGCAGCTGTGGAACTGGCTTAGAGAGCAAGCAGTCCAGATTGGAGTGGGGAAGGTCAGGGTGAAGGACCGGAAGAGGTGGGGGGAAGAGTGAAGGAAGGGAGGAAGGGATGGAAGAACACCTGATGTGTGTGATTGTAACAAGCGGTTTTTGCGGTCTAAGGAGATTGTAGGAAGCAGTATATAAATAAAACAAAGAAACAGCAAACAAGGGAATTGTTATTCTATGGAGAGTAAACTGGCAGCTATGTACAGTATTTACATAATCAAAATAATGTTTGCACAGATAATACTGATTTTTAATTCATTATTTTTTCAACGTTTATTTATTTTTGAGAAAGAGAGACCGAGTGTGAACAGGGGAGAGGCAGAGAGAGGGAGACTGTTTCCATTTAACAAATTTTACACATCATCCATTAAGTTGCAACTTATGGAACAAATAAATCAAGTTCCATAAGTTGCAACTTAACGGATGATGTGTAAAATGTCAAAAACAAGTAATAACTGTAGAAGCATATTACTAAGCAATGTGGAAATATTCCATACTCCAGACCAAGAAAAAAGCTGAAAAAGGTTGATGTGGTTGCCTCTGGAGAACAGGACTGGAGTAAGGTTGAGGGTAGGGGACTCCTGTTGTTCTTGTCAAGACATGTAACACAATTTACCTTTTTAAACTGTGTGATCTGATTTCTAAAAAAAAAATTTATGGGGGCGTGTGGGTGGCTCAGTCAGTTGAGCCTGGGACTCTCGATTTTGGCTCAGGTGATGATCCCAGGGTCATGGGATCGAGCTCCACGTTGGGCTCTGTGCTGAGTATAGAGCCTGCTTAAAATTCTCTCTCTCCTTCCGCCCCTCTCCCCCACTTACTCTCTCTCTAATATTAAAAAAAAATTATGAAACAAACGGGAGCACCTAACATTGTACGCAACAACCTTTTACTACCGGATGAATGATGGACGTGTTTCCCACTGTAGCGAGCGAGCAGCACCTGACATCGCCTGTTACCTCTACCACTGAAAGAACCACCTAATGACCTCGCATAGGAACTTGAGTTCGAATTCTGACTGTCAGGCACCAGCTACAAGATTAGGACCTCAAAACAACTCTCTGAGCCTCCGTTTCCTCAGCTGTCAAATGCAGGTAATACTATCATTCTTTTTTTTTTAATTTTTTTTTATGTTTATTTATTTTTGAGACAGAGAGAGACAGAGCATGAACGGGGGAGGGTCAGAGAGAGGGAGACACAGAATCGGAAACAGGCTCCAGGCTCTGAGCTGTCAGCACAGAGCCCGATGCGGGGCTCAAACTCACGGACCGCGAGATCATGACCTGAGCCGAAGTTGGCCGCCCAACCGACTGAGCCACCCAGGCGCCCCTCTCATTCTTAAAAGGTTGTGAGGAAGGAAGGAGTTACTAGTGAAAGCAAAGGTAACAATGCGATGCTCTGCCATCAAGGACCTCAAAGGCTCCCATTACCTTTAAAATGGAGTCGGGCTCCTTTGGCGTTTCTGCCAGGCTCAGTCAGTAGAACATAGAACTCTTGCTCTCAGGGTCGTGGTCTCGAGCCCCACGTTGCCAGTGGAGCTTACTTAAAAAAATTTTTTTAAACATTTGTCATAAATAAATAAAATGAAGTCAGACTCCTTCAAAGAACTCCACAGTCTATACTCGGCCCTCTTTATTGTACCCTGCACCTCAATCCTACAGGCATCTTACAATCCAGCTTTATCAGACTGTGCCATTCCCCACGCGCTTTCACATGCCTACCTTTTTGCTCCCTAACCTTCCAGCTGGAATGCCTCCTCTCACCTCCTGATTCTCCCCGCCCCCACCTCACTATATCCACCTGTAGCAGTCCTGCCCGTTCCTCATTGCCCAGCTCAAATCACACTTCCTTTTGCAGACTTCCCTAGATTTTACCAGTCACGTGCCATCTACCCATCCCCTATACTCCCACTGGGCTCTGTATTCTATTTTACCACAGTTCTCTGTACACACCTGCTGTTCCTTCCAGACCACTGCTTTTTAGAGTGTAGATCAGCATCACCTGGAGTTCTTGGTCGCAATTCAGACTCCGGGGCTCCACTTCAACCCTGTGGAATCAGAAGCTCTGCCATCGAGTGCCAAAAATCTGCATTTTCACAAGCTCTCCAGGCAATTCTTAGGCCTAATAAAGCTCTGGAACATTTGCCCAAGACTGAGACACCCCTCCAAAAGAATCACGCCTCACTCTTCTGTGGATTCGTTCTCCCTTCATATCTGTTGCCCATGATATAGGAATCCTTCAGTAAAGGTTTTAAACCTAATTTAATGTGGGCACCAGGGCATCTTGGAACGGAAGCCATGGCTGCAATTTTCAGGAGTTCCACAACACCTTCTACAGGTTTGCTTTCAGTGAATTTTACTTTGAAGACAAGGGAAAGCACTCAGAGATCTCAAGGATTTCAAAATGCATCATTCTCCTTTCTCTCCACATTTCCAAATCCACTCTTGAGTTTCCAGAAATGTATAATAAAAGGTATAGCTTTTAATAACTACTACACTAGAAAAAGAACTGTCTGTAGCAGTTCTTAATCAGAGGGAGAATAATGTTCTTACGCTTCATCCCTGCAGCTTTTAATATCTGTACACTATATTTAATCATCTGGGCCCCTTAATTTACTGACATTTAAATGATCTCAAATTAGATTTCCCGGAGCACTGTTCCAAATAAGTAACTTTTTAAGATAATGCAGGGTCTTATTAGTTGCGAATCGTGCCACGGGTTGCCAAACTGGTTGCATTTTCTACACCTTCCTGAAAAATTACCCCGTTTCTATGTAAAGAATGTTGTCAGTGTGGTCAGAGTGTGTAAGTACGTAACCATCTGAGTTTCTACATTTTAGCCAGAATAACATGAAAAAAGTATAACAATAGATAAGAGGCTTCTTTCTCATCCTTTGTGCAAAGCAGGTTCAACCTTTAAACACTTTAAATTATAATATTTTTCTATCTCTACTGTATTACTTGCACGTGTGTCATTGCATTTGGTCCTCAAAACATCCTGCGAAGCTTCATAGAATTGCTATTATTTATTCAGCTTTACAGATGAAGAAGACGGTTTTCAGGGAAGTCGTGCAATTTCGCCCAAAGCATACTGTTAGAGCTTAAACCCAAATCTTCTGACAGTAAAAAGCGTGTTCATTTGACTGTATCAGAGTTTCTGAAACCTTCTGGACTGCCACAGTTAGGACATAACATCCCTAAGCTCTAACTACTCACTCCTCCTCACCGCTCAAGACACCACTGATTATGTAACTGACAAGCTGTAGCCACTCCAGCTCCCTACAAGTGCCTTTAAGAGATGGTGAGGTCACACAGTACAGGCAGCCTCTACTTCATACACATACAGAGCCAGGCCTTCCTAGACTCCCAATTGGAAATGGATGGCAGAGTACAAGTGCCGTCTTTGTGACAAGCGAAGCCTCCAGCCTTATCGCCGTCCCTAGCATACACGAGGCCTGGCCTGCATAGGACGTACCTCCAGTGACGATGGTGCTCAATTATTTAAGGAATGCACTAGAGATTACACGCTCCCTCAAAACTTGGGGATTTTGCTGAATTGAAAGCTCATCGGGATTTAATGCATTAACTACTCAAAAAGAAGCCCCATGTCACCCTACATTTCTCCAAGCACAGTGACCAGAACCAAGGACATAGTAGTCACAAGCCAAGTACAAAGACTTCAAGAAAAGCACCTGGAGGTCGTGACGTATATCTCCTGGAGAACATAGGAGCTGGTTCCTCCTGTCACCTGGAAGTCTAAAGATGAAAGACAGGGTAGTGTGGGCTCTAGGGGGATCTGCTGGCATGGCCAGAGTTTAATGGGAAAAGGTGTTTTCCACAGTGAACAAGAAACACTGGGGAAGGTCGATGGGTGTGAGCCACCCTGAAACAACCCAACCCAAGAGATCTGGCTACCAAGGCAGGGATATCTCCAAAGAAAATGAGCATTGGGTGTACTGCCGGAAGCAGAAGGAGAGTGGTGGGAGGAGTCAAAAGTAGTCAATTCTGAGGATGTGTCACCCAGGTAAAGATGGTGCAGTGCAATGTCACCGTGGCGGGTAACTCCAGAGAGTCCTTAAAAGCACTTCACAAGCCAAAGAGGCAGCACTGGAGCGTGCACCAGACCCAGACCCAGACCTGCGTGCCAATGCAGGATTCACACTGCACCACTCAAGTAGGATCTCATCCATTTCCTTCCATCCATCAGATCTAGAGGCCCAAGTGAAGCCAGAAACAGCATCATGGGTGGAAGAGTAGGAGGGCAAGAGCTGAAAGGCATGGAAGAAAGACTGTGCCCTTTGGTGGACTCCATGACATGCTGCCCATCTCCTCATGCGGGAATGCAGGACCCACTCCCCTACCCCTGCAGTGCCGCCACTTGACAGCCCTCAGCTCTCAGCCCCTTTAGGAGAGTGCCTCAGCTGAAAAAAAGCCACCTTGCCTCAGGTCACATGCTCTTTCGAGGGTGGCCCTTGTGCGATGGCTGATCAAGGCAGGGTATAAAGGCCCGGTCCCCTCACCCAACTCAGGACAACTCTGAAGGGTCATCTCCGCTTCAGAGCTCCCCAGAACGTTGGCCAAAACCACTGCAATGCATTGCAGCTCAACTTTTTCCCCTACCCAATCCTGCATCTCTCCCCTCCTTTCCTATCCACAGGTGCTGATCCCAAGAGCACCCTCGCAGACTCTGCTTCCCAGGAACACAACCTGCAACAGCTCCAACTTCGCTATTTGGAAGCTTCTGAGGCCAGAGAGCAGCTTCAAATTGAAAGAGACTCAAGTTCTGATTTTTATCTGACTGAGCTCTTTAATCCCTAAGATTGAGATTGTTCATTAAAAACTATACATGACTGAAAAAGTGATGGAATCTGCCAGACATTCTGTACAAGAGCAAGAAGGGAGAACTTATGGAATGGATTTGAAAGTCACTTGTGACAGGGGCGCCTGGGTGGCTCAGTCAGTTGAGCCACCGATTCTTGATTTCGGCTCAAGTCATGATCCCAGGGTCGTGGGATCAAGCCCCTGCTTAATATTCTCTCTCTCTCCCTCTGCCCCCTCCCCTGCCTGTGTGTTCTCTCTCTCTCTCTCTCTGAAAAATAAATTAAGAAGAAAGAAAGTCAATTGCGACAAATTACTTTCATAATTTCACCCCACTGAGTCCAGCCTGGTTAATAAGCTAGTTATATAAATTTCATACCACAGTTTTCCTGGTGTCAGAGCTTCGTTCTCCCCTAGTATCCAGTTTGGGATGTGATTGCTGTTACCTCTAAATCTGTCTGTCTCCTAGGAGGCCATACAGTGATCCCAGTGATGCTTCCAGTGGATTGCCACTCATTTGGATGAACTTTCACAGGGTTTGTTGGTTAGTTCATTTGTTTCTTCTCAATGGTGGGAACTCTTTATTCTGTGAACCCATTTTTGATTTGGGGGTATATTTAAAAGTGACCCAACCAAACCACTGAATCAGGTAGGTAATAATGTCCTCAGCCCAAGATATTTTTTATTTTATTTATTTTTTATTTTTTTAATGTTTATTTATTTTTGAAGGAGAGAGAGACAGAGTGTGAGTGGGGGAGGGGCAGAGAGCACGAGACACAGAATCTGAAGCAGGCTCCAGGCTCTGAGCTGTCAGCACAGAGCTTGATGTGGGGCTCAAACTCACAGACCACAAGATCATGACCTGAGCCACAGCTGGACGCTTAACCGACTGAGCCACCCAGGCACCCCTATTTTAAAGTAAAGTTATAAGAAAAATGTCTTCATTTAGCTGGATGACTGCCTCTACAAGCAAAAAGAATTCTGGACATATTTTGAGCAATGGCAGGATCTTTAGGATGAAGTGAATATTTGTATATGTCTAAGTTCTGCTATGTTTATTTTCTGGGCGTCATGTATCTTGAATTGTCGATTGCACTACTATTTGTAGATAACTCATGAAGGCTCTGAAGATGAGAGGGGATCCCCTGGTGCTGGGTACTGGCAGTGATGCCAGAAGAAGAATAGCAAAGTATTCAAGGCAAAGAGCCTCACACCAGGTTCTATATCGGGTAGCCTCTGTTAGTTACGAAATTGCCAAAACCAGACATTCGGAAAACTGCTATACATACGCTATTGGAACACATAAAATATCACCCCGTTCCCACCCCCATCACATATACTTGTATTTCAAAATACAGAAAAACTTCATAGAAAGCACAACTGACATTTGATTCACTAATTAACAAAATGGGATTTAGGCTGGAAATCATTTTTAGCAAGCGTAGAGCATAAGCCTCGGCAAACCAGCTGCCTTGTGCTCTGAGGGCCAGAAGGAGTGGGAAGAATTTGATGAGCTGACAGCTGGTTGCTTTCGCCAGTCTTTCCCATAGAGGACCTAGAAGATCTAAACATGACCCATCTTATTATGGCCTTCAAATATCAGCCCAATATATACACAAGTTAAAAACATATACAAGCATGCACCTCTACCCTGACTACATAAAGTTTACATTAGGGTGGATCCAATAGCTGAGATCGAGGGTATGCATCTACTAGAAAAAGAAAATAGGCATGGGGGAAAGAAGACAGTATAAATTTTTAATATCTCAGTCTTAGTTTGGAGCTTGGGGTATGAAAACTCTGACATCACAATAAGAAAAATCAATACAGAGGCAGCAAGATGGACACGGGATTCTGGAACAAGTGCAGAAAAGGACAGTCGGTTCAGCAACAAACAGAAGAAGCTACTGAAGCAGCTGAAATTTGCAGCATGCCTGGAAAAAAAGGTGGATATGAGCAAAGTAAATTTGGAGGTTATAAAGCCTTGGGTAACAAAACGAGTAATAGAAATCCGTGGGTTTGAGGATGATGTTGTGATTGAGTTTATATTCAATGAGCTGGAAGTGAAGAATCCAGTCTCAAAAATAATGCAAATCAACCTGACTGGGCTTTTGAATGGAAAAAATGCCAGAGAATTTATGGGAGAACTGTGGCCCCAGCTCTTAAGTGCACGAGAAAACATTGCTGGAATCCCTTCTGCTTCTCTAGAACTGAAGAAAGAAGAAATAAAACGGAGACAAATTAAAGAAGAAAAGTTGGCATCTTTGAAAAAGCAAGATGAATACAAGGATAAGAGGGTTAAGGAAGAAAAAGAAAGCAGCAGAGAAAAAAAGGGAGAGGTCTGGAAGCCCAAGAAGATGCAAATTCAGGTGTCCTTCCCCTAGAAGATGAGTTTCCCGTGTCAGGAGAGAGAGAAAGCGCAGTTATTCTCAGTGTCCCCACCACAGAACCAAGAGCCAGAGTCCTTCCCCTGCTCCAGAAAAGAAGGAAAAAACTCCAGAGCTCCCAGAACCATCAGTGAAAGTAAAAGGACCTTCAGTACAAGAGGCCATTTCTACTAGTGACATCCTGAAAGTTCCCAAACCTGAACCTGTACCAGAGTCTAAAGAATCTTCTCTGGAGAAAAACTCCAAAAAAGAAAGAGAAGGAGAAACCTGACCAAGATCTCAGTCACATTCAAAATCAAGATCCCAGACACCGTCTGCTCTCCTTCTCATACTCAACCTAGACGGTGTCATAGATCCCGATCAGGATCAAACTCACCTCGAAGGTGGCCATCTCCTCGAAGAAGAACTCCACCAAGAGGAATGCCGCCTCCACCCAGGTATAGGAGGGGTAGATCTCCAGTGAGGCGAAGGCGTTCGTTCATCAGCATCCTTGTCTGGAAGTAGTTCATCATACTCTTCATCTGGTTTCTGGTCACCGCCAAAGAATGCTCCTGAGAGGACATCCAGCCCCCCTCAAAAAAGTGGTAGGCTATCTCCTTCAGCAAGTCCTCTGAGGGGAAGGCATAGGCCATCACCTCCAGCAACTCCACCGCCTAAAACTCATCATTCCCAAACACCTCAGCAGTCAAACCGTACAAGAAAAAGTCCTGGTTCTGTCTCTCCAGGGAGAACTTCAGCGACAAAACACAAAGGTACCAAGAAAAAAGACTCCCCTTCAGCAGCACCTAAGCCTAGAAAAGTAGAGTTACCTGAATTGGAAGAAAATAAAGGTGGCAAAATAGCTGTAGCAGATTCTGTGCGGCAGAAACATCAGTCCAGATGACAGAACCAGCAGTATTCATCTGATTCTCGTTCCTCTTCTTCCTCAGAAGATGAGTGACCCAAGAGGGCCCATGTGAAGAATAGTGAGGTAGGCAGGTGGTGGAGACATCCCCCTTCTGGGAGTACCTCTCCATCACCTTGAAAGCACCAGAAAGAGACTTCTCCTCGTGGTAGATGGAGGGGGACCCCCTTCCCACCATCCACCAGAAGCCTCCGTTCTCCTTCTCCTGCCCCTCCTCTTCATAGGCGCAGGTCTCCCACGCTGCCACCTCGACGAAGGACTCCTTTTCTCCACCCACCCCCCACCATCGGCACTCACCTTCCCCAAGAAGATACTCTCCTCCAGTACAGCAGAGATACTCTCCTTCTCTGCCTCCAAAGGGAAAAATGGCTTCTCCCCCTCCCCTCTTAAATGCAGGAAATTGCCGTCTTCACCACCAAACTGTCAGGTCTCCCATTCTCCACCTCCCGAAGAAGCTCCCCAGTCACCAAGAGACATTCGCCTTCATTATCATAAAAGCATAGGAAAGTGTCTTCCCTGAGCTAATCTACCTCGGAGCCCCAGTCACCACAACCAAACAAACGGCATTCGTCCTCACCATGGCCTCGAGCTCCTCAGACTTCCTCAAGTCCTCCACCCATTCAAAGAGGAGCATCATCATCAGCCCAAAGAAGGCAGTCCCCGTCTCCACGTATGAGGCCCATTAGCGTCTCCAGAACTCTGAAAAACCAAAAAGACAAAAAAGGCTCCCTCACCAAGTCCTCAGTCTGTAAGGAAGGTCTCACCCTCCTGATTTGTCTCAAGATCTCCTGAGCCAGCAGTTAAAAAACCCCAGCACCTCAGTCTCCTGTCCAGTCTCAGTCACCCTCTACCAACTGGTCACCAGCAGTACCGGTCAAAAAGGCTAAAAGCCCAACACCAAGCCCATCTCTGGCGAGGAACTCGGACCCCGAAGGAGGTGGAAAGAAAAAGAAGAAAAAGAGGGACAAGAAACACAAGAAGGATAAGCACAAGAAGCACAAAACACAGGAAGGAAAAGGCCGTGGCCTCAGCCCCTGCAGCCATTGCTGCTCCCACAACCACAACAGCACAGCAGGAATCAGAGGCAGAGCCTGAGCCTAAGAAGGAGACCAAAAGTGAGCCCAAAGACAACCTCGACGACTTAGAAAACCGCCTGCGCGAAAAGGTGCTAGGTCGATGCAGAAGGCTCAAGTGTCCCCACAGTCTTAGGTGGGAATGTGTGTCACGATGTACATTTTATTCGGTTTGTATGCAATTCAGTTTCAAAATTGCTAGAGTGTGTTTGAGCTTTAAACTATATACATTTGTTGTAATAATTGCTAGATTGAAGTTCACTGTATAAAAAAAGGGCACAGATTTACACTGTGAATAGTGTCCACAGTGTGTTAGTGACATTCTTTTGTTGGACAGCTGACATAAATTCATTTACAGTGAAATATTTTAGCCAAAAAAAAAAATCCCCTTTTTTAAAAATGGGGTTTAAATATTGTTGGCATCCTTGTGGTTAAAGGCCTTGGCTATTCCCAGAGGTTTTTCTTTCTTTTCATTTTTTTTCTTTATTTTTTTCTTATTTGAATCTTAGCACCCATTTAAGTTATAATGCTTCCAACCTTATATGGTTTGCAGGCTAGCCCAGACCACTGTTGAACTACCACAGAAGTATAAACTATTTTAATGCCACAATCTTTCCTGTTGCCTGTGGAGTCCCCGGTGAAATGAATCCGGATTTGAGCTCTAGGATGAGACAGAAAATGAAAGCATGTTGTTTGCCAGGACACTGGGTTTATATGGATGTGTTACAAGTTGGTTTGGAACACTGCAATTTCATTCTATTCTGTTGTGGGTTTTTTTTGTAAAGGCAATTAACTAGTTCCAGGAAGGATCCTTCAGTTATATAAAAGTTTGTTTTATGAAATGTCACAGCTCCATTCATAATTTTGTCTTGTTCTTCCAACTGGTATATACAACTTTCAGAGCTCTCATATTTGGAAGGCTGGAAGGGCCCAGACTTTGAAACAGTGTGCTGTTTTCATTGTTTCTGTTTTGTTTTGTTTTGTTGTTGTTGTTGTTTTTAAACTAAAGCTATATAAAGCTTGTGGATTAAACAGAGTAAATTTCTAAATTAAAAAAAGAAGAAAAATCGATACAGTTCTATTTTCTTTTACAAAGCAAACAGCAAGCAACAGAGCAACTGTGTTTGGCCTGGCACAGAGTTGAACACTGCAGGGAATAGAGAAATGAATGAGACAGGGACTGTGGCCCTGAAAAACTCACACTGCAGAGAGGGAAGTAGACACATAAATAATTACAGAATAGTGTGATGGCCCCATGGACGAATGGCCCCATAATAGCAGTTGTCACTACTATATTTAGTAAGGAATTAGTGGGGCCATGTTGTAGATACACCATTGACATCACCATCTCATAACTAAGATTGTTCTATTTTGTGTCTATCCATTCCTGTCCTGAATTACTCCTCAATGAACCACTCCTAGACTCTCAAAGTGTTCAGTTTCATTAGAGGGCCACATCGTTTTATAAAGCAAAGTATGATATAATATTAATTTTTAAATCCCCATATGTAATATATAATATTAATTTTTAAATCTCCATATGTAATACAAAGCTTCATAAGAGACTTCAAAGATACTCTTACATTAGCTAGATATAGAAACTTCTGAAACAAACTACCCTGGAAATGAATAGATTTTGGTACAGAAATAACTGGAGGAAGCTGTTTGTTTCTACCAAAAACGTGACATTGTTACATCAACCCACCCAGTCTCCCAGGGATTCCAAAAAGTGGCTAAAGTGTCAGAGTATGTATGCCATTACCTCTTACTATTTCTGTATCAAAGAAATGAGTTCGGTATTTCAATTATATTCTTCCCTGTGGGGCAGGATAGCTAATGTATTATTTATTTAACAAAGGAATTAAAATTAAAATGCTAGCACTTCAATAATTTTGCCTAATTTCTCATCGATGAAAATAAAAAATAAAATCTGCAGGAAGTGAAGCACATGTAGGTCTTAACCGTTTAACTCTCCCAATTCAGCTATCTATCAAACTTTTGATCAAAAAATGTCCCTTTGGATGGCCAGTTCTAAATAACAAATTTATTTGATTGCACCTAAAGAAAATCACAATCTTAATCAAAAACTTATTGCGTGACATTTCTGAAAGGTAATTCTTATTGGAGACTTCAACAGAAACATTTGGAGGGGAGTGAACATTCCTGTATGTAGTTGCACGTAAATCTGAGTGAACATTTTTAACAGAACCTCACTAGGGTAGAAGTAATGGGCACTTGTTGCAAACTCACCTAAGTGCTTTTTTTGATATGATATGTAATGACGGTAAAAAATACATGAACCTGTATAGAGTTGTTGGATAACTATACCTGCAACTAATGTAACAGTGTGTGTCAATTATACTCAAATTAAAAAGGGGGTGGGGCGTAGATGGCTCAGTCGGTTGAGTGTCCCCCTTCAGCTCAGGTCATGATCTCATAGTTTGTGGGTTCAAACCCCATGTAAGGCTCTGTGCTGACAGCTCAGAGCCTGGAGCCTGCTTTGGATTCTCTCTCTCTCTCTCTCTCTCTCTCTCTCTCTCTCTGTCTCTCTCTCTCTCTCTCTCTCTCTCTTTCTGTCCCTCCCCTGCTCATACTCTGTTTCTCTCTCAAAAATAAATAATGATAATAATAAACATTTACAAAAACGCATGAGCCTTATTTCCAAGCCCTCGTCTTGAAGAGAAACTGACAGAATCCCCTTACACCTTACCCCATAATGCTAGAGCCCAGTCTGAACAAGATGCTAACATAGTTAACCTAGGAACCTCCAGGGCAACACTACTGTTCCATAGCTCCCAACGTGGTTGTGAAAGCTGCTTACAAGTTTGCTCTAACCACTGTAGCATGTAAGCAATCCATTTCCTACCCAACTCGACACACACCTGGCTTAAACAGACAATACAAGGGAGTGTGGAAGGATGATGGATCCAGTCCTTCCCAAGATTTCATAGAGCACGCGTTGAATACAGTTGACATCTAGCCCTGCAAAGCTCCTTTGAAAATCACATCCACAGCATGGATTCAGGCCACCTCCACCTTCACCCACAATGTAGGGGCACCCTTACTTTTACCTACAATCTCTGTTCTGATCTGCTTCACAACCTACCTTTTGTTCAGTGTCCTAAGCAATCCTTTTCATCCTGACATTGACCCTTATGACTTGTTACGCTATTTACAGTCTCACCTCACATCTTGGACCTAAAACTTCATACTGTTTTTCCAACACTGAAGACTTGGTTGTGCTTTTCTCAGGTATGATTTGGCTGTACCCTCTGATTCTACTTCAGAAGCTCTGGGTACCAACCTGGTTTATCTTGGCCCAAACTGTCACATGTGGAAGCCCCACAAGTGAAACGTGGGAGAGACAACAAACACTGAGGGCCAAGAAAAAGTGGACAATTTGTATGGAACATGCATACATTTGTGCACACAAAATACACTTGTATCATGCAGTGGCTCACACTCTATTACAGTATGGCTTTATGTAACAAAGAACGTTTTCTAGAAAGCAATTCCAAAACATTATTTTCCAAAGCCTTCTTAGGATGAACAAAGAACACCGTGGCCTGCCTACCTTACTTATTCCGCTTTTCCAGTGGAAGACAAATTCAGTAATAATTAAGCAAGCTCTGTTAAATGGGGAATACTTTTTCCCCACTTCTGATTTCAGTGTGGAAGGATTTTCCCTAAGTACATTCCCGGTCACCTGGTCTCTCTCCATTCCTTTGCTCAGTCTACCTTGGAGAGGAGGAGTGATTTATCCAATTGGTCAATTTGGAGAGATCAAGCTTAGCTCTGGCCTCCTTCTCTTTGCTTCTATCTTCTGTCTGCTACTCCAGGAAGTCTGCCTCTATGAGAGGCTTAGGGGAGCTTTTCCAGCTTAGTGCTGCTGCGACTGGGTGAGCAGACTTGCCTGCTTCAGGGTTCTGTATTAGCAAGCCCAGTGAGCTAACAGACCTAAGGCCACATGCTCCAAGTTGGCCTCTAAAGGTTCAAAAGATGATGATCTGAGTCCACATGTCATTTCTTTGCTTTCTCGAATTGTTCCAAACCTGGTTGGGAAGAAGGGTGTCTCCTCAGTGATTCCAGTAAACACCACTACATAAGACTAAGGATTTTGCTTGTTTCCTCAGCTATGTGTATCTAGCAGAGTAGGTCAGTCAATAAGTTTATTGGCCAGTGAAATGCGAGGGGAAAGGTACTGGGAGGCTTCTGAGAAAGACTTCCTCACCCTTGAAAAGAGACACAAGAAAGGGAAGTTGTCTCCTCAGACTTTTGGGTAGTGCCTTGTGAGGCTGCTTTTTGTAGAGCCACTGAAGCCACCTTTCCACCATGAGAAGGTAAGTCTGAGGCTGACGATGGTCAAATGTACATAGGTGGAAAGAACCCGGGTCCTTGACAGTATTGCTAAATCACTGATTTAACCTATGCTGTAACCACTCTGCTTCTGGACTCTGTGTAATATGCAATAAGAAATCTCCTTATGGGGTGCCTGGGTGGCTCAGTCGGTTAAGCATCCAACTTCGGCTCAGGTCATGATCTTGCAGTTCATGAGTTCGAGCCTCGCTTCAGGCTCTGTGCTGGTGGCTCAGAGCCTGGAGCCTGCTTCAGATTCTGTGTCTCCCTCTCTCTCTGCCCCTCCCCTGCTTGTGCTCTGTTTCTCTCTCTCTCTCTCTCTCTCTCTGTCTCAAAAATAAATAAACATTAAAAAAATTATTTAAAAAATATATCTCCTTATGGTTTAAGGTAGTTTGAATCAGGCCTTCTGTTGCTTGATTTAAAAGCCTCCTAACTTATAGAGCCGTGAAAAGGACAGTTACTGCTTAGACTCCATTGAGGAGAGACAGGAGTACACATGTGTACATGAAGAGATTAGACAAATTCGGGTATTGATGCATGCTCTGAGGAAAACAAAAATGGGGTGCTGTGGAGAGTGACTGGAAGGGCTGCTTTAACTTACGTGGTCAGGGAAGGCTTGTCTAAGGAGGGGGAAATGCTTGTCTTGAGACGTGAATGATGAGAAGGAGTCACCCATATGAAAAAATGAAGAATAATGCATACCAAGTAGAAAGAACAGCAAGTTGAAAGGCCCTGAGGTGGAAATATTGGCATGTTGGACAGTGAAGGAGAAAGCTACTGTGGCTGGAACAAAGTAAGTGGGGGGGGGGGGGGCAGCAGAAGATGAGGTGAGCATGTTAGGCAGAGGTCAGACCATGGAAATCCTTTGGAAGAAAGGCCAGAAAGAGAGAATGGACACTCCTTTGGTTGTGAATGAGATGTGCTTAAAAGATTTTAAGTGGTAGAGTGGTATATCTGATTTATGTTTTAAGACATTCATTTTTCTATGTGTAGGATGAACTTCATGGGAGGGAAGGTCATGTGAGGAGACAAGGACACTAATTTTGAGGCTATTGCAATAACTCAGGCAAAAGACTTGATGGCTGGGACTATGGGAGTAAGAGTGAAGATAATGAGAAGCAATTGAATTTAGAATATATTTTGCAGATAGAGAGAAGTCACAAGACTTATATAGATGGGTTGAATGTGACATATAAGGAGAAAAGGGGAATTCTAGGCTGATTCCTAAGTTTTTAGCCTGAGCAATTGAGTAGATTGTGAAGTCATTTTGTAGGATGAAAAGCCTTGTTGGGGTGCATTTGTGGTGAGGGGATCAATAGTAGGGTTTCAATAAATATTTACAGAATGAAAGATTAAATATTTTAATAATGAAGCTTTATTATATAAACACATTTGGGAGGAAGTTACGTACATACCTACTATAACCCTTAGGTATGAGTAATCATATTTGGATTGTATCACATGCATATTTTAAAGCCTAGTTATTGCAAAACGTTGGCACAAACACTTAATGCAACCATGTACCATTAACACTTCAAAGATTAACAAAAACATGCACAACAAATTAAATAGATAATAATGGGGCTAAACCAATAGCATTTTAAAATTAAAAAGCAAGAAAACAACCATAGAAAACTAGAATCAACTCAGACAATAATGAAAATGCAGATGGTTTGCCGACCAGGCATACTCCTGAGAGCCAAGGGCACTCCAACATCTATCTTCTTGTGAGCATGCCCAGTGGGGGCTTTACAGTGTTGCTCAACACCTACCAGATTTCTTGGTAGAATCCCTAAGTTAAGTCCTCAGGACACATCAGCAATGCACTCATTTTAGTTTATGAATATCAAGCTTTGATAATCTTTTAACATCTCACTTAGGAAGTTAGCATAGGTTGCCTCTGGGTATACATAAAATGAAAGTTTTGGAATTTGCTATCATTTGTCTATAGCAACCAAAGGGAGGATTTGTAATGAGAATTCATTCAGATCCTGTGAGAAGGATCCTTATGGCCCAGTGTTGGTCTGGGGATCCTACTAGCAGAACTCCTACCCTAATATGGCACTTTCCATAGGTTTAGGTAGGAGAAGCAGGAAAAATTCTGCATCTGGTTCAAGGGTTACCTCCTCCTCATGGTCATTGTCAAGCACCCCATCCCCAACAACCAGTCACTCCTCTGAATTCCTTTATCACTTACTGCTTGCGTCACTGCTCTGGACCCCTGGTATCGCGGACTTGCTTCATATATATATCCTCTTTTCCCAACTGGATGGCACCTCCTTGGCCCTCAAGGGCTGATATGGCATACTGTAGGTATGACTGCCTACAGTAGGGGCATACATAAGCAAATTAATCTATGGGTATATTTTTGTTAATGATAAGACCAATGACCTAATTTCCTTATGAGTTACTAGAGTGTAAGCCCTGACAATTGTGTTTTTCTTTTTTGTAATGCAAGTGCCTGACTTAAGCTTAATTGCCGAGGCATCCACTTCAAAGATGGCTATCTCCCATCCAAGCACTAATTAAAGGATAAAGAAGATGTGGTGTGTGTGTGTGTGTGTGTGTGTGTGTGTGTACACATATACAATAGAATACTACTCGGCAATCAAAAAGAATGAAATCTTGCCATTTGCAGCAATGTGGATGGAACTAGAGCGTATTATGCTAAGTGAAATAAGTCAGTCAGAGAAAGATATCACATGATTTCACTCATGTGTGGAATTTAAGAAACACCACAGATGAACATAGGGGAAGGGAAGGAAAAATAAAAACAGAGAGGGAGGCAAACCATAAGAGACTCTTAAACACAGAGAACAGACTAGGGGGTTGCTAGAGGGGACGTGGGTGGGGGGATGGGCTAAATGGGGGATGGGCACTAAGGAGGGCAGTTGTTGGGATGAGTAGGGATGAGTACTGGGTATTATGTGCAAGTGACGAATCACTCGGTCCTAAACTGTGTGTTAACTAACTTGGATTCAAATAAATAAATAACAAGATGACTGTCCTGAATAAAACACATTGCCAGCCACAGGACTAGATGAAGAGCCAGTCCTCCCATTTCCCCGCAGGCTCCTTTGTTTTAGAGAACTTGGTTATTTCAGTGGCTGACCATTTGGGTCTCTTGTGCTTTCTCTTCCCAAATTTAAATTCCTGCTCTTATGTTTTAAATTCACCAGTACAGAATGAAACAGCAAAATCCTAGGCCCCACCCTCAACCCCGATAAAGTAGAATTCCACTCCCCAATTCTCAACACCCCTCAGGCTCATCATGTGGCCCCAACTGTGCCATGGAATTTCTAGGGCTTGTAATTAGTCTTTTTTCTTCAAAGTTTCATAATGGTTATTGCTGAGGATGTCTTGCAGTCGTACAAGTCACAAGGGCCGGTCCAGCCCCGACACTGGTTACCAATAGGCTGAGACGGGCACGCAACAGTTATTTTATGGTCAAGCAATAGCAGTGTTTCGTTATATCTAAAAATACCAGCATGTGATACCATAATTGAAACATATGACATCTCATACACAAAATAATACACTGGGAGCCAAACAACAGAATGTTGATTCTGTATTTGAACTGTGCAAACGTCTTATTAAAGAAGACTGAATAAGTTGTCATGGCAATTGTTCTAATTTGAGACTTACTAGATACATCAATATTTCATTTCTGTACCTGCCACATGTCCCTAAATCTAAGACATGTGGCTTCATAGGAGCTACAAATTTTGTTGTAGAAAGTCATAGATTTGGTGAAGACCTTTATAATGGCTAGAAACCCCAAAAGCATAAACTGAACCATATTTCTTTTTCTATCACTAAAAGGAGAACCTGACTTTTCAAATAGCAACCCGCACTGTTTCTTGAGCAGTAAAAATATGGCACCGTATAGAATTTACCTCCTCAGCCTACCTTACGCTCCACGGGGTCTTCCTAAAATTGCCTACAAGTCACTGGAGGAATAAAATGAAGCTGGAAAAATTACACCTCCCCCATCCTCCTAACTCTGCCAATACAGGACCTCACGGGAATGAGAGCACTAAACTGAGCCCTTACAGGAAGTGAGTAACCTCAAAGCTTTAACAGTCTTCGATAGCTGAGAGAGAGGTCATTAAGACCTATATGGCTCAGTAGTGGGCCTCTTTCTTCCTGTTGGTAAAGCCTAAAGAGGAATAATATGAAAGCTAAGAACGGAGGAAGGCACACTCCTTATGAAAATATTTACCGCAAAACACCGATGGTAATTTAAAATTAAAATGCAAAGAAACGGCCCTGGTAAATACAAACCACTCAAGACAGCTTTGAAAATGGGCTGCTGTTTAAATATCCTTCCAGCAACCACAAGGACTCCAGCAGCAAGCTGTTGTGTGAGCACGCACTGTGGGAGACTTAGAATCCTAAATTTGAGTTTTCATTAACTTAAGCAGTGTGCTGATTTTAGCTTATGAATATCAAGCTTTACAAACCTTTAATCACTCTCTTCATGAGTTAGTTGTACATGATAATGTTCGAGAGCATGGACTCCGGAGCCAGATTGTCTAGATTTGAATCCCAACCCTGCAATTTATTAGCAGCATGTCCTTGAGCAAATTACCCAACTTTTTTGCACCTCAGTTTTCCACCCATAAATTGGGGACAATAAAAGCATCATCAACCCACAGTGTTGTTATGAGGATTAAACACGCTTAACCAGTATTTAAAAATTTCTTAAAACAGGGGCACCTGCGTGGCTCAGTCGGTTGAGGATCTGACTCTTGATTTCGGCTCAGGTCATGATCTCACAGTTCGTGGGTTCCAGACCCGTGTCGGGCTCTGAGCTGTGTCAGCAAGGAGCCTGCTTGGAATTCTGTCTCCCTCTCTCTCTGCCCTCCCCACTCATGTGTTCTCTCTCTGTCTCTCTCTCTCTCAAAAATAAATTTTAAAAAATGTCTTAGGGCAGTGCCAGATACAGAGGAAGCTCTGTGAGTGTTAAACAAGAAAGTTCTCATTGAACATAAAATGGTAGTCTCTGGAACCATGTGCCTATTGCCAGCAATACTCAGGGAAAGGACTCATACTTTTAGATTCATTTATAACCCATCAGGTGAAAACTTACTGCCCAGCAGTAAGTCTGGGACCATATTTTGAGAACCCTTTAAGGGCCTCCAGTCTAACCTGCTCATGTTACACATGAGGTAACGAAGGACCACGGCAGGGATAGCATTTGACCAAAGGAACAATTCTGAAAATGTGGCAGAGTTAGAAATGGAAGCCAAGTCACTGCTGTTCTTACCAGCTGCCTCTCTGCCTTCCTAAGGTTGAGTTTCAAATAGATCTTGTGAGAGATACTTATTGATCAAAATAATAATAATACTAGTAAAGTTGGTATTTGCACTAACATTCAAAATAAATTGTGTGCTTGCCATACAAGAGTCACATGTTATGTGTGAGACTGTGGTTCTCAGCGTCATTGATACTGCTTATTTCACAAATCTTTTCCCAATATGGTTCTCTCTGTCATGTGACTAAATTAAGTACCAAGATTAATATTTCCTTCTGTTACTGCCTTAATCCGTTCAGGCCGCTGTAACGAAATGCCATAGACTAGGTAACTTATAAACAACAGACATTGATTTCTCACAGTTTTGGAGGCCCAGAGGTCCAAGGTCAGGGTACCAGCAGATTCAGGGTCACTCGCTTCCTGGTTCGTGGACTGCGATCTTTTCAAGGTGTCCTCACATGGCAGAAGAGGCAAGGGAGCTCTCTGGGGCCTCTTTTATAAGAGCATTATTACCATGCAGGAGGGCTACACCCTCACGACCTCATCACCTCCCAAAGACCCCACCTCCAAATACCTTCACATCGGGGATTAGGTTTCAACATGGGAGCTTTGAGGGGACACAAATATTCAGTTAAAAGCAATTACACATTCAAAACCAATGCCTTTGTAGTCAAATAAACCGAACCTGTTGCAAGAAAACCCCTAAGGCAATTTTATTACTTACAATAACACTTCAAAAGATCTCTCCCTAATGAGTGACTCAGACGATAGTTTAATTGCAATTCTGATTTCCCATATCAGGATGTCTGCATCTTTTTAGCTTTATTATACTTCAAATATTAAATTATTAAGAATGTATACAGCACAGGAATTAAACAGGAAAGCCAGCTCAGAGGCAATTAAGTATAAAACCAGAAATTGCTTCTTAATTCCTTTGTCAATTAAAAAAAAAAAATAAGTGAAGAGCTTGGCCTTACAGTTTGTAAAAAGACATTTCTTAAAAGTCAGGATTTTGAATCCATATACTGTATTCCTAATACCCAGAGAGCTCTTACAAGACTCATTTGTTGAAAAGCAAAGCAGAGATTTGGAGATGCCTCCTAAAGTGAAAACCTAGCACTTTTCAAATTCACATTTACTTTTATATTTATCACTGATAAAAACCCAGGGAGCTAACATCTGTAAACATGAAATGTTTAATAACAAACTCATTAATTGGAGTCTTTTCATAATTTCATTACAGACCGTGATTCTCTGTTTGGACTAAAGTCCTATTAGTTTGTCACAGCCATTATTGCTTCCTAGGAAGCAGTGACTGAGATTTACCCAAGCGTGTGAATTGCACAAATCGTGCATTTCCTTCTATGGGTCTCGTAATCCTCAATATTTGACACTATTAGAACAATAAACAACTACAGTTCAACAAGGAGATATCAGTAGGACATTATGTAATGAATATGTTACTATTCTAAAGAATTATTAGAAAAAAACAAGTTAATGAACCATGGTACATTATGAAAGTCTTAGATTCAGTGTGTCAGAATTGGAAAATGTGTTAGAAACCGAGTAGTTAAACCCCCACAAAGGCAAGGAAATGGTTCAGGTCAGTGAGTTAGTCTTAGAGTCAGGAGGCTTCTGGATCCTTGTCTAGTACTCTTCTAAGGTTAGGATTTTGCGTGTGTGTGTGTGTGTGTGTGTGTGTGTGTGTGGGTGCGCGCGCAAAGGCACTTCAGTATATACTGTCCCTGTTTGAGGTCGGTTAATTCCAAGGCTTTTCTCTGAAGCAAATCATAATCTAACCAGGTTTCATTGCAAGAATTTCCCACTTATGAATATTAACTTATGTTAGGTCTTCAGCCATGACATTCATATTTGCAGGAAAAATACAATCAGGGAGAACTTCCACGTGATAGGCATTTTCCATGATTTATAAACTTAATTTTTCACATGTGGCTTCTTAGATTTATATTACAATATTATATATTAAGAAATTATCTATAGACTCATTCTTGCATTCTAAAGATAATTGGACCAGTTATTTATTTTAGGCAAACTAAGAAACTAGGTAAATGGAGAAATCATCTCGAGATGGAATTTCAAAGCAATAAAGGCGTGGGTCTTTTTAGTGACTTCATAGAAGCCCATTGCTACAATATATCCTCCTGAACCCTCAAAAGCAGATAATATAATCCTATAATAACCATTTAAACTTTTTCTCTGATTTGGGCTCAACAGCTATTCTGACACAATGCTTCCTTAAAACTTTACATGATGCTCCATAAACTGAGACCAAACTCCTCACCCACATCATCAGGGCATTTCGCCTCTTAGCCTTACCAGCTAAACCTGAGGTTGTTGCTATTTCTTCGCTTACATCTCCCACTTACTCTAATGAGCTTGACTCGCCCACTCACCAGGTTTTATCTAGAGAGTAGAGATTAGCCGCAGGCTATAAACACGTCCTGGCCATGGTGTTGTGTTGGCCTCTCAGCAACAAGGTACCCCACTACTCATATTGTGTGTTATCTGGCCCTTTTTATTTCAGGGTCCCCCTGTGGGACAAGTGACATGGGGAGCTGACAGGATAAAGATCTTGCTTTTGCTGTCTATGTAAGTAATACACTGTTCACATCTGTCTGGGCTAATTGTTTTTTACCTGCTGAATCTGTCAAGCTGTTTGACATAGTGTATATCAGTAAACACTTACTTAAGGACAGCTTTGTGCTAGGCATTCTAGACAATACAGTGACTTTTAAGACCTGAACCTTCTTTCAGGAAACCACTTATGTGGGAATACTGAAGTAAAGGACATGTGCATAGTGAGTAATATGCTCAATAAACCTTCCGAGAGTTCAGAAGAGAGACCTGGGGCCAGAGTGTGGACCTATATATTGTCTCCATTGAATCCTCAATATGTTTTAGCAAAGCCACAGTTGTCTTCCCTAACGATTCCAGAAATATACCAGCCATTCCTTATTTAAATGATTTTAGGCACCAACATTATAGTGGTAAGAACTCATGACTTACGCTGTATAAGCATAATACGTAAATCCTATGTGTTTGTTCATCTTGTGAAATTTACTTTCGTTCAACTGTTTTCTGCTTAAGAAACACTACATATTCAGTAAAGAAATTTGAAGAATATAGAAAATACTTTAAAAACCATCCATAACCTCAGAATAACCACCATTAACATTTTGGCCTTCTTTTCTGCTATTTTTTTCTATGCATTTTTACATTGTTGAGCTAATATTGCATAATTTGCTTTTTAAGTAATTTTTTCCTCTTAGTTTAAAATGTATAAGGAAGGAGCTCTGTGTTGACAGCTCAGAGCCTGGAGCCTGCTTCAGATTCTGTGTCTCCCTCTCTCTCTGCCCTTCCGCCCCTCATGCTCTCTCTCTCTCTGTCAAAAATAAACATTAAAAAAAATTTTTTAAATGTATAAGGAAGGAAACAAAAATTCCATGTAAACCTACTACCGGTTAACTCCAGATGACATTTTTTAAAACCTTATACATGGTTAGAAAATTCAAACAGTGTAATGGTGCACCATATAGCCAAATGATTTTCAAATAGGTTTTCAATTACTTGCAATTATAACCAATGCAGTGCTCAGTATTTATCAACACATATCACTATCACATGAAAATGGCTGAATGAATTTTCACCGAATTTGTAAGGTGTGTTTACAATAGTCTGGCTCAAAAAAAAAAAAAAAAAAAAAAAGTGGTCTTTTTGAAATACAGGAGCTTCACTTTGGGGACCAGGAGGGAAACCTTCACAAAAATCTGCTTCAAAGCAGCTGTAGCAGGGGTTCAGTGAGAGCCCTTTAAGACTGCTAGTCAGGAAAGCCCTCCCATATGCATCAAGATGCCAAGGAGACACAAATCACACAGCACTTTGAGCAGAAACCCCCTTCTGAAAGTCGCAAGAGCAGATACTCCAAATTACAGTAACGGATTTTCTACTGAATTGTTTCTCTAATAGATAACTCAACATTATGTGATCCAGAGTAACAACAGAGACAGTGTTCACATTAGGATCGTTAATAATTAACTTGAACAGCACGAAGAAGTGATGCAAGGCTGAACAGAGGAACTGACTCCAGAGGCTGAACGCAGGAAACAGAAGAAAACTTTGGAAAATGTCCTCAAGAGACAGATTCAAGAGGATTTTGAAAAGGAACAACACAGGAAACAACAGATATTGGCCGGGATACGGAGAAAGGAGAACCCTCTTACTTACACTGTTGGTGGGAATGCAAATTGGTGCAGCCACTCTGGAAAACAGTATGGAGGTTCCTCAAAAAAAGGTAAAAAAACAAAAACAAACAAACAAACAAAATCTACCCTGTGATCCAGCAATTGCACTATTAGGTGTTTACCCAAAGGATACAAACATACTGATTCCAAGGGATACATGCACCTATATAGCAGCATTATCAACAATAGCTAAATAAAGAGCCCAAATGTTCATCGGCTGATGAATGGATAAAGATGTGGTATTCATATATATATATATATATATATATATATATGATGGAATAGTATTCAGCCACCAAAAAGAATGAAATCTTGCTATTTGCAATGGCATGGATGGAGCTAGAGTGTATTATGCTAAGCAAAATAAGTCAGAGAAAGACAAACACTGTATGATTTCACTCATATGTGGAATTTAAGAAACAAAACAAATGTGGGGCCCCCGGCTGGCTCAGTCAGTTAAGCGTCCAACTTTGGCTCAGGTCAAGATCTTGTACTTTGTGGGTTTGAGCCCTGCATCGGGCTCCGTGCTGACAGCTCGGAGCCTGGAGCCTCCTTCGTATTCAGTATCTCCCTCTCTCTCTGCCCTTCCCCTGCTCTCTCTCTCTCTGTCTCTCTCAAAAATAAATAGACATTAAAAAAAGAAAACAAATGAACATAGGGGAAAAAAGAGAGAGGCAAATCATAAAACACACTCATAACTGTAGAGAACAAACTGAGCGTTGCTGCAGGGGAGGGGGGCAAGGGATGGGCTGTACGGCTGATGGGTGCTAGGAAGGGCACTTGTGATGAGCACCGGCTGTTGTACATAAGTGGTGAATCACTAAATTCTACACCTGAAACTAATATTACACTGTATGTTAACAAACTGGAATTTAAATACAAACTTCGAAACTAAAAAAAAAAGTGGAGGGGGGGATTTGTATCCGTAAGGGAATAGAACAAGCGACCATGAAAAAAAAAAAAAGTATATTGGAAAGGAAACAGTTTGTGAACATTATAAATATAATTGCCAGATTAAAAAAGAAAATATTCCCTCAAACGAAAGTCTAAGTAGCAGAAGGAACACAGCAGGAAAGCAAATTAGAGGTCTGGCAGATGACAAAGTACACTTTCAGAACGTACTGGGGATGGGTGTTGGGAGAGAGAGCAAAGCTACGAAAGAAACGTTGTGAGGTATGGAGAACACATAAAGGCGAGTCAACGTCTGTCTGATAGAACTTCCAAATGACAGAGAAGAGAAAGGAGGCACGGGCAAACATAATTGCGGGAGTAATGAAAGATACACTCCTTTAAGCTGGAGACTATTGTTTTGAAGAAAAATACAGAAAATGGCACATTATGGTGCATTGCTTGCCAGAATGGCTACATTTATTCCCCTCCCTGTATTCCTGCCCCTTTGCAATGTGACTTGGAAGCTCCTCCCGTTAAGGAGTGGAATCTATTTCCTCACCTCTTGAGTCTGATAATGCGGCCTTCTGACTTGCTTTGGCCAACAGAATGCGATGGAAGTAACATTGTGTTAGTTCCAAGCTAAGTCTCTAGAGGCCCTGACGGTGCTTCTACACTGTCATGGAACCAACCCTATGATTAATATGTGAACAAGCCCAGTCTTGTTTGCTGGTGGGTGAGAAGTAATGCAGAGCAGACCCAAGCCATTAGAGCTGAAGCCTTCCTAGCACCCTGCTGACCTACCAGATCATCACAGACACATGAGGGATCTCAGCCAAGAACAGAAAAATTGCCCGGCTGGGTCCAGGCCAAATTGCCAACCCGGTAGCCTGAAGGAGCCAAAGGAACTAGCTATATGGATATCTGATGGAAGGATATTTTGGGTAAGATCAGCATATGCAAAGGTCCTGAGGTGAGAGCATGTCTGCCATTTCTGAGGAAAGGGGAAGAGGTTGGTTTGTCTGGAGTAGAGTAAGCGATGAAGGGAGAGGGATAGGGGATGAAATGAGAGGAGGAGTGTGGCGATTGTACAAATGTGACCACATCTCATTTCCCTTTCTGCATGCTTGCTCTTGCAGTGGGATACCACAGACCCTCCCATCAAGAAGTGGACTCTGTCCTTCCACTCCTTGCATCCGGGTTGGCCATGTTGTTTGCTTTGACCAATGGGACGTCAGCAAATATTAGCAGAGGCTTGAAAAGCACTTGCACATCAAGGCTTGCTCTCTTGCTATTCCTGAAACCCCTGACTGCCATGCAGGTCCAGGTTATTCTGCTGGATTGAGACCCGTCACACTCATCATCAACACAACACCTAGCCACCCCCTCCCCGCCGCCGTGTGGTATACAGTGTTGTCCAAGCCAGCTGTTTCTCTATTGGCTTTCTGTCTGGGTTTTCTAAGTGCGGGTATTGAAGTCCTTTACTATTATTTATTGCTGTCAATTTCTGCCTTCAGCTCTGTTTTGCATATTTATATGGGTAATTAACTAATTAATTAATTCAGGTGCTCTGATGTTGGGTGTTTATATATTTATAATTGTTACATCTTCCTTTTCAATTGACACTTTTATCATTATATAATGACCTTCTTTGTCTCTAGAGACCGACCGTTTGGGACTTAAAGTCTATTTTGTATAATATAAATCTAGCCACCTCTGCTTTCTCATGGTTACCATTTGCATGAAAGGACTTGTTCTCTTAGCCTATGTATGTTTAATTCTAAAGTGTGTCTCTCTTAATTGAAACTTTTTACAAATACGTTCACAAAAATGTGAGACAATGCCACTCTATTTTTTTTGTCTTGGAATTTATACTTACTATTTATAAAAAAAGTTTGAAAACATGTTTATTTAAACGTGTATATTTATGTTGTTGCTTTTTTAAAAGAATCAAATGGATATTTTATTTATTTTTTTATTGTTTATTTATTTTTGAGAGAGAGTGAGAGACTGTGTGTGAGGAGGGGAGGAGCAGAGAGAGCAGAGAGAGAGGGAGACACAGAATCCGAAGCAGGCTCCAGGCTCCGAGCTGTCAGCACCGAGCCCGATGTGGGGCTCAAACTCATGAACCATGAGATCATGACCTGAGCCAAAGTCAGAGGCTTAACTGACTGAGCCACCCAGGTGCCCCCAAATGGATATTTTAAAAATTTGTCGGGGGTACCTGGGTGGCTCAGTCATTTGGGCATCTGACTCTTGGTTTGGGCTCAGGTCATGGTCCCAGAGTCATGGGATCGAGCTCCATGTCGGGCTCTGTGCTGAGCACGGAGCCTATTTGGGACTCTGTCTCTCTCTCCCTCTGACCCTGTCCCACACTCGTGCTCCCTAGCCCTCTAAAAATAAAAAATAAAAATAAATACAGTCTCTCTTGCAGACAGCATATCACTAGAGCATGTTTATTTATCCATTCTATGCCTTTTAATTGGTAAGTTTAATGTGTTTACCTTCAAAGTAATTAGTGAGAAGTGAGAACTTACTGCTGCCATTTTGTTCACTGCTTTGTTTGTCTTGTAGTTGTTTTCTTCCTCTTTTTCAGCTTCTTTATTGCACTTCTCTATTGTACACTGGAGCTCTCTTAGAGCTAGTCTTATTGCCATATAGATGTTTATTCATTGTTTTTGTTGGTTTTGTGGGAGAGATGAGCATTGGGACTTCCTAGTTTGCCTTCTTGCTAACGTGAGAATAGAGACAATTATCATTAACTCAGAGACTATTGAAAATAGAAGGAATGGAAACAGTCGTTCATGAGGGCTCCACCCTCATGACCTAATCACTTCCTAAATGCCCCACCTCCGAATACCCTCACACTGGGGATCTGGTTTCAACATAGGACTTTTGGGGGAAAGTTTCATTCCTTACACGCTATAACTTTGGCCAACAGAATGTGGCGGAAGTGATGATGTGCCAGCTCCATCTCTAGGCCGCAAGATCGTGGTCCTTTCTAAATCTTCTCTTCAATTCCTGCTGTGTGGGAAGAATAAGGCTGCTGGGAAGCAAGAGAACATGTGGAACAGACCCCACTTGTCCCAGCTGGGGCTGTCCAAGGGCAGCATAGTGCTAGTGTCCCCCAAATATGTGAGAGATCACAGTCAAGAGCAGCACAGTTATGTGCGTGACCCACAGCTGATGGCCGCCATTAATGGATGCCCTATCTCCATACCTGTTGCAATGTACCTTTGTAGCTCTTCCCATTAAAAGATGAAGGGTTTTTTTCCCCCCACGTCTTGAATCCACCGTCGATAGGCCTTGAGTGGCTTTGCACACTTCTACTCTCCCTCTCGGAACTCTGCCATGCAGTGAGAACGTGCCTGGGCTAGTCTGATGGAAGATGAAAGGCCATGTGATTGGGAGCCAGCTTATCCCAGCAAACCCCCAAATATGTGAGAGAGCCCTGCCAAGATCAACAGAGCTTTCTAATTTACCCACCGCTGACCATAGACACATAAGGGAGTCTAGCAAAAAATGAGAAGAAATGTCCAGCTAACTCATAGGCTCACAAAAATGAATGGTTATTGACTTAGACCAGTGAATTGTGAAGCGGTTTGATACAGCACAATGGGGAAGCAGCACAGGCCCTATCAACAAAGTAACCTGGAAGGAAGTGACTTTTGTGTATCTTTTCTGGGCAGGCGTTAAATTACTATGAAATTCAGAATTGGTCTTCCAGAGATGGCACATCTTAATCCATGTTGATCTTTGACTTAAAATTTTAAATGGCTTTTTTAAATAAGAAAACATGCAAATAATGTCAGCCCCTGGATGAGAGTGGGAGAGCAGGAAGGAGGGTGAGAAAAAGAACAGTAAATAAGTGTAACTTGAACATAAAATTGCAATTGAAGTTTGTTATCTTAGTTTTCTGGTGTTTTGTGTTGGTGCCTATGGTAAACAAAATATTAATTATACATGTGTACAGAAATAAACCCACTGAACTTCCTGAATAAAAATTTAAGTCTGACGATTGTTGACACTGGCTACACTTTCTGATATTCTTAATTGCTATTTCCAAAGGTAAACTGGCATAGTACTAAGATAATAAATATCCACATTTATGTAAAGGTCTTTAATAAACTGGGATTCAACATTAAAGTTGTCCTCAACAGTAGGAAAAAAACACTAGCTCCCATAACAATAAAGCATTAATGGTAATTTTGAGATAACTTCCCAATATTCTATTCAAACTACTTATGTCCTGCACTTTTGAATTCCGTGGATGGAGAGTTTTCTCTGCAGATAGCTGGGCTTTGAGGAATAGTGATGGAGATTGGAGCTATACAGTTTGCAGCCATTTTAAGAAATATGCGCTAATAGAAAAACAAAGGCTGCTCAATTGGGAGACTGGGATATGGTTTCATAACACATAACATGGTTTAATAAAGTCATTAGAAAAGGAGAAAAAATTGGCTGCACAAAAACACAAAAGAAAAATTGGATTAATAAAGCCCTCATTAAACCAGGTAAAAAGAGACAGTGACTTAAAAGCAATAATGTGAACTTGCAGTATGTTTTGAAAAGAGGAATCCTTTTGATTCTTCATGAAAGTGGATAGCAACCACCGTGTTAACCTGCTTCACCTCAAGCACTCATGAGAAATCATTTCCACTCGCAGCTTCCTGGGATGGCTCTCTCAACTTTTCACTAAAAAGAAATTGGGGTCCTTACAGAGTAGCATACTTTAAAATCAGCCTGGAACCTTCTGTTTTTGGGAGGAAGCCGCCTGGGTTGTGACGTAAGAGTTGGCGTAAAATCATTCCTAACGGTCCGTGAAAATTTGAACATTAAAAAAGTGATTACATCAAAACATATCAAAATTGTACACCTTCAGTATGTGCAATTGTGTGTCACTTTTACCTCAATAAAACTATTTTAAGTTAACAAAAAAAGTGATTATGGTTCCCTAGCACCAGTAGAGTCTATGAAAGGCCAAATGTCTGTGATGATGCTCAGAGGGACAACACGAAGTGAGCAAGATACAAGTTGTGTAAAACGCACGCGTGACTCCCATCCTGAGACAAACTCTGGAGCAGGACCACCTGAGTCTGGGTGTTAGATCTGTGAGTTTTCTCACCTAGGAACTTGGGGGCAGATATTGCATGAGCATCTGGTTTCACCCTTGCTGACGAGGACAGGAGCTTTTTGAGGCTGAGTTTGGCTCAAAAGAGAGGCACGTGTTTTGGTGAGTTTTTCCGGAATGACGTAACACCCATATCTAAATATGGTGCCGTGGTACTCCTGGTGGTACCATGAATTCAGATGCGCCAGGACCCCATCCTGTAGTGGATTTTTGCAGTTACGTGTTCCCAAGGACCCTACATATGCAAGAGAAGCTGTGCTGAGATATGGAAAAGAACTTTATTCCTCATTTTAGGAGGAGAAAACATGTTTTATTCAGTAAAAATAAGAAATGCATACAGGAAAGGAGAAGACTTGGTGCCGTGAAACCAGAAAAACATATCGTCTCCATAATTACTGGTAATGTGCTTATGTCCTAAAAATAGAAATATAGGCATAGTGTAAGCAACCAAAAATATTTTGAAGCCTAGACAAGGGGCAGTGGTTCATCAAGAATTCAGCTTTGTTGATCCAACGGAACTCTTTATCTCATGAGGCAAATATTGCTTGCAGCTGTACTCCCTTCTAGGCACTCTGGGGGCAGAGTTATCTGGAAGAAATGGTAGGGGAAATAAAAGTAAAAAGTATGCTAAAGACCTTGTCTTGTTGGGGTAGGAGTGCAATAGAGAACTGATTATTTTTTGGCATTGAGGCGAAAACATACTTCCTCAGTGCCTAGAGTTCTTACATCCCATTCTTAGCTTCCACTCTAGGGTAGGAAGGGCCACACTGACTGAAATGCAAGCACAGGTTCTGCTGAGGCATCAGGCCCAGAGCAGTTCGTGAAAACTTCCAGAGAAGCTCAAGTCACCGACTAAATTCTGATAGGCCCCAAACAATTCTCAAGGAAATAGAAGATTGACTATCCTCTGCTAGAGAGCATTCAGAAACCGGGGAAAGGTTTGAATCGAGGTGATGTTAACGGCATCGTCATTGAGGAAACAGCGTAAAGAAACCTTTGGTTTGGGGTGAGAGGTTAATATCAGTCTCAAAGTTAAGTCATTTTAGGACATGGTCCAAATGTCCCTTTTCAATAAACATCAAACGCTTTAAGGCTTCATGGTCAAAAATGAAGTCTTTTCCCACAGTGCTGTGACCAGAAAGTCCTGCTCCCTGAAGAGGCATGTCTTCCCATAATGGAAAACTATTAGGACAGAAGAATAACCTATCTTCTGAGACAGGTTATCTAGACTCTTTGTGGTTGGGCAGGACTCTGAAAATATAGAGGGAAAGTCGAGGACAAAATAACCAAAAGCAAAAGAAGGAACCAGTGCTGACAAATGAGGGGGCGAGGGAAGCAGTGTGGCTGTAGTAGGTCCACGGGCAAGTGGAGAACGGGAATGGCTCCATGGGGGAGTCATGGCGCAGAGGTTCAGCTTTCATTAGGAATTGAGTTCTAGGAAGGAAATGGTATTTTAAGTCAATAATCTGGCAGCAATTAACAGGATGGACAGGAGTAATGAGGGGTCGTGAGGTCAGTGGAAGGATATATATAATCTCGATGATGACAGCCTGAGCAAGGGACGGGAGACCGGTAAAGAATGAACAAATATATTCTAGGCACACTTAAAAGCAGTGTTGTTTTATTTTTTCATTACAAAGGTATTATGTGCTCACTTTAGAAGTTTTAATGATACAAAAGTACACGAGGTAAAAAGAATACGTATACGCACGTACATGTATATATGCAACCACTATTAGAAGTGATATTTCTAACTCCTAAGCCACTGTAGGAAAGGAGGACATGCGCCTTGACGAGCTTAGCAAAAAGAGAAACAAATTAAAATAATGACAGAATTATAAATAAAGGTTACATCATTGTAATAAATGTGAAAATTTTAATTATGAATTAAAAGGCAAACATTCCAGATGGAGTAAAAGAAAAAATCATCATGTACCGTTTGGAAAAGATAAAGACACACCTAAAACAAAACAGTGCAGAAAAACTGCAGATACTGAAATGGATAAAGTTACACCGGACAAGTGCTAACAAAAATCAAGTAAAGGTGGCAAAGAAACATCACAGCAAAAAGCATCAAATGGGTCAAAGAAGGTACCTTTATGTTGTGAACTAACACAATCCAATGAAGATAATCATGAAATTTAATGCACTGAAAAAGAATTTCAAATTTGCAAAGCAGAAAAGGCTAGAAATAGAAGACTATGATAAAATAAGTGGGAGATTTTACATACTCTCATCAAAAATTTAGATTGAGCACATCAAAAGGGAAAATCTGAGTAACAATTCAATTTAATATGTAGAAATATGATATAATATTACCCAAACAAAAAGGAAACATACATTTGCTTCAATTGCCCATGGAATATTTATAAAAGTTTATTACATTAGGACACAAAAAATTTCCAAAATGTATAATCCACACAGGAAACATTCTCCATCCATGAGACAGTAGGATTAGTAATAAGAGGGGGAAAAGGGTAGAAAAACAAAATGTCAACTAAAATCTAACCATGCTGAAATAGATAAATACTTCTAAATAACTCTTGGATTAAAAAGGAAAACAAAACTAACTACAGATGAAGTGACCCCCCCCCCCCCGGAAAAAAAAGGTCACACTGTTTTGGCTAATGCTGTTTATGGTAACACTGTTTATGTGGAAACTGGGGGCACGGTCAAACACATCCAGAGGAAAATTTCTCATTTAAATGCATTAAGTATAAAATAAGAAAGACTGAAAAATAAACTAAGCATTCACTTAATTATTCTAGAAAGAGACCAAACAGAACCAAAGAATATAGAAAGAAGTATTAACAAAAGCAGAAAGTGATATTAAGGAACAACTTTTAAAAATAGTTAAACTGAAAATAAAATACACAAATCTATGAACAGTTCTATTAAAGAAAAAAAGGAGGATATCGCCACATATATGCAAGTTAAGACACATTAGACGATTATGTACAACTTCTAATCAATACATCTGAAAATCTAAATGAAATGGGAGAGTTTCACAAATTGCCCCAAGGAGAGGTGGAAAACTTGCATAAACTGATCATCAGAGCAGGAAAAAGACTTCTAAATACAGAGAACAGATCGGTTGCCAGATGGGTGGCGGGTGGGGGAATGGGTGAAATAAAGGAAATTAAGAGTACACTTATCTCAATGAGCACTGAGAAATGTATAGAATTGTTGAATCCTTCTATTGTCCACCTGAAACTAATATAAACCGCATGTTAATTCAATAAAAAAATATAAATGAAATTTTAAAACTAAAAATTCACACACATAAGGAAGAAACTGAGAGATTTGCATTTCTACCCTCCCACTTCCCATATAAGCACCAGGACGAAATGGTTTTATGGGTATTACCAACTTTTCAGGGGAACAGCTTGTGTCTAAGGCACACTGTAAAATAAGAAAAAAAATCCAGTTCATTCACAAGTACACACAATCATGATATTAAAGCAGGAAAAGGACATCACACAAAGGAAAACAATAAATGAGAGTTTCCCAACAAGCGTGTGTGTAATTTACCTTCTAAGGCCTTGGGGGCAAACAGGCAGAGCCTGAGAAGCCAGCTGCCTCTGCCCTGAGCAGTCCTGTCCATCTGCCCCAGTGTGCCAACATGTGAAAAAGGTAAGGAGGCGGCGCTGTAGGCACTTGTTAATATAGAGCTTTACATCCGAAATCAAATACTGACAGAACCAAAACACCACTACCAAGTCAACTGGATTCCAAGAATGCAAGAATGTCTCAACATTAGGAAACCTATCAGTGTAATTAACTACATTAAGGGATTAAAGAGAACAACCATATTATCGCCCTGGCAGATGCCAGAAGAGACTTTATACCATTCTTTGTCTGTTCCTGACAGAACTAGAAGTCAATCAGGAATCAAGACTAGAAGAGTATTCCCATGACTGGAAAAAGGTTATCTATCATAACCAATGGCAACCATCATGTTTTACAGTGAAAAAAGGTATTTGTGTTCAAGTCAAAAACAAGAGAAGGATGCTTGCTCTTTATGAATCAGTATAAATCTGCATTGTCCTAGAAGTCATAAGATCTTTATCGATGTTGTACAAGGGGAAAAAAATGAGATACAAACATTAGCAAAGAAAAGACAAACGTGCCATTGTTTACAACTGACATGCTCCTGTACCTAGGAATTCAAGATAATTAACTGGAAAAATAACATAGGGCTAAGAACAGAGTTTAATATGATGCCTGGATACAGGATAAATGCAAAACTTGGTGTCATGAAGATATCAGTTCTTGACACATTACTCAAAAGGCCTGAGGCAATTCAAGGGATTTTTTTTTTTCTTAACAGAAGTTGATGAGCTGATTCTAACATTCATCTGAAGAAAATGTACAAGAATAGCTAAGTAAATCCTGAAAAATCAAACAGAATAATGGAGGAAGAAAAGCAGCCCCATCAGTTTTCAAAACATATTATAGTGCTATAGTAATTAAAGCAGAAAGGAACCAGCTCAGTAAAAGACAAAACTGGACAGAAAAGAAGCATAAGTATACCCATATACTTCCTGATAAAAAAAAAAAGAATTCCAAATTAGTGCAGACGTAATTCCATAAATAACATAGGAAAAAATAAACATAGGTCCCTTACTTTCCACCATACACACACACAAAATCAATTCCATATGGACATATGGATTAAGGCACTACATAATAAAAACTAAATAACGTATTAGAAGAAAACAGAAGATAATACTTTTATAATGTTGAGATACAGACACCAACCTAAGTATGAGACAAAACCAAGAAACTATAAAAGAAAGATTCATATGTTTGCCCATTTCTATAATTAGATTGTTAGGGCAATACCACCATAAATAAATGTTGAAAAAGACAAATGACCGACATTTGTGGTATACGGCAGACAAAAGGATACCGGCTCTGATATCCAGAGACCTCGTACAAATCAACAAGGAAAAAGACAAATGATTCAACAGAAAAATAAGGCAAAGGATATGAACGAGCAATCTCCAACAGGAGAAATACAAATAACTAATAAAAATATTAAAAGGCGCTTAACTTTACTAGTGATCAGGGGAAAATAACTTAATGGAATGAGATTGGATTTTTCATCCAAAATGCTGACAAAAATTAAAAAGAATGACAGGGTCCAGCATGCCAGGGGTCAAGTTAGCTCACACCCTTTGATCTAGCCATCATACTTCTAAGGTACCAGCCTGTAAAAATACTTGTAAATGTGCAAAAGATAGATTAAAAAGAATGTTTTTATAGCATTATCTGTAATGGTAAAGAAAAAAAAACAACTGTTAACAATCTCAAGATTTATGTGGGAAGAGTTGAATAAATTATATAGTACACCTTACTATGGAATTCCCTCAGCTATTACAACAAAATGACTTCTATTGGGGCGCATGGGTGGCTCAGTCGGTTGGGCTTCTGACTTCGGCTCAGCTCATGATCTCACAGTTATGAGTTCGAGCCCTGCATCGGACTCTGTGCTGACAGCGTGGAGCCTGGAGCGGGCTTTGAGCTCTGGGTCTCCCTCTCTCTGCCCCTCTCCCACCCCTGCTCACCCTCTGTCTCTCTCTCTCTCTCTCTCTCTCTCAAAAATAAATAAACATTAAAAAATATTTTAATGACTTTCTATTGAGCGCGGCTGGGGAGGGCAAGTTGTAGAATAATATGTACAGGATGACTTCATTTTGTGAAACATCAAGAACACATGCACATACAGAGAAAAAGTAATCATGGCTGTCTCTGGACAGCGGAACTGTCACTTGTTACTCTATATACTACTGCATTTACAGTAAGCATATATTACTTTTGTAGCAACAAAAAAATAAGCTCGCTCTGTAACATTTGGATTAAAAAAACAACTGTAAGGAAACAGAAAAAAATGATGCGAAATGTCACTAGACAAAGGCAATTATTATTAACCCGTCAACACTTTTTCAGTCTCTGGTATGCACATTAAACATATCTGAGATCTTCCTCTATGTAGTTTGGGGCTTGTCTTTCAATTATTGTTAAATTGTATTTTCCCTATAGGAAATTTAGAGAATAAAGAACTGCAAGAGAATAAAAAGCCCATGTATTCCAGCCACCCAGAGATAACTGCTTAAGAAATACCATGCGATTTGAATTCACCGAATTGTATTATGAGTAATCCACGCACGGTGTCTCATCGATCTGTGCATGGCCCGCTTTTATTTTTATCCATTAACTTATTGGATTTAATTTTCATAATCGTACAATTCTTAGTCAATGGTATGCTTTTAATTATATAAGGAACACCCACCCACCCATTGAACCTGAGTGCTAGAATACGGACGATAACTTCAATCCACTTCTACGATCTTCTCCTATTCCAGCCCCTTTCCTCAGTCCCAATGACCATTATCCCGACGTTTTTACTGATTCTCCTTTGCTTTTTAATAAAATATTTTAAATCCCAAATATATATGTGTAGCTAAATAACACAGTGTTTAGTTTCACTTGTTTTTGAATAATATAGGAAGCACATCCTATTATACGTGCTCTTCCGGGACTTGATACCTTAATTTAACATTATAGAAGTACAATCTACCCATATTATTATGCTCAGCAGTAGTTCATTTCTCTGCTGTATAATATTACACTGTGTAAATATACCACGATTTACCCATTTTCCTCTTGGGACTTTTACCACCGACATAGTAGTGTAGATTCTTCCGGTCATTTTTCAGAGGACATTTATATAGTTTGCCTTCTAAAGATTTGACTGTTATACATACTTCCATGTGACCTGTTCCTCTCACTAATGAGATCTTGTCAACATATTCCTATTTCAGTGAATATTCTTCTGTGGTGCAAACTTAAATGGCTGCATAGTACTCTGTCATAGAGTTACCGTATAATTTTATTTAACCACCCCCGATTCTTGGACATCTTGACTGCTTATGGGTTTTTTGCTCTGATAAGCATTATGATGTACATATCCCTTAACTCGGCAACTCTCCTTTAAGAATTTATCCTAAGTGATACCTGAACAAATTTGCACACGATCACGTACAGGGCCACCATGGAAGACGACACAGTTTGTGTTCTGCACAACTTGTGTAACGTATGTGCTCATCACAGCAGTTTTTAGAATACAAAACAACTAGGAAGAACCTGATGCCCGCCAATAGGAGATATTAAAGTTAGATATTAAAATTAGAACATAGACTCACAGTCACTGACATGGGAAGACGTTTATAATTTATTGTTAAGGGGAAAACTGGGTTAAATATAAGTATGATTCCATTTTGTGAAAGAGAATAAACATACCTGTGAAAGAGGGTGGAAAAATATACACCAAAAACCTTATAGAAATTATCTCTAAGTATTGAGTTTATTTGAGTTCTTAATTTTTTTCAATTTGGTTTCTTTCATTTTGAAGTGTTTTCAACAGTAAAACTTGATTACATGTATAATAAGATGAATAAATAATGAACGTTTATGCACAATCATTTAAATATTTTTCCTGAATATAAAATACTTTCACACTGTAAGAACTTTGGGAGGAAAAAAAAAAAAAAGAACACCAAGAAGTACACACAAGTCACACATAAACGTACCCACCTAGAGATAATTAGTTCACAATCTCCAATATGTTTATTTCTAGTCGTTTGTCTCTGATTATATATACTCAAGATAATTGCAACCACACTTTATGTAATCTTGTGTGCTGATTTTTCACTTAACATTATATAATATCAACATACCACAAATATTTTAATGAAAGAACATTCCATCACATGGAAATAGCACATTTACCTAACCATGCCCTTAAAGTGAGACCCTTAGGTTTTTCTGTTTTTCACTATACCACGTACTACGTGAGGAACATCTTTGTGCATGAATTATCCGCATTTAAATGAAATAATTTGAAATGAAATCTTGAATAGATTCACTGAGATGAAAACACGAAGTCAAAGAGTACCAACATTTTTATATCCCTTGATATACAGTGCCAAAACTATACTTGCTATACATTTTTTAAGGCAGCATGGAGCAGTAGGGAAAAAAACAAGTCAAAATACATGCATCCCATGCCCATCTTTAGTACTTGCTGTTTTACCTGATTAGGTGAAACTGACATAAAACATCCATCTTACTAATCAAGTGAGAAAATATATCCTTCAGTCACCATAAATGTTACTTCCTCAGGAATGCTTTCCTTAACTTTCCAGACTCTCACAACATCCTATACTTACTTTTCCTTCATGGTCTTGCAACAACTGATAGATAATTGTTCAATTATTTGTACACTGTCAGTTTCCCCTAGGTGATTTTGAGCTCCATTAAAATATTCCTGGCACACAGTTGGCGCTCAATAAACATTTGTTGAATGGATGAAGACATGGATGATGGATGAAATGATAGCACTTTGCAAAATAAATCATTAGACATTTGGAAGGTATTTCAATTTTAATAATTATTATTCATTTGTATTACCATGTAGACAATTCTAGATCTTTAGGGATCCCTTGACCAACCATAATTTCATTACGTAGCTTTAATGCTTGTCATGCCACCCAGAGGCATGGTAGCAATATTGCTGGAAGCACCTGTTAGGAGGTGAGACTTGGAGAACCAAGTAGTTAGTTCTCTAGGCCAGCATGCTGGGGGTTAGGGAGTTGTAGTTACCATTAGTTGAACACAAGACAGTAGTCAGGAATCCAGGAGATCAATGATATGTGAAGAGACAGGTAAATCCTGGAGGTCAGAAACAAACTCATGATAAGTGGTCTATATAGTAAGGTATAACTGGAGAATGGTCAGTGATAAGAGATTGAAGTTGATGGGAGGGTCAAATTCCAAGCACCAGGACTCAAAGCATGGACTTATGAATATGATTCTAAAGCAAATGGCTCTTGAACTCAGTGCTTCCTTATTTCTGCCCAAATTGAAAACGGTATCAGGAAGTGTTTGTGCCTAGTTCCATACACATGGGCAAGGGAATAATAGTAAATAGTTGAGGAATGAGATCTGTGGGTACAAATATGTTCTGATAGTGACAGGAAAAAGTGAGACCATTTGGACATAAGATCTGATAATAGTCTGCACACAAAACGGGAGCAATCACGCTTTGGATCCCATAATTCTCATCTTGACTTTCAGCAGCAGATATTATAGCATAGCGGTTAGGATCATGGGCTCTGGTCACAAGCTAGCTGAGTCCAAATCCCAGCTTTCTCATTTCACTTATTAGTTGTGTCCTTTGGACAAGTTACTTCACTTCTGTGTGTCAGTTTCCTCATCTGTAAAACGGAGATGACAGCACCTACCTCAGTGGGTTCTTGGGAAGATTAAATGAGTTGATGCATGTTACAACCTTAGAACAGTGCCTGGACGTAGCAAATGCTATGTCAAGTGTTATTATTATGATTACTATTATTATTAATTGGTCACATAAGACCAAACAAAAACTGGTGTTAAAAGAAATGGATAAATACACTGTATGTTAACTCTAATAAACAGTCTCTAAACAGGATTTTTTTTCATTAAATAAGAATTTCACTTGCACCTAAACATAGTTGACTATATGAAACCTATAAGCATCAGGGAAGTAGCAAAATTTCTCACAGCAATCCCATCAGTGTGTTTATTTTCCAGAGGCTGTTTTATGAACACTATCTTAAAAAGTCGTAAAGCATAAATACATATTTACTAATAGCAGAAAACACTATTAAGCTGCAATACAGTTAATCCATAAAATCTGGTCTGTAAGAAGGAACACCTTATTAGATTTTTTGAGGCTAAATCTACTGTAGGCAGGATTACTTGTGTTGGAGGGCCTGTCTGTAGAAAGATCTGACACAGAAAGGCTTGGACTTGGGAAGACTAATTTTAAAAAGGTCTGGACCTGGGGAAAGGTCAGAAGACCTGGACTATGGAACATGTTAGAATACCTGGATATTGTAGACACTGGAAGACCCAATGTTAGAAGACAGGCACTCTGGAGACGTTGGAAGATGTGGATGTTGAGCCCCCTGTTGGAAGACTGGGTAGTTGTCGGAAGACGTGGAGATACTGGAAGACGCGGAGTTGCTGGAAGACGAGCAGATGCTGGAAGCCCTGGAGATGCTGGAAGCCCTGGAGATGCAGGAAGACGTGGATTTTCTGGAAGACAAATTTGTTGGAAGACGTGGGTAGGCCGGAAGACACGAATTTGATGGAAGACACAGCCTTGTTGGAAGACGTGGATTTGCTGGAAGACGTCGATTTTCTGGAAGACATCGATTTTCTGGAAGACCTGGAGGTCATTGGAAGACGTGGATTTCCTGGAAGACATGGATTTTCAGGAAGACCCGAGTTGTCTGGAAGACCTGGATTGTTCGGAAGACGTAGATTTGCTGGAAGACCTGGAGGTTCCTGGAAGACATGGATTTTTTTCCGGAAGACGTGGATCTCTAGGAAGACATATATTTGTTGGAAGACCTGGATCTAGCGGAAGACATAAATTTTCTGGAAGACGTGGCTTTATTAGAAGACCTGGATTTATTTAGTGGAAGACATAAATTTTGTTTGGAAGACATCGATTGACTAGAAGACTGGATTTGGTGGAAGACATGGATTGGTTGGAAGATCTGGACTTTTCTGGAAGATATGGATTTGGTGGAAGACGTATATTTTTCTGGAAGACATGGAGTGAGTGGAAGCCCTGGATTTCTTTCTGGAAGACATCAATTGACTGGAAGACCTGGATTTTCTGGAAGACATAAGTCAGCTGGAAGACTTGGATTGATTGGAAGACTTGGATTTGGTGGAAGACAGTTTTTTTCCGGAAGACATGGATTGGCTGGAAGACCTTGAAATTGCTGGAAGATGTGGATTGTCTGGAAGACCTTGAAACCATTGGAAGACATGGATTTTCTGGAAGACGTGGATTTTCCTGGAAGACGTGGATTTTCCTGGAAGATACGGGTTTTATGGAAGACCTATAATTACTGGAAGACGTGGATTATCTGGAAGACCTTGATGTTGGAAGACTTAGAACTTGTTGGAAGACTTGGAGTTGCTGGAAGACCTGGAGTTGTTGGAAGACCTTGACACTGGCACCATTGGAAACCCTGGACATTGGAGACATTGGAAGCACAGGATATTGGAGACATTGGAAACCTTAGATTTTGTGGACATTGGTTATTCTGGACGTTGGAGACTTTGGAGACCCTAAATGTTTGGAATTCATGGGTATTGGAAGCCCTGAATACTTAGAGGCATTGTAAGTCCTGCACCTTGGAAGCCCTAAACATTGGAAGATACAGACAATGGAAGATCTAGACATTTAGAAATCCTAAAATTGGAAGCCCTGGGTATCGGGAGATATTTGGGAAACCTGGATATTGACACATTCATGTTAAGACACAGAATTTGGAAGCTATAATTTTCATGATGCTGGAAGTCAAGGACGTTGGCAGCCCTAGACATTAAGAGACTTGGACAGTAAGATGTCAGGATGTCAAAAGACCAAGTCTTTTAGGTGTTGGAACACCTAACCATTGGAAAACCTGGTTCTTAGAGATATTGAAAGATTTGGGCAGTGGAAGAAATGGTGATAATGAGACATTGTAAAATCAGAATTTAGGAGACACTAAAAACTGTAGGAACCAAATGATGTGAGAGCTAGAAGATATTAGAAGAGCTGCACTAGGACACAATAAAACGTGGACTCTAGAAGACGTGCATATATGGGACACTGGAGGATTGGGAACATAGAGAAATTGGAACTTAGAACTCTGGACCCTGAGACAAGACCTGGAACTTGATGATTGATTATTGGAGAAAGTAGAAGACCTAGAGTTTTAATGTCCCCGATGATGAGGAGATTAGAAAACCCTGGCATTGGAGATGCTTCAGGCCAGAGAGTGGAAGATGTGGGCATTGTAACATTTAGAAGATCTGGCAATTGGAGATGTTGGAAGCTGTGAAGCTCAGAAAACCTGATGTTAGAGATACTAGCGAATCAAAAGGCCTAATCTTAGAGATACTAGAAGGTCATGTTGAAAGATATTGGCAATGTTGAAAGACTTTCACATATGGACCTGATGTGACATTTAAAGACATATGATAAGGCTACTCTAGTAGTCTTTATAACTATGGCATCTCTCACTAAAAAGCAAAACACAGAGAAAGGACATCTTAGGAAGACGACAAAGAGGAAGCAGGGAAATTCAAGCGAAAGCAAGTAGTTTGAATGGGTGGGAACCTATTTTCATAGTCCCAGTGAACTAGCCTTGTATCGTTTGACAGGATGTGAATGAGGAATTATCAAAGATGAAGGAATATCCAGCTTGGAGAACTACTTGACTTTAAATAGGAGTCAGCCAGCCAATGTTTTCTGTAAATAGTTAAGATTTTGCGGGCCATATGGTTTCTATTGCAACTACTCAATTCTATCATTATAATGTAGCCATAGGCGATACATAAATGAGTGGGCATGGTTGTGTTGCAATAAAACTTTTATTTAAAAAAAGTTGGGCCAGTTTTGACCCAAAGGCCTTGGTTTGCCAGTTCCTGCTCTAGATGCCAAATCTAGGGTATAGTAAGTATATTAAGTACATCCCAGGCTAGCATTCACATGCAAAAGAGTGTGTCGAGCAATTTGAAGCCCGGTGGTAAATAAAGATACCATGTATGTGATGATGCTCAGGATAGGAGGCTAGCAAGAGCCTGAGAATGGAGTTTAGATCTCCACTTAATTATTCCAGGGGCACAACAAGAATATTTGTATTTAGAGCCAGAATTGAATGGGTAGCATTCAGGACCCCAGGCAAACGGGGCTGGGGTTCAGTGAGGATACCCTAACTCGATAGGCTGGAAGCTTAAAAAGAATATTAAAGAAGAAAGTCACTTTTACACACCGGGGTTATCCTTCCAGGACTAAGCACCATTCATCCAAAGAGAGGGAGTCCCCAGCCCAGGGCAGAGAATAAGTGGCAAAGCCTTCACTCTGTGTCCCATATTCTTCTCATTAGGACACTGATCATGCCACCGCCAATTAATCAAGAGCCAAGTCTAGGTGTTTGTAATAATGGAGGAGAAGAGGAAGGAGACTACAGCTTTGAAGTCTCATCTCAGGCACTCTGGCTTCAGGTAATAAGTCTAATTTCTGCTCTTACCCACCAGAGCTTAAGCAACAAACGTTAAGAGATCAGGGTTGAGTTGTAAGCTGAAGATCTTTAGTACTTAGACAGGGCTGAGGAAGACACGGGTGATCACATACACTGTAGGAAAGAGAACACCGGCCGGCAAAACTGGTTACAGTACACTGGGACTGGGTCATGATTTAAAGGTTAAGTAGTGGAATATATAGACAATGGGCAGCCACTGAAGATTTTTGAACAAGGAAGTACCAGCATCTGAATTGTACACGAGGAAAATTTGTCAAGCAGCCAAGTGCCGAAGACCACCAGACATAATATACTAGAACATCAAAGACTCCCAAGTTCAAACACTAAAAGAGTTGGGATGTGAGTCATGAAGCCACTATAATCATCCAGGCTAAGTGGTAACGGGGGCTTGAACTGAGGCAGTGACAGCTCTGTTACCCAACAGATCCAGCATTTGGATGATGATGAATACTCAGCATTCTGGAAAGCATGATGCTAAGTTTCTTGAATGCCATCACAGAATGCATGAAATAGCGAAGATGTTCAGAAGCGAGTTATGCGGAATTGTCCTCCCCTCGTAAGAGTACTTAGATATCCAATTTTCTCTCAAAGGCAGCTGAGCTAATAATTTGGTGGTTTAAGCAAAGTAGGTCCTATAGAGCTTTATTGTTAGCTCCTATTAACACAGAGTGACTTAATTATCTTAAAAGTGGAACCAAGTGGATGGATTATTTTCTAGAGAATAGGAATATATCCATGTGAAAAAAGTCATTAAAAGTCATCCCTATATGAATAAATATCGTGCAAGGATAACCACTTGATAAATAAAGCACATATAAATGGAGCTGCAGTCAAGGAGTACCATAGGGGCAAAGGAATTATCATTTCAGGTATCTTTCACAAGCAAAGAAAAATATTGAAAATCAATTTTTATTCCTTCTCTCTTCTTAAAACCATCATGCATACCATTTTTGAAGGAAATTAGATAAAATATCAAAATATTAAAATCCTGCAAAAACATGAGTAAACTATCATCTTTAGTTCTATAATGCTTGTTATAATAATAATAGCAACAATTTATTGAGCGCTTACTATGTGCCAGGCACTGTACTAGGCATTTCATATAATCTCATAGCAATCCTATAATGGCAGGTATTTTTCGACCCCGTTTTACAGATTAGAAACTCAAGTCTGAAATGGTTAAAAAGCATGCCCACAGTCACATAGCTGGTAATTGGCAGGGACAGGATTGAAAGCAACTCTGATCCCCAAACCTAGGCCCCACGCTGACTTGCCGCACCCCAATAGCTCAAGGGTGATCCTGCGGGGACCAAGCGCCACTCACGCAGAGAGAGGGAGTCCCCACCCCAGGCAGACAAGAAGCCAATGGCAAAGCCCTCATTTATCTATGTCCCGTGTTCTTCTCATCACGGCCTTCCTCATGCCCCTGCCAGGAAATCAGGAGTTAATTCTAGGTGTGTGCAAAAATGGGTTAATTATATCACGGGCTTTATGCAGTAATGCAAGAAAGATGAAGTGCAGTGTCTCAAGCACACTAGATTCCTATTTAATTTCCCAACGTTTGTTGTTTGCGCTAGTGAAATGTCCTGTCTGGGCTTTCATCTATTTTCTATTTGATTTTATGGCTCCCAAGAACATATACACTCTGTTCATGCCACAGTTTATTTCTGAATTCTTAGATAAACAACCATAGCACATTGACATCAAGACCATTAAAAGGTAACTCTATGTAAAGTTCAGTGATCAATATATTCCATAGCACAAACGTGGTTCGCACACTCTTCGGCTATACACGCCGTAGAAGCCCTTTATTAGCATTCAGGTGGTGGCAGCTGTGTAATCCAAATGTGTGGTTTAAAGAGCCTTGTCTGCATTTTGAACGGAAAAGATTTTAAACAAACAAAGGGCTCTTTTTAAATGTAATACCAGTTTTCTAATATTCTCTACAAGCGTCATCAACCTGGGCTGCCCTTTCTCCCCACCTCCTTTTCCTTTTCTTTTCTTTTTCCAGTGGTTAAATATGTCTGTAAAGAAGGAAAACTCCATGCATTTCATAATAGTGAACACAACAATTTACCTGAACCATTTGACAAGAGGAGGATTCTTTTCACCCAAACTGTGCATACCATCTTCTAAAAGAAATTTCAGTTTGTCAATTTGGGGGACTATTCTTAATTTTAAAAAGAAAAAGGAAACACCCATTTGCATGGCAATGTTGTCATTCATTTCTATTTCTACCGCTTAGGTCTATACCAACTTTCAAATCCACCTGTAAGTTCTGCTGACTTGTTAAACTCAGCCATATTGAAATGTTCTAGATTTTATCGTCATCAATGAAACTTCTTAGATTGTTTTAACTGGATATTGCATTAAACAAGAATTAGATTTATCTCAATTATTTTATTTCAAATGGCCTGGTCCCTAGACAAACATTTCCGCCTCTCAAGCCAAAGTCTAGGCATTTCTGTGACAACTAAACTGATATAATAGTTGGTTTCCCATTGTATTATTTTTATATTAATGGTTCCTGCTTGATGCTGTTCAACTTGAATTTGATTTCTCTAATTCTGGTCAAATTTAAGAGAAATAAAATGGCAAGGCAGTAATCTCAAGAAATGGTAAAATTCTCAGGAAACCACATTCTCTAAAGGCATATGGAACCACTGATTATACTGGTAAAATAGTCATCGACTTAAAAATATTTACCTCTAGATATGATTAAGAATGTACCAATTATCCATGGAACCTTGAAACAGTAACCATACAGAGTTCTCTGCTTTGGTTCATGAAAACAATAGATACAACATGTTAAGATGTTTTACTCATAATATCTATGCATTATTATTTTCCCCAAGCCCTGTAACTCAAGAAGAAAAATCGCCATTAACACAAATAAGAAACTCATAGGAAGTCCTGTCTTTCTTTTCAGGAAGTTGATGCCATGTTTGTTTCTCGTTTTTCCATGCCTAACTCTCTTTTCTGGAAGGCACTAAAACATGGTAAAACTTGAACCAGAAGCACGATTTTTAAAATAACAGGAACACAGTACAGTAATGCTGCTACTTACCTTGGTCTCTATGAAAGGGCTCAGGCACACTCACAATCAACCAGTGAGGTTGATGCACCTTTCTTGCAAGGTGCAGAGAGAGAGGGACCTTAGAGACCAAGTGGTCCTATTCTTTCACTTGACAGATAAGGGAAAAGTAGGGTGATTTGAATAAGACCATCCATTGAGTTAGTGGTGGAGCCGAAATTTAGAATCAGGGTTTCCTAGCTGCTGGGCCCACTGCCATTTGTATTGCATTTTCTATTAGAATTCTGTTCAGACTGAGAGCAGCAGTTAACAACCGTGGCTGTATAAAACATCGGTTGAGGAGCTTTCAAAATACGCAGGTGCTCACCCCGTCCCTGATTCAGTACATCCAGGGGCAGGTCCCCAAAATCTGTATTTTTCAAAGCCCCCCAACGGGATTTTGATGTGTCGAGAACTACTGTAAGGCAAGGGAGTGAGCCTCTCTGGCACTGTGGCGGGCCGCTCGACCCACAGCACCTGAAAATGAGTTTTCTCAACTCTCACTTGCCTCTTTTGAACCTGTTGGGGAATGCCTGATATCTCAACTGTACCTATGCAAGCAAGCCCTTTTAACTCTTGGATTTTCTTCCCTTTCCTCTGGCCACTTCAAACTCAGATATAGGTAAGCTAGCATTCAAACCTTCAGCCGCCGAGGGTGGTGTGGATCATTGGATTTCTACCACCTTTCGGGAAGAAGTTGCGATATCCCTTTCCCAGAGGGTATTTAAATATGCAAATCGCTGGGAAGACCAGATAGGACAACAGAGAGGATCAATGGAGATGAACTCTGGCAGCTTTTACTCCTTGAGTAGATACCACGAGTAAATCCCAGAATGCATTTTAAACGCACTGCCTTAAAGACTGACCAATGGCTACATCTACAACTGCTGGAAAACAAATTAACTGATACCAAACGAATGAGTCTAGATTCTTTCTGTCAACATGGCAAGTTAGGCTGAAGTAAGATTAAAATAAATGTCAGTATCAAGAGTACAAAATCAAGTTGTCCAACCACATAGAGTAACCCCCCTCCCTACGTATTAGAGTTGACTTCCTGGAACCCTCACTGTAGAGGAATCTGTGTCGGAGGGACTTATGAGCCTCGGGGGGGAACTGCAGCAGGGAAGTGGGTATTACGACAGCCCAGACACTTGGTCTGTTCGCTGAAATAAGACACTAAGTAAAGTGAATCTTGTTGGTATTTTACTAATTTCACATCAGTAATAGTGATGACTGGGCAACCGATTTCTGTTTCTCTCTGATCGCAAAGTCAGGACAATCATGCGTCAGTGAAAATGCTGGTCATCACAGTAGTGACAGGGAAAGAATCAAGACAATTGGGTTTTGTCTGGAGAGAAGTAAGCTCAACCTTCCGTTCTGCTTTCATCTTCCAGCACTTGGATCACATCATCATCAGAGCTGTTGGAGTCTGAATCCCAAGGCTCAACTATCTGTGTGTGGCCTTTCTGCCTGCTGTTTGTAGAATGGGTTTGAATGACATGGCCCGAAGGTCCAGCCTCTTCTTCCCTGTTGAAGCAAACAGAGAGAAAGACTTATTGGCCTTCATTTGAAGGTTTCTTATTACTGCTTTATAGGGTTGTGGGTAATCGTTTAATTCTTGCCTTCAGGTCAATAAATATTCCATCGAAGGATCTCTTTCCTCTGAATCATCACAGCAATTTGACTTGTGGAACAGCTGCTCCTACATTCTTTGAGCTCTGGATGTTAACCTATGCTGACCTGTGGTATCAACTTTTGATGTGATGCCATCTCTGAAAAAGTTCTCGACTATCTTCTGAGGGTGAGAATCTAACACTTCGGCAAAATGTCACTTAAATCAATGTCTTCAAATCCTTCACCACCCAAATGTTTTGCAGATGCTACAACCTTTGCAATTTCGTCTACCACTGGGAGAAAACTTGCAGAGTCCATTACAACCTCATTCCCAAGTTTGTGCCAGGCTCCATTAAGGGTTGCCCGTGTTAGTTAGTTCTCGCATTGATTCTTCCACTATTGTTAAAGCATTACAAATGGGGAAATTTTGTCAAGCTACCCTCCCAGTCAGTTCTGGCGTCTCTCTCATACGATCTGCAAGGGAATCAAATATACGCCAAGTACAGTACCTCACAAACAATTTTCAGCACTCCCAGATGCTTGGGTTGAAGGAGTGGAGTTGTACTGGGGGGTGGAGGTGACTGGAACACAAGGATCAGCATTTACTATCGCACTTTTGGCAGTAGGAGCAGGTGTCCAAAAGCAGCAACTTTGAATTCAAGGTTTTTTGTTGTTGTTGTTGTTGTTGTTTTTTTTGGTTTAAATATTGTCTAACCTCAGGAATGAAGACTTCAAAAACGGGCCCCAAAAGAGTTTCTCAGTGATCCCTACTTTATGGTTTCCCTTCATGTAAACAGAAAAGTGTTTCTAGCATTCTCTTTTAAGAGGGCAAGGACTTCGCAATCTGTGAAGCAACGTGGGTTTAATCAATCACCAGAACCGTTGGAACAAAACAGAACTTTGAGCTTGTCCTTTCCAGGCTTGAAGCCTCTGGTCTTTTTCTCATCCTTTGCAAAAGGTGTGCAAGTAGGCATGTACTTCCTGAACAGGGCCATTTCGTCAGCACTGAAGAAATAGCCGTTTCCCTCAATCCATTCCCTCGGGTGTTCAGGGTAGCCAGCAGCAGCCTCACGACCTGCTTCCTCTGCCGACCATTTCTTTTCAGACAGACCACAGCATTTCTTAAACCTAGCCAACCACCCTTTACTCACAGTGAATGTTGTAACCTTTTGTCCAGATGAAAATTGAAACTTGCGTTTTTGTGATGCTCGCTGGCAGATTACGCATACAGGAGGAGGCCTATGCAGCTCTCTCTGGGTTAGAAGCCACATGTGCACATCTTTTCCATGGTCTCTGTGTTGGCATCTCACGTTATGTATGATGTTCTCGATGATTCTAGTGTGCCCCTCGATTGATTGGCCCTAATAGCTTCTTATTTTTATTGTGCAAACCATAGATTTATGAATGCCAAAAAAAGGGAAAAAAGGGCCCTAGAGAGGTCTTGGTTTCACCATTATTGAGCATTTCGAGAACTTTCATTTCGTTTGCTGCAAACATCACTTTTCTTGCCCTCTTTGCTCTTCTAGCATCTGCACTCTTGCTTTTCTGCTTGGGCGCCATTCCTACCCAGACTCAACGCAAATTTCTAATTAGTGACAGTTTTATATCACCGAGCAGTACATGACACTAATTCGTGATACGCACGAAGCAAATGACAACATTCACAAGACAAATAAAAACAGCAAAACGGCTTTTGTGTGACAACACGTGCGTGTGCTCAATGGCTGCAGAGGGGACAACAGGCAGAAGAACAAGGGCAGAAGCAAGCGACCCGGGTGTCGGTCTCGTCACATGAGACAGTCAGCAGGATAACGTGATGGCGACGTGAACTTGCATGCTGTTCCAAAACTCTCAAAGGCGCAGAGTAGGCAAACTCCAGTTTTGTAGGAAAATGACTTGCAGTTGTGAAGGGATCGCGGAAGTCAGGAGTGAAGGTCAAGCCTGCCTGGCTGGGATGAGAAGCACAAATAGCACCAGCTAGGAGAGAACAGACACAAAAATAGGAAATGAAGTCAGGAACAGAGGCAGATTGCCTGAGTAGCTTTTACATTAGCGAGGAGAACATGAACTTGGGATAATAATAATATATGCCAACCTGCCCTTACAGAGGCTGGACCAATTTGTATGCTTACCAACAGTGGAGGAGAGCCCTCTTGTCCCATATGTTCACCAACATGAAATATTACCAATCTTTGTCATTTGCACCAAACAGAAGGTGAATAGCAAGGTATCTCAGTTTTGTTTTAATTTTCATTTCTTTAATCATCTTTCCATATGGTGAGCCATTTCTACTCCATCTTTAAATTGTCCGTTTATATCCTTTGCCCACTCAAAAATTTTTCTCCTACTGATTTGTAGGCACTATTAGCATATTAGAGAACTCTCCTTTTCTTTTTTGTTTTTTTTAAAAGTTTATTTATTTTGAGAGAGAGAGAGTATGTGTGTGTGTGTGTGTGTGTGTGTGTGTGTGTGTGTGTGTGTGCAGGGGAGGGGCAGAGAGAGAGAGAGAGAGAGAGAAGCTCCAGCAGGCTCCAGACCGTCAGTACTCAGCCTGACACAGGGCTCAAACCCATGAACCATGAGGTCATGACCTGAGCCAAAATCAAGAGTCAGATGCTTAACCGGCTGAGCCACCCAGGCGCCCCTACGGAACTCTTATTTTAAACTCTATGCTGCAGACATTTTCTTTAAGCCTGCCATTTACTTTTTAATTTTGTCTTTTGCCATAAAGACGTTCAGATATTTATGTAATCAAACGTTTCATGCCTTCCTTTGAAAAGCCTTCGCCTCCCTAAGATGATAAAAATATGTTCACGTATTTTCTCCCAATATTTTTATAGTTCTGTGGTATTATTTCAAGGAATTGAGGAAAGGAAGGATTCCTTGATGAATGATGGTGGAATGACTGACCATCCAGCTACGAGAGTGTCAGGCCTCTCTCGATGGCACTTCCCCTCTGTACGGGAGACAGGAGTTCTGGTAGACTCCGAGCCCCACGCTGATTCCCAGTTGATGGCTCAGCTTTCTCCGGAGGTCACTATAGCTCGAGGAGGGGAGAGTAACGAATACTTGATTACTCTGTATTTTTCTGGCTTAAGTTCTGTTCTGCTACCGGTCTATACTCCTGACTTCCGTCAGCTGAGGGACAGTACCAAGTTCTCAGATCTCTGATCTGCCAATGATCGCGTCACTCATAATTCACAGTCACTCACAGTTTGGGCACGACTGGAGGAATCTGGATATGAGTAGGCTGTCAGGTAGAATAGGTGACTGCCGTTGACTTTATTAGGTATAATAACGGAACCGCGGTAAGATAGGCGAATACTCACTTTTGAGGGTGGAGAACTGAAGCAAATACACATATAAACTAGTCACTTATTTTATCAAAAATGTTAACAATTGTTAAATCCAGGTGCTTGGCAAGTGGGCATTCACTTCACTACTTTATTTCTCTGTAGATTTGAACACTCTCATAATAAAAAGTGTGTGTGTGCGCATGCACATGTGTGCATGAGGTAATAATCTCGTATTTCATGGCTACATTTTAGGCACCATCACGTCTCTGTCAGTGACTTTTCAGGTTAAATACAAGATTAAGAATTGCAACTAAAGAGGGGCGCCTGGGTGGCTCAGGTTAAGCGTCCGACTCCCGGTTTCAGCTCAGGTCACAATCTCATGGTCGTGGGATCAAGCCCCGCGTCAGGCTCTGCATTGACAGCACGGAGCCCGCTTGGGATTCTCTCCCTCTCTCCACCACTCGTACTCTCTCTCAAAATTAAATAAACTTTTTAAAAAATACAACTAAAGAACAACTGATCACTGGAGGGGAATCACTTTAATGAAGTATTTTCCCCCCGTTAAATCAATAGATTAAATACTAAGGTATCACACAGCCTGAATCCCGGTATCAATTTAAAGGTATGAGACCAATTTCCAGGTCTCCTTTTTCCCTACCAAACTGGAACAGAAGATTTATGGCAATTTTATCCAAAAGGAGATTATCTGAACCTGGGGACAGCTCAGCTTCATAATACTAATAGCAACTCTTTTCCACACCGTACAAGAGATGGAGATTTATGAAAGGAAATCAGGAGCAAACAAGAGGGTAAAAACCGATAACCCAGGGTAGGAAGACTGACTACTTATGTGCGTAACCGAATCACTGGGTAAAACTTCATTCGACCGACTTTCAAATGAGAAAATACATCTCTACCCACAAAATTCACTTTGGGTCAGCCTTTCACCCTGTGTTCTTTGACCTTTTGCTAAGGGACATGTCACTTTTGTAAGGCGCTGGCACCAGGCCAGTGTGAAGAATAAAGTGTCTGAAATAAACGTCCTCCGTCACCTTTCGGTTCTGCGAGTTGTGCAGAGCTTCGAGGCGGGTAGGGCGCTATTAAATAACGGTATAATCAAGTGTTCCTCTTCTCAAGGTATTATTCCAAAGTGCATTTATCTAAAGGGTTGAGAGCATACCATCATGCTTCCGGCCCTTGTGAGTCCAAGGAGGCCTGATACGCTGTCGAGTGAGAAATAAAGCCCAATTGAGCTTTGAGTTGAGGCTCACGTCGCTCAAGTGCCCGAAAGGGCAGGAGCGTCTCAGGATGTTGTTTCTGTCAGCATTTCAACAACGGGGAAGAATAAAGGATTTCTAAAAGTGCCACACCCTGTGAGGATTTGAACAGCCAAACAGGATTGAGCTCCTTTGAAGCTTCTGTTATGAAGGGACATTTGGTCTCGGTGGCGGTGGGGGGGGGGGGGGGGGGGTTGGGGGGGTTGCTGCTTTCATACAAGCTGTGCAGAACTATCATCTTCCCCCTTCAAAAATCTTAAAACACACACACTCAAGTGGTGAACTCAAAAAGTACAGAGCCCCGGAAGCATTTCACCTTTTGAGTATAATACCCATAAATGGCAACCGATGGGGAGATTTCCATGAGAAATCTTATTTTCTTCCAAAATTGATAAACTACCCACAACATGTTTACCAGGAGGATAAACCAAGCTGCCATGCAACTGACTTTTGAGACCGAAGAACCCTAAGAGAGCGTTTCAAAAGTAAACCCTTATGATAACAAGTTTCTGACATGCATTCTCCTCAGACAGCTCATGCTTGTCACGTACAAGGGCCACGTGGTACGAAGAATCCAGAAATGAACGGAGAAAAAACCTTGATCTCAAGAAACTTAAGTGTTCCGGGAAAGGTGAAGATAACGCGCTATGAGGTAGAAAGTCACACATTCCCTAAGAGTTACAAACAATGTGTTATTGAGGCCTAATCCTGTTTTGTCCATTTCTACTTTATGTACCCTGCTTCGGGCCCTTCTCTTTCCTCATCTGAAGAAAGATGTGACTTCCTAAGTCGTCCGCCTGCCATTCAAACCTACTGACCGCACTGCCTCCAGAGTAACCTTTCTTTTCTTTCTTTTTTTTTTTTTTTTTTTGAAGTTTACTTTGAGGGGAGGAGCAGAGAGAGAGAGGGAGAGAGAGAGAGAATCCCAGGCAGGCTCCACACTGTCAGCACAGAGCCCGATGCGAGGCTCGAACACGTGAACCACGAGATCGCACCCTGAGCTGAGACCGAGAGTTGGGTGCTTAACCGACTGAGCCACCCAGGCGCCCCAGAGAGCAACGTTTCTAAAATAAGTGTCTAAGCCAGTGCTGCCGCCACTTGAAATCATTCCGTGAGTCTCCATGGCTTATGGAATAAAGTCCAACCTCCCTGTGTGTGGTGCTGTCTGCCTACTTTCCCAGGCTTATCTTTCACTGCCTCTCCGTTTCTGCCTCTGTAATCTCCTCGGTAGCCATTAAGGGGCTATTTCAATCACCCGGATTTCCTTAACCTTCAACGCTAGGTCAAGAACCGCCTCTCCCAGGAAGCTTTCCCTGATCTCTCCGGCTGTGTCTGAAGCACCGGCTGGCTCTGAAGTAGGGACCGGAGCTCTCAGAGCCTCCTTCCCCAATTTACTCCGATTGCAGCATTGATGACATTGCACCGTGCTGCCATCTGGTTCCCTGTGTGTGTCATCATCTGTGGATGCCTTGCAACACACGCAAAAGTCAGTATTTGAATCGGACTTTGAAGAACGGGTAGGATCTCCAGCACGTGGAGAAGAGAGCAAGCGAGTGGGAAGTAAGAGGCAGGAAAACGCTGGGGAAAATTAGACGAGGTTGAAAGACAGGGTAGCCGAAGTGGATGGTAGAACACAGAGTTGAAAGTCTGTTGAGGCAAGTCATGGAGGGCCTCAGATGGCAGATTTCTTTTGTGAGATGGAGTTACATTTAACTGTCTCCGTATTAACGAAAGGCTTTGTTTGCAATAAATAAAAAATTAAGGAGATGTTTAGGATGAAGCAGACCTGTTCTTCTTCGTTACTATGTCTCAGCACACACATCCCCACAAGAAAAAGACCTATTTGTGTCCTAAATAATTTATGTGCACCGTGCTGATGTTTATTATCACGTTGCTATTTTGTTCTCGCTATTTTAATGTTTGATAACGACAGTTAGGAAACATCTTCACTTTCCTTCCATGGCTTGATGGGTCATTAATCAAATAGACATCCACAAGTTATTAATAATAATCTATTTTTCACATTAATGTTCCATGGAAAATCACGCATATTTCTTACTGGAGCCAAGTATTTTTTATAGCTCTGAAAATTCTCCCCACCCCAAAAAAATCAAATGGAGTCCATGTGGCAACAGTGCCCTCTGCTGGCTACAGCGTGGAACAGCTACACCGAGACAGGGAAGAAACGCCAACACCCATCTGCGGTGCGCCCCCGCGGGACAAGGTTCCCCCCCATGCCTGCCCTTTCTCAATTTCTTCCCCTTTTGTATTAAGCAGAATGTTGACTTAATAGCTCCTCAAAGTAAGCAAACTCGTCTTAACAGGCCAGGAATCTGGCAAGTGATGGGACAAATTCCCCCTTTTCCCTGATCTTTTGAGGGACTGGACACACCCAAAGCTTCGAAAGATTTCTTTTCTTTTTCTTGTCTTTTAGGAAAAGGCACATAAATGTGAACAATAGTTTCCTGATCTCTTTCATTTGCTCTTCCCCTTTACCTCATTTTCACCGGCCTGCGTGAGACGAAAGGGAGCATTTAGTTCGGGAACCCAGTAAGGAATCCGGCAGTCACCGACCTAGTGGCCAGCCACGTCCCAACCTGAAATACAACTGGGCCGTCCCCTAGGCCTGGGCTACACGTGCCATCTGTCTCTCAGCCATAATGACCGCAAACCACACGAGCTCGGCAGAAACTGGTTCTGAGGGATAATGACAACTGAAAGCCACTTTGAGCCAGCGCCCAGCACTGTGTCCGGTTACCGGCTGAGAAGAGTTACATGAGGTATGACAAGGGAGATGCACTGTAAATTATGGAGTGTCATCGTCATTCAAGGTGCCTGCATCATTGCAAATTCAGACTGAATCGCAATACCAGGAAAGGCTCCTGGCAGGCTTGAGCCGAACAAGGCGGCCCGGAGCATAGAAGCATCCCTCTTTCTGCAAATTAATTTCAAAAGCGCTTCCCAGTTACTCGTGGTTCCTTCAAAACACATATATTCAACCCAATTCCGCATGGGTTCCTAAGCCCTGATTAAGGGAGCACAGCTTCCTCTTGCGTCCTACTTCTGCGGTGTTTTGGCCATTGGAAGGCAGAGCTTTGCAAGCTGGGGGTCTCGCATAAGCTCTGGCCTTCAGTCTCCTCCAAACGTCGCACCGCCCCAATGGCCTCGGTGAGCCAAGAACTGGGCTTTGCTCCTTGAGGCACGAGGTGATGAAGCCGCAGTGTCTCCAAACCGAACTCACTGCAAAGAAAGCAAATGAGAAGTAGGACCGAGGTCCAGGATTGGGGACCACGGTGGGGGGGGGGGGGGGGGGGATCACTTCGGAATTGATTCGCAAAGCCCAGGATTCGGATGAGGCCAGCGTGGCTAAGTCGTGACGAGTCGGGGTCAGATCGTGTCTTTGTTTCACATGTTGATGTTTTGTTCATCATGGATTTTTCTTTTTGCATTAACTTTGAATTTTTAAAGATGTCGCATTAAAATTTTTATCTTAATTACCGTGTGTCTTGGTGCGCCCCCCCCCCCTCCTCCCGCCTTAAATTTCGCGCCCGAGGTGCCTCCCCGGATGTGCCCTTGGCCCGGGCCTGGTGACTGGAGTGCGGGATACGCGATGGCCTTAGTGGCAGCTGGAGAAGAGGTAAAGGGCCGCCCCGAGCAGGGGGTGGGAGCGGAAGCCTGGGCCGCTGCAGTTTGGGCGTGGGGGAGGGGCGGAGGTGGGGCTGGAAGCCGAGGCCCCGGCTCGGGCACGTCGTGGCGGCCCCCCGGGGAATCGGCTGGGTTAAAGCGGAAGGCCGGAAGGCCGCTGCTATACCTGCTCTGGCTGCTTCGGGCCCCGCCACCTCCTCTCCTAACGGCCAAGATTCGATCTGCTCCCCGGTGGGGACGGAGCGCCGGGTCCCCGCAGCAGTGCCGACCGAAGCAGTGCCCTGCGGCGCAGCCTTTGTCCACCTGCCGCTCCCAGGAGAGACCTGCCCTCCCCCGCGGCCGGCCGCCCGCCGCGCCCGTAGCTCATCGCTCGTCGCTGCCGGACGTCCTCTCGCTCCGCGCTGGGTGGGCTCGTCCCCCGCGGGGATGGGAAGACCGCGTGCCGTCACTTCCCACCTGGTCGCTGGCTCCGGACGTTTCCTCGGTTACGCGGTCCAATCCGCCCCCATCCCCTTCCCCGAGTCCCAGTCCGTCCACTCCGTCCCAGCAACAGCGGCGGCGGCCCAGACGCACTCTGGATTAACCATCTCGAGGCCAGTGATGACACTCCGCAGGGTTATTCCTTAGCGGTCAAAGTCGCTGGTCCGCCTGATCGTTGGGGCAAGCGGCCAATCCGAAAGAACTTCAGATTTGGGGTAGGATTTAGCAAGTGTCAGTTCACCAGGTTACTTCGGGTTTCTTCCGAAGCAATTAACATGGCTTGTTCAAGTGAGACCGGCGGCTAGAATGGAAACAAATACTCCTGGAAAAAGGATGCGAAAAATGGGTATGCCACACGGTTGTTTTAGTGTGGTAAGTTACACTCAAAACAACCAGGAGGGTGGAAATGCACATTTCCCCCAGATCCCTAAAGACGTACTTCACTTCCGGAGTCCTGCCTTCAGATGTTTGGCTATTTTTAAGGCCTTAGTATATAAGTGATGGGCAAAGTTCGTAAGTACAAGGACAAATGCCAGATTTGCCAATAAAAACACAAGTCACCCAGTTAAAACTAAATCTCTGGTAAACAACAAATACTTCGCTAATGTAACTATGTCCTATGCAATATACAGAACTTGGATGTTAAAAGCTATTCATTGTTCTTAGGTGAACTTCAAATTAACTAGGTGTCCTGTTTGTTTGGGTTTTTTTCCTGGCAAGTCTGATAACAATGCATCAGCTACTTGAAGTCCTTTTTTTATAGTCAGTCTAACAAACAAGACACAAGCCTATATTGAGAAGTAGGCAAAAAAAAAAAAAAAAAATCACAAGTTTTCTTAGTAATTTGTACACGCAAAAAAAAAAAGCCACATTGAAACATTTATTATGAAAACAGTAAAAAGTTTATTTACATTAACCGAGGAGACTGTCAATCTGATAGTTAAGATTATTAAGGGGCTACAAACTACTCCCTGGGGAATAAATCAGGCCTGTTGCCATGTTTTGTAATGGTCTTTGAGCTTTACATTTTTAAATGGTCAAAAAGAATCAAAAGAAGAACAATATTTTGTGGTAAATGAAAGTTACAAGAATTTCAAAATTCAGTATCCATAATTAAAGCTTATTGTAACCCAGTCACGCCCCCTAATTTTCTTACTGTCTCAGTCCGTCTTCAGGCTTGTAGCCTGCAGAAGCAAAGTCAAGTCAATGCAACAGAAATGGACGGACCTGCAAAGCCGGAAATTTTTACTATTCGGCCCTTTTAGAGAAGCACTTTGTCAACTCCTGATATGGATGAAACCATTACCTGTAAAGCGGTGCTATAAATAATCGTTAAGTCTGTTAGCTACAACTCTGAGCAGGCTAAACATTTCCCTATTTGTAGAAATTATTTGCTTAGCTGTCCTTTTTCTCGTAGTGAAAAGGACCCTATTTCCATAGATCAAAATTTTGGTGAACTGAAAACCAATGGCGTTGGAATGAGATTTGTTTTAACAATATAGGCTGTCTCCGCTTTTCACAATGTCTAATTCACCCTTTGTCCATTGCTTCACTGCCTCGCAAATCCGAATATTGCTGAGGTTCCTAGATCCCGAACCTGGACAGTATTTTACCAAGTGGCTCGCCTGCCATCTAGTGGGGGAAGACGTAAGTGAATTATTATTTATCGATTGATTGATTGATTGATTGATTTAGACAAACGGACTGGCTAGCTATATAACCTCTAGGACCTTGAACGGTGATGATAAGAGCAATTCCTTACATTTGAATAGCAGTTTGCCATTTACAAAGCATTTCCCCGTATAGTATTTTAATTAATCCTCCCTCCGAACAAGTGCTGTGTTATAAGCAGATCTTCTTTGCCCTATTTTTCAGATGAAAAAACTGAGTCTGAACATTAGCTTATTCAGGGTCATACAGGTGGGCTCAAACCCAAATGCCACATTCTTTTTGCTAAGCCTAACCCTTCCGAATTTAAGTTCCTTTGTTTCTACATTTCTAGCTCTAGTCTATGAATGATTTTGAAAGTCTCTATTTGCCACAAGTACATATAGTTTAGGAAACTTCCATGGATAGTTTCTTAAAACAAACATGACCCATCCAAAATATCCCCTCTCAAGAAAAAAAAAATTCAAAGAAGGCCAATGCGATTTTTTTCAGGCAAATTTTTAATTAGTATTTATCAAAAACAGGGTATGAGTTAAGATCCATTTTCTAATGGGAAATGGAAGGTGCCAAAAGCGGGCAAAAGACACTGGCCCCCTTTAAATCCTTAAGATATATAATTAAGATATTAATATATATAACATATAAGATATATAATATATATTAATATACATAAGATACATAAGAAACATAAGATTGTTATATAATAATAATAACTAAGATATAAGATATATAATAATAATAACGCTTTCAGTGCAATACGATCCCCTTACTTTTAGGTCTACAGAATGTTGTTTGCATATGGCTTTGAGAGTGGAAGAAGGGAGATTTGTGGGCTCTCCCAGGAGCTACTGAAGTGCCTCTGTCTTAGAACAGCAGCCTGTGTGCTTCGTGATGACCAAGAACCAGATTAAATCACCAGAGGTCAGGGCAACCCGTAAGAAAGAGTCACGTTTGCGATGACACCCATCTGCTGGGTCTACAGCTGGGCACACAGTGCGAATGGACGGAATCATGGGCCGCCTGCTACACGCAGCTGTACGTGTTGAGTGTGTCCAAAAATGCACAAAGCATCAACCCAAGAAAGAACAGTTTCCACAACTTTGCAGATCACTGTTCTCGGGCCCTGCCTGTTTCTGGTGAGCCTGCCCCCAGTGCGAACACTTTAGGATTACTTGCAAATAGCCACCCCTTCATACTGAACTTTCGGCTTCGGGTGGGAGTATGAAAACTAAGGCCCCTGGGACATAGGAATTAAATTCTTGTATCGCTAGACTTTCCACGCCACCTTCAGTTTAACCACAGGCAGTCCCTACCGTTTTCGAGCTTTGCGGGTAGTGTGATTTGTAGATAGAGGCGCTCTCAAACTCTGGCTCGGACGTGAGCCTGGAACCATTTTACTGGCTGCCCCCATTGTCCCGGAAGCCAACGTTCCGGTTGGGCCATTTTAAGCTACAGAGGCCTGGTTATTTATGGGGCTAGTACATGGCTGACCCCGGATGTACCTTAACAGTTATGCCGAGAGGGTAGAATCGAACATTCTGAAATAGCCCCTGAGGTTCACTACTGGTTTTTTCAAGCCCATCAGGTCATCCTAGGTACGTCCCTACAAGTTCACAGCACAAGAACTCCCTAAAGTTGCTCCTATTTGTATCACAACTATTATCGTTACTATTACTACTGACCACACTGCTGCTACTAACGACGACGCACACCGTACGGGGTTCCCTCTTGTTAGCGTAGTAGGGGCTGCATACGCATGAACTAAACCAATCCTCACGGACTGTACCTGTGCGACGTTCACACCGAGGCCCAGAGAGGCTGAGAGACTCGCCCAATCTCAGTAGTGAGCCTGAACGCGCACGGTGCGGCAACGACGGAATCAAAGCAGTCCGATCCCAGAGCCCCAGCTTCTAATTAATATGGCCTCAAGCCCAAAGCACAGTCGGAAGAAGAAGGGACGCATCAGGTCCAGTGATGAAGTCCAGTGACCAGCTTGCCCTTCACTACCTTCCGTGGTCTAGCTGCATCTCATATTTCCCTCGCGCTGGGCCACTTCCTGCCTAGTCCGCCGTGGCCGCTGCAAAGGGCTTACCAGTAACAGGCCGACCCTGGATTCACGTGGTTCCTTCTATATTATCCCCTCCCTCACCCCTTTCCCTGTTGAACTTCTCATCCATTAAGGCCCAGCTGCGATTCAACCTCTTTGGTAAATATTGACCTGGGGCCCCAGCTGGAACCAAATACACTCACCCTTCTACCCTCGCTCACTGCCCTCTGTCTGAGCTTTTCCTAGGGTGCTGAGTACCTTTTACCTGAAATTGGAATTATTTACATGCGTACCAGTCAGTCACACTCACCACACTATAACCTCACTATAGAAAACCCAGCACAACCCCTGCCTCAACCATGGCTCCTTGGTTCCCCAAATATATTAACTCACAGGTTCCCTTGGCACTTTGTTCTTACCTTGTGTGTAATACTTAACCTTACCGCAGGGTGCAGTCATTAGTCTGGGTATGTGCCTTACCCAAGAAGGTAAACTCCGTGAGGGGGGACAGTGGTCGTGTGTGTGTGTGTGTGTGTGTGTGTGTGTGTGTGTGTGTGTATGTTTGTAAAGTTTATTTATTTTGAGAGAGTATGTGTGTGCATGCATGCATGTGAGCAGAGGAGGGGAAGAGAGAGAGGGAGAGAGAGATTCCCAAGCATGCCCCACAATGCCAACGCAGAGCCCGACACTGGGCTCGGGCCTATGAACAGTGGGATCATACCCGAGCCAAAACCAAGAGCCACACGCTTAATCGGCTGAGCCACCCAGGCGCCCGGGCAGACGGTGTTTCGCTTGTCTCCGTATCTTCAGCCTCGCACAATCTCCTGCTCATTTGCTTGTCGAATGAATGAAGGAGGGAAGCCCTTCCTGAATCTCCCCAACTAGAAGTAATCACTCCCTTCTCCGAACACCAATAGCTCCTTGTTCTTCCGTGTGTCTTTTTTTTTTTTTTTTAAATCTTTGTTAGCGTTTTGTTAGTCTTATCTCCTTGTTAGACTATAAGCATCTTAAGGTTGAAGCTATGCCTTAGGCACCTCCATGGTTCCATTACCCAGCAGAATTCCTGGTCTAGTAAATGGGCTCGATAAATGTTTTTATATGAGAGAGAGCATGTGCAACTGGGGGAGAGGGCCAGAGGGAAAGAGAATCTTAAACAGGTTCCACACTCAGCACAGAACCCGACGCGGGGCTCAATCCCACGACCCTGGGATCATGACCTGAGCTGAAACCAAGAGTTGGACGCTCATCCCTGAGCTGAAACCAAGAGCTGGACGCTCAACCGACTGAGCCATCCAGGCACACTAAATATTTTCTGAATGAATGATTCATCACAAGGAATGGAGCCCCTTAATGATGGGCTCACCAGTGGTCTCAAGGAATAAATGGAAGAAGGCTGAACTGGGTGGGAATCAGCCATGAAGGCTGAGGTGAGCTGTGTGTGGTGGAAAAGCTGTGAGCTATGGGGCCTGTCACTCACACCTATACACACAGGCTGCCATCATTTGTCACTGTCAGTACTGACATGAGAGGCAATTCATTATTCTTTGCTCTGCTACTGGAGATATTAGGAAAACAAACATCAACATCCACCAAGAGAATAGGACAAAGTGATGAAAACCCATAAAGAAAACTTATTTTCAGGTTCATACAATAGCTGTATATACATTCTGGGAAAACACGATGTATCCGTTTGTCAGTGTGATTATATCCCGATCCTAGCCTTCCTTTCACATTATTCAAAACATTATCTTAGCACCACAAGACAAATAATAAATGAAAAAGCTTGTATTATAATGCAATGGCAGGAAAGCTTTAAAATATCATAAAAATATATGGGTCTACAGGTTAATAATGGGACATTCTTATGCCATCTTCACATCAAAGAAGTAAAAATAAAATATCTTGGAATGAAGTAATCTTCAAAACTGAGTTCTTTATAGAATAACCCGACTCTTAAGATTTAAGAGAAGGAAGAATAAGAACACTGGCTGAGAATCTACCACGTGCCAAATACTATCCTTCGTGCTTTTACCCACATAATCTAATTTATCGGTCTGAAGAAATCATGGAAGGTTACAGGGCTCATAAGCATCCAAATTGGAACTTGGTCACATGTCTTCTGTATGCTTACCTTTATTCTGCCCCTCTTATTAAGAATTCACTGCAAATATAACACTTACTGAAACTCCCCATCAGTACCATTTACCTTTATCCCTCCCCACCACAAACAGCATTTCAGATGCTATCTGGGCCAGTTAACGGAATTTCTCAGAGATTCATTCAACACATCTAAGTCCAAGTGGTCAGGATTTCTCCCATTCATCTACCCTATCGTCGATGCCTATATTTTTCCTTTAGAGAGTTTAAACCTGGTGAGTTACACAGACTACTAGTCTTTTTCATTTCTTTCATCTTCCCCAAACACACAGTTTTAGTAGCCTGATGACAGAAAGCCAATCCTGGCAATCCAAATGGGCTGAGTTCCAATGGATCAACAACTCACTTGGTAGTCTGCCACCAAGTGGCCAATCACCATCAGAAAATATGGAGCCCAATCCTTCTCTAGTCTGCCACGGATTAATTACGTGGGTCATCTTTCCTTGGTGGTGGTGACAGTCCCTTCCAAGCAATCGTATGTGTGAGAGTAGTATGCAACTGGCTTGCAGACAGGGGACTTATTGCAAACATCCATAGACACTTTCAGACTAGGGAAAAGTTTGTGAGACTGTGTAACAACAAATTTAAGTAGTATTCATGATCAGTATTAAAAAAAAAACACTAAGCACTTGTCAAAATGGCACAGTTAATTTCTTTTAGAATTAAATGAAAATGAAGGAACAACAATTAAGCATGTAATTATCCACAAAAATGTTTTTAAGATTTGTAATTACAGTTAATTGCTATAAAATATCATGTTGACTTAAAAAGCTGTTACAAGATTGAAAATAAAGTAATGGCATGGCAAATGCATACTTCCTTCTGTTCGCCCAGGCACACGGGCTAGGGTACAGCCCCAGCTCCCTTTGTGACCCAGCTCCCTGTAGTCCTTCCTCAGCCGGCTACACATCCAGCCTCCCTTACTCTAGTTGTGCCTTTTTTTTTTTTTCCTCTTTCTCGCTTTGTCCCTGCCCACGTGACAGGTCTTCATATTCTCTGCTCTTGTCCCCCATCTGTGGTGGAGATGCCGAAAGAAAATGATCCATGGGATTAAGAAAAATTAAAACGAAGCCACGGAGGTGATCTGGCTTTAAAATTGGAGTTCTGATGAACTGCATCTGGGTTGACGTTCCCTAAACTGGACCTAACTTCAAAGCATGTCACTTTTATTCACTGTAGCCACAACCATGTCTTAATCCAAAAGGTTTCCAAAGTTAATTTGCATTATGACTATAGCACGAAGATGAACGTTCAGAAAACCTGTCCTCAGTAAAAACAAGAAAACAAAAAAACATGGTGTTATCTTTTCAAACCACACCTGACATTTAAAAAATTTAAGTGCATGGCTCCATGTAATATCTCTTTGTTAATATCACTATCCTCTTACAGCTGTTCTTGAAAAAGTTGGGAGGGGAGCCTGGGTGGCTCAGTTAAGCGTCCGACTTTGGCTCAGGTCATGATCTCATGGTTCATGAGTTCAAGCCCCGTGTCGGGCTCTGTGCTGACAGCTCAGAGCCCGGAGCCTGCTTCGGATCCTGTGTCTCCCTCTCTCTCTGCCCGTCCCCCCCCCCCACCTCTCTCAAAAATAAATAAACGTTAAAAAATTAAAGAGAGAAGAAAAATTTGGGTTACTAGTTACCCATCTGCTCTACTTGGGTGGGGGGAGAGGTTATATGGGTAGTTCAGAGAATCCTACTATTTTCTTCAAGCACTAAAATGTACACATTTCAATATAATTACTAATCTAACTCGTGCTTGTCCATTTTCACAGCTCCTTATTCGGTAGTATTTACTTATATGTAGCTATAAAGTATCTATATTTATCATTGTTCACATGTGAGAACAATTTGATCCCCTAAAATATCTCTGCAACATAAAACGTGTACTTTGGCCAGTGTGAGCCTCAAAGCCAATAGAAGTTGTTTAGCTCTGCAACTATGTCTAGCATCTATTGTATGCAAATGCCAGAGGAATGGAGATACATGGGGTCTAAATATTTGAGAGAGAAACTAATTACACTTCAGCAATTAGTTTAGCATACGAAACCCTGGTACTCGTAGACGGATCCAAACAGAGGGCATCTCTGGAAGCATGTGGTTTCACTGCTATATTAGTATTTGTGAATTCATTCATCTATTCACTCCACAAACCTTTCCTCAGCTGCTGTTCTGGGCATGTCACCATGCAGGGTGCTGGAGACACGTAGAGCAACTCGTTAAATCTCCACAAGAATATGAGGTAGGTACTGTTATGATTCCTATTTTCCAAGTAGAGCTTAGAGAAGTCATTTGCCCAACATCGCATAGCTAGTAAAGTGGCAGAGTCCCTCCAAAATAACTCAGACGACAGAGACACCTTTAACTTAATCGTAGGGAAGTGGCATTTAATCCAAGATCCTAGGCAGAGAGAGGACTGGTGAAGCCTCGGGGCACTATGGACACCCAGGATTATTTACTGGAACTTTTACTAACTCTCCAGTGCTCTGACGCGGTGTCCCCGTCACTGCAGGTGGCACCGAATGTGGCCATTCAGGACGACTGTGAAGAAGGGGGAACAGCTTCCTCCTCACCTAGGGCCCATGCCAGGGTCTAGCCACAAACAACGGTGACTCTGATGAGTACTCGGGGCTGGCAGACCAGGGAGGGCAGCTCCCCGAGTTTGAGGGTCAGGCTAGAAAATGCAGCCCATGCCACTAGGACTCAACATGAACTAGATGGCTGTTTGCCCCATTTGACAGGGCAGTCTGAGTCCAGTGAAACTGCCTTTTGTATGTTCCCTTCCTCAGACCCCTTAAGAGTCAAAAAAAAAAAAAAAAGTCTCCCCACTAAAACAAAAGTAAAACAAAATGACAAGAATGTGGCAGAAGGAATTCATGGTCCTACTCCTTGGGCCCCATTTTCCTCTCTGAAAACAGACCAAGCAACGCCAAGCATCTCCCTGGGAGGCCGGCTGGAATGCCGTAAGCTGATTTTCAGAAACTCAAATAAGCGGCAGCGGCTAAGACAGAATTAATTCAGGTTACTGGTTTGTGTCTGTTTGCTTGATGTTTTGCAACTGAAGAGCTAAGGAGAAGGCTCTTTTGCTCTTAAGAACTAGCTGAGGGTCCGAGGGGCTAAGCCTGTTTGAGTGTTACGTCCCCCGGCATCCGGCAGCTGTCCAGCCCAGGACGTGCTTCTGGCTTTCAACTAACGGACTCAATCTCTTTGTGATGACGCCACCTACAGCCTTATGGAAGAAATTCTGAGCGCAGGAGAGAGATCACTATGAGCTGTTACCAGGTGAATCAGAACCATAAGGAGAGCGGGGCTCTGTATTTTTTAAAAGATCCCCATGTGATTCTAAAGTGCATCCAGGCTGAGAACCACAGGTTTAGATGGTTTCAACCTTGGGAGGTTTCTAAGTAACTAGAACTCAGGTCACATGGAGAAGGAGGAACCCTCTAGGCCAGGACTGCCCAAGAGAAATGTAATAGTATGAGTCATGGATATAATTTTAAATTGTTTACATAATCCAAAGAAGAAAATAGAAAGTACCAGGTAAATCAATATGATAACATTTTATATCACCAAATATATCCAAGATATTATCATTTCAACGGGTAATCAATATAAAAACTCATGGAATGATCTTTTCCATTCTAAGTCTTCGAAGTGTGATGTGTATTTTACGCATACAATATATACTCTGCACTGGACAGCACAGCTGTATGTCTGAGTGAATACCCGCCAAATGGGTATGGCTTTTACCTCCCTATGGGCTGCCACTCCAGAATGGGGCTCTGGAAAGTAATTAAGTAATTTCATCTGCAGAGTCACTGAAAGGGCCAGAGCTGGAAGAGCCAGTCGATATTTGGTCCAACTCCATCACCTATGAACAGCGATCAAGGCCCAAGGGGGAAGGCTTGTACCAGATTGTGCTCATGATTTGTTACAGTGCCAAGGCTTTGGAATCTTAGGTCGTTCTCTCTATCCTGAAAAAGACTGTCATTGAAAAGGTGGTGTCTGTGCTAAGTCTCCCTTTTCTTGATTAGCAAAGAAGTATTTTCTGTAATGCTGAATAAAAACAGAAATTGATCAAAAGGCTATTCGTTTTATGTTAGAAATTAAAATACCAAATTTCCACTTTGTTGGGATTTTTTTATTTTAGCACAGCAGGCTTTGGACACCTTATGCCTCGTCAACTGTCAATTTCAGCGCATACAGGGCCAAATTCACTCAAGAGATCCCCAACTGAACAGAGTGATTTCTGGAACAATCCACACATCTGGTAGGAGTAATCAGAAGCTTCATTAACAGACCTGAATTAAACAAAAGGTTTATCAAGGCTGTTAAGGACCACTGGTTGGTTACACAGACCTCTTTAGTCTTTCATCTGGTTTTTTTTTTGTAAGATTTTTAATGTTTATTTATTTTTGAGAGACAGAGATGTGGCACAAGTTGGGGAGGGGCAGAGAGAGAGGGAGACACAGAATCCTAAGCGGGCTCCAGGCTCTGAACGGTCAGCACAGAGCCCGACACGGGGCTCGAACTCACGAGCTGTGAGATCACGACCTGAGCCGAAGTCAGACGCTCAGCCGACTGAGCCACCCAGGCGGCCCTCTTTCATCTGTTTTTGAACGAAACGGTAAGGGTTACTTAGATACTAATTGCAAACTGCCTAATACTCAGGAGTGTGTGGTAACTAAAAAGTGTTTCCCTGAGGGAAGGAAAAATAGGATAAAAACAGAGAAGGAGGCAAACCACAAGAGACTCTTAATACAGAGAACAGACTAGGGGGTTGCTAGAGGGGAGGTGGGGGGGTGATGGGCTAAATGGGTGACGGGCATTAAGGAGAGCACTTGTTGGATAACAACTGGATGTCATATGTAAGAGATGAATCACTGGGTTCTGTTCCTGAGGCCAAGACCACACTGTATGTCAACTAACTTGAGAATTTAAAAAAAAAAAAAAAGTGTTTCCTCCCCGCAAAAAAGATGCCTAAGTAACTATCAACATGTGTTTCCCTAATATGCAGTTGTGTACTAGAGAAAGTTATGGGCCAATGTGTTTGGGTCCTTTTTTGTTCCTTTACTTATCCTCTTCAGTGGTTTACATCAGGGTTAACCTGGAGACAGTTCTGTCCCACTCAGTAGTGGCTTTTCTGTGGCTTGTCAGCATTACATCACATAACTGAGCAAAGAGCCGACATGGAGATACAAACAGCCACATACACGCTGGTTCTGTCCTTCATGCATTCAATCATTCACTGAGCACCCGTATACAAGGCACTGTGCCAGGCCCTGCAAAGGACACAAAAGTAAAGGAAATATAACTGCTACTTTCAACATGCTTACATGTATGAGAAGGGAATATACAAATGGCTGAACTATCTGAAATCTCTAAGTGTTCAAGGGCATGCATATACAATATTATGGGAGACACATCTTTTTATAGATATATATCTTAATAATTTTTTAGATCATTTCGACTGAAAATGAGAAAAGGACACACAGATGGGGTGGGATGAAGGGACAGGCCGTTTTGATAAACTCCAACAGTTGAAATCAGGGCTTAAGGAGGAGAGCTATGGTTTTAGCTTCCACAGCAAGGGGTTGTTTTCCTTTCTTTTGCATTACAGAGTGGTGAGAAAATCCCCATTTACCCTGAAGAGTAATGCATTCTTGCTTGTCCAATTTTACAGTACCCTCTGAGAGTTGGGCGTGAATTTTTACCAAAAAATGCGAAAGGCAGCCTTCCTTCCCAGTACATTTACAAGACATTCAAATATCTGCACAGAGTAAGCAAGAAAATCCTCATTATGGGGCTTGGCCAGGGCCCCGTTCCTCTGGCAGGATTCACGAGCCATCTGAAGAAGACACACGCAGATGACACTGAGGGGCTGTGGATGTTAGGGGCAGAGAAGCCTTTCCCCACAAGAAAGTCTGGCACCTTCGCTCTCCGCTTCCTCCTCCTCTTGGAACTGACAAGATTTTTAAGTTTTGCCGCTGAGTGGGCAGAGCTGGGGACGCCAGAGACCGCTGAAGATTTTGTTTCTTGACTATGCTGGGAGGGACAGTAAGGGTGCATTTGAGATGAGCCTTGAAGGATGGGATGAGTTTGAACAGCCAAGTGAAGGAAGAGGGGCCTTCTAGGCGAAGGCAGTGACATGCAAAGGGAGGGCAGGAGAGAAGCTTCAGGACCCCGGGGTGGGGGGGCAGACTCACTCAAGAGGCCGAGCCACAGTTCTCCTTCGGGGCTAAACACCATGCCCTGTCCCTAGAATAATCACCAGCCAGGAATCCGAGAGGGGATGAGAGAATGGTATGGGGAAGGTGAAGGAACAATCGCAAAGGTCTGTCTTCCCCTGGCCAAGTTCCTCTGCCAAAGCTGTTCCAGCTCCCCTTTGGCTTTCCTAAGCATCCCCCCCCCACCCCCGGGGCAATAATGACTGGGTGTGGGGGTAAACTCCAAGAGGGCTTTCTGAGCCCCTGCAGAGAGCCGAATAATAGGGCTTTGCAAACGAGGGACTTTAAGAGTCCTTAATCCCAAGAAGTTTAATAATATTCACAAACACAAGTTTAAATGAAAAACTTGAAAAGCAAAAAAAAAAAAAAAAATGTCTGCTACATTAATAAAGCCTTAGTGGACCGTAATCAGGTTTTGATTTAATCTCTTTAGGAAGCCCTCTAATACTCTGCATCAAATACAAAGCTAATCTTCTTGTTTCCTCTGAAACTCCACCTCAGCAAATTGTTCATCCCGCCACGGAAAGAAACCGAAGCCTCCCCAGAATGTATTCTGTGGTTTGGACTCACAGTGATTGTGTTGCGGATTAAACGGTCCTCTGTCAATAGTCATTTTTAAGTTTTGTAGCTTTGCGGTTTCTAAGATGCAAAGATTAAAATATTTTCCAAGTCGTTACCCACAGATATTATCTCTCTGCCTTCTCCAGTCACCCCTGTTCCTCCTTTCCTAAGCCTTCCTGTAATTTACAGACACTCAGGGTCCGCTTCTGGTCCGCCGGGGCCCAAGCTGAACACTCTTGTGTCTGGGGCATTCACTCGGCCTCAAATTGCGCTTGTAGTCTGGCTCCGGAAGCCTTCCCTAGGGGAACTGATCTCAAACTCCAGGGACTGGTACCTGTGTGCTGAGAATCAACCCATTTTCCTCTGCGAGCTGCAATACCTCCTTCCCTAGTTTTCATTATTTTACAAAGTGTGCCAATTTGCTTCTCTTGGGGCTGGGGGTAAATAAAATGCGTCACAAAAACTCTCCCATCCCCCTGTGACCCAGGATAATCAGAGAATTTCAGAAAACGCTCAATGACCCAAAAGTTTTCTATTCCTGCTCTCAGTGGTCTACTTGGGATGTATCCCGCGGAGCACTGCCTCATGTTTGATAGGTTACAGAGTCGTCATCTAAAAGCAATTTCCAGGGGCGCCTGGGTGGCTCAGTCGGTTGAGCATCCGACTTCGGTTCGGGTCATGATCTCACAGCTTGTGAGTTCAAGCCCCATGTCGGGCTCTGTGCTGACCGCTCAGAGCCTGGAGCCTGCTTTGGATTCTGTGTCTCCCTCTGTCTCTGCCCCTAACCCACTCGCATCTTGTCTCTGTCTCTCTCAAAAATAAATAAAACATTAAAAAATTTTTTTAAAAAATAAAAAAAATTAAAAAAAAATAAAAGCAATTTCCAAATTGTGGAAACCACCCCTTTCTACATATCCATGAAAACCGACCAGTTCTACGAAAAAGGTTGGGATCTAACTCAGCTGAATTATCTTTATCTTTATAAAATACATCAAAAGATGTCTGCAAATTCTAAGAAACAGAGGTACATGCTAAAATCTCCAGCATTCATAACTTTACTGGGGCAGCAAAAGCCGCCCATGTTCAATATGTTAGGTATTGTTTCCCACATCTGAAAAGTTATTAGGCTTATTATTACAATTAACAATACTTCACAACTGTGTATCACATTAAATTTTATGTGTTCATACGTATTTTCTCACTTGTCTTCACAATAACCCTGTGATATAATAAGCAGAGCAACTATTATTGTTCTTCCCATTTTAAAGATGAGGAAACTGGTGATGAGGTAAAGATTTTACCCAACTAGTCAGTAGTGCAGGGACATGACGAATCCATGTTTTCTGCCTTCCTGTTCAACACGTTCAACTGGGGTAAACTATAACTTTCTGGCATTCAATACCAAAGACGTCCATTGTCTGGATAAACCAGAAGGGATTACATCAGAGAACTGACCTTGAACGGACAGGCTGAGGGAAGAGAACTGAGGAACTCCCAGATCAAAGGCTCACCTGCTGCCATTAAATGGCAGCAAAATGAAATACTTTTGCCGCCTCATGGCTTCACTTCCTCTACACAAAAAACATCGTTTCCTGGGGGCACCTGGGTGGTTCGGCAGGTTGAGCGTCCGGCTGTTGATTTCCGCTTGGGTCATGATCTCGCGTTTTGTGGGTCCGAGCCCTGCATGGGGCTCTCACGCTGACTTGCTTGGGATTCTCTCTCTCCCTCTTTCTCTGCCTCTCCCCTGATGGCTTGCTCACGCACGCTCTCTCTCTCTCTCTCTCTCTCACAAAATAAATAAATAAATAAATAAATAAATAAATAAATAAAATAAGAAAATATAGTTTCCTGAATATTTAAATTAAACCTGAAGCTCATAACTTTAAAAAAGTTTCATTCAAATGAAAAGTCAGGTAGTATCTTTAGGACTGGAACTTCTACTTTTCATTCTTCTATCTCGGCTTTCTATCTGTGAAGGAGCACGGAGTGGCCCTTTAACCGCATGAGGCATCGCCACCTGTCTACACTGTCTCCCTACTGACAGGCAATTGGCCAAAGAAGGGGAGGAAGAATCCAGGGCAGGGATGGGCCAGGGCACCAGAGGAACTTTGCTGCCTGTGCCCCATCCCGCCCCTTCCAAAAGGTCTGCTCCCAGTGAAGGCAGCTGGGCATGGCTGTCCCTTCCCACTGCCAGCTGAGACGACTACAGTCAAAGCCAGTACACCTGGTTTCACAGGCTCACAGGGCCCGTGCTGCTGTGCGTGAGAAGTCAGGCCAAGATTCAACACATTCCAACGTGATTCTTCGTTCACTGGTCCAGAGATTTCCAAACTTTGAAAAAAGACAATATCCCAGCTCAGCGCACCCTTGACCTAAGTAAAGCCTGCTTATCGTATTTATCGTTTCTCCTGCTAAGAAAACTCCCATGCAGGAAAAATGTATTTCTCTTTCCTTTTCTAAATGAATTCGGTTTTGTATTTGAAGCTTACACACTGTTTTCCTCAGGACACTTCGGGTGGGGCAGAGGCGAGGAAAGTGCAGTAAGTGTAGTAGAGGGCAAGGAGGTGTGTGTGTGTGGGGGGGGGCAGAATATGTAATTGTGAAGATGGTACAATGCAAGCAAAGTCTTCATCCATATGGCTCTTCTTTCCGGAACACTCCCAGTACTAAATAGTGTGGTCCGCTCTGTCCATAAATACATTTGTAGCTATCACCTCTCTTGTTGTAAAATAACCCTTGCATAGAGTGTTCATGACATGATTTTAAGCGAGTGATTACTATGATGTGCGCTATGTAAATGAGCCAGGAATGTGAACATTCTCAAGAAGGAGTATCACACCGGATCCTGCTCCCCCTCATTTGTCTGAAGCATGAATCCACCATATAACATCTTCTTTACCTTCTACTGGGGATTAGTGTTGAGTTATTTAGATACAGGACATAGCACACTTTTCAGCCCATCTAGTGAGCAAACTTATTAGCGAAATTCTAGAGGAAGAAAAAAAATCGCCTTGCTGTATTCTTTAGTGACCGAGTCCTCTTTCCCTCTACTCGCAGGTAATGTTGTTCATTCCTAAGACTGTGTCAGGGGAGGGGGACATAAAGAGAGAAAGGAAGTGTCAAGCTCATTCCTGCCGCATCATGAGCGATGTGTGTGATTAATACAGCTCCTCAACCCCATTTAAGGTTTATTTTTCCATGTTTTCTCGGGCTCCCAGACTCCATATGAAATGATATGTAAATAACTTAGGGATATGTTGAGGAAAAACAGATAGTAAAGCTCTTAACAAAAGACAACATGCCACATAACTTTCTACCCTCCATTTCGTTCCTCCCTGTACCACCATGACCTAACTTTCAGTGGGGAAACTACTTTTGGTCAGAAGCATCGGCTACCCCTTTGTTCTTACTGAGGCATGTTTCAGGCATCTTCAAGCTCAGTTTAGACTTCTGGAAACTCTGAGAGAGTCAACAATCTGATCGTAAATGCCATGCGCTCAGTAGAGAGATGATATTCAGCTTAAGGAACAGGTGGTCGGACTAAGACTCTAGTACCCTGGTGAGAGGGTACCTGACTTTTGTACCCTGTCGAGAAGGAGAAAACAAGGGTAACAGGGGCCAAAATTGTCAAATGGGGAATGGCAGAGAGAGGCTAACCTAGGCAAAGAGAAGAGTTCAATGAGACAGGAACTGTCTTCAATGATCAAAAGGGTCATGTGTCGGGGCGCCTGAGTGGCTCAGTCGGTTAAGCGTCCGACCTCGGCTCAGGTCACAACCTCAGGGTTCGTGGGTTCGAGCCCCGCGTCGGGCTCTGTGCTGACAGCTCAGAGCCTGGAGCCTGCTTCAGATTGTATCTTTCTCTCTCTCTGCCTCTCCCCACTCGTGCTCTCTCTCTCTCTCTCTCTTAAAAATAAACATTATAAAAGAATTTTTTTAAAAAGGGTCATGTGTCAGCAGGAAGTGACTTGCCCCAGGTTCAGAATGTGCATCCCGGGGAGACAGATTTCAGTCCAACAAGAGCAGGACTATAAAGATGGCCAGAGACTGAATGGGCTACCTCAGAAGACAAGGAGTGCCCCATACTGGAGATGTTCACACCAAGGTAGAAGAAACTTCTTATTGCAGATTTCAAAATGGAGATACAGAGACTGCACTAAATGGTCTTTAAGGGTTCTTTGCAACTTGAGACTATATTATCATCTTCCCTTCTCTGGTCCTCAGCCTCAACTGGGGTCCTAAGAGAAACACTGGAAATCTTCCTATATTACAAATGAGAACTTTACCGGACTCCCAACCTACCTTCACCAATGGGCACGGCCTCTCTCTGCTGGTCTGGGAACACGGTAGGGATTTCAGGCAGGGCTACAGGTAGCTCAAAATAGCTCCTATCCCGACCTGAGCAGAGCTTAACTAAGTCAGTTACAGATACCTGCACAGACAACTCCCCCTCCAACTAGTTCACGAAGCCCCCCAACAGCACCCTCCCAGCTCCTTACCCTCTCATGGGCACGGATCTCTCTGCCTGCACCCAGATCTCTATGCGCTACAGCCAACTCCCCTTTGCAGGTTCTCTTGTGATGAAAACCTCTCAAAATGAACCCGCTCAATGACGCGCTCATACAGTTGCCCAATCAGCACACTTGTCCCTTGTCTCCATTCCCGATCTGGTCTGTCATGCATCCTCCTCAAGTCAAGGTGCTAGGTAGCTGTAAGTCTCAGATCTGAACCACTCACAGACCAGATATTGGCCCTTTGCTATTGGCTTACCAGGTCCTCAGCCCCTGCACCGACTGGGCCTAGTGGGCAAACTCAGGTGCAAAAAAAAAAAATCAAAATAGTGCAAATACATACCAGCCATTTCACCCCTTCATTCTGGCACAACGCAGCCACCCCTTATTTCCCAACAGAGACATGCGACCAAATACACTGTATCGTCCTGGCCAGAAAACGGTCTTCTCCTGGACACTCAGTCCTAAAAAGCTACATCCCTACCCTGGCTTGCGTCACCCACAAGAGACAAAGTCTTCAGAGATCTCTGATGTATGAAATAATGCAAACCGTTGATCTCCATGTCCCATCAGTGACAAGGAGACATTGCCAAGATATTTTGAATGGCATCTCCTGTGACCTCATTTGAAGTGCTACGTTCGTCTCTCCGTTGCACTGTTAAAAGCAAAAGCTTTTAACAAAGGCCAGGAGGACTCACCATGGAAATCACTGGCAGGCTTTCTTGCATCCTGACCTCCTCAAGGTCTCTGTTGTGCCACTTTCCCTCTTTACTTCTGAGAAAATGAGTTCCTTCCCACAATGGGGACAAAAGTTTCCTTTTCTTACGCGGGTAATGGCGATTCTAGATACACTTCCATTCTAGGCAATAAGAAAACTGTGGTAGTCTGAGGTGGCTAGCATCCTTGGCCATTTCCTCCCCAACCCTGGATGTAGCTGCAGGTGCCCTAGAAAAAGCCCTGTGGCATTGCCCCGGGGGCTCAGAGGAGCTTTCCCAGCTACACTTCCTCTCCTCTTTACTCAACCCTCTAACCGTGTTGCATATTTGTGATTTCCATCCAGGTGCCTTGACCCAGCCCTTTCGACAGTAAGGAGATGCACTGCTTGGGCTCTTGAAATTTCAGAGGCACTGATTTTCTGGCTTTAGAACCCTCTGGGTTCTACAGTCATGGGCCAGAGCAACCTCACCAGTGAGCCCAACTCAGGCCCCCAGGACCCCTAGGCAGGTGGCTGCTGCCCAGACTCTATGCTCTTACATCTGTTTTAGCCTTTACAGTTCACAAGTACTTCCCTGGGCATTTCAATCTGATTCTAAATTAGCCTCATCTAGGGTTAAGGAGGGTATGTGTAATGGCAATGCCATTTTATAGATAAGAAAAATAGAGACACGTAGAACAAACAGCCCTAAAATTTGTATGGAACCACAAAAGACCCCAAATAGCCAAAGCAATCTTGAAAAAGGAAAGCAAGGCTGGAGGCATCACAATTTCAGACTTCAAGTTATACTACAAAGCTGTAGTCATCAAAAGATTATGGTACTGGCACAAAAGCAGACACACAGATCTACAGAACAGGATAGAAAACCCAGAAATAAACTTACAGTTAACATGGTCAATTAACCTTTGACAAAACAAGAAAGTTTATGCGATGGGAAAAAGACAGTCTCTTCAGCAAGTTGTACTGGGAAAACTGGTCAGCTACATGCAAAAGAATGAAACTGGACCACTTTCTTATACTGTACACAAAAATAAATTCAAAATGGATCGAAGATTTAAACGTGAGACAGGAAGCCACCAAAATCCTAGAAGAGGGCACAGGCAGTAATGTCTAACATTGGCCATAGCAACATTTTTGAAGATATGTTCCTGAGGCAAAGGAAATAAAAGCAAAAATAAACTACTGGGACTACATCAAAATAAAAATCTTCTCTATAGTGAAGGAAATAATCAACAAAACTAAAAGGCAACCTACTGAATGGGAGAAGAATATGCAAATGACATACCCAACAAAGGGTTATTATCTAAAATATATAAAGAACTTAGACAACTCAACACCCCCAAACCAAATCATCTAATTAAAAAATGGGCAGAAGACATGAACAGACATTTCTCCAAAGAAGACATCCAGATGGCCAACAGACACATGAAAATATGCTCAACATCACTCATCATCAGGTGTAATCCCATCTCGACTGCAATGAGATATCACCTCGTTCCTGTCAAATGGCCAAAATCAAAAACACAAGAAACAAGTGTTGGTGAGGATGTGGAAAAAAAGGAACCCCGTCGCACTGTTGGTGGGAATGCAAACTGGGGCAGCCGCTGTAGAAAACAGTATGGAGTTTCCCCCCAAATTTAAAAATAGATCTACTCTATGATCCAGTAATCACATTACTGGGTATTTACCCCCAAAATACAAAAACACGAATTCAAAGGGCTACATGCACCCCTGTGTTTATGGCAGTGTTATTTACAATAGCCAAATTATGGAAGCAACCCAGTGTCCATCCACAGATGAATGGATAAAGAAGAGGGGGCATATATATACATATATATATATATGTATATATATATATAGAGAGAGAGAGATAGGTAGATAGAGATATATAGATAGATATAGATATACAGAAGGGAATATTACTCAGCAATAAAAAGGATGCAACATTTGCAACAACATGGATGGAGCTAGAGGGTATAATGCTAAGCAAAATAAGTCATTATGCTAACTAACTTGGATGTAAATTAAAAAATAAAATATGGGGCATCTGGGTGGCTCAGTCAGTTAAGAGTCCAACTTCAGCTCCGGTCATGATCTCGTGGTTTGTGAGTTCAAGCCTCGCGTCGGGCTCTGTGCTGACAGCTCGGAGCCTGGAGCCTGCCTTGGATTCTGTGTCTCCCTCTCTCTCTGTTCCTCCCCTACTTGCTCTCTCTCTCTCTCTCTCTCTCTCAAAAATAAAGACTAAAAAAATTTTTTTAAAGTAAATAGAATTTTAAAAATACATTAAAAAGTAACTCATTCAGAGAAAGACAAATACCATACGATTCACTCATATGTGGAATTTAAGAAACAAAACAAATGAGCAAAGGAAAAAAGAGAGAGAGAGAGACAAAGCAAGAAACAGACTCTTGCCTATAGAGAACAAACTGATGGCAGCCAGAGGGGAGTGGGGTGGGGGATGGGTGAAATAGGTGACAGGGACTAAGGAGGGCACTTGTCATGAGGAGCCCCAGGTGTTGTATGGAGGTGTTCAATCACTATCTTGTACACCTGCAACTAATATTACATTGTATGTCCACTGTACTGGAATTAAAATAAAATGAAGTAAAATAAAAATTTTAAAATTTAAAGAAAGAAAGTAGAGACGCAGAAGATGCCCCAGGTCATATGCATAAATGAGGGAGTAAAAATAAGGGACTGTTGAGTAATACCATTCCTGTTACTACTTTGACAACTATTACACCTAACAACAACAACAACAGCAACGGTAGGTTATGAATACTAGGTTTATGAGTACTGACATAAAGAATTCAGTTTCGGTGCGTAACATTAGAGAAGCAACACTTGTAATTTAACTTCGCAACTTGAGTTCATTATTCTCTCTCTCGCAAGTGTCTCCTTTTGAACAGGATCAACTACGTAATTGGTGGGGCCCAGGGCAAAATGAAAACGTGGGGCCCCTTTTACCAAACTTATTAATAAGCATGTCAAGACCAGGACAGCAGAGCCTTAAACCGAGCATGGAGCCCTATGAGACGCACAAGTCACAAGTCCGTGAAGCTGGCCCTGCTTCTGAACCCTTAAGAGATATGTAAATCTTAGAATAATGCTTGACTGTAGGGGCAATGAAGGAAACATGTCATTGCTTCCCTTATTCTTCTCATTTCATGAAAACTTTTGTTTCTGTTACCTCTTGTAAATCTCTTCTATTGTCAAGAGTATCATTAGAATCAGAGATGTGTCACAATTCCTGGATAGCAAATCTAGGGTTGTTTTCATTGATTCTTGAGATAATGTACTTCCTGTGGAGTTCTGATTCATCTTGCTGACCCTCTTGAATACTATGTAAAACAAAAACTCAAAAAGCCGCTCGATCTCCATTCGTCCCTCTTCTCAAGCCCTTCAGTCAAGAAAGGATACAATGAATATGTTAAAATTAAACTAAACTACCACAAGGAGAAAGGCCCCCTCTGTTAGCCCACTTACGAAGAACAAACAGTGCCATTGAAGGCACAGCCTCGCACAAGACTGTGCTAAGTGGTTCTCACAACAGAGATGCTAGACCTTTTCAGTCTGGAGATTTCCAGTGTCCCCAGCCATACTCCACCTACCACGATTCCCACTCCCGAGCCAGGAAACAAAGAAAAGAATGCTAAGAAAACCATGAAACGACAACTAAGATGAAATGCATAATGCGATGTCATTTAAGTGCGCTGGGATAAATTTTTAGATAAGAGCCACATTTTGTTTTCTGCAAACACAGCACAGGTGTTTTCGCTAGGGGCATGTCTTAGGGTTTGCTTTCTGTCCTCCACGGTCCTTTTTTCTGAAGAAATGACTTACCATATTTACCCGATTCCAACATGTATTTTTTCTGGCCTTTTATACATCTCTGAAATCAGAATGCACCTTATAATCAATGGCATTTTACCATCGCTGTCAGCCAGGAGGCAGTTGAAAGGGAGCTGTCATTGCCTGTGTATATACTGAAATCCGGTCATGGCTATTGCAGTATCATGACATATGATAAACATGTATCTAGATACGCCAAAAAGAGCTCTCTCAGTAAATATAAAATTAAAATTCTATGGATATGAAAGCATTACATCATAGTTTATTTAGGGGTGTTTGTTTTCTTTCTTGGTGTTACATAAAAACTTAATTCCATAAAAAAGCATCTCAAATGTGATGAGATACCTCATATCTTCAATAGAATGCCATATCCGCCACTGGCATTTTGGAAGAGTCTGAAAAGCTGCCCATGCACCCGCTGAGAAGCCACCCAAAGTGCAACTAGAAACCCCCCAACCTGAAAACCCAAACACTGGTAAAAGGTACTAGCTTCATGAGAGTTACCAATATCCTGAACCAGATTCGTGGACAGATCAGTTGTTCCTGGGGTCATGCTTTTAGAGGAAGTTCGAGAACACCAACATAAGGTCTAGAGCAGCACCATCATGTACAATACATATGATGCAAGCTACAGATGCAATTTTAAATTTCATGCGCAACGTTTTTAAAAGTTTACAAAGTAGGTAAGATTCATTTTAATAATCTGTGTTATTGAACTCAATATATCCAGAAGATTGCCATTTCAACATGTGATCAGTATAAAAATATTTATGAGATATTGTATTTATCTTTGCCCTGTCTTTGACATCTGGCGTAGACTGTATTCTGCACTTATAATGTATCATAGTTCGCACCAGCCACATTTCAAATGCTCAACAGCCACATGTGGCTCCTGTATGGGACAATGCAGGTCAAATCAACACATACGTTTACCGGCAAAATAAAATAATCCCTTCCAGAACATTCAGCAGAAATTCAACAGTGGCAGCTATTTCCACGGCACTCTGGTGAATGTCAATTACAATGAACTGAGTACCTCAATGATGACAACAATATATGCTCTAGAGCAATTCTGCTGAAAACAGTCTAGGGCAGTGGTCTTCAAACTAGGCTACTGGTACATGAAATCTTTTCCAGAAGTATGCGAGCAGGGATAGTTTGCATGGGATCCACTCTCAGATTCTCAGCTCCCGTGGATCTTCTCTACTAAAATTTATCTGCCTAAAAACAACTTTTTTTTCCCCACGTGCTTAAAATTAAGCATTAGTTTGCAACTATTCTCAATACCGCTTGCTTAAATGCATCATTAACTGGAAAGAAATGCACGTCTTGACTAACAGCAGGATAGACTGCTGATGCTGATTCTTGCAAATATAACCAGAGTGTTTTCCTATATTGCAAAATGGTGACACTGGTAAAACCGATGCATAGCAATTGTATGTGATTTCTTTCTTATCAGGTCCATCATTCAAATATGTGAAAACCTGTTTTCTCAGGTTGAATCTTGAAATAACTTTTCCAATCAAAGTCAACCCTCATTTCATTTTATAAGTATTTTCTACCTCCCATTTTCAAAAACAAAATATGGTATTTTCCAGACCGATTATTCTTTACCTATGTATACTCTTCTCCTGATAAAATATGGTTGAAACGTTTGATTCTGTGGTCTAATAAGATTAATGGATTTTAAAATTTTTGTACATGATTCCTAGTTAATTATTCCAGAAACCCGACACCAGAGTTGTAAAAACATATGCATAAGTGTTTACCAAAGGAAACTACGTCTGCCATCAGATTTCTTGTTTCATACATGAATTATGTTAGCTACATATTACATTCTTTAATTTGAAATCACATGAGAAACAAAATTGATTTCTTAATTTATTTGGAAGTAGATAAAAATCTCATTATAATTTTCGTCTATTTAATCTATTTGCTCCTCAAAGTGCATGTCAGTTCCTTTTTTCCACTGCGAAATGAAGTAGAACACTTTTTCTGAAGGTACAGCTGATATGGCTGATTATTTTGATATGGACATTGCCTTTGCCAATTAAGTTATATTATAAATATTTTCTATGAAATCATGACCTGAAGTTACAGCCTCCAAGTTTTATATTTAAAGGGTATAACAAATTCAAGGCACTTTGTCAAAATTATTGTATCGGCTAAGGCATATTCATCTAAGTATTTTGATTTTTCCAACCTTTTGTAAGCACATTGGATTAAAAATAATGCCTCAAAATGAAAGTATGACCGATATTATAGTCATTTGCTAAAGCATGGTAAAGTCATTTTGGTAAACTTACCAGAAAACTCAGAAATAAATGATTCGGCAACAAATCCTTTTGTAAAATTGGGGCTTCTTTGCTTTCGTGGAACTAAGGATAGGCCTAATCAAAAGTTCTCTGTTAAGAATTTTAAATTTGAATTAAAACATTTAAATCACTAAAAATTATTTTTGGTGACTGATCACTGTGATTTTTGACTTATGACTTGGCCATTCATTCCATTCCCTTCTACCTATTTATGGGAACAAAGTTTTCTGAGTTCTTAGAGTTCTATACGTGAAAAATAGGAATAAAATTTATACTGTACTGTCTCATTCGAAGTAACAGTCATCCTTAGAGTCATGAACTAATTTGGGGGAAATAACAACTATAGGCACTCAAAGGATGTATTTCCAACCAAATTTGAGTTTTCATTTTTAGTAAGTACTTATAAAGATATGTAAAATTTCATATTGTTTTGAGAAACTGTATACTACTAATAATTCAATGATAAAAAGTTTAATAGTTAATAAACTTAGCATTAGAGGAAAATTTATTTCAACCCATATGTAAAACATAGAGATGTACAGTAGGATGACCAGTAAAAGGCTTTTAAACACAAAAATATATTACATTAGGATAAATTATTGAGGGGAGTTACATAGAATGGGGATTTCAGGGAGATAATATCATGAAAGTTTCTGACCATGTTTTTTTTCCCTTTGTTTGCTTTTAAATCAACAATGACAAGTATCAAGATATTATGGTAGTTTTAGTTCACTGAATGAATATAAAAATGTGATTAAATCCTTTTATTTAGAAGTCTGAGTATTTATAATATGCTAGAATAGAAATAATAACTACAAAGAATTAAACACGCGATAAGAAATTTCAGATGCCAGCTTCAAGATGGATGATGGAGTTGAGATTCCTCAAAATTATTTTAGCAGGCCTATAATTGGAAAGTTTGAAAACCACTGCTATAGAACACAGACTCAGTGAAGCCCAGAGGAAAACTAAGTGGGGGAAAGGAAATTTAGAGAGATTTCTTTTATTTTGTTGTCATTTTTAATTTCTCAATATAGCAGAAACCACTATAAGTTGAAGTATAGCAGCTTATTTGCCAGGCCAGTAATGCAACCTTGCAGTGGGTGAAAGTGTAGGGATATTCCGAGCAATCCACAAACACTGCACTTACTCACTATGGTCACTAGATGGCAAATATGCACTGGGCATGCAGCCCTCTTCCCCTCTTCCAAGGGCTCTCTCAATCATCCAATCTCCTCCTGCAAAAAGGAAAAGGATATGACCAACAGCGACAATCACAACAAATAATTACAGGAAATATTTGTTCCCATTTTCCAGGGGCAGTAATAAGCCTTTATCATCTCTGAAAGTTTCATAAATGGCCTTGTTTATGAAGGTAGCCTACCCTTCATTAATACCATCTACAAATAACATTAATACATTCTATTCTAGAACCATGCACTTTGATCATAAAACCCAAACCTTATGCAGCTAAGAACTTCAGTTCCAGCAAACCCAAAAGGCAGCATCTATGATATTCCAAGCAGAAGGCTAAAACCTTCATTTCACTGAACCTTTAAACAACTCTAAGAGATAGGTGTTAATATTACCCCATATTACAGGTAAGAAAGCAGAAAAATGGCCCCAAACCATTCAGTTAGTAGGAAAATGCAGGTTTGGTTTTGTTTTGTTTTTCCTAACTCAGTAGCCATGCCCTTAAATAGTATACTGTGTGATGTTTCAGTGGGGCGTGTGTGTGTGTGTGTGTGTGCACACCTGTCTATGTGTCTTTCTGCATTTGATTATGCATATTTGTCTTTCTGTGCTTCTGTGTCGTTCTGTGCATGTGGAAGTGTGTGTGTGTGTGTGTGTGTGTGTGTGTGTGTGTGTCCGCACGCGCGCACACACACACAAACACCTGTGTACTCCGGATCTTTTAGATCTCTTTCTGGTAATCTTTGCATCTGCTTTTATCCTGTATAGTCATTGGAGGGAACTCAATAATTTCCATTTTCTCTTGAAGAGGCTAAGAAAAAGGTACATTAAAAGTCATAGTGTCCTTTGAAAAAGTGTTACTTGTGTATCTTTTTGTAAGTATTTGAGTCTCTTTTTTCACATGTATAAATCTGCATATGTTTCCATATCTGTGCATGTGTCTGTTTGCAGCATGACTGAGTCCATGTATGCATCTATATGTGTATGTTGGCACATGCATGTGCGTGCATCCATATATCTGATGCACGTCTAGGATTGAGTGCCACGTGGGCACAGGAGTACATTTGTAGATTATTTGTGTGTATGTACACATGTGACAATGTGTATCCATGTTGACATGTGAAGGTGCACATCTGTGCATTTGTGTGCCTGCAGATGTGTATTTTATACCATGTTTAGGTCCGTGTTGTCTGCAAATATATGTGTGAACGTCTCTTTTATATGCCGAGGGCGTGTATTTCTGGGTGGGTACAGCTGGCATCTGAGTGGACATGTGCATGTGCATTTATGTGCCCGTATGTTGCACACACATACGCTCTTATAGAGTTGTGTGCGCATGTGCCTATAAGGGGGGTTGGGAGTGTGTCACCACCTGAGTAGATGAAATCTTGTTTTTTTTGGAGGCAGTGCCCATGTAAGTGTACATATGTAAGTCTGTAGACCTGTACCTATACTCTCATGTATATATCTCTGCATGAGTCCATGTGTATCAATGGCATCTATGTCTGTGTGGAAATGTTTTGTCCTCATGTTCACCGCTTGCAATTATTCATCTGTGTGAGTAGGGGCATGTGTCTGGGTCTGTGTGTACATAATGTCTATGCCTGTGTCTGGGTGTGAGTCAATGGGTGTGGACCTGTACATCCTTGCCTGGAAGCCTCTTTGTGACGAGGTGCTTCTACCTCCACAGGTGCATGCCTCAGTGCTCATCCATCTGTTCAGCCACCTCTGCGTGTGTCTGTGTGTGTGACCATCTGCATGTCCATGGGGACGGGCGTGTGTCTACATCAATCTGTCTACGCGAGAAGGAATTTCTTTGGCTGGCTCTCCAGGTGAATGGATCTGTGCGTCCCTGTGCAGATGTTCTTGTTGCTGCATGATAGAAGGACTCTGTACGTGTGGGAATTTTGCATGTCTGTGTGTACATGTGTGGCCGTGTTTGTGCACGCTTCTGTGGTGTGCACACTCATCTATGTTTGCATGCACACACACGGCGGTACATACAAGTGTCTGCACAACTGTATGTCTGGAGGGTATCCTGGATTCTGCCCGTGTGTGCATGCATTTCTAAGACTAGGCGCACAGATCAACAGACACGCGTGCTTCTGTGTGCCTCTGTGTTTGCTCCGGTTTGTGTCTGTGTGCATGTATACGTCTCCACATACAAATGTATTTATATGTGTACACCTGCGTGCTTGTGTATTTCCATATGTACGCCCACATGCACGAACATTCCTTTCTGTACTTCCATATGCATTTTCATGCATGTGCACGTGTGCACACTAAATTTTCATGGTGTGCATGTGGACAAACTTGTTTATACATGTGTGCTACAATAACAACAATGCTGCTGTGTGTACACGTATGTGACTCTATAAGCATGACAACACTGGTAAGTACATGTTTAAAACACACGTGTCTAACCGCGAATGACTCTTTATGTTTCAGTGTTTGCATTCATGTCTCCGTGTCTGCATCTCAGTAAATACACATGCACCTGTGTCCACCTATGGATGACTTTATGCATCTGTCTATACGCATGCACACACACAAACATGTGTGTCTGCGTGGGTTCACATATGCCTGTCTACATCTCTGCATAAATGTCGAGGGGTGTCTGAGCATGTGTCTATGCCTCATGAGCCTCTAGAGGCTTCTACGTGTTTTTGGAAGTGCATATATGCGTGTGCATCTGTGATTTTGCATCTTTGAGGCTATGAATCAGTAAACACGTCCTCTGGATGCTGGCCAGGTCAGCGTATACACCTCTGCATGCTTCCCTGGGTCTGTGTGAGTGTGGATTGTGTGTTTGTGAGTGTATGTTGCTCTGCACCTACACACAGAGCTGTGGGCATTTGTGTGTACCTGTGTGTATGCATATATGTATCTGTGTATGTAGGAGATGACCCCTGTTGGGACTCCGAATTTTATGTTCATACTTGGGAAAACATAGGTCTTTGGCTGTGGCTGTAGGAATCTATGGTGTGTGGGATTATGACACACCTGTAGGTCTGGGCCAGTGTGAATATCTGTGGCACTGTGTGTGTGTGTGCGTGTGTGTGTGTGTGTTCTTGCGTGTACTTATCTATGATGAATATGTGTGCACAGATGTGAGCACTTCCTTCCCGAAAAACGTTTCTGGTCATTTCCACACCTGCTTGTCTATGACTCAGCCAGCAGAAGGAGCTCAAGCTTTTCTTCCTACTCTTGAAGCAGCCAAGAAAATAAACATTACAATATGGACTCTTTGGAAAAATGTAGATTATGGAAGCTGGTGACTATGGTCTAAGAACACAGGCTTTTTATAATTTGAAGACAAAAAGTGGGTGGCTCCTCAGTTCTTCAAATCCCGCCGCCGTCGCAGGCATTTATGTGGGGGACCCTGGCGCACACCCACCTTCCTCCTCCTCTCCGGCCCCAGGCAGAGCCCGCATGCCGCCGCCTGGCCGTCCAAAGCCCACTCATCACAGAGCCTCCGTCGCACCTTCCGCTTCCCCAGGCTTGCCTATTACAGAGGGCTCCAGAGTCACCCCCACTTTCTTGCTCATCCTACTTGTCTTTGCCTCGACATTGAGATGAAGAGGCCTGGTGTCATTTCATCCTTATCACGGACTAAGAGGCCGGAGCCGGCGTCACCCCCAGTTTACAAGTGAGGGCTGAAGATCGGAGAGTCCGAGTGCGTCCTATAGGTCATTTGGCCAACAAGTGGCAGAGGCAGAATTCAAACACGGGCCTGATGGACACCAAAGCCACGTTCTTTCTGTTCTACCGCTGACCATTTCTACCATCGAATGTGCCCAGGTTCCAGCGCCAGTAAGCAGGCATGTTTGCCTCCAAAGACCGTGCTCTAAACCTTGGTTCCTTCTTGAAATTATCTTACTGAATTCTCGGGATGACCTCAAAGGAAGCACTCTGTCCATGTTTACAAATGGGCGTCCGGACTCAGAAAAGTCAAGTCACTCGTCAAAGTTCTGTGCGAGCGTGGAGGTCCTCCGTTCGTACCCTGTGGGGCAACGTGTTGTTGAGGAGGAAGTGTGATAGAGTGAGCATGGGTCTCGTGAAGGGAAGCCGTAGAGTCCAGGGTGAGCATACATACTGTGCTGTTCTTTTTGGTGGATGAGGCCTCCTGAGACTTGTGTAATGAGACTGTGCAGTTGGGGGCAAGTGTGGGTCTTCTGGGGTGAACGCGCGTGTCGTGGTTACGTCTCCGTGTGTGGATCTTGTCTGTGCCGTGGTATGAGTCTCTGAGGACTGTGGGGCAAGTCTGAGTGTTCCAGATCTAGTTCCTGGGTTAGGCGGCACTCTGTGCAGCCCTGTGACGCTAGATGCCACGTGGTGAATGTGTCTTGAGTTAGGTCTCTGGTTGTATAGCTATAATCTCTGTGCTATCTTGCTGAGATGAGCACTGGATGTTGTATGGAAACCAATTTGACAATAAATTATGTTTAGAAAACAATCTATGTGCTACGGTGGGACGCTAAGTGTTGTGGGGCGAGTCTGGTAAGGTAAGGTGAGTCTGACGGCGGTGGAGAAAATCTGTTACGGCAAAATCCCTTTGTACCGTGCCTTGATGTTACACGTTTTGGGGTGATATGTTTTACATTGTGGGGTGAGCCTGTCTGAGGGTAGGTGGGTCTGGATGTTGTGGGGCACGTATGCGGGTTTTGTGGTGTATCAGGAAACTGTTGGTCTGGCGAGTGCGCTTCTTGCGACGTCAGTCTGTGACTCGCATGATTCATATGTGTCCTGCGAGGCTGTTCTCGGTGCACATTAAGGGAAGCGTAGCAAGGTGGGGATGAGGTGAAGCCGTGGATTCTGGGTTGTCTCTATGAAATATGGGTCCTGTGAGTCCTGAGCTTCTGATTTGGAGTCACTTGCTTTGTGGGAGTGATTCTGGGTGTTGTGACTTTCGTGGCTGTGATTCTTTGGAGGTACTATCAGGAAAATCTGGGGATGGTGGAACACGTCCTCACGTTGTAGGGCATGTCTAGGTGTGGAGTATGCATTGCAATCTGCACACTGTGGGATATATATTGGAGTAATGGGGTGAGACTATGTGTCATGGGTTGTTCCTAGAGATTCTATAGCAAACTGTTTTGTCATAGAGCCAGTGTGCATGGTAGGGTATGTCTGTGCCTCGTGGGGTATCTATGTGGGTTTTTTAAAGCAGGGAGAGTCTCTCAGGTATGGGACTGTGTCTGTACATGATATGGAATTTCTAGAAGTTGTGGTCCAATGCTGTGTATTGTGGGGCAAGTGTGTATGATATAGGCTGATCATGAATATGGTGTTGGACAAAGTCTGAGCATGGTGTGGCCAGCCCAGGATTGTGGCGGAGGGCCTGTGTGTTTTCAAGGTACTTTGTACATTGTCGGACGCGTCTTCTCGTTGGAGGTTTTGCCAAGGTGTCGTGGGGGTGTGTGCACTATAGATCGTGTCTAGGTTGTGGAGATCAAGGGTGCCTTGTGGGGCAAGGCTCAGTTATAAAGAATGTCTGGTGAGGTGAAAACTGTGAAAAATGTCTTCATCCTGTGAGGCAAGTCTGTGTGTCATAGGGCAATTCTGGGTTTGGGGGATACACGTTTTTCTTTGTGGGGGATGTGTCTTGTGCAATGACTGTGTCTGTGTGCGTGCGTGCGTGCGTGTGTGTTGAATCTTTGCATCCGAATGCAGTTTTGTGCTTGTGGGAGAAACCTATGTGCTATAAGGCACCTCTGCCTATAGCAAGTTAGCTGTATCTGGGTACCATGGAGCTATTTTGTGCATGGTAAGACCTGTCTTCGTACTGTGTGGCCAGACTGAATTCGGGGGTGCGGCTGGATGTCTGCAGTCTATTCTTACCACAGTGGGGTAACTTTATGTGGTGGAGTGACACTGTACATTATAGGGAGATGATGCATTGTGGAACTTAACTGTGGGTGACAGGGCACGTCTTGATGTTATGGGGTGAGTCTGGGCGTTGTGGGGCAAGTCTGTTCGTTGTAACTTCATTGTAGGTATGGGGAGGCATTTCTGTAGTGTTATGGTGAAAAACTGAGTTTTGAGGCAAATCTGGGTATTATGGTAATATTGGATGGCTTACGGGGTAGGTCTCGGCGTTTTTTTTTGGAAAATGTTTGCATCGTGAGGTCAATTTGTGCATTGTGATGGGATTCCACGGGCTGTGGTGGGGATTTCGCGTCATGGAGCATGTGTGACATCATAAGTTGGCCTTAGTGTTGAGGGGTGAGCGTGGGGGTTATGGGCCAGTCGGATATTGTGAAGCTCACAGGCATGTCGTGGTGTGCGTCTGTGTGTTTGGGCAGATATCTGGTAGTTGTGGTAGGTGACGGGTTCGTTATTTGCTTTGTGTTTGAGTCTCTGCAGTGTGGGATAGCACCGTGTGTAGGGGTGAAAGTCTGTGCACTGGAGAAGGAGTTTGAGAGTTGTGTAAATATCCATGCATTGGGGGGCAAGTCTGTTTTCTGTGGTGTGGTTTAGACCTCCTGGACAAGAATGCTGGTGGCGGTGGGTGGGGTCGGATAGGCCTTTGAGGATGCGACTGGATGTTTTAGGGGAGTCCACTGATCCCGGGGTGTATGTTCTGAGAAACGTCTCTAAGTTGTTACGCGATATTGCGTGTTTCGGGGTGGGTCCTGTATCTTATTTGACACATCTATGTATTGCAGGATGTCTGCAGCTGTGGGAGAAGCTGTCCATTTTGGAACAAGTGTGGGTGCTCATGCGATTTGGGACGCTGTGGAGTGAATATCACAGAGACAGCTCTGCACTGTTACTGGAATCTGGGCACTGTTCGGGGAGTATCTAAGCCGTGATCGTTGTCGGCACGTTGTAGCGTACGTCTGGGCATTGTGGGACGAACGTGGGTTCTCAGCTGATTCTAAGTGAGGGTCAATCTATGTGCTATGCTGTGTCTGATGCAGGCTGGGTTTGCGCACTCGGGGCCAAGCGTGAGCGTCTGGCCCAACGTTGGGAATTTTGCGTTCAGTGTGCAGTGGGGAAGCCTTTGTTCTCTGGGGCAGGTCTGTGAGTCGTTGGTCTGTGAGTCGTAGGTCTGTGAGTCGTTGGTATGTGAGTCGTTGGTCTGTGAGTCGTCGGTCTGTGAGTCGTAGGTCTGTGAGTTGTTGGTATGTGAGTCGTTGGTCTGTGAGTCGTTGGTCTGTGAGTTGTTGGTCATGGTTGTGCACATTGTGAGGCAACTCAAAAACCTGAGCTGAGTTTGAAAGCCATTGTTCCTTTCTATCCACTACAGGGCAAGCATGGGCTCGGTGAGGGTTTCCATGGGGGCACATTTTTATGTTTTAATATGACTTGGCAGCGATTTTTAGAGTCTGTGTGTCGTACTGTGAGTTTGAGATGCTGTGGGTCAAGTCTGTGCAAGTTAGGGTTTGGGGGCAAGTTTGGGATTTGTGGAGTTAGTGTGGTGTGAGGCAAAAGTGTGTCGGGCTTATCTACATCTTGAATTGTGAGCTGATGTGCTGTGATGTAATCCTGTGTGTCGCAGAAGTGTGAATCTGGGAGCACAACCCTACGTTGTAGGGTGTGCTTACGAGTTACGGTACATGTGCGTGCAGCGCTTGGGCAAATCTTTGCACCGTGAGGTAAGTGTGGGATTAATTCATTAATTGTTAATTGTGGGATTGTTCTACACGTTGTAGGATGGATTGTGCCTTGTGATGCTGTTCCATACCTTGCTGGGACAGGAGATCGAGTGTTGTCACGGACCCCACGTTTTTCTGGCTCCATCTTTTGCTGAGGCATGTGTGTAAAAGTTGTGTGTGTGTGTGTGTGTGTGTGTGTGTGTGTGTGTGTGTCTGAACTCTGAATATTGTGTGGTACATCTATGTGCCATGAGTTGACCCTATACAACTCATGGAAAATCTGCACACTCTGGTGTGGTTTTGTGTGGGTCTGTGAGTGGTGGGCAGAGTCTTGGCATTTGACCTAGGAATTGTAGAGAATGTCCGAATGACTGTGTCGCGGAAGAGATGCACGTTGGGGCATGTTTCTGATTTGCGGGAAGTCTTGTGGCGTGAGAGTCATGTCCCCACTGTAACTTGATACTGTGCATTGTGGGGGGCATATCAGTGCTTTGCAATATGATTGTGTACTTTATGGGAAACGTCTGAGTTGTGCATTTGTGTCCATGCTTTGGGTTTTTTACAATTCTGTGGGCTGTGCAAGGAGCTAGGGGTATCGTAGAGTGACTCTGGTATGGGTGGTTCTGGACGTTGTGACACATGTCTGTGCATCTCAGGATACGCCTTTGTGTCCGGGGACAGGTCTAGGGGTTGTGGTATTAGATCAAACTCAGTAGGGCGGGCCTGTGCGTCGTGGGATAAGTCCACTGTGGACTACGTGTTACACGAGGCATGTCCGTGTTGAGCATGAGATGCTCCAACATTTGTCTACGCACTGTATGGTGTGTCCAGGTGTGAAGGGGCAAGTCTGTGAGTTGAGAGGCATATCTATGCATTATAGGGCCTCCGCGTGGTAGAGAAATGGGGGGAGAACGCTTTGCGGTGAGCCTGGGTGCCGTGGCTCTAGTATTTTCACTGTGGCGTGACTGCATATGTTGTGGAGCAAATCAGCTTTAGAGAGTGAGTCTGTGTGTTGTGATTCCGACCTGTGCATGGAGAGGCTGTGTTGCGGGGCACGCCTGCGTTAGGAGGCAGGCCTGTGCACCGTGGGGTTTACCTGTGCTTTGTTGGGGGGCATACGGGGCACTGTGGCACGTGACTATGCTACGCAATGACTGTGTGTGTTGTGCGACAGTGCGGGCCTTGTGGGGCCTACCCTGGCACCGTGTTGTTATTACTCTGCGCACTATGGGGCGAGCTTGTGGGTTAGGGTTAGGTCCATACTTTGAGAGGCACGTGCGTACGTTGTGGGCCAAGCTTGTGGGTTGTAATCTGTGGGCAGCGAGGTGACCCTGAATGTTCCGATGTGAGCGTGGGTGATGCAGGCACACGTGGGCATTATGGGAGATGCCTGTGTATGACGGGACATGTCTGCAGGTTGCGGGATGAGTCTGTGGTTACAGCTTGTATCTGAATTCTCTGCACCTGCATATCTTTCGGGGGACTACGTGGAGACAACCGAAGGTGTTTGGGGCCTTTGCGTTGTGATATCATTCTGTTCCCTTGGGCAGCTGGGCGCTGTGGGAGTGCCTGTGCATTAGGGGGTACGTCCGGGTGTTGTGAGGCTATGGTGCACGGTGGGGCAGGACGGGGTGCTGTGTGGCCTGTCTCTGCTGCGTGGGAGAAGTGTGCACCGTGGTGCTGAGTGCGTGGTCGGGGGAGGCGCCGAGGTACCGTGGATCCGGTCTGGGCGTTGCAGGACAGGCGTCGGTGTTGTGAAACGAAGGTATTTACCGGAGCCGGCGTGCGCGTTACGTGCCTGACACGGGCACTGCGGGGTAGGTCTGCTTTGTCCCGTGATTCTGTGTGCTCCAGATCTGCTTGGAGGGAAGGGGGCAGTCCACGCGCTGAGGGACAAGCCTGGTATGGTGGAGCAAGCGTGGGCCCTGTGGAAAGAGAGCAACTTGGGGTGTACGAGTGAGATGTGTGGGCTGTGACGGCGACAGTGGGATGTGACTTTGTGTGGTGGTCAAGGCTACGTGTCGTGGACTGTTTCCAGGGATTTTGAAGTGAGGCTCCTCTGTGCGCGGAGAACACTCGGGATTACACATTTTATCCAAGCACTGTGGGGCTCATCCGTTCCTTATGCCACGCCGGCCAGCGTGTTCCGTGCTGAGCGTGTGTGTTGTAAGAGCACGTGTGTACAGGAGAGGCTGCGTTTAGTTGGTGAATCCGACATGGTGAATCCTCGCATGGATGGGTGAATCTGTATCGTGGGTGTGTTGTGTGCAGTCATTTGGGAATCGTAAGCAAACGGTGGTGAGAGTGGGAGCCATGGTGGGATTCTGGGCTCCGTGTAGGTGGACTCCGTGTGTCATGGGCTGATTCGAATTTTTTCCAATTAAGTCTTAGCAGCACAGTCCAGTTCCATGTGTAGAAACAACAACAGTAACAGTAACAACAAGATCAGCTAACGCCGATAACGCTAACTCCGTGCCAAGCACTGTTCTCAACACTTTATAGGCGTTCACTCATTTGTTCCTCTCAACAGCCCTACTAAGTAGGGTACTATTATTATTCCAATTTGCACCTGACAAAACTAAGGCCCAGAGCAGTTAAGAGACCTTTCCAACGTCACACAATTAGTCAACAGTCCCTGTGGGCCTGGAACCCAGGCAGTCTGAATCCTAAGTGTCAGCTTCTAACCGCAATCTACACTGCCCCTTTGTTTTGTGGTGTGCTGTGCTTCTGGAATGTCTCTGGGCCTTGCGGGGCACGCCCAGCTGTGGCGGCGTGTCTTGCGTCACACGACACCTAGGGATTATATGTTTGATCCGAGTAATGTGGGGCTCATGTGTGCACTGTCAGCGTGGGCAGGCTTTTTGTCGTGGGCCAACTATGTAAGTGGCATGAAGTCTCTGCTTGAAGGGAAAGTCATGTGGTTGTGCGATTCTGTGAGCAATCAAAGAAATTGGCACGTTTGTGTGAGTACCTATTGTGAAAGGTGTGTTTCCTTGAGAGTCTACTGCCTGGATTACGGCACGTACCTGTGCCTTGTGGAGTCAGTCTAGCTGCTCAAGTCTTTGCTTTAGAGGGTAGGTTTGTACACTGTGACGCAGTTCCGCGAGTCACGGGGGAACCACGCGTGCTGTGCGAGGCGTGCACGTGCCGTGGGGTCTCCAGGTATGCCGGGGCTAACGGCTACCTTCCCGAGGGGCCGTCTGTGCATTGTGCGCTGCCTCTGGGCGTTGTAGTGTGTGTGTGTGTGTGTGTGTGTATGTGGGCACGTGCACATGGGTGCGTTCGTGAGGAATGTGTCTGTGCATTTTAAGGTTGGTCCATATCCATGGGAAGCGTCTTCGTGTTGTGGGACGTGTTTGTTTGTACGATAGAGGCAAGTGGGCGTTTTGCGCGGGGATGAGTTTGTGTGTTGCGGAGTTCGGCTGTGGTGCATGGTGCACCGTGCAATGGAGAGCATGGTGAGGCTTCTCCGTCCATCCTGAAGTACCCCTAGGTGTCCCGGGATACGTCATAGGTATTATGGAGTGTTCTCCGTATTCATGAGGCAAGCCTTACTTTATAGGGGAGGCCTTACGTTGGGGGTTTACTCTGAATGTTATGATGCAATTCCGTGTATCGTACAGGGTCTATCCGGACACGCTAAGCTGTTTTGGAGCACATCTACGTGCTGTAGCGTGTCTGGGTGTCTTTGGATGAGTCTGTGTATTATAATGAGTCTCCCTCCTGGGGAACCCCCGAATTGTTGGGTGAGTCTGTGTGTCGCAGGATGAGTCTCGGTATCATGGTGCAAGTCTTGTACATTCGTGAGCATGTTTGTGAATAGAAAGTATATGCACATGTTATACAACAAAAATGTGAGCCCGGGAGGATGTGTTGGTGTGCTACGGGGCATATTGCTGACTTGTAGGGTGTATGGATGCGTGTTGGTGTGTGTGTACGTGGGTGTGTGTTGTGTTGTGGGTCTGTGCCTCGTGGGGTGAGGCCGGGCTTTACGCATCCAGTCTGAATACTGTGGCGTGAGCCTGCGTATAATAGAGCAAGCCTGTGCACCGAATAGCAAACTTGTTGATTGTGATACAGTTGTGTCTATTGTGAGTGGCATCTGGTTTAGGGTTCTGTGTGTGCTCGGGAGCGGGGGGGGGGGGTTGTGGGGCCGTATCTGTGTGCTGTAGCGTGTTTTTACATGTTCTCAAGGCAGCCCGTGTATCACGCGGCCAATCTTTGTGTTGTCGGATGATTCTAGGTATCTGGGGTAGGCCTTTTTCACTTCAACATAAGGCTTCAGTGGGGGGAGTGACGGTCATATAAACGAACAGCTGCATAGTTTCTAGGTGCCTGTACTAAGCACTTCACGTATCTTAATTCATTTACTACTCACGACGACCCTTCTGAGTAGGTACTACCGTTACCTTTGTTTTACAGACGAGCAAACTAAAGAACAGAGACATGTACTTACCCGAGGTGATACAATTAGAAAGGGGTGGAATCTGGATTTCAACCCAGGTTGTCTGGGTCCAGAGGCCTCGCTCTTAACCACTACACAAGCTGTGTCTGTGCTGCAGGTCAGAGCTGGAGCTCAGTAATGTGGTGAGCTATGTCCGCGATCCGTGATGGAAACATTCGCCTCGCAGGCGGAATACGCGTGTTGCGTGTCTACGAACTGGGGACTGTGCATGTGAGGTATAGGTATGCTGTGTGAGAACGAGTCCACGCTATGACCAGATGCGTGCACGGAAGAAGAAATCTATGTGTTTACAGGCAGCCCATGAATTGTAAGTTGTGTGAGTGTGATTACACGGCGGGGCTCGTCCGTGCACTCAGGGTGAGTTTCGGGGCTCGGTCGGGTTTGCGTGTGTTGCAGAGCGAGTATGTCTGCTAATGTGCTGGGACACGTTCATGTGCGCTGTGGGGCGGGGGGGGGGGGTGCCGTGCTGTGGGATGGGTCTGTGTGTCGTGGGTGGCCTCCGTGTTGCGAAATAAGTGAGGGTAGTCTGGATCACGTCTGCGACTGCACCCTGAGGGGTGGCTGTGTGAGCCCTGAGGAGTGGCTCCGGACACCTTGGAGACAGATTAGGTGGCGCCGCGGCACGAGCGTGTCTGTTGTGGAGCCAACCTGTCCGTTGTCGGGCCCGCGTGCACGCTGCGATGCGGTGCTGTGCACTGGGGAAGAGGGATGGCTATTTATTGCAGCGTGTCTAAGGAACGTGGGGCACGTATGTTGACGGAGAGACACGGCACGCCTTGTCTGGCAAGTGTGCGTGGCCGGTGAAGGCCCAGACGCGGGGCAAACGAGCGCACCGCGAGGCAAGGGTTGGCGTCGTGTGGTAACTGTATTTGTTGTGGAGCGAACTGCTACACTGCAGGAAAAGCCCGTGTGTTGTGGCGCAGTCCCGTGCGTCCCGGGGGGCCGTGGGCGCTGTGAGACGTGCTATTGTATCTCGGAGACGTGTGGGGAGCTTGTCTGGGTGCTGCGGGGAGAGTCTCTGGGCTCTGGGTTTCATCTGTGTGCCATGGGGTAAGTCTTCGGGCTCTGGGGTGAGTGTGCCTTCGGAGGGGCATGTCCTCGTGCTGGGGGGCAAGTCTGCGTCTTGGGGAGAGACCGTGCATCCCAGGGCCGGTCGGCCTGGAGTGGGTAGGGACCACGAGCACGGGGAGGGCCCACGTCCCGTGAAGAAAGTCTGTGCGGTGAGTTCACAGGCTGTAGGGAGCGTCTCCGCTGTGGGGCGTCTCAGTTTGTGGCACAGAACGTGTTCTACGGAACAGTCTTTTGGCTGGGGGCAGCACCCGTGTGCTGTGGGGACGCTTCGTGCCACGGGTTTAGTACGATTTGGGTACTCTGTACACTAGGGAGCAAGTCTGGGCCTGGCGGTGTGCGTGCGTTCCGCGGTGCCTCTCTTTGTGCCACGGAACAAGTGTAGCTGCCGTGGGGGAGCGTGCCTTCCCGCGTGGGTCTCTGAGCTGCGTCAGGAACCATGTTCTGGGGCGACGTCTGTGTTCTGTGGACGGTCCGCGTGCTCTAGGGCGCATCTGTGTTACGGGGTAAGGCCACGTGCCCTGAAGTGGGGCGCCTGCGTGCTCTAGGGAGTGTCTTCGGGACGCGAGGGGAGTCTGTGCCCTCGGGAGAATCTCAACTCTGGATTTAGTCAGCGGGGCACCGGGAGAAATCTGTGGGCTGTGGGCAGAGGCCACGTTCTGTGGTGTGTGTCCTGTAGGACATGTCTGTGTCCTGTGGGGTAAGTCCGTATTTGCTAGAGAGCCTGGGCCACACCAAGGGCTCGCGTGCTATTGGGACAGTCTGTGATGTCGGGACTGTGGGTGGGTCGTGGGAAAGTCTTTACGGAAGGGCGGGTCGCGTCATGTGGGGCAGGTCTATGTCCCTGACGTGAGACTTTCTGCCTCGCAGAGAATATGTGTGTCTTTAGGGGAGTCTGAGTGACGTGGGAGATGACTGTGTGCCTGTCCATGTGCCGTGGGCAGAGTGTGGGTGCTGCAAGGGTAAATGTGTGTGTGTGTTAGTGACGAGTGGGCCTTAAAGGGTAAGTTTGTACATTGCAGCCCAAGTCTATTTCAGGGCAAATTGTCCTTTACTATCTACAAATAATAATGCCAACACTCAGACAAACATTACTATGTAACAGACACTGTTCTAAAAGTGCCATTATTAATCTGCATTTTACATCTGAGAGCGCCAAAGCACAGAGACATTAAGTAATCGTCCTATGGCCACGCAACTAGCAAGAGGTGGAGGTCTGAAAGCAAGCAGCCGGTTTCCTGCGCCCACACTACCATGAATCCCCTTAGGGCCTGGGGGGCATCAGTGGCCTCAAACACTGGGAATACTTCGTGGTCACTGCTGGACACAGCGAAAGCAGGTAATTTGAAAGGAAAAGGGAGCAGCTCAAAGCCTTCCAGGTATTACAAGATAACACAACGCTCGGTATGCAATAGCGACGGCCGCTTAGCCCAGAGAAACTGACATCATGACTGCACAAGTGCGCCTTCAGTGACTGCGGCCCCCACAGCCGCATTCTGCCACTGCAGAGGAGTCAACACGCATGCCCTGACGAGCTGTTGTTGCCAGGGAAACCAGCCTCCAGTCACAAACAAATCACAGCCTAATGCGGCAAGTCAAGAAGTGACCGGGCCGTGGCTGTGAGCCAAAAGAGCCCCTTGCAATGAAGGCACGCAAGGCATCCTCCCACCCAATGCCCCCTGTGTTTCTTCCTGAATCAGCAAAGGCTAGAGGCCAGACTCTGAAGTCAAGAGACAAAGAAGGCTGTGTTAGATGTGGGGATGGGGGGTGGGGTGGGGTGGGGTGGGGTGGGGTGGGGGTGGGGGGGGGTGTCAGCAGTGGGTGGCAGGTGATTTTAATAATCAAATATTTCTGTGAGCAACACTTAACTCTTCTCCCACTAAGACTAAGAGTCTGTTTCATGCCTGAGCCTTCCCCGCCTGCAGTGAAAAGAGGTGAAGCACTGGGGTGTGTCCTTACCTACAAGAGACGGTTGCAGTCTACCTCCTTTAAATCCCTAGATCAGACTACTGCCAGCAACAGGCTGGCGAGCGTTATTTATTTCTGCTCCTCTCACAGCTCTTACATTTCCTTCTTATACCATTCTAGAAAACTCCAGGAACTGAGTCCAGACAGCTTTAATTCTCCGAGCACCTGAGGAGTAGAAAAAGAGGTTGAAGGAGGAACCTTACCAGTAACACTAACCCCGGGGGGTGGGGGGTATGTTTTGAACCCACGATTAGGATGCCAACTGTGTCCAAGGGGAATAGGACATCTGGGACAGTGGTTTTATATATTCACTTCCCTCAGTTTTATTTTGTAAAAAGCATCTGATAAAAGTACAGTTTGGGAGTATTTAAAATTTAAAAATCCTGTCTGAAAACCACTGAGCTATACTGCATGTGTCTAGAATCCTTGAAAGGCATAAGCACGAACGTGATGCTTTAGAATGCTACCGGAAGCTGCAAGAAGGTACGAATACTATTGCAGAAAGGGACCACCTGGGGCAGAAAGAAAATGGCCGACCTGTGGACACTATTGCCCTAGCTAACGGGAGAGAAGTTGTTGCCATTTGAAATCAGTGGAAGGAGGTTGGATTATTCAATAAATGATGCTGAAACAATTGGTGACCTATTTGGAAAAAAAACAACATTAGATCCTCCTTCAAATTCATACCATACACCAAAATGAATTCCAGATGAATCAGAGTTAACTGTAAAAAATGAAGCAACGGAATGGAAAACAAGGCAGGTGAGTGTACTCATCAATGAAAAGAAATAAATCCCCAAATCAGAAAATTGATAGCTGTGGATATCTAAAACTATAAGGCCGCAACATGGGGGGAAAAAAAAAAAGCTGCATAAATGGTACAAAATCAATAGGCAAACAACAACTGGGAAATAATGTTGTCACCACATATGATAAATAAATTAGGCGACAGTGTTTAAGGAGGCGGTGGAGGACAAATCTTAAACTGGTTCATACCATTTGATCCGGAAATTCCACGTCTACAAATTTATCCTAGGGAAACAAAAACCAGAAAAGCACACAGAGATTTATATGGAAAGATATTCTTTAAATGATAACAGCAAAAATTGCACCTATAAACATTCGATAACTAGACATGTAGTGGGACACTTAAGTGATCAGAAATTATGCATCCATAGAACCCTGCATTCTTATGGAATGTTTAGAAAATGACGAATCGCTCTCCATATGTTGTTTAATGATGATTAAAGCAAGTTGCAAAACTGTATGCACATATGATTTTCATTTCCTATACAAATATACATTTCTACACATTCATTTGTACCTGTTCAGGAAAGAGGAACTGAGGGTAATTTTTGCAAATGTTAAACAATTAATATGCAAAATTTTTATAATAAAGGGGAAACACAGTATTTTCATGACTGCTATAAAAGCAGTGGGAGCACAGAAAAGAAAGTCTAGGGATAAAGACAAGCAAAACAAAGCCTAAATGTACCTATGGGCCAGTGGGAGATCCAGGAAAACAAACTCAGTGTGAGTTACAAGAAGATTACAGTATTATTTTCAGGTTAGTAGGTGTAGAATTTCTTATACAAGATGGACTCCTGGAAAATTTTCTTCACTACACCAGAGAACGGTCACATGTCCCAGGATGCGTCAGTCATTCTCTCTGCCGCAGTGCTCAGTTCAATGCCCCCCTCCCTCTGCCTTCGGCACGCTCTCCCTTACTCCCCGTGCAAAATATGCCACCAGCGGACATTTTCAGCTTGGAAAAATGGCCCATCTTGTGGGTTTTCTTTAAAGCTTTTCTTTCTTATGTTTCCTCCTTCATCGCTGTTTGTCATCTAAGTCACAAATCTACGTATGCTTTTTTTCTTCCTCCTTCCTTCCTGCTGAAGTGTCAAAAGAGTCTGAATTTCAAAAGAAATAAACTGCTCCAGTTTTTTTTCTTTTTTGGTTTGTTTTCTTGCAGAAATGGATCTACAAATGCAATTTCTAGGTAAAAGGGGGCACAACATCTTACACGTTTTCAGACACTTTTCAGAAACAAACATAAAAGCTTTTTTGATAAGAATCTCTGGTCTCCTTCTTCCATCCCTTTTGAAATAAAGAGGCACTGAGAATATTCTGCCTTTACAGTACAAATTGATGTCCACAAGTACAGATAGATGATTTTCAAAATAAAGGCACAGCCACAATATTCATTATTTCATTTTCACAATTTTTCAGCCTAAAACCAACTTTTAATCTTTCCCCTTCAACACATGTTCGTCTCTCACATGAAGCAATTAAGCCGAACATTACAGGCTGCCCTCCTCACTTTCTCTCCTGTACAGACATCCAGTCACATGATTTTCTTAATTAAAAAAAAAAAATGAGGCATGGTATCTTTCCCATTGCCAAGTAACAGTTTTCTCATACTCTTTCCACACTGGGACAGGAACTCAGATCTGAGAACATCTTGAATCGTAACCCATTTTCTCAAGCCTCATCCAAACATCATAAAGCTGAGATACTGTTCCGAACACAATTTCTCATCTTGGTAACAACTTCATCAAGTCATATGTTGGGAAATATCTTACCAGAATCACAAGGGGACATTTCTAGATTTCCCTCCGGCGGCCCACTTACCATGTAAGACACAAGCTTTAAAACTAGTAACGTGACTGTGGAATATTTAGAATTTAATTAATCCATTTTCCAAATACTGGTGATTAGAATCAGGGATTCCTAGATCGTTCTGTATTATTCTACTGCATCAAAACATGTTGGTCACTTTGCAAAGCGTATTTTGGGGATCTATTTTACAAAAGATTTCTCAGCTACTTACCAGCTGCCTGCGCTCTGCCTTTCCACCAGCTCTGAGGCTGTCGCACTGAAGGGGTGGGGGAAAAACAGCAGCAGCCACTTGAAAATGAGCTGTGTTCTGAAGAAGGGATTAGCTCTATGCAAAGAAATGAAATGCCTTGGGATTATCGTCAAATTCCTCCAAAAACGTAAAATCATATTAAACATCACATGTCAAAAAGCACATGCGCATCAAGGAACAGATTTTAATAGCTAAACCTCTGATCTAAACCACACTTAAATTGCCTTGGTTTCCCGTGGAACCCCTACAATGCCATGGGCTTTTGGCTCTCCCGTCTCCTAGCAACAGTCTCATTAATATTGGTTTCTGCAGTGGTCCTACTAGGCATCAGAGAACACCGACAAGGTCTAGTCTCTGGTAGCATTTTGTTGCTCAGTATATGTTTTCCCCAGGTCAGTAACAAGGAGGGTCAGGCATTCAATGACAAGTTCTCCAGAGGAAGATTTTGGATTGGAGTGACATTCCATTCTAAGGACAGATTGTTCTTCTGCCCTCCCTTGGTGCATTGCGGTCATTAGACCCTTGACCTAAACATGGGCCTCAGCAAAGAGATGCCTAATGCCTTCTGCAATCCTCAAATTACACACAGAAGTTCAGGCCCCATATCAGTGTTGTTATTATACACCATATGCAGAGAAAAACAAATAATGCACAGAATTCATCTGCGTCCTTACCCCCACTCATCAGCATGGCTCCTGGAGGTATATGTCAGAAAAGCAGTGGATGACCTGCAACCAGATCAAAAACAACCTTCATCTGTAAATATTAACACTAATATGACAAAATATGACATGTTAAGGAAATAAGAGCAGGTTGTTGTACAATACGTATAATGCGATCACTTGTATAACTTACGTGGACAGGAATGAATGTACACAAAGAAGCCTGGAAGGCTATACATCAACATGTTAAGAGTGATTACGTCTGGGCTTTCTATGGATGGTAGAATTGGATGGGGGGTTCGGTCGTGTTTCTTTCTGATGATATAATAACTTTTCTGCAATTAACATACATCCCTTAGGTTAGTAAAAGAGAACCATGCCCAACAATGCCAATGTACTTAATGCCACTGAACTATACACTTAAAATAGTTACAAAGTTAAATTTTATGATATGTATGTTTTGCTACAATAAAAAAGAACCATTCATTCATGTACATGTACTGAGTACATGTACTCATGTACTGAGTCTCACCACATTCAGTATACTGTATGGTGGGCAGACATTATAAAAATGAATAAAACACAGTCTGTTCCCTTCTAAAAGCTCATAATCTAACGAATGAGTACCCCCAAAACTTCTATGCAGGTTTTTATTATACATGACACGTAGAACCGCTGCATTTAGAAAGAGATATTTCATTAACATACTTTTTACATTTCATCAATTTTGGGTAACATTTATAATTAGAGTTGTTACATCGTTTGCCTAAAAATACTGGACTCCTGGTATGTGGAGGAAGTAAAGGAATACACAGTAAATATTTTAATTGTTATTAAGTATTTTAATATGTAAGTAATATATATATTTGTATATGTGTATAAAATTGTCATATTTTTAAAAGGAAGGGAAGGGAAACTGTTCTAGATTAAAGAAGATTAAAGAGATAGGACCCCCCACCCCCCCAAAAAAAAAAAAAAGAAAGAAAAAGAAGTATTCCAAATGCAATGTGTGATCTCTGATTAGATCCTGGATAGAAAATAAAACAGCTATAAAAGACATTTTCAGAACAACTAACACATCTGAATACAGACTAGATATTAGATAATATTAGGTCAACGTAAAAGTTGTTAGGTATGATAGCATAGAATGATGGATTTGTTCTCATGAGATACATGTTAAGTACCGAGAGGCGGAGCGCCATAATGTCTACACATTACTCTGAAGATGCTTTAGAAAAAAATCCTAGTGAGAGACAGATAAAGCAAATGTAGCAAGATGTTAATAATTGGTAAATCTAGGCTAAGTATACACAAGTTTTTACCATATTCTTCTTTGGTCTAAAATCCAGAAAATAAAATATTTTTAAAATAACTATTGCACAATACTTAAAGTTAAAATTCATATATAGTTTGGAATGAATGACAATTAGCTTTATAATCTCTCATTTAGAGAAAGCTTTCCGTACTGACCAGTTGGACGAGGAGTTTTGTCACGCGCCATCTAGTGGTAAAATCCGGATTTACCATGACTGAATGATTTCTAAAGAACAAGTTGACCACTGACCCCTTCAATATTACTATAATTTTATTGTAATAAGTAAATAAAACTCAAAGTATTTTTATTACTGTTTATCAATATAGTTTAAAAGTTTCCTTAATTTTCATTCTCTCTTTCTGGTTATGGGGAACGCCTCAGCTCAGGTATCTCCACGTAGGCCCCATAATGAAGCCTCAACTGCAAGCTGACCTAAGTTTTGGTGAAATGCCCTGGGATCGTCCGTGGAACACGGCAGGACAAGCAGTCTGGTGAAGACTGTTTCTTACTCCGTCCTTATTCTGTGGGGAGGCATGGGACTTTCCATCGTGCTTCCTCCCTTAGAGTAAACCTTCAGGCTCCACACCCCACCGGATGTAATATGGAAACAACTCCCGCACGACACAGTGACTCACTGCCCATGTCATCTGTCACCTTGTCCCTCTGGTTGTCGTTCTGTGGGATCAGGGATGTGGAGGGCTGACACCACGCTAACCTTCTAATCTTGCTTTTGCTGTACTCGTAAGTAACAGACTGTGCCCATTTGGCTCATTGTCTCCTTAACAACTGAATACATGGCAGCGTAGCGAAACCCAGCAGCTCTTGCGGCTCAGAGCCTTCATCATGGCTTGTTAAAAAGTACCCACAAATGTAGGGGTGTCCGGTGGCTCAGTCGGTTAAGCAAGTGACTTTGGCTCAGGTCACGATCTCATAGTTGGTGGGTTCAAGTCCCGCGTCGGGCTCTGTGCTGCCAGCTCAGAGCCTGGAGCCTGCTTCGGATTCTGTGTCTCCCTCTGTCTCTGTCCCTCCCCACTCATGCACTCTCTCTCTCTCTCTCTCTTTCTCAAAAATAAATAAACATTTTTTAAAAGTATCTACAAATGTGCACAGGGGCAGGGCAGGGCAGGGTTGTTGGCGAGTGTCCGTAGAGAGAGTGCACAAATTTCACACATCTGTTGAAACGCTGAAAGCTTCCTTCTGAAACTGGAAACATGGTGAGTGACGCCCACTTTTACCACTTCTTTTCAACATTGTGCCAGGGCAAGAGTGGGGTGTGGATAGTGCTCAGTGTAGTAAAATTACGTAGAGAGGCAAAAGAAGACTAAATATGAGGAGATTAACATCGGTACCCAAGTAATCACTTAGTCCTAGATAACACAGCAACAAACATGAAGAAAGAACTATACGGCTTCACTGTGAGTCTGCATATTGCTTTAGGCCAGGTAACCAGAGGTGGCCCGTCAGCAACCACCCCTTTTCCCTCCCAGACATCCCACTGGAACAGCTCTTGATCTGGCCTGCCTGTTTGGTCACCTGATGGAAACTTCCAGCTCCACTCAAAAGCCACCATGAAGGGGCTCCTAATAAACATCAAAATAATAATAGTAATAATGCCTAAAGTGACTATAATGCATCAAATATGTAAAAATCATAATTAACCGCCCAAATCAATAGTCATCACTGGTAGTTACTAAGGTAACACCCCCTTATTCTTAAAATTGATAAGCAAAGGGTACTAGTCAAGCATTTATCTTAACTCTCCTATGTGGACTGCATTTCAACATAAGTAGCTAACAAGGGGAAGCTCTTTTTTAAAGCAAATTTCCAGTGAATATATACAGAAAGAATGAGAAAGTTAGAGAAAAAAATCACCATTTTGCAACCCTCAACAAAACAATGGATCTAGGCAACAATCTTCAGCAGCTGCCAAAACCATTTAATGAATGATCGATGAGAAATTCTTTTTAAACAACAAAAGTAACTTCTCAAGTCCAGCCTCACGAATATCTGTTATTATGCTATTATAACCGTGATATCAACTCTGGGAAACGATAGCAGGAGTAAGGAAAATTATAGTTTCATCTTGTATTTGAGACTGCTACCATTTCCAAGCAAGATACAAATACCTTCAGGTCAACTGGGTGCTCAGTCGGCTGGGCATCCGACTTCAGCTCGGGTCATGATCTCGTGATCCGTGAGTTCAAACTGTGTTGACAGCTCGGAGCCTGGAGCCTGCTTCGGATTCTGTGTCTCCCCCTCTCTCTCTGCCCCTCCCCACTCATGCTTGCTCTCTCTCTGTCTCTCTGTCTCTCTCTCTCTCTCTCTCAAAAATAAACAAATATTTTTTTAAAAATTTAAAAAGATACAAATATCTTCATTGGAGAGTTCTGGAAAGAATATTTACACAACAGGAGTGACTCTATTCTAGGCCTGATCTAAATGACTTCCTGATTAAAATGCAATCCAATTTAAATAAAATATTTGAAATAAACTGTTTAGGAAGGATTCTCAAGAGTAACCATGGACCCTGGATCATTAAGGCAGGTCATCAATGGCACTGTGTGAGACACTTGTGTCTTTGGAGCTGATCCCTGGCTCCCCACGTGGGACAAGGAGAACGGCACCGCTGAGCAACAGCAGGCGCACTAACAGACTCAACAACAGAGCCACACTTACCACTCCTACAGCAAGGGAAGATTAGTCAGGACCTACTTCAGTGGAAAAATAGAACCAGTCTCTGCAGAGGGACTGGCAGAATCGGAACTACATTCCACTGAGGTTGTATCCTGTGCTGTTGATGTCCCCATGTGTGGTACTGCTACAAAAATGGCTCTAATTTCTTTTTAAATCAGGAGAGAAAAGATGCTGGTGTTTGCAACCTAATGCCTAGGAAATCGGAGAATATAATACATTTAACTACTTTTCTTTGCATAAAAGGAAAGTCAATTGAATTTTCCAGCCATTTGCATCTATCAGAACATAGCCTCGAGCATGAGATCACACCAGTGCAAGTATAGCATAAATAAAACCACAGAAGGTCACATAAGAAGCTCGAATTTTCTGCTGAGAATTTAGACAAAAGTGCAATTTCCATCTGAATCCAAAGGCTTTCATTAGAAGGAGAAAAGAAGGCCCAGAATTAGAGTCTATTTTTAACCCAACTAGAAGCATTAATAACTAAACACTGGGGAGAAAGCAAGACAGCACAAACGAGCAAGAGAATGATGAAAACCAGTGATGAACCTAAGATGGCTCTCCTTAGCCTGCCTTGCTCCATATCAAACACTGAAACGGCATGACCTGTTCCTCCTGAAGTTTCAAAATTCATCACCATTTTGCATATTCTTCTCTGGAGCTTCTCTGGTATGTCTTTCAGAAGATGGTACTACAAACTCATCAAAGTAGCCCAGATTTTGGCTAAAGAACACAGGGAAGACTAGAGTCGTTACTTCTGATGATCGGATACACTTCAGGACACTAGAGAACAAAGCACAGGGTAGTGGGGAAGGTCAACCATTGTACTAGGTGCTGTAGTACAACACAGATAAGACAGACAAGGTCCACGGCTTCAAAGAGCTTATAAGTTGTATAGAGAAGACAGATCAATACAAGGAATCATACAAATAATAAGAACATAAGATCATGATGAGTGCTACAAAGAAAATAAAACACAATAATATGACAGAGCATCCTTGGATGGTCAGGAAAGGCCGCTCTGAGAGATTGACATTGAGGTGAGACCTGAATGATGAGGAAGAAAGCAAGAAATTATACGCAGAAGTGTTTCCTGGGCTGACAGAAGAGCTAATGCAAAGGTCCTGGGAATGAATGGGCCAGACATGCCCAGGGACAAGAAGATGGAACGAGGTAGGAGATAAGGCCAAAAAGGTGGCAGGGACTTGAGCCGGAAAATTGCCTGATATGATTTATGTTTTTAAATTATAATTGTGACTATTTTATTGAGAACAGACTATATCTTGGCAAGTTGTGAAGGCAGGGAGCTTTGTGACGAGTATCCTACAGAAGTCCAGGCAAAAGATGTTGATGGTTCGATTCAGGTGGAAGCAGAATGAGCGATGTGAAGAGTTCAAATTAAGGACGTATTTTGGAAGTAGAGTCAACAGGATGTTAGTTGGTGCTGTAGTAAGGGAAAATAAAATCTAGGTAAAGGAAAAGAGAAATCTAGAATAACTCTTAGTTATGGACATAAGTAACTGGGTGAATGGTGATGCCAGGTAATTGATGGGGAGACAGGAGGAGGAACAGATCTGAGGGAGGAAGGTATGAATCAAGAACTCTCTTTTGGGGAGCACCTGGGTGGCTCAGTCAGTTAAGCGTCTGACTTTGGCTTAAGTCGCGATCTCCCGGTTCGCGGGTTCAAGCCCCACATCAGGCTCCGTGCTGGCAGCTCAGAACCTGGAGCCTGCTTCAGAATCTATATCTCCCTCTCTCTCTACTGCTTCCCTGCTCATGCTCTGTCTCTCAAAAATAAATAAATGTTAAAAAAAATTTTTTTTAAAGAACTCTCTTTTGGAAACACTGAATTTGTGATTCTATTGGAGATGTCGTGAAGGCAGGACAGAGTTTCACAGGAGAGGTGCAAACTAGAGATCTAAACCGGAAGTGACCGGCCTACAATTGAAATGAAAACCACGGGAGTATGTGAGGATACCTTGCACGCCTTGTCCCATATTGAGTTGTTGTAAAGACGAAAGAAAACTGATGTAGCCTCGAATCGTTAAACTATTTTTAGTAGCTGTGCTACTGTACGTAGGTAAGTAGATCTGTGTTTAACTCAGATTTCCAGAGCTCTTCGTATGACACTCTCCTGTTAAAACAGATATCCTCCCCCATTTTGTACTGGTGTCATGATTTATTTCATCAAGCCACCTCTCCTCTATCTCCAGCCTCAATCTTAGGCCAGATCCTGCTGTCTCTCCTTTCCTACGTGCCACATGCTGCCAGGAGGCACTGTCACGTTTTTTGTCTATGATCTCACTACTCTGCATGCAGAATGGACCACATTTCAAAGAGACAACTGGACTACAGTAGGCTCAGCCACACTTTGGCAAGGCACCAGTAACCTACGAGAGCTGGGCAAACAGCCAAACGATTCTAGACTAGAATGCTTATTTCATCTTCTCATAGCAATTCGGTGAGGCACAGGTATGAATTAGTATTATCCCCCAATACAGCATAAGGCACAGAGATCACAAAAGAGTGATAGTGGCAAAAAGAGGGTGGGAGCCAGATTATAGAGACTGAACCAGCAGAAAGGAAAGGAACCAGGAAGGCAGCAAGGCTAAGAAGGAAAGAGTAGTGGTGAGGTCCAGCCATTTGAACTTTGGTTCACTGGCGGGACGTTAGTTAAAGAAGAGTAACTTTCAGAAAAAGGCCAAACCCTGGTTCTGACGGTGGCAAAGCAAGGCAAGGGATGCTGTCAGTAGCACAGAGAACAAGGGAAGAGCTTGGTTAAAATAGCCAGGATTGATGCTCCAAAGTCAGATTGTAAGGAGGTGTTGCATAAGGGTACAGAGGCCCTTCTAGTACCCTCTCTGCGGGCCAGACTGGTCTGATTTGGGAGTGCTGCTGAGCCTGTTTGTGGAAGGTTGTAGCGCAACTGGAGACAGTGAAGGAGAGGAGAACGCATAATTAATCTTACGGCAGAGAATCAACCCTAAAGGGAACCCTTTCCTAGAAATAAGAGAACTTTGAAAGACAGAATGTATAGGTTGCATAGATCAGCTGAAAGACTGTCGTAAGAATTTCCTTGTCAGTCAGTCACACGAGGAGGCCAGACCATATCAGGAGTGTCCAAATCACCAGGAAAAAGATTTTTCAAATGTATATATGCAGTATCTCCCTAAAGACACAGAATTAATAGGTCTTGGGGGTTGGTACCTGAGAATCTGTATTTTTAAAGTTCTCTACGGGAAGTAGTTTCCAAAATCACAGACTAGAAGATTTCCAACGTAGTATTACCTGCAGTGCACTGTTTTATATATCACCCATACAGCATTAGTTTATCTCAAGCCTAATTGTTTACTAAAGCCTTACCTGTAACTCCAGAGGGATTATAAAATGAGAACAGAATTAAATGGCTGTCTAACCCATGCTTCCCTCTAGGCCTCTGTCAATATCATTAATATAGAGCCATATCCTTGCAGGTGGGTAGGGATAGCCAGCTAGGCTGGGTACATGGCATATTAGAGCCAAGAGACAGACCGAGTCTAAGGGGAGCAATGTACTCACTAGCCCTCGGGGGAATTTTGGACAGACTGAGTGTAACGTTTAGTTAGCTTTATGTGTCAATTTGGCTGGGCTATAGTACGTCGTTACCCCGTCACACACTACTCTGGGTGGTCCCGTGCAAGTATTTTGTAGCTATGATTAACATCTACAATCGGTTTAAGTAAAGGAGATTATCCTCAACGATGGAAGTGGGCCTCATCCGGTCAGTGGAAAAGCCTTAAGAACAAAACTGAGGTTTGGCTGAAGAAAAAATTGTACCTGTGTAAGCCAATTCATAGACAGATAGATAGATAGATAGAGATATACAGATATTGTTTATACCAACAGTAATTCCTCTGTGTTTTCATTCCAGGTATAATGAAAAACAAGAGTACCACCTCCAAGATGAAAATCGAGCGAGACAATGATATAGCATATGCTATACCTAAAAGATACATCAAATGGAATATAAGGAATATGGATTTATAAAACTCAATCCATAGTTTCCCTTTCATATACAACCACACAACCGGAAACAATAAATGCATCATGTAATCAGAAAAGTATGGCCACTATTTTTTCAGCCAAATATATTGCAAGTGTCATTGCGAGTCAGGAATTCAGATTCTTAACAATGCAGGAGAGAAGTACTTTGATAAGGGACAGGAGGTAGACAGCCAGAGAATTAATCAACAGAGATACAAGCGGTGATATAGAGGACAAACTTATGGGGAATAATGAAGCAGAAAAAAAGAGGGAGACTGAGGCAAAGAACATGATATAAGAATTAGACAACTCAGTGACTCATTAACAAGGGATATTATCAGAATCATAGGGTTCCCAGAAGATGAAGAGACAGAAAAAGGGGTAGAAGGTTTATGTGAGCAAATCATAGTGGAAAACATTCCTAACCTGGGGAAAGACACAGACATCAAAATCCAGGAAACACAGGGGACTCCCATTAGATTCAACAAAAACCGACCATCAACAAGGCATATCATAGTCAAATTCACAAATACTCAGGCAAGAAATAAATCATGAAAGCAGCAAGGGAAAAAAGTCTTTAATCTACAAGGAAAGACAGATCAGGTTTGCAGTAGACCTATCCACAGAAACTTGGCAGGCCAGAAAGGAGTGGCAGGATATATTCAATGTGCTGAATCAGAAAAATATGTAGCCAGAATTCTTTATCCAGCAAGGCTGTCATTCAAAATAGAAGGAGAGATTAAAAGTTTCCCGGATAAACAAAATTAAAGGAGTTTGTGACCAATAAACCAGCCCTGCAAGAAATTTTAAGGGGGACTCTCTGAAGGGAGAAAAGGTGAAAAAAAAAAAATACCAAAAGCAACAAAGACTAGAAAGGACCAGAGAACACCACCAGAACCTCCAACTCTAAGGCAACATAATGGAAATAAATGCATATCTTTCAATACTCACTGTAAACATCAATGGACTAGAGGCACCCTGGTGGCTCAGTTGGTTAAGCATCTGACCTCAGCTCAGATCATGATCTCATGGTTCATGGGTTTGAGCCCCACGTCAGACTGTGCTGACATCCCAGAGCTTGGAGCCTGCTTTGGATTCTGTGTCTCCCTCTCTCTCTGCCCCTCTCCCGCTTGTGCTCTGTTTCTCTCTCTCAAAAATAAATAAATGTTAAAAGTTACCAAAAAAATCGATGGATTAAATGCTCCAATCAAAAGACACAGGGTAACAGTGGACTAAATGCTCCAATCAAAAGACACAGGGTAACAGAATGGATAAGAAAACCAGATCCATCTATGTGCTGCTTCAAGAGATCCACTTTATACCTAAAGACACCTTCAGATTGAAAATAAGGGGATGGAGAACCATCTATCATGCTAATGGTCAACAAAAGAAAGCCGGAGTAGCCATACTTATATCAGACAATCTAGACTCTAAAATAAAGACTATATCAAGAGATGCAGAAGGGCATTATATCATAATCAAGGGATCTATCCACCAAGAAGACCTAACAATTGTAAACATGTATGCGCCAAATGTGGGAGCACCCAAATATACAAATCAATTAATCACAAACAGAAAGAAACTCATTGATAGTAATACCATAATAGTAGGAGATTTCAACACCCCACTTACAGCAATGAACGGGTCATCTAAACAGAAAATCAACAAGGAAACAATGGCTTTGAATGACACACTGGACCAGATGGACTTAACAGATACATTCAGAACATTTCATCCTAAAGCAGCAGAATATACATTCTTCTCCAGTGCACATGGAACGTTCTCCAGAATAGACCACATACTGGGACACAAATCAGCCCTAAGTAAGTACAAAAAGATCGAAATCATACTGTGCATATTTCAGACCATGCTATGAAACTCAAAAGCAACCACAAGAAAAAAATTGGAAAGGTAACAAATACTTGGAGACTGAAGAACATCCTACTAAAGAATGAATGGGCTAACCAAGCAGTTAAAGAGGAAATTAAAAAGCACATGGAAGCCAATGAAAATGATAATACTACAGCCCAAAACCTCTGGGATGCAGCAAAGGCGGTCATAAGAGGAAAGTATATAGCAATCCAGGCCTTCCTAAAGAAGGAAGAAAGATCTCAGACACAACCTAATCTTATGCCTTAAAGAGCTGGAAAAAAACAACAAATAAAACCCCAAACCAGCAGAAGACAGGAAATAATAAAGATTAGAGCAGAAATCAATGATATCGAAACCAAAAAAACAGCAGAACAGATCCGTGAAACCAGAAGGTGCTTCTTTGAAAGAATTAACAAAATTCATAAGCCCCTCGCCAGTTTGATCAAAAAGAAAAAGGAAATGACCCAAATATATACAATCAAGAATGAAACAGGAGAGATCACAACCAACACAGCATAAATACAAACAATAATATGAGAATATTATGAGCAATTATATGCCAATAAAATGGGCCATCTGGAAGAAATGGACAAATTTCTAGAAACATAAACTACCAAAACTGAAACAGGAAGAAATAGAAAATTTGAACAGACCCACAACCAGTAAGGAAATCAAATGAGTAATCAACTCCCAAAAAATAAGAGTCCAGGGCTGGATAGCTTTCCAGGGGAATTCTAGCAAACATTTAAGGAAGAGTTAACACCTATTCTCTTGATGCTGTTCCAAAAAATAGAAATGGAAGGAAAACTTCCAAACTCTATGAATCCAGCATTACCTTGATTCCAAAGCCAGACAGAGATCCCACTAAAAAGGAGAACTATAGACCAATTTCCCTGATGAACATGGATATAAAAATCCTCAACAAGATACTAGCCGACCAGATTCAACAATACATTAGAAAAATTATTCACCACGACCAAGTGGGATTTATACCTGGGATGCAGGGCTGGTTCAATATCTGCAAAACAATTAATGTGATTCATCACATCAATAAAAGAAAGGACAAGATCCATATGATCCTCTCAATAGATGCAGAGAACGTATTTAACAAAATACAGCATCCTTTCTTGGTAAAAACCCTCAAGAAAGTAGGGATAGAAGGATCATACCTCAAGATCATAAAAGTCATGTATGAACAACCCACCGTTAATATCATCCTCAAAGAGGAAAACCTGAGCGCTTTCCCCCTAAGGTCAGGAATGCCACAGGGATATCCACTCTTGCCACTGTTATTCAACATAATATTGGAAGTCTTAGCCTCAGCAAACAGACAACACAAAGAAATAAAAGGCATCCAACTCAGAAAATAGGAATTCAGACTTTCACTCTTTGCAGATGACATGATACTCTATATGGAAAAACCAAAAGATTCTACCAAAAAACTGCTAGAACTGATCCATGAATTCAGCAAAGCCACAGGATATAAAATCAATGCACAGAAATCGGTTGCATTCCTATACACCAATAATGGAGCAACAGAAAGGGAAATCAAGGAATTGATCCCATTCACAATTGCACCAAAAACCATAAGATACCTAGGAATAAATCTAACCAAAGAAGTGAAAAATCTATACACTGAAAACTATAGAAAGCTTAGGAAGGAAATTGAAGACACAAAAAAATGGAAAAATATTCCATGGTCCTGGATAGGAAGAACAAATATTGTTAAAATGTCAATACTACCCAAAGCAATCTACATATTCAATGCAATACCTATCAAAATAACACCAGCATTCTTCATGGAGCTAGAACAAACAATCCTAAAATTTGTATGGAACCAGAAAAGACCCCAGATAGCCAAAGCAATCTTGAAAAAGAAAACCAAAGCTGGAGGCATCACAATCCCGGACTTCAAGATGCATTACAAAGCTGTAATCATCAAGACAGTATGGTACTGGCACAAAAACAGACACTCAGATCAATGGAACAGAATAGAAAACCCAGAAATGGACCCATAAACATATGGCCAACTAATCTTTGACAAAGCAGGAAAGAATATTCAATGGAATAAAGACCACAAAAGGTGCTGGAAAAACTGGACAGCAACATGCAGAAAAATGAACCTGGACCACTTTCTTACACCATATACAAAAATAAACTCAAAATGGATGAAATACCTAAAGGTAAGACAGGAAGCCATCGAAATCCCAGAGGAGAAAGCAGGCAAAAACCTCTTTCACCTCAGCCGCAGCAACTTCTTACTTAACACGTCTCCAGAAGCAAGGGAAAGAAAAGCAAAAATGAACTACTGGGACCTCATCAAAATAAAAAGCTTCTGCACAGCGAAGGAAACCATCAGCAAAACCAAAAGGCAACCAACAGAATGGGAGAAGATAGTTGCAAATGACATATCAGATAAAGGGTTAGTATCCAAAATCTATAAAAAACTTATCAAACTCAACACCCAAAAAGCAAATAATCCAGTGAAGAAATGGTCAAAAGACATGAATAGACACTTCTCCAAAAAGGACATCCAGATGGCCAACAGACACAAAAAAAGATGCTCATCATCAGGGCAATACAAATCAAAACCACAATGAGATATCACCTCACACCTGTCAAAATGGCTAAAATTAACAACTCAGGCAACAACAGATGTTGGCAGGGATGCGGAGAAAGAGGGTCTCTTTTGCATTGTTGGTGGGAATGCAAACTGGTGCAGCCACTCTGGAAAAAAGGATGGAGGTTTCTCAAAAAACTAAAAATAGAACTACCCCACGGCCCAGAAATTGCACTACTAGGCATTTATCCAAGGGATACAGGTGTGCTGTTTCGAAGGGACACATGCACCCCCATGTTTATAGCAGCACTATCGACAATAGTCAAAGTATGGGAAGAGCCCAAATGTCCATTGACGGATGAAGGGATAAAGAAGATGTGGTATATATATACAGTGGAGTATTACTCAGGAATCAAAAAGAATGAAATCTTGCCATTTGCAGCTACATGGATGGAACTAGAGGGTATTATGCTAAGCGAAATTAGTCAGAGAAAGACAAGTATCATATGACTTCACTCATATGAGGACTTAAAGATACAAAACAGATGAACATAAGGGAAGGGAAGCAAAAATAATATAAAAAGAGGGAGGGGGGCAAAACATAAAAGACTCTTAAATATACAGAACAAATGGAGGGTTGCTGGAGGGGTTGTGGGAGGGGGGATGGGCTAAATGGGTCAGGGGCATTAAGGAATGTACTCCTGAAATCACTGTTGCACTAGATGCTAACTTAGATGAAAATTTTTTAATTAATTAATTAATTTAAAAAAAAGAATATCAACGCAAAAATAAAAGATGATGATTCCCAGTTAAAATTTATTCCCAAATCCATATATAGTAATGTAAAAGAGCCCAACTGGTTCTATCAAAATGTTAAAACACCATTACTGGTGGTGGAAAAAGATATCCAGGAAGACAAAGATGTGTTCTTTCAGGGAGTAAATCTACCAGTTTAATCTATCAGATTCAGGTTTACATGAAAGCCAACCTAGCAATAATATGACTTTCAAGGACAATGCTAAATGGGATTTAATTCCATTAAAGATAATCAAGATGAATATCCAGGGCCAAAGCTACAGAAATAGGGCAGTTTTCATCAAATTATACTGAGGGTCAAACAGCTTATTCGGTTGCTTCATTTTGCAGGGAAATTCTAAGCATCTAAAACAGGGTTCTGTGAACAAACTGTTTTCTTAGACAAAACATGTCCCATAAACATACATATGGAACCTGTGTTATTCCTACACACAGGAATACACAGACGGGGATCTCTTCCACCCATGCCAACTGCTTTGATCTGATGAAGAAATGTGACCCACACCCACTTAATTGTGTCCCTAACATCAGAGAATGTTAGGGAAAATGTTCACCCCAGTGAAAGATCCCTATTTTAGAGGCATGTCTATAATAAAAGTATTCTGCATTATACTAATAATACGAATGCAACATATATGATCATATAAACCTGATTTTGTAAAGTTCTAAGATTTCTGGTTACCTCTTTTCTTTTCTTTTTTTTTTTTTTTTTTTTTTTTTTGAGAGAGAGAGAGAGGGAGGGAGAGAGAGAATGAATAGGGAAGGAGGGGGAGAGAAAGAATCCCAAGAATCCCCATCAGGCTGCACGCTCAGCACAGAGCCCAGTGTGGGGCTCAATCCCACGACCCTGGGACCATGGCCTGAGCAGCAATGAAGAGTCGGGCATTCAACCCACTGAGAAGTCCAGGAGCCCCCGGTTACCTGCTTAAGAAAATACAAAGCGAAAACATTTAGGTAGTAGTTATGTACAGGTTACCTCTGACGATTCAAGGCATACACAGAAAGGCATTCAAAAGGACTAAGGGGCCCAAGAGACATAGAGATAATGGACAGTTACTACAGTAGATGGGCAGCGTCATACTCTATGGAAAACAAAACTTTAATATTATCTCTAGCAGAGGTTAAAAACTTCTCTATACTCTTTATAAACTTTAAGGGGTGTGGGAAAACAATTTTAAACTGCAATTTTCAGCATCCTTTTGTGGCAACTAGCACATATTCCCTTGGAATTCCACTGTTCCCACTTTTATCTTCCCATACTTTTTTCTGACTCTTTTTGCTTCTGCTTTTACTCTTCAACAATTAGGAACTCAATGACACCTTGCCTAAATATGAATTATGAAATGCAGAGGGAGATTAGTATTAGAAAGAAGAGACTAAGGAAAAATGAAAATCTGGAAAAGCTGTTTCAAGGAAGATACAGAATGAATGCCAGTAGTCACGAAATCTCTCTTTACTGGGCCTTTCGGAACTCCCGACACTCGGGAGTACATTTCCCTGATGGGCCCAGCGGCTGCGCTCTGCGATCTATCCCTGCATTTACACCGAAGCCACGCTTCCCGCGAGCTGCTCATAGGCAGTGACTGAACAAGGCCAGGATGGTGACGCAGGCCCGTTCCTGCCTGACGCAGAACACGTCTGCAGCCAGCTTCAGTTCAGAGACCCCTGGCCCTGCCCATTGGCCTCGCCACACTTGCTTAGAATGGCTCTTAGTCTAAGATTCTTTCACGCATCCCTCCCACTCCATTTCCTTCATAAGGATTAAACTGCATTGTGATCTTTCAGCTCTCCCAGCCTCCTCTGGCAACCTTCACATTTTCCCAGAAAGCATTCTTCCTAATAATTCTCGGGACATCTGAACCCACCTGAGCATCTGCTTCTTGGGGACCAGAACTTGCACAAAAGGTACCGAGCGTGGGCCGAGAAAACAGGCAAGAAGACTCATATCTGGGGACTGGCTCGCCCACGACCCAGTAGAGGAAGAGGACGGCATCCTGGTTGGTAGACGGAATACGGATGGTCTCTGGCACCCAGTGGTTGTAGAAGTGCTGAGGGTTCCCCAATGCTGACCTGAGGAATGTCCCTAGTGGAGGGAAATGCTGTTGCAGGCGTGACGGTTGAGGCATTTGAAAGATGAGGGTGTAATAGTGCCTCCAAAAACAGAGTAGTTGGCCAGTTACCGGTAAGTTGTACTGATGCCCTTGAGAGGGATAAGGAGAGTCTGTGGGCCTCTAACGAGTAGTTCATGGCCAAGTGTGAGAGCAAAGCGTCAGGGTAGCTCACAAAGAGGCTGTTATCTCCCTCAGTGAAGAGCAAACACAACTAAAACCTTAACTGTTAAAGATGCAGGGTTAGAGATGCTTGGCCAAGGTAAGATGAGTTATGGAAATCTTAGGGCCCTGGTGGAGGAAACGTTGGGACACTGAACGATGAAAACAGAACATCTATCTGAATGGAAGTCCCTGAAGATGGTAGTTCTGCAGCCCCTGCCTTGAACACACAGGATCCCAGAAGTGGCCCAACCTTCCCTAGTAAGTACAAGCACTTCCCCTATACTAGAAAATGCTGCCAGATAACAGACGCTAGGGCAAGGAGCTGCCTTAACCCCCTCTCCCGAGTACCTCCTACGACCGATAGCTGAGGTGAAACTCCAGTGTGACCCAGATGATGATGCGCTGGGCCTGATAAGTGAGGAATGTGACCGTATGCCGAGAAAACTGTAAACATTACCCTGTGTGTGTCTGTAGGATCCACAGGATCCATGGGAGCATTCTTGAGATGGGATTCTGAGGCTGTTGGCTGCAGGGGGCTGGAACATAAGACTTAATCAGGAGCTCATTGACTTGGGAGTACTTTCTTCAGACACAAGATTTAACACTCTAGTGAGGACCTCATGGGTGCACATATGTCACTGGGGGCATTTTAGTAGCCTGAAGAAAGCTATGGCCAATATTCAGCAAGAAAAAAATATTTGGGACGGTAGAAAAAGGAATAAAGGGGCTGTCGGAGGGAGCAGGAGTGTGGGAATCGTACAGCGGAGAGTCCGGCAAATCCTCTCCCCAAAGGAAATGAGAAAACCGGCCAAAGTTGTCAAAAACAGTTATTTCAGGACTCTGTAAATTGACCAAAGGCACACAACAGATTGAAAAGCTTTTATACAAGAGAATGCGCTGAACTTCTGTGTCTTTGATGTTGAGCTCCTATCCCCAAACTGCTCTGGTAGACTTATTGCCCTGTGGCCAGAGGGCCCTGACTCGAGAAAAAGCCCAAAGCCAAGGGGCAGCGACAAAAATAACAGACCTTAGTGTTAAACAACTGGGAAAGGCTGTTGTCACAGCTGCTTGGAACTGCAGTCCTACGTGGGACAAGCAACATACCAGCCAGAAATTGAAAGAGAAACAAAATAGCCATAGTGAGCCCTGACAGGCTACCAGATATTTCCGGTGTCCTGGAAGGCTTTACACACACATGAGGCTGCTTGCCCTCAGAAGATGCATATCCACAAAGCTCAGCAAACTCCAAAGAGACAAACGCAGAGATTTATGCCTAAATGCTTCGTAATCTAAGTGTTAAAAGCAGTTAAAAAAAAAAAAAAACAGACTCATCACATATAGGGAAACGCAGAAAATTAACAGTCGAATTCTCGTCAAAAGCAATGGAGGCCAGAAGGCATTGGGAGACATACCAAATTATAGAAAAAGGGGAAAAAATCATCAATCAATAATCCTATATCTAGAAAAACTATCTTTCAAAAATGAAGGAGAAATCGTTCTAGAAAAACAGACTGAGAGAATCCATCACTAGCACACCTGCCCTACAAGAAATATTAAGAGAAATCCTTCAAGTTTAAAGAAGGGATACCAGATGGTAACTTGAATTCACATGAAGAAAACTATTATCTGGTAAAGGTAATGATATAGTTCATTATAAACATGGTATACACTTCACTTTTATCCTCTTACCTTAAGATATAACTGCATAAAATAATAATTATAAAATTGAATGATTGGACTTATATAAAGATGGAATATACATGAAAAAATAGCACAAAGGAGAGATGAGGGAATGGAACAATATTAAAGAAAATGTTTATATTTTACCAGAATTAAGTTAGCATTCACTAAAGTGGGTTGTGATATGTTAAGATACATGCCGTAAGGACACCTGGATGGCTCAGTCAGTTAAGCATCCAACTTCAGCTCAGGTCATGATCTCACAGTTCATGGGTTCGAGCCCTGCATCAGGCTCTCTGCTGTCAGTGTGGAGCCTGCTTCTGATCCTCTGTCCCCCTATCTCTCTCTGCCCCTGCCCTGCTTGCACTCACTCTCTCTCTCTCTCTCTCTCTCTCTCAAAAATAAACATTAAAAAAAAAAGATGTATACTGTAATCCCCAGAGAAACTATTAAGAAAATAATATAGTAAAAAATCAATAAATGAAGTAAAATGGTATATTAGAAAATATTTAACACAAAAAATTAGTAAAGGAGGAACCGAAGAACAAAAAAAGATATGTAACATATGGAAAATAGTAGCGCAATGGCAGTGGTAAATCCAATCATATGAATAATTACATTAAATGCAGAAGGATTAAAAACAAATTAGAAGGCATATTCTCAGACTGAATTTTAAAAATACAGTTCAGGGATGCCTGGGTGGCTCAGTCGGTTAAGCGACAGACTCTTGCTTTGGCTCAAATCATGATCTCATGGTTCACGAGATCAAACTCCACACTGGGTTCTGCACTGACAACATGGAGCCTGCTTGGGATTCTTTCTCCCCCTCTGTCTCTGCCCCTCCCCAACTAGTACACATGCATGTGCTCGCTCTGTCTCTCAAAATAAATAAATAAACTTTAAAAAATAAAAATATAGTCCAATTGTATTCTATCTATAAGACATGCACTTTAGATTCAAAGACACAAACAGATTGAAAGTAAAAGATAGAAAAAGATATGCCATATATAGAGTAACCAAAAAAGAACTGGAGTGGCTATTCTATTATCATACAAAAGCAACTTTAAGACAAAATTTGGTAGAAATAAAGAGGAACATCTTACAATAATAAAATGTCCATTTATCAGGAAGCTATAACAATTAAATGTAATACACAACCCAAAATATATGACAGAATTGAAGGGAAAAACAGACAATTCAATAGTAATAGAGACTTCAATACCTTCCTCTCCTCTCCATAACTGATAGAAAATTAGCAAGGATAAAGAAGACTAGAAAAACACTATCAACAAACTCGACCTGATTATCTATAGAACACCACATCTAATGATAGCAGTGTATTCAAACGAAATGAAAACCTCATTTTCAAGTGCACACAGTACATTCTCCAGAACAGATCATATACCAGACCATGACACAAATCTCAATAAATTTAAAAAGATTGAAATTTAACAAAGTATGTTCTCCAACCAAATTTAATTTAAATTAAAAACCAACAACAGAAGGAAATTCGGGAAAACAAGAAAAATTCGGAAATTAGATAATACACTTAAAAATAACCCATGGGTCACAAGCACTGTGTGTTATATGTAAGTGATCACTAAATTCCACTCCTAAAACCAATATTATACTATAGGTTAACTTATATTTTTTCAATTTATGTTTATTTCTTTGAGAAAGAGAAAGCATGCACATGTGTGTGTGTGTGCACGTGTGTGCACGCGCGCACACACACACACACACACACGAGCAGGGGAGGGGCAGTGAGAAGGAGAGACAGAATCCCAAGTATCAGTGCAGAGCCCAATGTGGGGCTCAAACTCCCGAACTGAGACATCATGACCTGAGCCAAGATCAAGACTCAGACATTTAACCAACTGTGCCACCCAGGCGCACCTTAACTTGGATTTTTAAAAAAAACCACAGGTTAAATGTCAAATAATAAATCATAAGGGAACATGGGATATATTTTTAATTGAGCAAGAACAAAAACACAACATAACAAAATGTGTGGGATTTGGGCAAAAAAGTGCTTAGAGGAACATTTATAGCTTTAAACACTCATATTAGAAAAGGAGAAATCTCAAAACATTAACCTAAGCTTCCACCCTGACAAATTAGAAGAATAGGGCAGAGAACCTGGACAGACATTTCTCCAAAGAAAACATACAAATGGCCAAGAGACACATCAAAAGAGGTTCAACATCAGTCATCATCAGGGAAATGCAAAAAAATTACAATGAAATATCACCTCACACCTGCCAGAATGGCCAAAATCAAAAACACAAGAAACAACAAGTGTTGGCAAGGATGTGGAGAAAAAGGAACCTTTGCACTGTTGGTGGGAATGCAAACTGGTACAGCCACTGTGGAAAACTGTAGAGGTTCCTCAAAAAATTAAATAGAGAATTACCATAGGACCCAGTAATTCCAATACTGGGCATTTACCCAAAGAAAACAAAAACACTAATTCAAAAAGATATATGTACCCCTATATTCACTGCAGCATTATTTACAATAACCAACATATGGAAGCAACTAAGTGTCTATCCATAGATGAATAGATCAAGATGTGGTATATACATACACAATGGAATATTAGTTGGCTCTTAAAAAGAATGAGATCTTGCCATTTGCAACAACATGGATGGACCTAGAAGGTATAATGCTGAGTGAAATAAGTCATTCAGAGAAAGACAAATACCATATGATCTCACTCACACATGGGATTTAAGAAACAAAACAAATGAAAAAAAAGAGAGAGAGACAAGAAAACAGACTCCAGAAGGGAGGTAAGTGGGAATGGGTGAAATAGGTGAAGGGGATCAAGAGTACATTCGTCATGATGAGCACTGACTAATGTATAGGATCGATGAACCATTATGTTGTACACCTCAAACTAATATAACACTGTATGTTAATTATACGTCACTTAAAAAAAGAGAGAAGAGAAAACCAAACTCAAAGGATGCAGAAAGAAGGAAATAATAAGGAAGAAAGTGGAAATCAATGAAATAGAAAACAGAAAAAAAATAGAGCAAATCAGTGTCACCAAAACTGGTTCTTTGAGATGATGAACAATAATTGGCCACCATTAGCAAGACTAAACAAGGAATGAAAGAGAGGCCATCAGCTGTGACCTTACAGAAATTACAAAGATTATGAGAAAATACTGTAAGAAACTATACGTAAGCAAATTAGAAAATTTAGATGGAATGGAAAAATTCCTAGAAAGATGCAAAATACTGAAATTGACTAAGGAACGAATAGGACGTTTGAATCAACCTATAACTAGCAAAGAGATTGAATCAGTAATCCCAAAACTTCCCACAAAAAAAGTCCAGTCCCAAATGGCTTCACCTGTGAATTTCACCAAACATTTGAAAAGAATTAACACCGATTCTGCACAAACTTCCAAAAAATAGAAGAGGAGGAAACACTTCCTAACTCATTCTACATGGCCAATATTACTCTGAAACCAAAACCAAAGACACTGTAAGAATACCACAGACCAATACCCTTTATAAATATGCATGCAAAAATCCTCAACAAAATACTCGCAAACTGAATCTAGAAGCATACAAAAAGGACTATACACCATGGCCATGGGATTTATCCCAGATATGAAAGCTGGTTGAAAATACAAAAATCAGTCAATGTAATATACTGCATTAGTTGAATAAAGGGGAAAAAAACTGGGACGCCTGGGTGGCTCAGTTGGTTAAGTGTCTGACTCTTGACTTCGGCTCAGGTCATGATCTCACGGGTTCATCAGGTCGAGCTCTGCATCCGACAGCGTGGAGCCTGCTTGGGGATTCTCCCTCCTCTCTCTCTGACCCTCCCCCACTTGCACTCTCTCCCTCCCTCTTTCAAAATAAATAAATATTTTTTAAAAATCACATCATGTCAACAGACATAGGAAAAACATCCAACAAAATCCAAAACACTTTCATGACCAGAAAAAACCTCAAGATAAAAACACTTGTACAAACATAAGACCTGCAAGTTAAAAACTACAAAAGACTGCTGAGAGAAATTACAGAAGATCTAAATAAATGGAGTAACATTCAATCTTCATGGATTGGAAGACACAATATCATTAAATGGAAATTCTCCCCAAATTGACTAATAGATTCAATGCATTCTCTATCAAAATGTCAGTAGGGTTTTTTTAATACAGAAATTGACAAGCTGACCCTAAAATTTATATGAAAATGCAACAGACCCATAATGGGCAAAGCAGTCTTGAACAAAACTGGAGGACTTCTACTTCTCAATTTAAACATTGACTAAGAAGCTACACTTACTAAGTAGAAAAATAACTTGACATTAGCTATCCATTGTCACCAGCCAGCCCAGAACCATCAGGATGGGCACAGGAATGAAATGACCACAGTGCAAAGATAGAGTCTGTATATGGGCCCAGCAGCATGAACCCCCACTTACAAAGGCCAAACTAGCTATCACTACCTCTCAATGTCCACATTGCCAGCAACAGAGACCAACCCTGCGCTCCTGATATGACACTGTTCTTCAAAGAGAGCAACTAGCCACTTGTTTTTAAATAGACTATAACCTGACCCTCCCATTCTGGATGGGCTGACAATTCACATTCACAGGGATAGATACTTATTCTGGTGATGAGTTTTCCTTTCCTGGTAGCAGAACCTCAGCCAGCACCACTATCCTGGGGCCTACAGAAGGCACAAGCATGGACAGAAGACCCAATTCACAATGAAGGAGGTATGGGAGTGGACTCATAACCATGGGACCCACCAGTTATATAGCTGCAGCCAGCCCAGAGAGCACTGGAATCACTTTCTAAAGGGCATTTTTAAAGTGTTTATTTATTTATTTTGAGAGGGAGGTGGAGAGAGGGAGAGAGAGAAAGAGGGAGAGAAAGGGGGAGAGAGAGAGAGAGAGAGAGAGGGAGAGAGGGAGAGAGGGAGAGAGGGAGAGAGGGAAAGAGAGAAAGAGAGAAAGAGAGAAAGAGAGAAAGAGGGGGAGAGAGAGAGAATCCCAATCAGGATCCACGCTGTCAATGCAGAGCCCGACATGGGGCTCAATCCCACAAACTGTGAGATCATGACTTGAGCTGAAATCAAGAGTTGGATGCTTAACTGACTGAGCCACCCAGGTGCCCCTGGAATGGCTTTCTAAAGACACAGCTGAAACACTAGCTTGGAGACAACACTCTGAAAGGATGGGAAGCCACCCAGAGAAACGCAGTGTATATGTTCATTAAAGACCTCAATACAGTGCTGTGTCCTCAACTAGGAAGAATAAATGGATCAAGAACTGAGGAAGCAGGTCTGGCCCCACTGAATATGACTGCCAGTGATCAACTAGGGAATACAGTGCTTTCTGTCCCCTCAACCCTGAACTCTGCAGGGATGGGGGTCCTGTTTCCCAAAGGGGACACACTCCAGGGAACAGAGCAAAGGTTCTTTTGAACTCCAATGAGGGCTGATGCCCCAGCACTTTGGTCCCTTGTGCCAAAGGACCAGAAGACAAGAGGAGTCATGATACTAGCAGAGATAACTGCCCCTTATTGGTGGGAAAAAAAGGTAGGACTACTTTTACACAAGGAGGCCCGGAGGAATTATGTGTGGAACTCACTTGATCCACTTGGGTACCCATGCCCCATGGTAACTGTGAATGGACAAGTGCAGATTAAGAAGGGATGATTTCTAAGGTTTCGGTGCACTCATGAGTGTAGGTTTGGGTCATACCACCAGGCAAGCCACCCGTTGAGGAGATAACTTAGGATGGATAGTGGAGGAGGGAGAAGATGTGTGACAGTTATGGCCACAACATCAACTGCAAAGTGTAGGGCTGAAGGTCATCCCACCAACCTCCCTCTTCTGCGTTCCCAGACAAAAGTACATGGGAACCATAGAGCAGGTGCTCCCTAAACCTGTGAGGAGAAAAACAGATCTGTGCAAAGCAACAGGAGGACTCCAACAGTCATGGAAATACATCATTCAGAGCTCCAGGGAGTGAAACTGACCAATGGCCCCAGATGCTATGCTCTGAAGCCAATGCTACATTTAGGCTAAGAATACACTCCCAATGACTGAGAGCAGCAGGCATAATTAAGACCCATTCCTGGAAGACGTAGACCTCCTTAAGGAAAACCTGTGAATAGCCTGAAAAATATACTAGGTCCTTGATGCTCAAAGTGCTGTGTAGACCCACTGCACTGAGCCACAGTGCCTAAGTCTTTTAGGGGTTACAATTGGGCCAGCTTTAAGAACACCCAGAAACCAGCCCTACTTCTCCCTCTCACGCTCAGAAAACACCCCCAACACATACACACATAAATTATTTAAATTCCTCAGAGATGACATCAAAATTACATAAAGATATATCTCTGAGATTTAAAATTATAATAATTTTATTTTAGATCCTTTTTTCCTACAAGTGTAGGAAATCAGCAAAAGGAACATGATATAGTAAAAAGAGTAACAGGTCAGAAAAACTGATCCCAGCTCTGTCACTAGGCAGCTGTGTGAGCTCAGGCGGAGCCCCTTCTCTCTCTGGGCTTCACTTTTTCTCATGTGTAAAACAAGAAAATTGGATTAGATTACCTCTAAACCTCTCCTTTAGCTCTAAATGTGATTCTGTGGACGATCCATGTGCCTTCAATTCCACCAACGGAATTACAACATCACACATACCCCTAAATGACCACAAGGTGTCAGAATGTGCTCATCTAACACTTCAATAGTCCTCAATTAACAATTCTAATTTTTCATTAGACTAGAAGACTAATTTTTATGTACCTCAAGAGCCTTCGTAAATGCCATATCAAGGAGGTAAGAGAAGTATTATCAGTAAAATCTATCCTGGAGATAACAGGGACCCACCCATATAGCTGCTACCATCCAATAATTAACCCTTAACTTCTCCCAGTCACTACATGCTTACTTTCTTCACTAAGCCTTCAGTTATGCTAGTTTCGTTTCCCAAATCCAAATTTTACCCATCATCCAAAAGCTATCTCTACCTATTCACAATAGCGATAATAATCTTCTCTAGAAATGAAACTTACACAAAATGCATATGACTCACATGAATGCAACAATAATACTTTACTGAAGGATATGGATGATGAGGACAGATGAAGCCATCTACCACAGTCTGGAAAAGTCAGTTCTCCACAAATTAATTTTAATCCAATGCATTTTTTCCCGTTAAACATGAACATCTCAGACTTATTCATCCAGAAGGGAAAATGGGCAAAAATGGTGTGAATTTTTTAACCTCTAGAAGTGTTAAGAAAAACTAAGGAAATTACACATGCCTTACAAAATATCAAAACATCTTAAGCTAGTCATTGAAACAGTGAAATGGCACAGGACTAGGATGACAGATCAATGGACCAGTAGAGTCCAGAAGCAGATCCTGTATATACAGGAATTTGAGCATATGATAAACGTTGACTTTAATAATTATTAGTCTTTTAATGTTTACTTTTTGAGAGAGAGAGACACACAGAGCACAAGCAGAGAAGGGGCAGAGAGAGAGGGGGACACAGAATCCGAGGCAGGCACCAGGCTCTGAGCCGTCAGCACAGAACTGGACTCAGGGCTCGAACTCACAAGCCATGAGATCAGGACTGAGCCGAAGTCAGACACTTAACAGACCGAGCCACCCAGGTGTCCTAAGGTTGACTTTAAAATAAGTTATAAAAGGATTCAGTCAACAGTAATCACAAAGTCAGTTTTACTTGGGGCCGCCTGGGTGGCTCATCGGTTGAGTGTCCGACTCTTGATTTCAGCTCAGGTCATGATCTCACAGTTCATGAGACTGAGCCCTGTGTCGAGGCTCTGTGCTGATAGCAGAGATTCTCTCTCTCTCTCTCTCTCCACCCCCCCTCTGCCTCCCCACCCTCCAGTTCGTACAAGTGCACACGTGCGTGTACAGGCTCTTTTTCTCTCTCAAAATAAATAAATAAACATTTAAAAATAAATAAATAAATAAATAAATAAATAAAATAATAGGGAAGAACCAATACCTTCTCTATGTACCTCTTTTTCCTCTTCTGAAAGAAGACGTAACAGTACCCACCTTACAGGCCACTAAGAATGTTAAAAAGGCTGATAAATGACATATTGATATGTTAGCAGTAGAATAGAATCTCAATAAATATTAATAATGAATTGTTTTAATTAGACTGGGAAAACACAGGACTAGAGAACAACTCACTTGTTCCAAATCACTCAGTATATAATGGATCTAGAATTTATAATTGAGCCACAATTAGAACCCAAGTCCTCTAAACTCCAGGTCAGTTCTTTTTGCTATAGATTATCTATCTATCTATCTATCTATCTATCTATCTATCTATGTATCTACCTATCTCTTAATATTAGGATACTATTTTAATATTGAAATGTTTCATTGTCTCCCACATAATAGTAGCATTGGTTCATTTAGAAACTCTTAACTCATAAAGTGCTACTATAAGGTCAATAATATTTTAAAGTCAATTTGCATTAAGCATAACAGTACTTACATACATTTAAAAAAACTACAATATATTTGTTTTCTGAGATATTATTTATTCAGTCCACAGTAAATGCCTGGTATAACTCGGAGGGTAAGAACCAGTGACCTACGGACAGTGCTCTGGTTTATTACTGCAGAGAAAGTACGCAATCAGCAGAATCAAAAAACTGATTGCAACATGTCGAGGAACAACCTAAGAGCCTACATTCCTATGCCACCTCTCAATAGAGATCTTAATCCTGCAGGTAGAGAGGAAGCTGAGAGCCATTAGGCAAAGGGGGCTAAATTTTACAGACAAAAGTAGTTTTGCTTACGGCACCAGCAGAGCAATTTAATTATCAAGAGAGTCATTTGTCGGGGCGCCTGGGTGGCTCAGTCGGTTAAGCGTCCGACTTCGGCTCAGGTCATGATCTCAGGGTCCGTGAGTTCGAGCCCCGCGTCGGGCTCTGTGCTGACTGCTCAGAGCCTGGAGCCTGTTTCGGATTCTGTGTCTCCCTCTCTCTGACCCTCCCCCGTTCATGCTCTCTCTCTGTCTCAAAAATAAATAAACGTTACCAAAAAAATTAAAAAAAAAAAAAAAAGAGAGAGTCATTTGTCATAGGATAAGCAAGTCCTTGAATTTCCCCCTCAGAAGAGGAAGAGTATGGACCCAAACCTGGAAGGGGCATGTCGTGGCTCCTTGGGCTTTGAGTAGTTAGAGTCAAGGCAAGAACTGGTAGTGGCTGCCACAGGAGAAGCAGGATGAAAGGCACTGGCCAGGAATTTGGGGGACAGGGTAGGAGGGTGGTAAGGGAAGAACGGAAGGAAGGGATTGGGGATGCCAGGGAAAGAGACGGTGTTAGTGCATGATGTGCATTTCATGAGGATTTCTGTGTTTTTAATCTTTATTGATTTTTGAGAGAGAGACAGAGTGTGAGTGGGGGTGGGGCAGAGAGAGGGGGGGACACAGAATCCGAAGCAGGCTCCAGGCTCCGAGCTGTCGGCACAGAGCCCGATGCGGGGCTGGAACTCAAGAACCACGAGATCATGGCCTGAACCAAAGTCAGAGGCTTAACCGACTGAGCCACCCAGGCGCTCCTCACAAGGATTTCTTATTTCAGAATCCTGCCAGGGCTAAATGCTTTTTTGAAACCTTCGAAGTCAGGAGTTCAGGTTCTATTCTGTGTCTATCATGTTTTACATCTAGTGACTTTTACCCACGTCGTGCAATTTCCATACCTGTTTGCTCACCTGTGAAATAGGCAAATAAGAACTGTTGGCAGTCTCCCCGGGGTTATTTGGGAGACCTAGAATATCACTCAAGTAGAAGGGACTGCTGTGATTCAAGGCATTTTTCCCGCTTGGGTTAGGGAGAAACAGGAAACAGAACCACACCCATCTATACCCTATGAGAGGATTGCTTTTGTGGATAAGAAAAATAACAACTGTCCTTAGTCCTACTTCTTGGCATCTGGAAATGTGGGGATACCGACATGATGGAGGCTACAGAGAGTTCATCTAAGAACAATGCCTTGACTTTCCATCACCCCAATTTAGGATTGCTTCTGAGTTTCACAAGCAGGTAGACGACAGCCAGAAAAAAACTTCACCCGGAGAATTTTGGAAAGAAAGGAAAATACAATTTCCTGGGATCATAAATATAAGGAAATATACTTTTCACCTTTGTCAGATGAAAATCAGAAGTCTCCTGGGGCGCCTGGGTGGCTCAGTCAGTTAAGCAATCAACTCTTGATTTCGGCTCGGGTCATGATCTCATGGTTCGTGAGTTCGAGCCCCACATCAGGCTCTGCACTGCCAGTATGGAGCCTGCTTGGGATTCTCTCTGTCCCTCCCCTGCTTGTGCGCACTTGCTGGCTGGCTCTCTCTCTCTCTCTCTCTCTCTCAAAGTCGATAAAAATAAAACATTTTTAAAAATAGGAGGGGCACCTGGGTGGCTCAGTCGGTTGAGCATCCAACTTTGGCTCAGATCATGATCTTGCGGTTCATGAGTCCAAGCCCCATGTCAGGCTTGCTGCTGTCAGCCAGGAGGCTGCTTCGGATCCTCTGTCCCTCCCTCATTTGCACTCTCTCAAAAATAAATAAACATTTTTTTAAAAAAGAAATCGGAAGTCTCCCATTCACCCAGCTAGTCTATCCGAATAATCACCCAAACCACTCCCACAACTTATACTTCTATTTCCACCTGTTCTCTTTGAGAGTTACTTTTACCAGGAGGACCCTCTCATCATAAAACCATCCCAGCATATATATTATTTTTAAACCAATGCGCTATTAGGAAATTTTCTGACAAAGGTTTTGAAAAAAAAATGCAACAAAAAGATAACATTGCATGCGTGAAAATTCCTGGCTGCAAATTTTGAGTGATATTTGTTAAAGGCGTATGGGCTTGGCTCTCGAGTGAGACAGGCACAGACCATATCCTTCTGGTACACGCACTTGCTATCCCAACAGCACTTTTTCATTTCCACTGCTCCCCACACTGTGATCAGCAGCCTCTCTGTACAATGAGACACCCAACAGTGCCTCGAAACAACTCTGCAGCAAGAAAACCCACCGTTGCCTTTTAAAACAGACAGCAGAGGTCAGCAAAGCCCAGTCCACTCATCTACTCCTGGGAAGACTTGCAGACTCTGACGTTCATATTGCAAATTTCAGGTCCGTTAGCAACCAAACCGCTCTTGTAAGGATCCACAAGATAATCGAGAGGTTTTCCTAGATGTATAAAGTGAACACTACTAATCGTTTCAGTATTGGTATAATGAGGATGAACAAAGCCATGGCTCTCGTGATCATGCAGTAAACACAAACAACATAACGGGCTTCAGGAGACATTATTTTCAAATGAATAGGCTCCGCTCAGAATTGGTCAGGAGCAGGTGATATAATATACAAATAAACACAAAGCATACATATGATACGTATCACAGTTGAATAAGAAAGCTGCAATTAAGGAAAGCCATTTAAAACTATAATTGATAATTTTTAAGTAAATATACCCTTGTAACCGAATGCAGATGGCAAACCCACTATACGGCTGACCCCTGGGCATGAAGAAGAAATAAACAGGAGGTGCATTACATGCTATTAATTATTTTCACTGCTACAGTTGTTTGCTATATAATACAAGTCAAGGGGTTAGCCTGAAGCTTCTCCTAATATATTAGTAAATAAATTTGAACAGATTTTAATTTGCTAATGGAAAGGTCTGGGCCAGTTGCAAATAAGAGTGAGGCTACTTTGTCTCCCTCATTAGCATGCAACCAGGCTTATCCTCCCCATTCACACAAAATGTTACATTTCCATAAAGTGTAGTGTAATTTGTCAGGAAAAAAACTCTGTAAACTATATTAGAATAAAGATAAATTTCTATCATGTGGTCATCCTCCTCATAGAGTCTTTATGATAATTGCACGTCTAACACCTGCCTCCAAATAATGCCACTCTGAATCTTCACAGTATGGAAAAAATGACAGGGAACAGAGTAGCCTCTGCTCTAACTTATTTCTAAGCATCTACGCTTATAGCTATGGCCTTTCTTGCTGTTCCACGAGAGCGTCCCGGGTTGTGTTTTGTTGTGTTGTGTTGTTCAGAAGGTTCTCCCTGCTTAGCAATTTTGAATAGGTAGTCAACACTGTGGATTTACGATGTTTTCAGAAAGCTGACGTGAAAATAACGACACAGATCATTGCCTGCTACGTGACGAAAGCCACAGTCTGAAATGAAATGACTGTGTCAAGTTATGTATTGTAGGCAATTTGATCTAGTCGTAGTTCATACTTTTCAGTGCCTCGATGCCCACATGCCCCAATCCTTTATCTGACCCCGTGAAAACAAGCACTGAAATCTGTGGGATTTAAGTCCCAAATAAGGAAGAACCCAAATCTGCAGTTTTAATTCTCCACTCTCATTTTCAGTGGGGTGGAGTCTCTGCCACTGTTACTCAAGAACGATTAGGAGTTCCCTCGAGTTCCAGCCCCCCTTTGGGACCTATGCGTCCCTGGTGCCCCAATGTGCTGTGCATGTCCTTTGAGGCATCACGGCAGAGGAGGCCAACTGGGCTAACTGGTTCCTCAGCTTAACTTTGGAGGCTCAAGAAGAGATATCTCATGCAGTAAAAGGACAGAGTGGCAGGGCTTAACAGCAGAAGTCTCTTTTTGAACAGATAAATGTAGAGTCTCCCAGCCAGGATTATGGCTTTGTAAAGAAAGGGTCCAAATTCACGGTCAAGGGGAAAGACTCTTAAGAAAAAGGTCAACGACACGAGAAGCAAAATTGATAGGAGAAATCTGGCTTTATAAAATCTGATCATCTAAAGCACTGAAATGGACAGACAAAAGCTCTGGTTTTTCTTTCTTACATTTGTATTCATGGCTCAAATCAACACTTCCAGTCCTAAGCTCTCACACAAAAAAACTATATTGGTTTAGTGTTTTGTGGTTTTAGAAAATGTGTTGAGGGGGTGGCTGGCTGGCTTAGTCAGTAGAGCGCGCGACTCTTGATCTCGAGCCCCACGACGGGTGTAGAGATCACTGAAAAATAAAATCTTTAAAAAACGCGTTTGCGGGGCGCCTGGGTGGCGCAGTCGGTTAAGCGTCCGACTTCAGCCAGGTCACGATCTCGCGGTCCGTGAGTTCGAGCCCCGCGTCAGGCTCTGGGCTGATGGCTCGGAGCCTGGAGCCTGTTTCCGATTCTGTGTCTCCCTCTCTCTCTGCCCCTCCCCCGTTCATGCTCTGTCTCTCTCTGTCCCAAAAAAAATAAATAAAAAACGTTGAAAAAAAAAAAAAAAAAAAAAAAAAACGCGTTTGAGGTTTATTGTTGGGTTAGGTGTTCACCACAGCCCGCGGGGTTAGCAGGGTGCAGACAGAGGCAGTGACTTGCTTCAGGTGACCCAGGAGGGATTCAGACACTGGCCCGGTGACCCCAGATCCCAAGCCCTTTCCACAACCCCATGTGGCTCTCCCCCAACCGTAAGTGCGTAAGGGCTGTGGCCACGCTCCACACCGAGTGCCAGGGGAGCGGCCTGGCCGAGTGCAGGCTGACTTGCTGAAATCCTTCGCTGCGTTTTCCCCCACGCCTTCCTCCCTCTTGTCAGGATCCTTGGCTGAGTCTTGAAACAGAATGTTCGGGTAATCTTGACCCAGGCATGACCTCCCGCCCCCACCCCTCACTCTCTCTCAGGTAGTGCCGAGTGTCTTTGGCACCCGGGATGGGACGGGGCACTGTTGTTCACAGGGCTTGAGTGTGGGAAGCAGACTGTAGGCGGGCAGGTAGCGATCTGACCGATCCCTCACCTTCCGGGACTAGAGCTATGTAGACACGGCCGATGCTACGAAAGCATTCTAGGCTCACGCTCCAGAGTTACTTACGGCCGAAGTGAGTTCAACTCATTTCGCGACTTGGATGGCACAACAGACCACAAGATTCCCTGCCACAGATCAGGCAACCCACCCTCCCTTGCCCCGTCGAAGTGAACAGAAAGGAAATTGTGACTGAAGTCCGTGTCTGGAATCTCCTACTGGGATGCGGGAGTTCCGGACAAGCCACCTCACCCAGCTCACTCTACAGTTGAGGTGTCTGAATTAGGGACAAAGCAGATTTTGCCCAAAATATTTGGACGAAATTTGGGTGGGGTGAGAAAGAAAAAATAAGACAATGACTCTACCGGGTAATAACTGCAACAGAGACAGAAAAATTACATAAGTCCAGGTAAAGAGATGCTATTCTGCTCAACAAGCACAGGGCCCGTTCATCCCTGAACACCCATCTCCTCACCTGATATTCCACACAAGGATAGAGGCCCTTATGCTGAATACTCTCCACATCTTTCCAGAACACCGTCATCTTCATATGGAAACAGGACCATCCCCTTTAAAAAGAAATGATGACAAGGCTACCTCCGTTTGCAGTACTGGAATCCCTCAGTGGCAGTCCCTTCTCTATTCTAGACTGTCACTCATGACATTTCAAATTAAAACAACACGAGGAGGGGCGCCTGGGTGGCTCAGTCGGTTGAGCGTCTGACTTCAGCTCAGGTCGTGACCTCGCGGTCTGTGAGTTCGAGCCCAGCCTTGGACTCGCTGCTGTCAGCACGGTGCCCGCTTCGGATCCTCCGTTCTTGTTCTCTCTCTCTCTCTTTCAAAAATAAACATTTTTTAAAAATTAAAAAAATAAAAAATAGCACGAGGAAATACTTCTCAGACGGCGTGAGCTGATAGCTCTGTTCCCAAAGCTACTGACTGTGTGTAGCATGTGTGTAGAATGGACTCTTCCATGCTTCATACATCACTTTAGAGTTCAGAAGTATACTTGGCCTTGACCAAGGGAGCCCAGATCATGAAGCTCAAGGAAGGAAGTTAGCCAGCCTTTCAACAAAACAACTGAGCTAAATACGGGACTTCCACACGCTTGAATGGTTGTCTCAACTCCACCTCACTTTACGTAGAAAGATGAAAGTTATGCCATCATTTAAAAAAATTTTTTTAACATTTATTCATTTTTGAGAGACAGAGCGTGAGCAGGGGAGGGGAGAGAGAGAGGGAGACACAGAATCCGAAGCAGGCTCCAGGCTCTGAGCCGTCAGTGCAGAGCCCGACGCGAAGCTCGAACCTACAGACCGCGAGATCGTGACCTGAGCTGAAGTCGGACACCTCACTGACTGAGCCACCCAGGCGCCCCATATGCCATCATTTTCATAACCAGCACGTGGAGTTCTAAGTCTCCACCCCATTTTTTTGCCTTTGTAAACTATGGATGAATTCTCTGCCTTTTATTGTCTCCCTTGCAAGAGCTATGGAAAGTTTGAAAATCCAAGAAGTTCTCAGTCTGGAAGGAAAAAAAATACGGGGTCACACAGTAAATTTGACACCTCGGTTGTTCATTTACATTATTCAAAACCTAAAGAATTGCTCTCAAATCCAATAAAATTAAAGATAGTTGGAATGTAAGCCAAGTGAATTTTGCCAGTAGTTTGCCTAATACAATTCAGTAATGATACAAAAACACAGAGAATAGGTTGTGATTTAAAATACCACACATAACCGGGGTGCCTGGGTGGCTCCGTCAGTTAAGCGTCCGCTTCAGGACGCTCAGGTCATGACCTCACGGTTCGTGAGTTCAAGCCCCACATCGGGCTCTGCGCTGACAGCTCGGAGCCTGGAGCCTGCTTCGGATTCTGTGTCCCCCTCTCTCTCTCCCCTTCCCTGCTCACACTCTGTCTCTCTCTCTCTCTCTCAAACACAAAGATTAAAAAAAAACTTTTTTAATACCACACATAACCAAACAACATTCTAACTGCTTTTATTAGGAGGAGAGAAAAAAGCTTAGAAAACTCTATTGCTGGAAAAAGTAAGAAGATAAACCCTCCTAAGGTCACTCTTGTCAAAACGTCCTTGTGCCCACTTCCACTTTAAATGTAATCTGCTGTTGGGGCACCTGGGTGGCTCAGTCGGTTAAGCGTCCGACTTCAGCTCAGGTCATGATCTCGTGGTTCGTGAGTTCGAGCCCCACGTAGGGCTCTGTGCTGACAGCTCACAGCCTGGAACCTGCTTCAGATTCTGTGTCTCCCTCTCTCTGCCCCTCCCTCACTTGTGCTGTTTCTCTCTCTCTCTCTCTCTCTCTCTCTCAAACAAATGTTAAATTTTTTTCAAAAATAAAAAATAAAAATAAATGTTATCTGCCATATAAATCCAAAGGGGCATATTTACCAACTGTCTTTCTAGATCTAACAACTATTTGCCAGCAAAGGAAATTTACAGATATTAGTGCCAAGGCAGGCCTAATGGTTCTTCTATTTTACTGTAGCATGTCAGAAGTTGTGGGTTTATACAACTCCCAGCACACTAGCTGCTACCCCACTCTTTATCTTCCCCTGATGCTCGGCATTTCCAAAGCGACAACTCTTGACTTGTTCAACAAACGCCTCTAGATCTTCTATAGATATTTTCAACATTTAGCCAGTTGAATGGAATGCCTACTTTTTAAGGGGAAAATGCATTTTGTGTGCTCTCTTTCTTGAGGCTCTTTAAATTGGGAAAAATATGGGCATGTTATTTTCTTTTCAAAATACAAATATTAAATATAAGGTTCTTGGTTAATGGAAACCATCAAAATTATGGTCATCATTTCCACTAATTTTTCTTTTTTCTTTTGTTTAAATATGAAATTTACTGTCAAGTTGGTTTCCATACAACACCCAGTGCTCATCCCAACAGGTGGCCTCCTCAATGCCCATCACCCACTTTTCCTTTCCTCCCACCCCCCCATCAACCCTCAGTTTATTCTCAGTTTTTAAGAGTCTCTTATGGTTTGCCTCCTTCCCTCTCTGTAACTTTTTTTCCCCTTCCCCTCCCCCATGGTCTTCTGTTCAGTTTCTCAGGATCCACATAAGAGTGAAAACATATGGTATCTGTCTTTCTCTCTATGATTTATTTCACTTAGCATAACACTCTCCGGTTCCATCCATGTTGCGACAAAAGCCATATTTCATTCTTTCTCATTGCCAAGTAGTATTCCATTGTGTATATAAACCACAATTTCTTTATCCATTATCAGTTGATGGACAGTTAGGTTCTTTCCATACTTTGGCTATTGTTGAAAGGGCTGCTATACACATTGGGGTACAAGTGCCCCTCTGCATCAGTACTCCTGGATCCCTTGGGTCAATTCCTAGCAGTGCTATTGCTGGGTCATAGGGTAGGTCTATTTTTAATTTTTTGAGGAGCCTCCACACTGTTTTCCAGAGCGGCTGCCCCAGTTTGCATTCCCACCAACAGGGCAAGAGGGTTCCCATTTCTCCACATCCTCGCCAGCATCTATAGGCTCCTGATTTGCTCATTTTAGCCACTCTGACTGGCATGAGGTGATATTCTTTTTTCTTCTTTTTATTTCTTTAACGTTTTTATTTTTGAGAGACAGAGAAAGACACAGCATGAGCGGGGGAGGGGCAGAGAAAGAGGGAGACACAGAATCTGACGCAGATTCCAGGCTGTGAGCTGTCAGCACAGAGCCCGACGTGGAGCCTGAACCCACAAACTGTGAGATCATGACCTGAGCCGAAGTCAGATACTTAACCGACTGAGCCACCCAGGTGCCCCTCCACTAATTTTTCTTATCCCTATACTTACTCTTAAAATAAAAAACAAAACTTGAACAGGCCAGTGTCCAGTGCGGCATGGGGTTAGAGCTGAATATTTATGTAACCTCACAGTTTAGATAAAGATACAGAAAAATTCCCTTACAGCACTGGTCATCAGGGACAAGATTCCCTTCTTAGAGCTTAAACGAAATAAAAATTATTTTAAATAATAACAATAATTACATCACCACTAGTTATAATTTATTGAGAAGAACTAAAGATATTGGGTGCTTACCAAGTTCCAGGTACCGTACTAAGGACATACAGATATTATATCATTTTAGCCTCTCACTAACATAGGTGGATATTTTATTATCCCCGTTTTACAGATAAAGGAACTAAAGCTTAAAGCTAAATAGGCTAAGATCACACATCCCGCTGTGCTCTACAACCTGTCTGATAACAAACACGCACACAGCACTTGTAAAGTATGTTATACATTTAGCAAGTGTTTCACATGCACTCCGCCAATACTCACATCACCTCTGCCTGCCAAGAGGTAACTAGCCTATTTGAGTGCTTCTGGGGACACAGAAACAAGGGTGGCGCACTGCAGAGCCCCTGGGGCCGGAGTGGGACGTACCAGGACTCACATCCCTGTTCCAGGATTTATTGGCTGTGTGACCTCGAGCAAATGGCTTAACCTCTCTGAGCTGCCTTTTCTTCACCTGCACAATGGGTTTCACTGTCCGGCTTTATTTCCCCCACAGTGTTACTACTCCTAAGATAATGTACGTGAAGGTGTTTTGTTAACTGCAAAGTGATAGAAATGGGATTCTTAATGTAGGGTCCACAAACAGGCTGCGGCACGTTTATTCAATGCCTTGAAAACATCTGCAAGCTTTGCTTGTGTGTGTGTGTGTGTGTGTGTGTGTGTGTGTGTGCGCGTGCATTTTTTTCTGGGAAGACTGACCACAGTTTTCATCGGATTGCCCCCACAAACGGTTAAAACCTGCTACAGTATACAAATATCATTTTGTCTTTAGGTGACTGAGAAGGTAAGAATTCTTTTTACTGAAGACAGCTCTGTCTCCCTATACTTTCTTTCTCCATCTATTCGGCCCTGCCTTATGATGGCCACCAGAGGGGACGAGCACATTGCCACTTTCACACCCCAGCCTTCCCAAGATTCAACAGTGGTTTTCTCTCCTCATCTACACCTCCAACCCCCCGGCTCTCATTCCCTCACTCATTCATTCAACACACATTACAGGCCAAATTTAAGCACAAGCAGTGTGCTGGGATAGAGCAGGAGACAGAACGCCCTACCCCATGAAACTTAAGAGTCTCGTGGAGAGGACAGATAAAACTCGGGTCTTGAGAGTGGAAAGAGACTGCTAGGGGTAGATGGAGTGTGGAGTGCATGGGAGCACAGCTGATCCCTGCCTCCTTTTCATCCAGGAAATGCTGGAGTCCTCCTCTAGCCTCGCCACTTTTCTCCCACTGCACTTAGTTTAGCTGGAGGGTCCTTTTGAACCAGAAAAAAACACACGGGTGTATTATGACCCGCCAAGCAAGAAACATCTCAATCCTTACAGGAACCCTACACTTCAATTAGTTCGCCCTAACATCAAATCACATATTTCCTCAATTCCGAGGGTCACCGTTTTTACATTTTAATATGTCCGCAAGTGTGAAGTAACTGTGTACTACATTTAAGCCAGAGCACTTTATCTTTTCCAAACAGAGATCTTTCTGGATCCGTGATGCAAGCTGTCAGCAACCGATAGCATCTTTAAACAGTGGAAATATGATCAATTCTTGAGCAATCACTTCTTGCACTCTTGACTCACGTATGATGGAGTGTGAGCTCTTTAAAATGTTGGACAAGGCCCTCAACGATCAAGCCTCTGCCCATGGCCCATCTCAATTCTCACCACATGCCGTCTTGACCCCTATGCACCAGGTCTTCCTAATTGCTTTCCAGTGACAAGTGATATTTCCTACCTCTAACACCTAGCTATTAGCTTATCTTCCCCAACTAAACGGTGAGCATCCCCAGGGCACTACTATGCCTAATTCAGCTCCCCATCTCCAGGACAGTTCCCCCAATACGTGTACGGCAAAGTGTTACGGAATAAATTAACCCCTCGGCCTCTTTTCACACGAGTTGCTAAGCCCATCTCCTCGATCCCGTACTTGTGCAATGGGTTTCGAGATGTAGCCCAGATCCCAGCCTGTCTATGAAGCCTTTCCTAATTATCCCAGCCAGAAAACACCTCTCTCGTCTCTGAATTCACTCCTGACAGTCCATGAGGCTTCAACAGGAGTTCATCAGCCTGCAGAAGCAAGTTTCACTAGAATAGTGTTTCCCTGAGGTTCTGAGAACAGGGCACACACAAATACTATATTTTATACACACAAAGCGATAAAAAGATTCAAAACAGCCCAAAGCAGGCAGATGGTAATGACCTTACAATCACTATTTCTCTGCATAGGAAGACATCCACAGCTATTGCCCACCCACGTAGCTGTTTGAGTCAAACTATTTACTTCCCTGATCGCATATGCTCTCTCTAACACTCTCTAAGCCCAATTTGTACTTTTGGAGGAGTTTCTCCCTCCTTTGACGTTTTAAGCACTTGGGGTGCTCTGCAGAGTTCAGCAATGATGAGACACTATGCCTTGTTTTGCTCCAAGTCTTGTCAATTCCTACATTTACAAATTCAAAGATAGGCATCACGATGGTTAAACGCCACAGTCTTGAAGGGTCTTCCTACTTTAGACAGTCTGTGAGCCTATGGCAGAGACCCGTGCCCTTCATCTTCTAGATCCCCATGCCCCAGCTGAGGTCTGGGGCCAAACACGTGTATGGTAAATAAATGAAGTGATTTATTTTGTATTTGACCTTGTTTTGCTTTATAAGATATGTGTGTTTAGCATTAATAACTGATCGATACAATCTTCCTTTATGAAAGTATCAGGAATAAAGGAATCATTCAAGGCCAGCTTCCTTAGGTTCAGGCCTCGTAAAGGACTCACACGACTCAGCTGATTTGTGAGGAAGTCATCCCATCACTGCTCAAGAAAGCCTATTCCTCCTGAAGGTCACAAGAGAACAGCGGGTGTTCAGGGAGAGCCCTGAACAGGTGCAGGGGATTCCACCTTACATTTACAGGCTCACAATTCCGTGGTTTAAGTAGCTTACTCTGAAATAGGAAGTTATTTTAAAATAACAAAAAGTTCTCTGGGACTTCAGTAACCCTAAGTGGGAATGTAGAAAGCAAAAAGGAGACTCTAGAACATTGAAGAACAAACTAAGTCTTCTTCTGACCTTATCTTCAGCCAGATATCAGTCTGATGTTATTGGGGAAGAGTTTTAGTTGTATAATGGCTAGAATGGGACTTTCAGTTTTACTCAATTAAGAAAAAAATATGTTGGTTTTTGGAAAACAATGCAGAGTGGTCCAACTCATCTAACCCTCTCTGAAAAATAGTCCTGGGCTGGAATTCAAGGGCACTCCTGGTTCAAGGCCATTGTGCTTGGGCAGAGGTAACGGATCATGCTCCAAAATGGCTAAGTCACTGAACTAGGAGAGCAGAGACAGGAGCCTCTTCCTGGCGGTGTTACCTGCCCTCCCCCGACCACCCACCCCAACAATGCGATGATGCTCCTTCTTCTAGGAGAATGTGAAAATCAATGATCCCTCCCTTGGATTACAAGGACTTTGTGATATAGGATCAGACAAGAGAAACACTTAGACTCCTTGAAGATGTGCCCTGACTTCCTGGTAAAATGAAATGACAACACCCACAGCATCGCAGAAGGCCAGTTTCAAATATAGAATTCTCAAACTCCTGGGAGCGCTGAGTCAGAATGTGGCAGTGAGAGGAGCACCAGCGCCTGGTCCCCAGACCACCACCCTCTTCACTGCCCACTCTACCCAGGCTGCCCCACTTACATGAGGATCCTCATGTCCTCCCATGTGGGGACCTCGGACTGAATGTTGAAGCTCCAGCCGTAATGATCCAGCAATCCTATTTCTAAGTATATACGTGTTGACAACATATGTCCACACAAAAATGTATATGCACATATCCACGGCATTACCATTCACAATAGTCAAAAGGTGGAAACAACCCAAATGTCCCTCAACCGATCGTTGGATAAACATCCAATGAATTACTGGGGCACCTGGGTGGCTCCGTCGGTTAAGTGTCCGACTTCGGCTCGGGTCATGATCTCGCGGTTCGTGAGTTCGAGCCCTGCGTCGGGCTCTGTGCTGACAGCTCAGAGCCTGGAGCCTACTTTGGACTCTGTCTGTCTCTCCATTTCTCTCTCTACCCCACTCACTCTCTCTCTCTCTCTCTCTCTCTCTCTCAAAAATAAGCCAACATTTAAAAATGTTTAAAAAATAAAATAAAAGGAATGAAGTACTGATACATGCTACGACAAGAATTAGCCTTGATAACACACTAAGTGAAAGAAGACAGTCATAAAAGACCACAATATTGTATGATCCCACTTATATGAAATATCCAGGACAGGTAAATCCACAGAGACACAAACCAGATTCGTGGTTGCCAGGGATTGGGGGAAGGAGGGATTAGCAAGTGACTTGCTTAGTCAGTATGGGGTTTCCACTGGTGGCCATGAATGGACGCACAACACTGTGAATGCACTAAATGCTTATCTTAGTCCATTCGGGCCGCTATGAGAAAATGCCACTGACTGGGTAACTCATAAACAACAGAAATTTATTTCTCACAGTTCTGGAGACTGGAAGGCTGAGATCAAGGCACCAGCATGGTCACGTCATCACGAGGGTCCTCTTCCTGGTTCACAGCCAATGCCTTCTCACTGTGTCCTTATGCGGCAGAAGGGACTAGGGATCTCTCTGGAAACTCTTTTATGAGAGCACTGATCCCATTCAGGAAGGCTCCACCCACATGCCTGAAAACATCTCCTAAAGGCCCCGCTGCCTTATACCATCATCTTTGCGGGTTGGGATTTCAACATCTGAATTTTGGGAGACATACTCAGAACACAGCAATGCCACGGAATTTTCCTCTTTAAAATGGTTAAAATAGTAAGTTTTATGTTAGGTGTGTTTTTATCACAATTAAAAAAAATAATCCCAAACTCATTTATGCAAAAGTACTGATGACTGCTATCAGCTTACATGTTAAAAATTTTAACATATGGTGAAAGCAGCTAACGTTTGCTGAGTTTGAACCATATGTTAATTACTTTATAGCTCTATGAATTCTCATGACTACCTTGCAAGGTAGGGGTTTTTTTGCAATTTTTTAAATGTTTATTTATTTTTGAGAGAGAGAGAGAGAGAGGAGTGAGCGAGCATGAGCGGGGGAGGGGCAGAGAGAGAGAGACAGAGAATCTGAAGCAGGCCCCAGGCTCCGAGCTGTCAGCACAGAGCCCGACGCGGGGCTCGAACTCATAAACTGTGAGATCGTGACCTGAGCCAAAGTCGGATGCTTAACCGACTGAGCCACCCAGGTGCCCCTAAGGTAGGTATTTTTATCACCATTTTTTAAAGTTTATTTATTTATTTTGAGAGAGAAAGTCAGAGACAGAGACAGAGAAAGGCAGAGAGACAGGGAGAGAAAGAATCCCAAGTGGCTCTGTGCTGTTAGTGTGGAGCCCAACACAGGGCTTGATTCCACAAACCATAAGATCATGACCTGAGCTGAAACCTCTTAAGAGTCAGACACTTAGCTGACTGAGCCACCCAGTCACTGCTATCCCCATTTTAAAGGCGAGAAGACTGAGAAGTGAACTGTTTTGTCCAAGGTCACATAACTCTAAGTAGCAGCACTGGAATCCAAATCCACACTCCCAAGTCTATACTCCTGACTATACTAAAGAAAGAGGCGATATGGAAGAATGCAGGACATCTATCAGCAGTTCAAGAAGGTTTGGAGAGCAATGTGCCTCCCACATCAGGAAAGTAGCCTACTCGGATATTCTACAACTAAAGCAGAGGTCTCCAAACATCTGTAATCGCTACCCTTCCCAGTGATAAAATCTGAGCAGGTGCTCCTAATATGGGTATACTTCATCTTATGTATTAAACTATATGCTGGGATTACTAGCAAATCATATAATAACTATTACCAAACATCTGTTTATTTCTTGTTAAGATCAAAATAAATACAAGTTTTAATATTTCCATTCTACTTCCTGGATGTAACATAATCTGTTACACACTCTGGAGACCGCTGTTCTGGAGAAAGCAATGTCCTAACTCTGGCCACATATGAAGTGATTTGATTAAAGAACCATTATTGAGGACTTACTTGTCTCAAGGCATTTCCATAGATGGTGCATAAACTGAACACTCTCCCTGTTCTCAGGTTACTCACAGTCTAGTAAGGAGTCAGTAATGTACATGGATTAATCTCATTTAAGGCAGACTGGGCTACGTATTATAGACAGAGGTTAAATTCCAAAGCCCTTTAAACACTGATTATTAAGTAGTTGAAAAAATAAGCTCTTATATCAATTTTGGTTATAAGATTTTTTAAAAAACTGACTGGATAAAAAACTGACTCAGATGTCTAAAATAATCATTTATCCAAAATTTAAAAGCTACCACTTTTGGGCACACACCGTGTGGAATGTATGTACGTGGGTGTGTGCACGTGTGTATAAGACATCCATGAGCTATGCACTAAGTTCGGGGAAACGCTGTTCATAAGCGAGAGGATGCACGAATGAGACAACTTGACTTTAGACAAGGGTTGTTAGCATTCATATGATTTTTATCCTCTGGAGCTTTTGATCATAAAGTTAGGCAGTTCATTTGAGATGTGGCTTTTATTTTTCGCATGTCCTGGTAAATAAAACTCTTGAAAAAAATATGATTGGGCAATCACTAATGTATTTTAAGTAAATTGAACATACTCTGTCCCATTTACCACTTTATCATGGAGATAATTTATAAGACCTTAGAAATTTAGTAGACTTAAAAGGAAAAAAAATTCCCAAATAAATACTTTCTCTGCTCTGGCTTAAAAATAAACTCCAATATGATTTATGAAATGTTCTTATTTCTGCAAGGTATTGTGATTTCTGAAATAATGAAGTGTAGTACTTGAAAATCACATTTAATTTACTCAGAGGGAAGCAAGCTAATGCCTTGTGAGGTTGCTGGGGAAACAGAAAAGCTTCTTTAGGTCAGTGTTGTAGCAGACAAGTAAGCTGATATTTCACAATTTATTCATGGTCATAGCTCTAAACTCTTTCCTGATTTTTAGCAACATAGTCCTAATTTTACATTAAATATTCACATACCCCTTTAATCTGGTCTTATTTTTGGTAGCTGATGGAGATTTGTAAAGCAAAAAAAAAAATTTTTTTTTTGAGAATTTAAGCTGTTCTTTATCACAATCCCTGTACATTTTAAGTTATTTTCCTAAAGCCCAATTCAATAAAAAATTACATCCGGTTTCGGCATCAGAGAAGCTCATTTTGGGCAATGGAAGCCCATTTATCATTAAACTTTTAGATGAAATAAAATAAGGGCCCTGGGCCTACAATGACTCTAATTATTCAGATAATTCACAAAAGCCCTGATTTATGCTAAATACTTAGCTTTAATTAGCCAGAGACTACATAAAGGAAGGGGGTTGGTAATAAGATAAGTGTTGGAAAAAGGACATATGTGGCAGTCACTATTAGTTGCTTTCCCAACACTCATTTCCCTCCCCCTCTCTCCTATTCAGGCAGAATTACCTCTCACTATATACCCACATTCTAATCCTCTCATGCAGCTCAGAATGAGTATGTGACTATCGCTTATCTGGCCAATGGAACCTGAGGGAAGTTGGCCAGGGAAGGGTTCCCTGCATAATAAAAGAAAAAAAATAAGAAGAAATGCCCCCTCTTTCCCTTCATCAGACATAGGTTTTTTTCTGCATATGATATCTGGAGCCGTTGCAGCCATTTTGCAACCAAGAGGGGAGACGCCATCATGCTGAGGATGACAGAGTGAAAGATTGTAGAAAGACTGACAGAGTAGAAAGACTGGGGGAAAACCCATAGCTCTGAGGAGCCACTGAATTAAGTCATTCTAGAACCAACCTACCTCTGGGTGTGAGATTATAAAATGTCCTCATTGTTTTAGCCACTTTTAGATGGGTATTCTGTTAACTGCAGCCAAAAAGATCATAACTTTCAAAAACATAATTCCTTTTTCCTGAATACTCTTTCAAGTCACCAAACTGGAACTGCACATCAGAATGCCACGGCTGGGGGAAACTTTTATAATTTATGGAGTCTAATGACTGTACAGTTGGGAGGAGAATTACCTGCAGGGTTTGTTCTCCCAAGCGACACGGATCTTCCCACCTCCACGCAGGGAGATGACGGCTGCTGTAGTGAGGCACTCCACTGATGACATATGCCATCACTGGAATATCTTAGGAAAGGCAGAGACAGAGCGGCAGTGAATCGTGACCAGCTGACCTACTCTCGGGCCCTCATTTTACAGATGAGGAAACTAAAGCCCACGGGAGTTTTTTTCAGGTCACTCAAAGCAGTGCTTCCTGTCAAAGTGCTCAGGGACTTTTGGAGGAGGCAAAGAACACGTCATCCTCAAAGAATAACCAAAACCAACTGAGGAGACAGTCACTAGACCAGGACTCATTATTTAACGCCCAGCTTCTCTGAGAACATCTATAGGCGGGCAGAGCCCTGATGAATCCTTATCAAGCTCGAACTCCTCTGCCTGCCATTCAAGGCCCTCGACAGTCTGGCTCCTCTCCCCAAGTCCTTACTGCCTTTCTCCCTACTCCCCAGCATTCCCTTGTCCTCTAGTGTTTCATGAACATGCCAGGCTCATGCAGCCGGCCTCCTCCCCAACTTCAAACGCCCTCCATTTTTATCCATTGGCCTTCCAAATCCTGTCCATCCTTCAACATCACTACATGTTTCATCTGGCGGTGGTGACAACAAACTATTCCTATAATTTCTGCCTTAATACGTGTACAACATGGTACTTTGCTCAAAACTTACAATTAAATTTAAAAACCAAAATAAAATAGAAGGGATAGAAAGGAGGAGAGAATACACTTGAAGTTGTGACCAATCTACCTAATAATGAAGCATAAAACAATTTACGGCTCTCTGATTTTAAGGGCAGCAAAACTGTCTCAGAGCGAACTATATTTTGCCTGGATATATCATATTTCAGTCAAAACTTGGAACCCGATTACAGGGGGAAGTAAATGAAACGGGCAGCAATGATCTGCTCATTTGTATCAGCATACAATAGCAGGGCTGAAGGCTCTAAAATATCACTTCGTCTACACCCTTACCTTACACGTAGGGAAACTGACGTCAAGGGAAGACACGTGGTTGGCTCCTCAGCCAGCAACCTTTAATTTTTGTCGCCAAAGGTGGGATTTAGGACCTCAATAAGAACAGCTATCCACAAGTCTTAGACCTTGTCACTGGTCTAACTATCGAAACTCACTGCCTTGGCCAAGTGCACAATGTCTTGGCCAGGAGCCTCCATCTTTTTTACTAACCTGTTTTTTCTTCACAGAAACTTTTCCTATTATCAACTGTCACCCATACGTTGAATACTAATGGCATCAACATAAAAGTAAGCCATCATTCTATTGTTAACAAAAAAAGACTTCAAGTAAAAAGCAGCCAACAACAACAACAACAAAGGAGCTAACAACAGTAAATAGACAAAACTTCATGAGTCCCTAAATGATACAAAACTCCCAGCCTCATAGGAGGTAACACAAAGTGGTGTCATTCTGGCTTTACTCTCAGACGGGATAAATTGAAAGTATACAAATACAAGCAGTTTTGCCTGGCCGAAAATTTACTATACTAGAGGTCGAGAAACTAGGTCAGTTCTAGATTCCGGTTCCAGGTCTACTTCTGGCTTATCTGTGACTTTGACGAACAGTTCCCTTTTTGTGGAAGAAGAGGACTGGTCTAGATTGAAGTTTCTCAAACTAGGTTCTGCAGGTGTATGAGGGAAAATAGTTTGTTGGTATGAGAATATTCCAATTTTGTGTTTCCATTACAATGATCATTTATTTTAAAGTTTCCAAAGGTACATGCTATTTTTCTACCCACTTATGTGTTTGTGTTAGCAGCTGAACGGTAACCAAGCAGAATGTTGTTGTAACTGTTAAAAGCCAGAAAACCCCCCCACAAAGGTGGACGTATTAGACAAAAGATATGTTCCTGCCAAACAAAGGCCCTATATATGACGCAGGTGTCCTTCGTTGACTAGAAGAAAGGAGTGGGAGAAGGAAATTTTCCATGTGTTCTAAGTTTACAGCTAGTTTTAGGTGCATTATTCTATTTTTATTCTAAAAATAACTTAAGCAACACGGGGTCAGTAAGAATTTTTCCCTCTTTAAAAGTGGTCTCTACATTGCCCAACTGAGAAAAACAGGTGTAGACAGTCTCTCAGCCCCTTGTGGCTGTGACATTCCATATAGATCCTATTTACAGAGCCCAAGTAAACTGAAGTGGAGAATTAAGCAACATCCGATGAACATCCCCTCTTTGTTTTGGTATATCATCCGCAAAAAACAGACTAGAAGAATGGCTTTCCAAAATTTTCCAATTAGAAACAATACCCCCAAACAAAAATAAAATGGATGGGCCAGTTTCTTGGGGTTGGTAGAAATTTCTTTAGCAGTCATCTTTGTGACATTCTGCAGGAAGGACAAATGCTTGACACGCCGTAGCTGCAGAGAAAGCATTAAAGAAGCTGAGAAGGAAGCAAGATGAGTCCCCTCCCCTCTTCAAAATCTGCAATGCTATCTCATAAAGTACTTCTTTAATTTTAATGGAAAACTCAATATTAGAAATCATGGAAGAAACACTGTTGTTTGCGAATTAGTCATTTGTGTGGGTAAGAGAGTGTCTTGCCCTTTTCCTCCTCATTCGTCACACAGAGACCCCCAGTCTGGCTACATCCTTGACGAGTAATATTTTTTTATAATGTTCTTATAAGTGATTGCTTGCAGCATCTTATAGTCTTATCTCAGCTTGTGCAGCTTCTCATTAATATTCTGTACATATGGAAGAGTTTTCTATATCATTGTCCATTAACAAGGAGAATAATCACTCATTCAGTTATCAAGCAGTCAGCAAAGACCTGGCCTTGTGCCCTTAGTGCAAAGAATCATGGGATATCAAGAAGGTTAAATGTGGTTGACATTATGATAGTTACATTTTTTTATATAATTAGAGTTCTATAACCAAGTTGATCAAAGATAAGCAAAGAAGTATTAAAGTCTTTTAGGACTTAGAGACCATATTAGGGACTCTTTACCTCTTAGTAGAATGACAAAAACCATATTTCAGCTGATACATACCAATGAGCATTCTTTTATAGCAAACAAGAAAAAGTCATAAGTTTACATATAAATGACCTATTATTACAAAATGGCTCTTAAAGAGAAGTGAGTTAAGTGATACTAAGAAAATTCAAAATTGAAATGGGACCAAAGGTTCAGAACAGTCGAACTCAAACCAAAACACTCGCTTCTGCACCTTTGTGGTCATCATTTAGCCATTCAGGCCTTTTTCACTTCCACGATCACAGAATTTCTGTATGAACATCTGGTGAACAGAAATATTACATGTATGTGTGTGCATATTCAAGTGTCAGCGATACCAGAGGGAGGAAAAAGGCATCCAGACTTTTAGGCACGATGCTTCTAGGTAGGTGATGTGAACCATGCCAAATATAGCTAAAGGGCAGATTTCAGAACAGAATGGTAGGAACTCAATTGTCACTGCTCTCCCTAAGGAGCCCCTGAGCCCAGACATTTGAGGTGGTAAGGATCTGGGGAAAGGAATGGTCACGGGACGTGGATCGGAAGGCACAAATCCAACAGTTACAGCAAAAGAAAAGGCGGGATAACTGTATCAATCTGGGGTAGGAATCAGATGAGCTAATATAAATGAAAATACTTTTCAAAGTTCATCATGTTAAGCAATGTAGGGGAGAGCATTTTGGTGACCCCACAGAGTTGAGAGTCCAGGGTAAGCTGATAAGGGGAACAGGTTTAGATACGAAAGAGACAAGATGAGTTTCAAAGCGCTGGTGGGAAAAGTGTTCTCTATCACCTATGCTCCTATTCAGAAGTGGAGTTCAAGTCTTTACATTAAGGTAATAAGCTACAGAAGGGTTTTCTATGCAGGGAAGTTCTCCTTTAGTGTTTTTCTAAATTAAAAGAAATTGATATTTGCTAGAAGAGGAGAGACAGTGCCTAATTATACTGCCCGATGTCCCTGAAAACATCCCACGTGCACAAAAGCCTTCTTGACCCTGTCCCTAGGCAACGCTGGAGTTCCTGTCTCCCGACCATCTTGTTTCTGAGTCTTTGGAACTTCTTTCTGGGTTCCTTCAGTGTTACCAAAGTACAGCACGGTGTCGTATCTCAGGCACAGCTTCCCCAGCAGTAACAACACAGACAGAGAAAGGCAGGGGTGGGAATTTCTGAGACTCAGGCCAGAGTTCATTTCAGTAAATGTCATCTTTCTTTTTTTTTTAATTTATTTTTAATGTTTCTTTATTTTTGAGAGAGACAGAGACAGAATGCGAGTGGGTTAGGGGCAGAGAGGGAGGGAGACACAGAATCTGAAGCAGGCTCCAGGCTCCGAGCTGTCAGCACAGAGCCCGACGCGGGGCTCGAACCCACGAACCGTGAGATCATGACCTGAGCCAAAGTCGGACACTCAACCGACTGAGCCACCGAGGCGCCCCAGTAGGTATCATATTTCTACAAAGCTTGTCATGTGACAAGGGGGTGCAGCAGGAGTAGTCCACATCAATTCTCCAAAGCAAATGGACTGCAGGGCCATTCCTCCTCCAGCAAAGAGCCTCAGACTGGCCTGTGTCCTTCCACAGGGATCTATCAACCACCCTTCCCCCTTACAGCCACATGGCACCTTCTGTGACATGAATCTCATGTATCAGAAAGTACCATGTGCCAATCTGGCTATAGCAATCACACTCTAGATGTGAAAATATGAGTGTGCACACAATATGGGCATCGCATGGAGAACATCTGAACACACACACACACACACACACACACACACACACACACACAAATTCTGCACTTCAGTTAGATGCTTTTGTACCCAAAAACAACTCTGTAAAGAAGCCCAGTATTATTATCCTGTGTTACAAGTGAAAAAAAGAGCACTTGAGATCTTTCCTGAATCTCTGAGAAGGAAAATGATTTGCCCAAGATGATGCAGATAGAGGGACTCTAGTATCTGAATCCAAAAGCATGAGGCATAGCTGTAGAATTTGGTTTGGGCTCACAAACTCTCTTCAGTTCTTCAAATATCCCTCACTCATCTACTCCTCTGAGGGGAGCCCACTAGTCCCCTCAGAATATTTCTGGGAACTATTGTCCAGAGACAGGATATGAACCTTTGGGAATGTGGTTTAGGAAAAAGCCCAAATTTCAACACTGTATGCCTCTGGTTTTGTTTTTGTTTCTTTGTCTTTTAGGTCGTTTAAATTCCAGTTTGTTAACATACAGCGTAGTATTGGTTTCACACGTACAGTTTAGAGATTCAGCACTCTCATACATTACCTGGTGCTCAGCACAAGTGCCCTCCATCATCCCCATCACCTATTTCACGCACCTCCCCTCTGGCAAACATCAGTGTGTTCTCTACAGTTAACAGCCCGTTTCTTGGTTCGCCTCTCTTTCTCTTGTCTCTCTCTCTCTCTTTTTCCCTTCGCTCGTTTTTTTGTTTGTTTGTTTGTTTGTTTGTTTGTTTGTTTGTTTGTTTTTGTCTCCTAAATTCCACATATGAATGAAATCATGTGGTATTTGTCTTTTCGGACTGACTTCTTTCACTTGCCATAATATTCTCTAGCTCCACCCATGTCATTGCAAATGGCAAGATTTCATTCTTTCTTATGGCCAGGATCTGTTTCGCCCCTAAACCATGTCCCCACACTTCCTACCTTCTTTGACGTGGCCTCTTCTCTTCCTTTAGTTGTAGCATTAGTTCTACTGGTCTTCAGATAAATTTCTGGGTGATTTAGGATGATTTGACAGTTAGCTAGTTATATTCATGGGATAAGGCGAGCCTAGGGTCCTCCTACTCTGATGCCATCTTCCTAGACCTGTATCAGATTTTGTTAATTTCATGGTGACAGAAATAGTCACCAAATCTGACATCACAAAGTTTCAAGAAGTTGTAAGGAATGATTTATTTTCTTTACAGATGTGAACAGAGAAAATAGTTTCCACTTTTTTGCTAAGCTGACTCTGAACTAGATTTTCAAGCATTTGCTCACTAAATATTGAGCTAAATATACACAACTTGGGATATAAGAATTATCTCTGTGTAATAAATTATGAGAGAATAGGGATGCATTTTGTGAATCAGAGTTGGATTTCGTCTCCATGTGATACTCAAGATAGTTCTCAAAGATCTCAAAATATGAACAAGTCAACAATATTATTCCCATCAATCTAGGTGTTCTTTAAAAATATAATTTAAGATGAAATTGATGAAACTGGATAGCTGAATAGATTGATACGATAGCAAAATCAAAAGCTTGTCACCTGTTTAGAGACACAGAAAAAGAAGTAGAAATAGACATAGAAATAGAATCAAGGGCCCAGAAATAAACCCACACATATACAGTCAACTAATACTTGATGAGGGAGTCAAGAATACTCAATATGGAAAAGACGGTCTCTTCAATAAATGGTACTAGGACAATTGGATATCCACATGCAAAAGAATAAAAGTGGACCCCTAGCCTATACTACTCACAAAAACTAGCTCAAATTGGGTTAAAGACTTAAATGCAAGACACAAAACTGTAGCACTCCTAGAAGAAAGCAAGGAAAAGGCTCCTTGACATTGGTTTTTGCAATGATTTTTCTGGATATGTCACCAAAAGTACAAGCAACTAAAGCAAAAATAAACAACCAGTACTACAGCCAACTAAAAACCTTCTGCACAGCAAAAGAAATGATCGACAAAATGAAAAGGCAACCTACAGAATGGGGGAAAATATCTGCAAATTATATATGTGGTAGTGGTTAATATCCACAATATATATGGAACTCCTCCAACTTGACAGCAAAAATTAAACAAACAAAACCCCCAAATAATCTGATTTTAAAATGAGTAAAGGACTAGGGTTCCTGGGTGGCTCAGTTGGTTGAGCGTCCAACTCTTGGTTTCAGCTCAGGTCATGATCCCAGGGTTGGGGGATCAAGCCCCGCATCGGGCTCCAAGCTGAGTGTGGAGCCTGCTTGGGATCCTCTCTCTCTCTCTCTCCCTCTGCCCCCCTCCTCCACTCACGCTTGTGTGCTCTCTCTCTCTCAAATAAAAATAAAGAATCTGTTTCTTTAAAAAAAAATAAGGGGGGGTAATAAATGCTGGTGAAGATGTGGAGAAAAGGGAACGCTTGTGCACTGGTGGTGGGAATGTAAATTAGTGCAGCCACTATGGAAAACCATATGGAAGTTCCTCAAAAAACCAGAAATAGAACTACTATATGATCTAGCAAAATTCCACTTCTGGGTATAGATCCAAAGGAAATGAAATTACTATCTTGAAGAGATACCAGCACTCCCATGTTCACTGCAGCATTATTTACAGTAGCCAAGACATTAAGACAACCTAAGTGTCTGTCATCTGTCAAGGGATAAATGGATAAAGAAACTGTTGTGTGTATTATATATATATATATATATATATAACATATATATATATGTTATATATATATATGTTATATATATATATATATGTAACATATATATATATAGTGTGTATTGTGTGTAATATATATATATATGTATACATATATATATAACAGACTATTATTCAGCCACAAAAATGAAGGAATTCCTGCCATTTGTAACAACACGGATGGACCTTGAGGGCATTATGCTCAGTGAAATAAGTTAGACAGAGAAAGACAAATACTGTATGTCCTCACTTATATGTGGAATCTAAAATAAAATCAAACTTTCACAAATAGAGAGTGGACTGGCGGTTGCCAGGGGCATGAGGGTGATGGGTAAAAGTGGTCAAAGGGCACAAACTTCCAGTAATAAGATGAATAAATTCTGGCGATCTAAGCTACAACACAGTGACTACAGTTAACAATACTATGTTGCACACTTGAAAGGTGCTAAGAGAGTAGACTTAAAAGTTCTTATCACACAAAAAAGGTACCTATGTGAGATAATGGATGTGTTAACTAACCTTATTGTAAATACTTCTCAATATATACGCAAATCATCCTGTTGCTGGGTGCCTGGGTGGCTCAGTGGGTTGAGCCTGTGACTTAATTTCGGCTCAGGTCACGATCTTGCGGTTCGTGAGTTCGAGCCCTGCATCGGGCTCACTGCTGTCAGCGCAGGGCCTGCTTTGGATCCTCTGATCCCCTCCCTCTAGGCCCCTCCCCCGCTCACACGCTCTCTCTCAAAAATAAAAAACAAATCATCATGTTGTACACCTTATACTTACACAACATCACATATCAATTATATCTCAATAAAGCCTTAAAAAGGCATAAAGGCTGTGTCATACAGAGTCAATGACATAAAGAAAGGAAAGAGACAGTCACAGAAAGAGATGCCCTCAAAGGAAAAAAGAGACACATAGACAAGAGACGCCAAGAATACCCGGCTGTTACTCCTGGCTTGGAAATGCATTTCGTCGGTAACCTGAGGAAATCATGTCCTCAGTCCTTCATCTGGGCCTGACTGTGTTTAAGAAGTGGAGCAGGGATGATAAGAGTGGGTCTAGGCAATTTCTTTTTGTTCTTTTTCATTTTTTTTTCTCTGAAAGAATACACTTACTAAAGGACACTAGAGTCCGTTGAGCAGCTCAAGTTTTGTTGTCGCTACCTAAGAGCCTGTTACAAATCGTAAAAATAAGAGAACTTGTTTTTTAAATACAGCATACAGAAATCCAAATGACATGACAAGTGCTGGTGAGGATGTGCAGTAACTGAAACTCTCATGCGTTGCGGGCAGAAGGGCAAAAGAGTAGAGCTACTCTGCAAAACACTTTGGCAGTTTCTTATATAGTTAAGTATACACTTACCATATGATCCAGCAAGCCCACTAATCTTCACAGTGGAAAAACTGTGCCCTGGTTCCAGCGTGGTCGAAACAGGGAACTATTCTTTCACTATCATGTCCAGCCAAAGCAGACAGTACTTGGTTTCCCCCACCAGGGTAGCACCGATGGGGTTTGGCAGTGATATAAGGATCCATCCACCCAACAGTCCATGTGGGGCAAGTCAAGTGCAAATTCAATATTCCCTGAAATATTCTTTAGGAATGAAGGTGAAATAAAGACATTCTCAGAACAAGGAAAACTAAAAAGAACAAGGAAAACGAAGAATTTGTTCCCCAAAAGAGTTACCGTTAAATGATGGTTTTACGAAGACGTCTGAACAAAAAGAAATTATGACAGAAGGTTTGGAGCTTTTTTCTCATTAATTCCTTAAATCATATTTTTTTCTTTAGCCTGTTGATACAGTGGGTTACATTGATTGGTTTTTGAATGCTGAACAAGCTTTGTATACCTGGAATAAATCCTACTGGGTCACGGTATATAATTTTTTATATACATTGGTGGATACAATTTGTTAATATTTTGTGGGAGGTTTTTGTGCTCAGGACCATTTGATACATTTGGTCTGTAGTTTTGTTTTGGCTTGCTTTTTTGTACTGTTTTTACCTGGTTTGTTACCAGGGGCCTATGACAGTGAAAATACAACATATCAAAGTACGTGGGCTGCAGCCGAAGTAGTACTGAGAGGGCAGTTTACAGAACTAAATGCTTATGTTAGAAACAAGCAAAGGACTCAAATCAATCATTTAGGTCCCTACCTCATGAAACTAGAAAAAAGAAGAACATCATAAACCCAGAGCAAACAGGAAGAATGAAATGATAAAGATAAATGCAGAAATCGATGAGATTGAACATTAGAAAATAGAGAAAATTAACTAAAAACGCTTTCTTTTATAAACCATTAAACTGATAAGCCTTTAACAAGCAAGGCTAATTAAGATTTTAAAAAAGAGAAGATACAAATCAGCAATATAAAGACTAAAACACGGGGATAGCACTACAGATCCTGCAGCCAGTAAAAGGATAATAAGGGAATATGAATGACTTCACACTCATAAATTTGGCAATTAGAACAGATGGCTTTGAAAACTCAACCGAGATGAAATAAACAATTGGAGGAGTCCTATAATCCATTAAAGGAATTAAATTCATAATTTAGAAGCTCCAGAAAAAGGAATTTCCATACAGAAAACAAACTTTGACCTAAACCACATATCTTCTACAAACATTAATTCAAAATGGATCATGTGCCTAAATGGAAAATGGAAAATTATAAAACTTTGAGAAAAAAAAAACACAGGAGGAAAACTTTGGTACCTAGGGCTAGACAAACAATTCCTAGATTTGACATCAAAAGCATGACCAACAAAAGAAAAAATTAATAAATTTGACCTCATCAAAATTTAAAACTTACATGCCTCAAAAGATCCTGAGAAGACTGTGGAAAAAAGCTACCCGCTGGAAGCACATATTTATAAACCACACATCCAACAAAAGCTTGCACGAAGAATATACTTAGAACTCCCAAAACTCAACAGTAAAATAAAACAAAACCAAAAAGACAACCTAATTAGAAAAGAGGCAAAAAACACGAACACACATTTAACTGAAGAAGACAAAAGCAATGAAAAGATGTTCAACATCTTTAGCCACCAAGGAAATGCACATTCAAACCACAATAAGCTATCAGTGCACACCTATCAGAATGGCTAAAACAATAAACAGTGACATCAAACCCAGAACACAAAAATCTAAAATGGGTATGTCTTGATTAGTCAATAATAAACCTTGGGACAGCAAACAAACAGAGGTATTTGAATCAACCACAGTTAAAAGTTAAGGGTATGAAATTTGCAATGGAAGCTACAATTACTATTCTTTGAAATGATGACCTTATTAAATTATACCCAGAAAGCAAAGATGGTAAGCACAGAAGTTATAAAGATGCTCTTCACTCAGGAGCCCTTGATGACTGATCTGATTTCCCTTTTATTTATAACAATGTTAGATGCAATTGTCTGGTACCTCAAGTATTATACTTTAAAAAATAATAAACTGTCAAAAAATAGGGACATCACCAAATGCTGCCAAGGATACAGAGAAACTAGACCATTCATACATTGTTGGTAAGGACGTAAAGTGCTGCAGTCACACTGGAAAGGAACGTGGCAGCTTCTTATAAAGCCGAACACGCCATTACCGTAAAATCCAGCAATTGCACTTCTGGGTATTTATCTCGGAGAGTGGAATATGTGTTCACACATAACTCTTAATCACATGTTCACAGCAGCTTAAAACCACCCAGATATCCTTCAATGGGTGAATGGCTGAAGAAACTGTGGTACTGGGGAATACTATTCAGCCATAAAAAATAAGTAACTACCAGGAGATTAGGAAGTTGGCGATGGAGTAGGAGGACCCCAGGTTCACCTCATCCCAAGAATACGACTAGATAACTATCATGTCATCCTAAATACCCCAGAAATTGCCCTGAAACCAGCAGCACAGAATCCACAACTAAATGTAGGGAAGAATCCACACTGAAGAAGTAGGAAGTGCAAAGACGTGATTTAGGAGAGAAACGGACCCTGGCCTCTGCGGTAGGGAGGGAGCCGTGGTCACAGAGAGGGGCAAGAGACACGCTAGGACACGGGAGTGCATGCGGAAAACAAATCTCAACAGCAATTGGTTTAGAAAATGAAAGGGGCTGAATTTCGTGAGTCCCTGCAACCAGCAAGGCCTCAAGCCTGACGTTTCAAAGGTCAGCTCTGGGAGAGCTCACAGGGCGTTGGGGCTGCCCTTGGAGAAAATGCAGGGCAAACAGCCCATGGACATACAGCCTGAAAACAGAGATCTAAAGCATGCCCAGGGCACACAGCGGGGAGGTCATCCCCTCATCTCAGAGTGCATCCCGGGGAGATAGCCTTCACACAGAGACCCCTCCAAAGCAAAGGAACCGGCTGGGGCCATTTGCCTCTCCTGCCCCTCAGCATAAGCACAGCGCCGCCCGTGGGAACCAGTGCAGTCCCACCACTCACTACTTAACTTGTGTATACAAAGACCTGCCCCCGCTCCACTCCCCAACCACCACCACCCCTCATCTCACACTCCAGAAGAACAACCCTTCTGAATCACGCTTGCCTCAGTCCAAGCGTGGCGAGCTCCCTTCCCCAGAACACTGGCCCAGACCCCTGCCGACACCACGTCTCCCGAGGGGGGAGTTTTGTGGAGCATCAGTTCCAGCAGTGGCGGTGACAGGTCTCATTTCACAAACGAACCAGAGCAGACCTAGTTAAAACGTGCCACATTCAACAAGGACCAAACACTATCCACACGGGCAAAGAGTCTCTGCAGATGACTGTGCCGAAGGATAAACAGGCCAGGACGAAACAGCATAGTACACAGCACACGTTGGAGACGCTCCTGAAAGCACCAGGCCCTAGGAAGCAGAGGGCTGCACAGCAGGACCTCATTTTCATAAGGCCATTACCTTCAAGAGCAAGAGACATAGCTAACTTTCCCAACACAGAGAAACAGGCACAGAGGCTTAGACAAAATGAGAAGACAGAGGAGCTTATCCCAAATGAAAACCAAGACAAGGCCACAGCCAGAGATCTAAGCAATAGAGATGTACGCCTCCTGCCTGATAGAGAATTTAAAGTAATGATCATAAGCGTACTCCCTGGACTTGAGAAAAGAGTGGGAGACATGAGTGAGACCTTAACAAAGAGATAAGGAATAACATAGCAGAGATAAAGGGCCCAATAAACAAAATAAGAAACACACCTGATATAATGAACAGCAAGCTGGAAGAAGCAGAGGAACGAATTAGTGACCTAGAAGACAGGGTAATAGAAAGTAATCAAGTGGGAAAAGAAAGAGAGAAAAGAATTATGCAAAATGAGAACAGATTTAGGGAACTCAATGGCTCCATCAAATGTAATAACGTTTGATGTTAGATATAATTCAGATTATATGAGTCCCAGAAGAAGAAGAGAGAAAAGGGGGCAGAGAATTTATTTGAAGAAATAATAGCTGAAAATTTCCCTAATCTGGGGGAGGAAACAGATATTCATATCCATGAGGCACAGAGAACTTGCATAAAAAACACCAAAAGCGGGGCATCTAGGTGGCTCAGTCAGTTGGGCTTTGACTCTTGGTTTCAGCTTGGGTCATGATCTCACGATTCGTAGGTTCAAGCCCCACATCAGGCTCTGTGCTGACAGTGTGGAGCCTGTTCAGGATTCTCTAGCTCTCCCTCTCTTTCTAACCCCTCCATTGCTTTAGTTCTCGTTCTCTCTCTCTCTCTCCCTCTCTCAAAATAAATTTTAAAAAAACTTAAAAAAAAAATTTAAAAAGAGAAACAAAAGCAGGGACGCTTGGGTGGCTCAGTTAGTTAAGCATCCGACTTTGGCTCACGTCATGATCCCACAGTTTGTGAGTTTGAGTCCCGCATCAGGCTCTGTGCTGACAGTTTAGAGCCTAAAGCCTGCTTCAGATTCTGTGTCCCCCCGCCCCTTCCCCACTCATGCTCTGTCTTTCAAAAATAAACATTTAAAATATTTTTTAAAAACAACAAAAGCAGACTCACACCAAGACATGTTGTAATTAAGTTGGCAAAATACAGTGATAAAGAAAAAAAAATGTTAAAGCAGAAGACAGAAGAAGAAAGTAGCTTACAAGGGAAAACCCCTAGGGCTGGCAGGAGATTTTTCAACAGAAACTTTCCAAGTCAGAAGGGAGTGGCATGATGTATTCAAAGTGCTGAATGGGAAAAATCTATAGTTAGAATACTCTACCAGCAAAGCTATCATTCAGAATAGAAGGAGAGGTAAAAAAAAATCTCCCAAACAAAAGCTAAAGGAGTTCATGACCACTAAACCAGCCCTGCAAAAAATAATAAAGTGAACTCTTTGAGTGGCAAAGAGAGACCACTATCAGCTCAGGTCTTGATCTCAGGGTTGTGAGTTCAGGCCCCACACAGGACTCCATGAGCCTACTTAAAAAAAAAAAAAAAAAACATAATAAATGTTTGTTTCTTTAAAACAAAGAAGAAAGGAAAAAACCAAAGTGATAGTTATAAAGGTAGGAAACACAAAAGTAGTAAAAATGAGTATTTCTGTAAAAAAAATCAGTCAAGAAACACACAAAATAAAAAGGCATAAAATTTAACAGCATATACCTAAAACGTGGGGTTAGAGAATATTATGAAAAACTATATTCCAACAAATTGGACAACCAAGAAGATATGGCTAAATTCCTAGAAACATATAAATTAACAAAACTGAAACAGAAAAAGTAGATAGGGGAGCCTGGGTGGCTCAGTCAGTTAAGCATCTGACTCTTAATTTCGTCTCAGGTCATGATCTCACAGCTCATGAGTTCGAGCCCCACATTGGGCTCTGTGCTGACAGTGCAGAGACTGCTTGGGATTTTCTGTCTCCCTCTGTCTGCCCCTCCCCTGTTTCTCTCTCTCCCTCTCTCTCTCTCTCTCTCTCTCTCTCTCTCAAAAACTAAATCAATAAACTAAAAAAAAAGAGACAATTTGAACAGACCAACAACCAGCAAAGAAACTGCAGTAATCCAAAAAGTCCCAACAAACAAAACTTAGGACTAAATGCCTTCACTGGTGAATTTTACCAAACATTTAAAGAAGTGCTTTTACCCTAAGGTCAGGAACAAAACAGCAGGATGTCCTCTCTCACTTTTATTCAACATAGGACTGGAAGTCCTAGCCACAGCACTCAGACAACAAGAAAGAAATAAAAGGCATCCAAATCAATAAGGAAGATCTAAAACTTTCAAAATTTGCAGATGACATGAAACTCCATGTAGAAAACCTGAAAGACACCACCCAAAACTGCTAGAACTGATAATAAATGCCTTCAGTAAAGTCGTAAGATACAAAATCAATGTACAGAAATATGTTGCATTTCTATACACCAATAATGAAGCAGCAGAAAGAGTAATTAAGGGATCAATCCCATTTACAAGTACACCAAAAATAATAAGGAACTTAGGAATAAACCTAAACCTGGGTGGCTCAGTTAGTCAGTTAAGCATCTGACTCTTGATTTTGGCTCTGGTCATGATCTCATAATTTGTGAGATCGAGCCCCATGTCGGGCTCTGCACTCACAGCACAGAGCCTGCTTGGGATTTTCTCTCTTCCCCTCTCCAACCCTCCCTTGCTCACGTGCTCTCTCTGTCTCTCTCAAAATAAATAAAATAAAACTTTACAAAAAAAAAAAGAAATAAACCTAAACAAAGAGATGAAAGACCTCTACTCTGGAAACTATAAAACACTGATGAAAGAAGTTGAAGATGACACAAAGAAATGGAAAGACATTCCATATTCATGAATTGGAAGAACAAATATTGTTAAAATGTTCTATACTGCCCAAAGAAATCTACACATTTAATTCAATTCCCATCAAAATACCACCAGCATTTTTCACAGAACTATAAAAATTCTAAAATTTGTATGGAACCACAAAAGACCTCGTATAGCCAAAGCAATCTTGAAAAAGAAAAGCTGGAGGCATCAGAATGGTCATCAAGTTATATTTTATTTTTTCAAAATTTTTAAATGTTTATTAATTTTTGAGAGAGAGACAGAGCGCAAGTGGAGGAGGGGCAGAAAGAGGGAGACACAGAATCCGAAGAAGGCTCCACGCTTTGAGGCATCAGCACAGAGCCCGACATGGGGCTCGAACTCATGAACTGCGAGATCATGACCAGAGCCAAAGTCAGATGCCTAACTGACTGAGCCACCCAAGCACCCCTCAAGTTATATTTTAAAGCTGTGGTGATCAAAACAGCATGGTACTGGCACAAACATAGACACCGGGTCAATAGAACAGAATAGAAAGCCCCTAAATAAACCCACAACTATATAGTCAACTAATCTTTGACAAAGCAGGAAAGAAAATCCAATGGGAAACAGAGAGTCTCCAACAAATGGTGTTGGAAAAACTGGTCAGCAACATGCATAAAGAGAAACTGGACCACTTTCTTATACCATACACAAAAATAAATTCAAAAAGGGTTAAAGACCTAATGTTTATAGCAGCACTATCCACAATAGCCAAAGTCTGGAAAGAGCCCAAATGTCCATCGATGGATGAATGGATAAAGAAGATGTGGTATATATACACAATGGAGTATTACTCGGCAATCAAAAAGAAGGAAATCTTGCCATTTGCAACTATGTGGATGGAACTGGAGGGTATTATGCTAAGCGAACTTAGTCAGAGAAAGACAAATATCATATGACTTCACTCATATGAGGACCTTAAGAGACAAAACAGATGAACATAAGGGAAGGAAAACAAAAATAATATAAAAACAGGGAGGGGGATAAAACATAAGAGACTCATAAATATAGAGAACAAACTGAGGGTTACTGGAGGGGTTGTGGAAGGGGGGATGGGCTAAATGCGTAAGGGGCACTAGGGAATCTACTCCTGAAATCATTGTTGCACTAGATGCTAACTAATTTGGATGAAAACTTAAAAAAATTAAATTTAATTTTAAAAAATCCTAGAAGAGAAAACAGGCAGTAACGTCTTTGACATCGGCCATGGCAACTTTTTTCTAGATACATCTTATGAGGCAAGGGGAAAAAAGCAAAACTAAAAAATATTGGGACTACATCAAAATAAAAAGCTTCTGCACAGTCAGGGGCGCCTGGGTGGCTCAGTCAGTTGAGTGTCCAACTTCAGCTCAGGTCATGATCTCATGGTTTGTGGGTTCAAGCACTGTGTCGGGCTCTATGCTAACAGCTCTGAGCCTGGAGCCTGCTTCAGATTCTGTTTTCCTCTCTCTCTCTGCCCCTCCTCTGTTCGTGCTCTGTCTCTCTCTTTCATTATTTTAATGAAAATAACCATTAAAAAAATTTTTTTAAAAAGCTTCTGCACAGTCAAGGAAACAATTAACACAACTAAAGGGCCACCTATGGAACGGGAGAAGATATTTGCAAATGACATACCTGATATTGGCTTAGTATTCAAAATATATAAAGAACTAATACAAATCAACACCCAAAAACCAAATAATCCAATTAAAAATGGGCAGAAGACATGAATAGACATTTCTCCAAAGAAGACACAGAGATAGCCAACAGACACATGAAAAGATGTTCATCATTACCACCAGAGAAGTGCAGATCAAAACTACAGTGAGATAGTCACCTCACCCCTGTCAGAATGGCTAAAATCAACAACAAAAGAAACAACAGGTATTGACGAGGATGCGGAGAAAAAGGAACCCTCTTGCACTGTCGGTGGGAATGCTAACTGGTACAGCCAGAGTGGAAAACAGTATAGAGGTTCCTTGGAAAGTTAAAAATAGAACTACCTAATGATCCATCAATCACACTACTGGGTATTTACCGAAAGAATACAAAACACCAATTCAAAGGAATACATGTGCCCTGATGATTATGGCAGCATTATTTATAACAGCAAAGATACGGAAGAAGCCCAGGTGCCCATTGATTGATGAATGAAAAATGGATAAAGAGGTGATGTGTTATGTGTGTGTGTATATATATGTACATACGTATATGTATATACACACATATGTATACCCACACATATAGATAGGTAGGTATACATATACACAATGGAATATTAGTCATCAAAAAGGATGAAATCTTGCCATTTGCGATAACGATGGAGCTAGAGAGTATTATGCTAAGTGAAACAAGTCAGAGAAAGACAAATACCATATGATTTCACTCATGTGAAATTTAAGAAGCAAAACAAACAAGCAAAGGGAAAAATAATAGAGAAAGAGAGAAACAGAAATCGAGAAACAGATTCTTAATTATACAGAACTGATGGCTACTAGGAGAGGGTGGTGGGGAGATGGGTTGAATAGATGATGGGGATTAAGGAGTGTACTTGTGGTGGCAAGCTCCAGGTAATGTATGGAAATGTAAATCACTTTACGGTCCACCCGAAACTAATATAACACTATACGTGAACTAGAATCAAAATAAAAACTAAAACAAGAAAATGAATAACTAAGGGCACCTGGCTGGCTCAGTCAGTAGAGCAAGCGACTCTTGATCTCAGAGTCATGAGTTCAAGCCCCATGTTGGGCATAGAGCCTACTATAAAAATTAATAACTACTTAGAAACACAACAGCCTAGATAGATCTCCAAGGAATTATGCTTTAAAAAAATCCCTTAAGGGTTACATACAATATGATTTAATGTATAGAACTTTCTTGAACCACCAAAAATCTAGAGATGTAGGTTAACGGTTGTGAGAGGTTACAAAATTGGGAGGAGAGGGAAATGAATGTCGATATAAAGGGGCAACAGGAAGGATCCTTGTGGTGATGGCACTCTTCTATATCTTGATTGTGGTGGTCCTCATGTGAATCTACACATATGGTAAAATGCATGTAACTCAATACATACACATGCATATACACCACATGTAAAACTGGTAAAATCTGAATATTGTAGATGTATCAATGTCAATTTCTTGACTGTGATATTGTACCAAATTTTTGTAAGTTATTATCATTGGGGTAACAAGATATACTGGGATCTCTCTGTGTTTCTTACAACTGCATATGAAGCTACAATTATATCAAAATAAGACCTGTACACTAAAAACTACAAATATTGCAGAGAGAAATTAATGAGATAATGAATAAATGGAGATATACACATTGCTCACGGATTGGAAGATTCAATATTGTTAAGATGTCAAGTCTTCCTAAATCCATTGACAGATTCAACATAATCTCAGTCAAAATTCTAGAATGCATGGGTGACTCAGTCAGTTAAGCAGGGAACTCCTGATCTTGGTGCAGATCATGATCTCACAGTTCATGGGATCGAGCCCACATCAGGCTCCGTGCTGACAGCACAGACCTGCTTGGGATTCTCTCTCTCCCGATCTCTCTGCCCCCCCAACCTGCTCACGTGTGCACACTCTCTCTTAAGCTTTTCTTTTATTTATTTATTTTGAGAGACACAGAGAGAAAGCCAGAGAGGGACAGAGGGAGGGTAGTGGGGAGAGAGAATCGCAAGCAGGCTCCGTGCTGTCAGTGCAGAGACTGACCCAGGACTTGAATTTAGGAACCATGAGATTATGACCTGAGCTGAAACCAAGAGTCAGACACTAAACCAACTGAGCCACACAGGCACCCCTAAATAAATAAACTTGAAAAAAATTCCAGAGAAACTTTTTAAATAGAAATCGATAGCATGAAAGAATCTAGAATATTCAGAAAAGCTTTAAAAAAATAAGAACAGGGGCAATGGGTGGCTCAGTTGGTTAAGCAACCAACTTCGGCACAGGTCATGATCTCGAGGTTTGTGAGTTCAAGCCCTGTGTCAGGCTCTGTGCTCACAGCTCAGAGCCTGAAGCCGTCTTCAGATTCTGTGTCTCCCTCTCTCTGTGCCCCTCCCCACCCCCACTCACACACACTCTCTCTCTCTCTCAAAAATAAACATTAAAAAAATAAATAAGTAAAAAATAAGAACAAAGGTGGAAAGTGTACTTCATTTCAAGGCTTATAATAAAGCAACAATCAAGATAGTGTGGCATTGGCATAATGACAGAAATATAACAATGGGGACAGAAATATAACAATGGGGACACGTGGCTAGTTCAGTCAGTAGAGCATGCGATTCTTGATCTCAGGATTGTAAGTTCGAGTCCCACACTGGGTGCAGCCATTATTTAAAAATAAAATCTTTTTTAAAAAAGAAAAACACAAATGGAACAAAATAGAGACCCACACGTTATGTATATATAGACAACTTATTATAGACAAAGATTTAAAGGAGGACTATAGGAGAAAAAAACTTCTTTTGACAATTGAACTTTGAAAAATGAGATACCCCTATATAAAAAATAAATGAATATACTTTGATCTATACCCCACATGATATAGAAAGTTAAACCGGGGGGAGCCAAGATGGCAAAACAGCATGGAAGTTTTTGTGTGTCTCGCCTCCATGAAATACAGCCAGACCAACACTAAACCATCCTGCACACCTAGAAAACTGATCTGATGATTAACGCAACAATCCGCACAACCTAAACCACAGGATTCAGGAGGTACGTGGGGTGGAGAGGTGAATTTGGGGAGCAAGAAGGCGCGGCGGGCGGAGAGAGGACGGAGACTGGGGAGGGGGGGAGAATACGGGAAAAGCACCCCTCCCCAAAAGCAGCTGGAGAGAAAGTGGCAAATTGGAAACACCCGCAGGGACCGAGCTAAAAAGGGAGAAAGGAGAGGGTTTAAATCCCATCGAGACTTAAACAAGGGGAGCGCAAAGGCTGCAACTCCGCAGCTCCCTACCTGGCGGTGCTCTGCTGGGAAGGGCCACACGGAGAAAAGCGGTGCCACCGCCGGAAGGACATTTGGTAGAGACTGCTGAGGCCACCCGGTCCCGGCAGACCCCGCAAAACGGCCACATTCGCTGGTGCTGGAACAGGGTCGTTGAGGGGGACGCCTGGTGCCAGGTGTGCGTTGGGATTTCCCATCATCCCCGAGACGCCGCTGCTGCGCCGTCTGGCGGACTTTTTCTGGGGCGGGCTGGCACCTGGCCGCAGTCTCGGGGCTCCGGCAGCGGCGGGGTCCCGCCCGCGTTCCTGGGTGCAGCGGGCATTCGGCCGTCGCTCGGTGAGACCCTCCCGCAGAGGGGCGGGGCGGGTCAAGGCCGCAGTCCTTCGGAAGCAAGGGGCGGGGAAAACAGCCGCATCTGAGACAGGACTCGGGAGAGAGGTGCCGCCTGGGGCTCGGTCACGGACAGCGAAGAAGCGGGAAGTGGACGAAAGCTGAAGACAGAGGACGGGTGCGCGACCGCCGATCGGAGAGAAAAGTTCCCACGCTACAGACTGGGGAGCCGGAGGACGCCATTTTCCCCGCTCCCGCGCACGCGCATAGGCACCTACGAGCGCGGCAGCGATCCACCCCAGTAGGCTAGCAGCGCCATCTAGTGGAGGACGGAGCCGTTACACTAAGCTCAGCCCAACGGGGCCAAACTCACTCTGCAAGAACAGAAGTCTCACCGCCTGCTTAGTATATGGACTGTAAAGTGCTTCATAGCCTGACTTCTAGGGGAAAACGAAGTAATTTCAGTCCTATTTCAGTCTCTTAGCCAGTCCACTATTCAATTTTCTTTCTTTCTTTTCTTTTTCTCTTTCTCATTTATTTTCTTTTTCTTGAATACAGAAAAATTCATTTTTATTTTCAATGTTTATTACAAATATTTTTCTTTAATTTTTTACTATATTTTCTACTCTTGTGTAAATTTTTTCAAATTCTATTTTACTTCCATCATTTCATTTTAGTCTACTTCAGTGTATTCATTTTTTCAAATTTTCAAACAATTCCCTTTTTTTCTTTTTTTCTTTGTTTTTCCCTTTTTTCTCTAATCTATCAAGCCACTTTCAACACTCAGACTAAAATATGCCTAGGATCCAGCATCATTTATTTGATTTTGTGTGTGTGTGTTTAATTTTTTAATTTTAATTTTAATTTTTTCTACCTCAATAATTATTTTTCTCCCTTCAAAATGATGAAACAAAGGAATTCACCCCGAAAGAAAGAGTAGGAAGAAACGACAGCCAGGGACTTAACCAACACAGACACAAACAAGATGTCTGAACCAGAATTCAGAATCACGATAATAAGAATACTAGCTGGAGTCGAAAGTACATTAGAATCCCTTTCTGCGGAGATAAAAGAAGTAAAAACTAGTCAGGATGAAATAAAAAATGCTAAAACTGAGCTGCAATCACGAATGGTTGCTGTGGCAGCAAGGATGGATGAGGCAGAACAGAGAATCAGCAATATAGATGACAAACGTATGGAGACTAATGAAGCAGAGAAACAGAGGGAGATTAAGGCAAAAGAGCACAATTTAAGAATTAGAGAAATCAGTGACTCATTAAAAAGGAACAACATCAGATTCATAGGAGTTCCAGAAAAGAAAGAGAAATAGGGGTATAAGGGTTATGTGAGAAAATCATAGCAGAAAACTTTCCTAACCTGGGGAAAGACACAGACATCAAAATTCAGGAAGCAAAGAGGACCCCCCCCCCCATTAGATTCAACAAAAACCGATCATCAACAAGGCATCAACATAGTCAAATTCACAAAATACTCAGGCAAGGAGAGAATCATGAAAGCAGCAAGGGAAAAAAAGTCCCTAACCTACAAGGGAAGACAGATCAGGTTTGCAGCAGACCGATCCACAGAAACTTGGCAGGCCAGAAAGGAGTGGCAGGATATATTCAATGTGCTGAATCAGAAAAATATGCAGCCAAGAATTCTTTATCCAGCAAGGCTGTCATTCAAAATAGAAGGACAGATAAAAAGTTTCCCAGACAAAAATTAAAGGAGTTTTTGACCAATAAACCAGCCCTGCAAGAAATTTTAAGGGGGCTCTCTGAGGGGATAAAAGATGAAAATATAAATAAATAAATAAATAAATAAATAAATACCAAAAGCAACAAAGATTAGAAAGGACCAGAGAACACCACCAGAAACTCCAACTCTACAAGCAACATAATGGCAATAAATTCATATCTTTCAATACTCACTCTGAACATCAATGGACTCAATGCTCCAATCAAAAGACGAAGGGTAACAGAATGGAAAAGAAAACAAGATCCATTTACATGCTGTTTACAAGAGACCCACTTTATACCTAAAGACACCTTCAGATTGAAAATAAGGGGATGGAGAACCATCTATCATGCTAATGGTCAACAAAAGAAAGCCGGAGTAGCCATACTTATATCAGACAATCTAGACTCTAAAATAAAGACTATATCAAGAGATGCAGAAGGGCATTATATCATAATCAAGGGGTCTATCCACCAAGAAGATCTAACAATTGTAAACATGTATGCGCCAAATGTGGGAGCACCCAAATATACAAATCAATTAATCACAAACAGAAAGAAACTCATTGATAATAATACCATAATAGTAGGAGACTTCAACACCCCACTCACAGCAATGGACAGATCATCTAATCAAAAAATCAACAAGGAAACAATGGCTTTGAATGACACACTGGACCAGATGGACTTAACAGATATATTCAGAACATTTCATTCTAGAGAATATACATTCTTCTCCACTGCACATGGAACGTTCTCCAGAATAGACCACATACTGGGACACAAATCAGCCCTCCGCAAGTACAAAAAGATCGAGATCATACCGTGCATATTTTCAGACCACAACACTATGAAACTCGAAATCAACCAGAAGAAAAAATTTGGAAAGGAAACAAATACTTGGAGACTGAGGAACATCCTAAAGAATGAATGGGCTACCCAAGAAGTTAAAGAGGAAATTAAAAAGCACATGGAAGCCAATGAAAATGATAACACCACAACCCAAAACCTCTGGGATTCAGCAAAGGCGGTCATAAGAGGACAGTATATAGCAATCCAGGCCTTCCTAAAGAAGGAAGAAAGATCTCAGATATAACCTAATCTTATGCCTTAAAGAGCTGGAAAAAGAACAGCAAATAAAACCCAAAACCAGCAGAAGACAGGAAATAATAAAGATTAGGGAAGAAATCAATGATATCGAAACCAAAAAAAACCAGTGGAACAGATCCATGAAACCAAAAGCTGGTTCTTTGAAAGAATTAACAAAATTGACAAACCACTAGCCAGTCTGATCGAAAGGAAAAAGGAAAGGACCCAAATAAATAAAATCAAGAATGAGGAGAGATTACAACCAACACAGCAGAAATAAAAACAATAATAAGAGAATATTATGAGCAATTATATGCCAATAAAATGGGCCATCTGGAAGAAATGGACAATTTCCTAGAAACATATACACTACCAAAACTGAAACAGGAAGAAACAGAAAATTTGAACAGACCCATAACCAGGAAGGAAATTGAATTAGTAATAAAAAATCTGCCAAAAAACAAGAGTCCAGGGCCAGGTGACTTTCCAGGGGAATTCTAGCAAACATTTAAGGAAGAGTTAACACCTATTCTCTTGAAGCTGTTCCAAAAAATAGAAATGGAAGGAAAACTTCCAAACTCTTTCTATGAAGCCAGCATTACCTTGAATCCAAAACCAGACAGAGATACCACTAAAAAGGAGAACTATAGACCAATTTCTCTGATAAACATGGTTGCAAAAATCCTCAACAAGATATTAGCCAACCGGATCCAACAATACATTACAAAAATCATTCACCACGACCAAGTGGGATTTATACCTGGGATGCAGGGCTGGTTCAATATCCACAAAACAACATGATTCATCACATCAGTGAAAGAAAGTACAAGAACCATATGATCCTCTCAATAGATGCACAGAAAGCATTTAACAAAATACAGCATCATTTCTTGATAAAAACCCTCAAGACAGTAGGGATAGAAATACCTCAAAATTATAAAAGCCATAGATGAATGACCCAATGCTAATATCATCCTCAATGGGGAAAAACAGAGCTTTCCCCCTAAGGTCAGGAACAAGACAGGGATGTCCACTCTCACCACTGTTATTCAACACAGTATTGGGAGTCTTAGCCTCTGCAATCAGACAACACAAAGAAATAAAAGGCATCCAAATCGGCCAGGAGGAGGTCAAACTTTCACTCTTCGCAGATGACATGATACTCTATCTGGAAAACCCAAAAGAATCCACCGAAAAACTGCTAGAATTGATTCCTGAATTCAGCAAAGTTGCAGGATATAAAATCAATGCACAGAAATCGGTTGCATTTCTATATACCAACAATAAAGCCACAGAAAGAGAAATCAAGGAATCGATACCATTTACAGTTGCACCAAAAACCACAAAATACCTAGGAATAAATCTAACCAAAGAGGTGAAGAATCTATACACTGAAAATTATAGCAAGATTATGAAAGAAATTGAAGAAGACACACAAAAATGGAAAAAGATTCCATGCTCATGGATTGGAAGAACAAATATTGTTAAAATGTCGATACTACCCAAAGCAATCCACAATTTCAATCCAATCCCTATCAAAATAACACCAGCATTCTTTACAGAGCTAGAACAAATACTCCTAAAATTTGTACGGAATCAGAAAAGACTGTGAATAGCCAAAGCAATCTTGAAAAAGAAAACCCAAGCAGGAGGCATCACAATCCCAGACTTCAAGCTATACTACAGAGCTGTAATCATCAAGACGGTATGGTACTGGCACAAAAACAGACACTCAGATCAATGGAACAGAATAGAGAACCCAGAAATGGACCCACAAACGTATGGCTAACTAATCTTTGACAAAGCGGGAAAGAATATCCAATGGAATAAAGACAGTCTCTTCAGCAAGTGGTGCTGGGAAAACTGGACAGCGACATGCAGAAGAATGAACCTGGACCACTTCCTTACACTGTACATAAAAATAAACTCAAAATGGATGAAAGACCTCAATGTAAGACAGGAAGCCATCAAAATCCTCGAGGAGAAAGCAGGCAAAAAACCTCTTTGACCTCAACTACAGCAACTTCTTACTCAACACGTCTCCGGAGGCAAGGGAAACAAAAGCAAAAATGAACTTTTGGGACCTCATCAAAATAAAAAGCTGCTGCACAGCAAAGGAAACAATCATCAAAACTAAAAGGCAACCGACTGAATGAGAGAAGATATTTGCAAACGACATATCAGATAAAGGGTTAGCATCCCAATATCTATAAAGAACTTATCAAACTCAACACCCAAAAAACAAATAACCCAGTGAAGAAATTGGCAAAAGACATGAGTAGACACTTCTCCAAGGAAGACATCCAGATGGCCAACCAACACATGAAAAAATGCTCAACATCACTCATCATCAGGGAAATCCAAATCAAAACCACAATGAGATACCACCTGACACCTGTCAGAATGGCTAACATTAACAACTCAGGCAACAACAGATGTTGGCGAGGATGCAGACAAAGAGGATCTCTTTTGCATTGTGGTGGGAATGCAAGCTGGTGTGGCCACTCTGGAAAACAGTATGGAGGTTCCTCAAAAAACTAAAAATAGAACTACCCTGTGACCCAGCAATTGCACTACTAGGCATTCATCTAAGGGATACAGGTGTGCTGTTTTGAAGGGACGCATGCACCCCCATGTTTATAGCAGCACTATCGACAATAGCCAAAGTCTGGAAAGAGCCCAAATGTCCATCGATGGATGAATGGATAAAGAAGATGTGGTATATATATATATACAATGGAGTATTACTCAGCAATCAAAAAGAAGGAAATCTTGCCATTTGCAATTACGTGGATGGAACTGGAGGGTATTATACTAAGTGAAATTAGTTAGAGAAAGACAAATATCATATGACTTCACTCATATGAGGACTTTAAGAGGCAAAACAGATGAACATAAGAGAAGGGAAACAAAAATAATATAAAAACAGGGAGGGGGACAAAACATAAGAGACTCTTAAATATGGAGAACAAACAGAGGGTTACTGGAGGGGTTGTGGGAGGGGGGGATGGGCTAAATGGGTAAGGGGCATTAAGGAATCTATTCCTGAAATCATTGTTGCACTATATGCTAACTAATTTGGATGTAAATTTAAAAAAATAAAATTAAATTAATTAAAAAAAAACTTAAACCAAAATGGATCACAAAACTAAATGTAAAACCTACAACTATAAAACTTCTAGAAAAAGGAGAAAATATTTATTAACTTGAGTTATTCATCAATTTTTTAGAAACAATAAAAAACCACAATCTAGTAATGAAACAAAACTGATAAATTTGACTTCATCCAAATTAATCTGACCTTTGACTGACACTGTTAAGAGAGTTACAAGACAAGCTACAGTCTAGGAGAAAATATTTGCCAGTCACATATCTGATAAAGGACTTGTACTCATAATGTATACAGAATTCTCAAACTCAATAATAAGGAATCAAACAACCCAATAAAAAATAGGAAAATGATTTAAACAATCGCATAAACAAGAAAGACATACACAATAGCAAAAAAAAAAAAATCACATAAATAGATGCTCTACATAATTTGTCAATAGGAAAATGCAAATTAAAACCACAACGACGGGCACCTGGGTGGCTCAGTGAGTTGGAGGTCCAGCTTCGGCTGAGGGCATGATCTCACGGCTCATGAGTTCGAGCCCCGTGTCGGGCTCAGTGCCGACAGCTGAGTCTGGAGCCTGCTTCGGATTCTGTGTCTTCCTCTCTCTCTGCCCCTCCCCTGCTCATGCTCTATCTCTCTCTCTCTCTTTCAAAAACAAACATTAAAAAAAAATTTAAACCACAACGAGACACTACAAGTCTTTAAGAATGCCTAAAGTGGAAAAGGCGGACGTATCAAGTGTTGGTGAGGATGCGGACCACTGTAACTTTCATGCACCACTGGTGAGAATACGAAACGATACAATCTTCTTGGAAAATAGTTGAGAATTTCTGAAGTTAAGCAGACCCCTGCCATATGATCCAGCCATTCTACTTGTAGAGTTTTACCAAAGAGAAAGGAAAATATATGTCCACACAAAGACTTCTACATAAATGTTCAAAGAAGCTTTACTTATAAAGGCCAAAACTGGTGACAATCCAAAAAGGAGGTGTATGGGCCCATTGTGGTATGTCCACATGATGTAATACTACTCGGAAATAAAAAGGAATGAAGTACTGATGTACCCACTAAAGACTTAGCTCCCCATATGCTGATGACTTTCACCTCTCCTTAGAAAATGTCTTCCTTAACTCAATCCGAAATCAATTATTCCTTTACTCTGGATCTCCCAGCACTTGTATATTACACGAGCACTTTTTAAAAACTTGCACACAGTAATGTATTGCTTATGCATTCAGTGTAAAGCCACAATTCTGTACTATTCTCTCATGTATACTGATGGCACAAAAGAACAATATTACAAGCTAACATCAGAATAAATACAGAATTGATTCTGCCTTATAATAGCATTCAGCTGACAGCTGTTTATATGGCTTCTCCCAATGTTCCACCAAAATAACAATTGCCCTTACTAGATGTCAAATATAAATCTAGAGTAACTATATATAGGCAGAAAAAAATAATTGAGGAAATAATGCCCCTAAATTTTCCAAATTTGATAAAAAAAAAGTCTATAGTTGCAAGAGGCTCAATGAGCCCAAGCAAGATAAACACACAACAAAATCCACATCAAACACATCATAATAAAATTCCTGAAAACCGACGATAATAAAAACATTAAGTGCAGGCACACACCAAAAAAGCTCATTTAGGCACAGAGGAACAAAGATAACAATACAAACAACCTTCTCATCATAGAACGTTCCACCTAACAACTGCAGACTATATATCCCTTCCAAATATTCCAGGAACATGCATCTAGGCAAACCGTATTATAGGTTGTAAAACAATTCTCGATACATTTTAAATGATTCATATCACACAGAGTATTTTCTCTGACCAAAAAATGAATTTATATTAGAAATAAAAAACAGAACAACTATGTAGAACAGTAAATATTCAGAAGTTAAGCGACACAGATTTACTAAATCGTGGGTCAAAGAGGAAATCACATAAGATATTAGGAAATATTTGACATGAATGAAAATGAAAACATAACATGCCAAAATTTAGGGATTTCAGGTAAGGCACTATTTGATGGAAGATATATTGTTTTAAATGTTTATATTAGAAAATTAAAAAAAGGCTTAAAAGTAAATGACTTAAGTTTTGACCTTAAGAAGCTAGAAAAAAAGAAGAGCAAATTAAATCCAAATTAAGTAGAACCAAGGAGATAATAAGAATCGGTATATAAATCTAAGAATGAGAAAAATCATTTCTTTGAAAAAGAAAATTCAGATGACAAAAAAATTGGTTCTTTGCAAAAAATACTCAAACGTATAAGTATTTAGCAAAAGTGATCCAGGAAAAAAAGAGGAAACACAAATTTCCAATAAAGGAATTAAATAGGAGGCATCACTCTAGAATTTATAGACATTCAAAGGCTAATAATTCAAAATTACAAGCACCTTTATACTAATAAGTTCAGTAACAAAAGAAATGGACAAATTCTTTAAAAAAACACAACTTCCCAAAACAGACTCAAATATAAAATCTGAATACCCCTATATTCATGAAAATGATAGAATTTGTATTTAAAAAAAAAAAGGTCTCTCCATAAGAAAAAAGCTCAGGCCCAGATAGTTTCCCTGATAAATTCCATCATTTAAGTAAGAAATAATATCAATCTTACACAAACTATCAGAAAATAGAAGAGGGAACACTACCGAACTCATTTTATGAGGCCAATATAATGCTAATTTCAACACCTGACAAAGACATTCCAAGAAAGGGAATGTTCCCTCTTGAAAATAGATGTAAATATCACTGACAAAACATCACCATGTCACAGAGGTTGGCAATCTATGGCCCACGGGCCAAATCTGGCCTGCCACTTGTTTCGGGAAATAAAAGTTGTATTTGAATACAGCCATACCCATTCAATTATGTATGGTCTCTGACTACAGAGACAGAGTTGTACAGACAGACAGCTGCCGCAAGTAGGCCACATGGCCTACAAAACTGAAAATATTTACTATCTGATCCTTTACAGAAAAAAAGCTGGCTGACCCCTGGCATACTGAATCCAGTAATATATAAGAAAGATAATACATCACCACCAATTGAATGCAAGAGTGGTTTTACTTAAAATGTTAAATGATATAATTTACCACAACAAAGGAGAAAACACATATGGTCGTTTCAATAGATACAGAAAATTATTTAACAAAACCCAATATCCATTAATGATACAAATTCTCAGTAAACTAGAAATGAAAGGAAACTCCCACATTCAGATAAACAATATAAAAAAAAAAAGCTTTACATCTAACATCATATTTAATGGTAAATATTGAACATCAATCCCCTGATACCACGAAGAAGATAAGGAGGTATGCTCTCACCACTTCTATTCAAAATTATACTGGACATTCCAGACATTTCAATAAAGCAAGTAAAAGAAATAAATGGCAGACAACATAATTGCTTATGTAGAAAACCTCAAGGAATCTAGAAAAATAAATAAATAAACTTAGAAGTAAATTTTTTAAGATCATAGTATACCAGGTCAATATACAGAAATCAATTGCTTTTTTATATAATATAATGGCAGCACACAATTAAAAATTGAAAAAAAAATTCCATTTAACATAATTCCAAACATTGAACATTCAGGAATAAATTTAACAAAAGATATGCAAGATCTCGACACTGAAAATTACTAAGATTAGGATAAATGAATGAAGACTTAATTACATAGAGAGGTACAGGATAGTCATGAATTTGAAGATTCCATATCATTATGGTGTCAATTCTCCTCAAATTCATCTATAAGTTCAATGCAATCCCAATGAAATCTTCATAAACTTTTCTGTAGAAATTGACAAAATTGATCATAAATCTATACAGAACTTGCAAGGGCTTAGAATAACCAAAATAATCTTACGGAGGGAAAAAGAATAAAGTTAGAGGACTTAAATTATCTGATTTCAAACTTACTCTAAACTATGATAATCCATATAGTATGGTAGTAACTTTTAAGTTACTTGTCTTTAGATCGACAAGTAGGTTAATGCAACAGAATAGAAGGACCACAAATAGACCAATGCATATATGTTCAATTGATTTTCGACAAAAAGGTCCAAGTATTCAATGTGGGAAATATAGCCTATTCAACAAATGGTGCTAGAAAAGCTTCATAGCCACATAAAAATGGCAAAGTTTGACCTTTATCTCACATCCACACAAAAACTCAAAATGGATTAGAGGAGCTAAATGTAACAGAGTTCAAACTATAAAACTTCTTAAAGAAAACACAGGTGAAAATCTTTGCAATCTTGGGGCAGGCAGAGATTTCTCAGACAGGACATATAAAACACAAACTACAAATGGAAAAATAAAATCAAATGGACTTTGTCAAAATCCAAATCTCCTGCTCTTAAAAGCACTATTAAGAAAATGAAAAGGAGGGCACCTGGCTGGCTCAGTCGGCAAAGCGTGACTCTTGATCTTGGGGTTGTGAGTTTGAGCCCCACATTGGGGGTAGAGGTTACCTAAAAAATGCATTAAAAAAGAAAATGAAAAGGTAAGCCATAGGCTGGAAAAAATATATTCAATGTATGTATCTCACCAAGGACTTACATCAAGAACGTGTAACAAATGCTTTTACCTCAAATATAAAAGACAACCCATTAAGATGGCAAGCCTAAATAAATGGAGAGAAATACTGTGTTCGTAGATTGCAAGACTCAGCATACTAAAGATATCAATTCTCAAATTAATATATAGGTTTAATGCAAGTCCGTAAAAATTTCAGCAAGGTTTTTTGTAGATAATAGACACACTTACTGTAAAATTTATGTGGAGAGGCACAAGACTTAGAACAGAAACTTTTCACAATGTCTAAAAACCTCTGCACATCTTCTCAAAACTTTGAGAACAAAGAAAGGGGAGGAAATCTTCAGGATCCAGGGCTGGGCAAACTTACACTTAACACCAAAAGCATGATTCATAAAAGGCAACACTAATAAATCGGACTTCATCAAAATTAAAAATTTTTGCTCCGTGAAAGCCCATGTTGAAAGGATGAAAAGACAACTTGTGGAATGCGGCGACATATTGCAAACCACATATCCAACAAAGGACCAGAATCTAGAATACAGAAAGAACTTTCAAAAGTTAGCAGTGAAAAACAGACAATCCAACTAGAAAATGGTATATCTCCGTGGTATACTTCTAATCAAAAGGCATGAAGATGGGCGCGTGGCTGGCTCGGTCGAAAGAGCATGTGATTCTTGATCTTGGGGCCATGAGTTTGAGTCCCACGCTGGGCGTAGGGATTACTAAAGCCAATAAATAATAATAATAAATTAACAAATAAAGACTGTGCTTTATTTTTATACAAGGCACGAAGAGACGGTTCACTGAAGAGGCGATGTAGATGGTAAGTCAGCACATGAAAGATGTTCAACGGCCTGTGTAGCATGGACACTGCCGCTGCTGCCATGAATGTGGGGCGGACGTGACAGTGAGACTGTGGCCATGCAGGTCACCTAGACCCCGCTGAGGCCCCACTGCTCTGGTAAGGAGTACTAGAGGAACAAGTGGTGTTCTTAGCTTCGATTATAGGAGGCGGGATCACAGAGAGGGAAGGTCGATGAAAGACTCCTAAAAAGCCAAAGATGCTGCATTTACTGTCTAGACTTCAACTCACGAGAAACGATATTCCCACTTTATTCCGGCCGGTCAGATCACGTCTGGAGGAGTGGATTTATTTCTGAGCTTCAGTATAAAGGGCGTTATAAAACAAGAGAACGGACAGAGGAGAGTGGCCATGGCACGTGAGGCAAATTGCTTAGAAAACTAGGGGAAAGCAGATACTCAGAGGGCTCCGAGGGGTGTTTTCAAATGTCTTTCAGGGCTATCAGAAGGGAAACAGCCTATTTTCTCTGGCTACGGAGGATACAAGCTAGGATCAAGTGTTAGGGAAATGGATTTCAGCTTTAAACAGGGGAAAACCGGCACCCGGGTGGCTCAGTCGGTTGAACGTCTGACTTGGGCTCGGGTCACGATCTCACGGTTCAGTTCGTGAGTTCGAGCCCCACATGGGGCTCGCTCTGGTCGGCGCTGAGCCTACTTCAAATCCTCTGTCCCCCGCTCTCTCTGTCCCTCTGCTGCTTGTGCTCTCTCAAAAATAATAATCAACATTTTTTAAAAAATCAATCAGTAATAAAGAAACAAATAAATAAATAAATGGGGGGGGGGGAACTCTAATGATTTAAACTCTTCTACAGTGGAAAGGCCTTCTTTGAAACACTGGTGAGGATCCAGGCAGAGGCCAGATGACCACCCAGCAGGAGTATGGCCACAGAGATTCCTACCTGGGGCTGCTCGTTGAGCCACATCATCTCAAACACTACTTTGAAGGCTCCTTCAAAACAGATTTCGTGTCTGATTCCTGACAGTGTCTTCTTCACAGTGCCCCCACCTAGCCTCCGTTCTGGAAACCCACCGTGAACAACACACCCCGGGGAGGCATGCTAGGCCAGCGAGCCAAGGATTTCTCACTGTGCATGCCGTGAGGGGTCCTGAGAGAACCCCAGTCATGGGAATACATTTTTCTGGGCCCACAATGATGATATTTTAGTTCAGGCCTAAGAAGACAGACAAGGGGATGGACATCAGGCAGAGAAAGTCAAATACCATACGATTTCACTTACATGTGGAATCTAAAAAAGCTGAACTCATAAAAGCAGAGAATAGAATAGTCCCAGTTGCCAGGGACTGGGGATAAGAGGAAATGGGGAGATGTTGGTCAAACTGTACATACTTCCAGTTATAAGGTGAATAAATTCTGGGGATCTACTGTAAAGCATGGTGACTATAGTTAAAAATACTATATGGTATGGGCGCCCGGGTGGCTCGGTTGCTTGAGCATGGGACTCTTGATTTAGGTTCGCGTCATGATCCCAGGGTTGTGGGATCGAGCCCCATGTCAGGCTCTGTGTTGAGCATGGAGCCTGCTTAAGATTCTCTCTCTCCCTCCCTCTGCCCCTCAACCCTGCTCGTGTGCTCTCTGTTAAAAAAAAAAATTCATAAAACTTCATTTAAAAATTAATAAAAATACTGAACCGTATACCTGGAAGTTAGCAGAGTAGATCTTAAATGTTCTCACCACACACACACACACACACACACACACACACACACAAGAGGTAACCAGGTGAGGTGATGGGTATGTTAACTAACCTTATTGTGATAATCATTTCACAATGCATAGGCATATCAAATCAACACATAAACCTGAAGCTTACACAATGTTGTATGTCAAGTATATCTCAATAAAGCTGGGGGAAAAAAACCAAAAACTTGCTGTTTTTCAATGGCATTGAATCTATACATCAACTATTATGTTTAGCTATTCACTTCTCCAATCCACGACCATATTATATCAATTGGAATCTTCTTTATTTGGATATTCTTGAATATGCTTGAATAAATTTTTATATTAAAAAAAGAAGTTCATGGGCCTTCCTCCACAGTGGCGGCACAGGGTCAGAGCTTGGCAGCTTCGGCCTGTCTAGAGGACCCTATAACCCAGAAATAGCACCACTAGGAATTTACCCAAGGGATACAGGAGTGCTGATGCCTAGGGGCACTTGTACCCCAATGTTTATAGCAGCACTCTCAACAATAGCCAAATTATGGAAAGAGCCTACGTGTCCATCAACTGATGAATGGATTAAGAAATTGTGGTTTATATACACAATGCAATACTACGTGGCAATGAGAAAGAATGAAATGTGGCCTTTTGTAGCAACGTGGATGGAACCGGAGAGTGTGATGCTAAGTGAAATAAGCCATACAGAGAAAGACAGATAACATATGTTTTCACTCTTAGGTGGATCCTGAGAAACTTCACAGAAGACCGTGGGGGAGGGGAAGGAAAAAAAAAAAGTTAGGGAGAGAGCCAAACCATAAGAGACTCTTAAAAACTGAGGATAAACTGAGGGCTGATGGGGGTTGGGAGGGAGGGGAAAGTGGGTGATGCGCATGGAGGAGGGCACCTGTTGGGATGAGCACTGGGTGTTGGATGGAAACCAATTTGACAATAAATTTCATATTAAAAAAAAAAAGGACCAATAGGGCCTGGGCCACCAAGGGTTGACTGAGGTACTCAGTAGCCTCTTGGTAAAGAACTGTTCCACTAGAAGGAGAGTTGGTATGCTAAAATTTGGTTCAAATTTAGTCGGTCAGTTTGGAAGAGAAGGGTATTATTCTAAGAATATCACTGTGCCTGCCACTCAGACTATCCCAAGGCCTAGCCCCTGCAGACTTGAGCCACGGAGTGATGGGACTACCATAATGGGAGATTCAGGAGGAAAAGGAAGAGAAGGAAGAGGAGGAAGAGGAGGAGGAGGTGAGGAAGAGGATGGGGGAGGGGCAAGTGAGATTAAGAGAGAGTGAGACTCTAAAGTTCCCACCTGGAATGGAAAAGGAGGGGAGAAGGAGCAGAGACCATCCCTCCTTGGTAGCTTGCCCACAGCTTTGGTGGCTTCAGTGATGGCCTTGTTGCGACGGCCAGGTGAAGCACTAAAGCCATTTCAGCTATAGGGATCACTATAGTCATTGGCTCAGGACGGAAGACAAGAAAACGGCAGTTGCCACGCACTTGTTGGAAGAAGTAGTTCAAAGGCACACATCAAACACCCCCTGACAATTCCTGGAACACTGGAGAAGGAATTCAGTGGGGATTGGAATCCCATTTAAAAAAAAAAAAAAAAAAGTGGCATCTAAGCCAAATAAATACTACATCATTTTCATCGGTGCAAACAAATTTTTACTCTCAGCCACGATGATCGGAGAGACACTGGATGCAAAAATTCTACATCCGTAAGACCAAAAGGTTAGGAGACTGTCCATCCCTAGGAAACAAATCATACAAAGTACACACTCAAAGACCTCAGGGGAGAAAGGAAGAAAGCAGAAATTCGCCATCGATTTTCACTTCTTAGCAGCACACTGCTAAGTGATCTTTTTCCTCAGTCCCTCTAAAGACAGAAAACCGTAAGTGCAAGTTTTACAGAGTGGCCAGACAGAGTGTGGTGTCGCCATGGTATCAGGCCACAGGAGGCAAAGCCGACTGAATGGTGGTCCAGCTTAGTTAATGATGTTGCTAGGAAACCCACACTTGCCAAGGTGCTACCCACTCTGCTTTCTGTGCATCATTGACTCCCCACAAATGACACAGCAGCATCACCCACAAAGTTGGAAGGATGCCCACCACAAAGCAGATCGGGCAAATCCCCTGCAACCAAGGCAGGAGACAGACTATTGCTACTCCCTGAACACTGGCCATGCAGCGAGCTGCCCTTCAAGGGAGCTCGCCCATCTCCCCAGGATCCCCACCACCGGGCTGCATACCAGAACTGCTCCCGGGCCTGCTGTGCTCCAGCTCAGCCAGCCTATACCACAAACGAGGCAGGAGTCATCCCAACAGTTACAGTGAGAATCTGGCTGCAAGCGAGGTAAAGGAGAGCCCTGGGTGAAATCTCACTAGAGAAACCGGAAGTCATGCAACACTAGGACAGGACTGCTGGGGGCAACTGGCAGTAGGAGACACAGCGGGAGATTTCTGTACCGGTTAGGAAGGGCGCTGGGTTTGACACTGACGTTGAGGAGGATAACTACCATGACTCCCGGTGCTTTGACAAAACCTCAGAGGTGAGGCCTCTGGCCAAGCATCTGCGATTTCGTATCGCTGGAGCACTCGCGAGATCCCTGGTTGCAACTCTCCGTAAGTGGCTGAACCAAGAAAGAAGGCATATGCAGATTTCTACAGGAATGACGACTCCATCACAGATGTTGAGGAGGTGAAGAAGGCTGGTATCTTCCGAGGGTAAAGTGATTTTGGAATGTGAAGAATTTCTTCGGGTTGGCTTCCATGGAAGTTTGTCACTGCCCTGTGTTCCTGAGTTATGCAACATGACTATTGGGTTATGGAATCATTTGTCTTGATAAATAAACAACTGACAAATTTTCAAAAGAAGGAAACACAGCCTGAGAGTGATTTGCAGTCCCTGCAGGACTTAATAAGCACACAGTTTCTGCAAGATGCTACCCTGGTCACTGGGGATCACAGTTAAATTAGAAACACTACAGGCCATCAACGGATCTCTAAATCTGTAACTAGAAACTAACGTGTGCAGTGCTGAAGCAGAGGGATGAACTAAATATTGTGAGGAGACCAAGGAGGAAAATCCAATAGCCCAGGAGAAAGCACGGACTCCCTTCACTGCTCCTTATGGGCAGGGCATCATGGGAGTCAGTACGACGTACAGGTACAGGGTCACAGGAGAGCAGTAGGGATGTCTGGCTATCTGCTTGGGGCAAAGAGGGAGAAAAGGGGAAAGAGTCAGTAGAACTACGTCTAGAGGGATGAGAAGAATTTCATCAAACCCCAAAGTGAGATGGACCCAGGAAATGCAGTTTCTAGATCAGTGCTGTCCAATCAGATAGAATGTGAGCTACAAACCCAAGTTACACACGTAGTTTAAAATCTTCCAGAAGTCACACAGATTAAAAGAATTAAAAATGGATGAAATTAATAGTGTATTTTATTTGATAAACTATAGCCAAAAATTATCATTTCAATGTGTAATCAATAAAAACAGATTACTAATATTTTATGAGGCATTTGACATTCTTTTCTTTTGCATGCTAAGCCTCTCAGGACCAGCCATATTTCAAGTGGCTGCTGGCTGACCACCGTATTGAACAGCGCAGTTCTAGACAAAGGGGTGGGGTCAGAGAACAGAAAGGAAAAGAACAAACTGTAAGAACACCCATAAGGATCCAAACTTTGACAGTGATATCTGTGCCAGTACAGAAAAGAGTCAGGTAATGATAACAGGTGTCATAAAGGGGGTTTATGCTGTGTACAAGTTTTTGCTGTGTACAATCACTTTACACGCATTGGATCATTTCATTCTTACAAAGACCCCATGAAGTAAGTACTGCCATCATGTCCACTCTACAGATGAGAAAACTGAGGCTCAGAGATGTCAAATTGCCTGCCCGAGGTCGCCATGATTTGAGTTCATGATTGTCTGAGTCCTAAGAAAGTCCTCTTAGCACTCACTAGACGGTTCCTCGCCTACTGCTTGGCCTCTTAATATGCACTGGCCTCCTTAGATCAAGAGCTGCCTGAGTCAGGAGTGTCTTACTCATCTTCTCATCTCCTCCAACAGGTAGCACTTCTAAGGTGACCAGAGCTTGTGAATGAATGAATGGTCACTCTTGGTTTGTTTACATATTGACCTAGTCTGATCCCTAAAGGTATCCACAGGGCTGGGTGCTGAATGACTTTTGGGCATCTCCCCGACCCTGTCCACGCCGCCACTGGCAAAATCCTCTCCACCCAGCAAGAAAATAAGAAATGCCACCTTTGAGTTCATGGAAGAAGAATGCACGAGCCACTGCATTTGGCCAGGGAGGGAGTCATCAGTGACTTTTGAGGGCACAGGTTCATTAGGAAAATGCAGGAGAGAAATTTGGGGAGGTTGGATGCTCCAGACAAAGTGAGGGCCTCTGCTACAGGAGAGCCTGGGGCTTGAGGGGAGCGGGGGTGGCGGGGGGGGGGGGAGAATACGAAAGGGCTGCAGGATCCACAGGAGGGAAAGGCAGGATGGCAGCGCAAGGGGCAGCCTTGGTGACGAGTGAGACCCTCTCCTGCCTCCCTGCAATATTTCAGGACCTTAATGGACATGCCCCACAGCCTGTGATTATTTATCAACAGGAAAGTGGAGGTTGGGCAGTATTTAGTCAAGGACCGGATGAGGTCACTGAAATAGACTATGTAGACAAGAGGAGTGGGTGTGGGGCATCCCACCATTGACTAACAGGCGGCAACATGAAGGGATATGGAAGTCATTAGTGACACTGACCACAGTACTTTCAGTGGTAGGAGGTGAAGCCTCCCTAGAGTAGGTTCAAGTGTGAGGGGGGGAGGAGGAATCGGAAAGAATGAATCCAAACAATTCTCTTGAGGCATTTTACTATAAAAAGGAGGTTAAGGAAGAGGATGATGAGGATGTTGTTGACACCCTGGAGAGTGGGAGCGGAGGGAATAACCTGGAGGCTGTTGGCAGGTTTGGGTGGGGGCACATTTGTAACTAGTGCTCGTTATTCAAGAAACACTCGCACTTTTTAATGAGGTAGCCAAAATGGGGGAGTGAACGGTCCAACTGCTACTCGTGAGTTGTAGCACTCTATGGGTTTGAGGCCTGGATAATATATCGTTTTGACGAAGATGATGCAAGTGACAGTAATCAAGAACAATGACACTGAGGGCAATAAAGTTCAGCAGTTGAGTGATTGCTACGTGCCGAGCTCTGAGCTCTGTTACGTCGTTATGAAGTTATCTCTTTGATCCTCACAAGCAGATGAGGTAGGTTTCACAGATAAGAGAAGCGATGCACAGAAAGCTTAAGTAACCTTCCCAAAGGAGTACATGGATGAAGTTAGGATTTGAGAAGTGGGGAGGGGCGCTGGCACAGCAGAGGCAGGTGCACATGGCGGGGATATTTCTCTCTCTCCTCCAACTGGCTCCAACTCCAGGCACACAACGGATGTGGAGGACCCTCAAACATTCCAAAGTTCTTCCCTTCAGGTCCAATTCAGACACTCTCCAGCTCCTTGGGGCAAGTTAGTAGAATACAGACCCGCTGCTTTATGCACTTGGCTATATTTTGTGGTTAATGCCCGTATTTCTCCGAGGCTTCATAAATTTCAGGGAAGCTACAGTTGCCGTCAGGACACAAGAAGTTTTCGAGGGGAAGTAAGTTAGCGTTCCAGTAGGTCTGGGTGGCACCGGAAAAACTATTGCTCTTTTGTGGCTGAGTAATCACCAATATGAAATGACCCGAACTCTCCATCTAATACAGGAGGGAGAAAAGAGAGGAGGGCAGTCCCTCACCGCGCCTCCTGGCGACACTGGCACGGGGAGTAGCCACGGACAGGCATGGCCACCGCGGAGTTACATTCCGAGCTGAAGGAAGGCGTTTCACCAGATCTCCTCCTTCTCCGTGAAAACAACTCAAACAGGCAAGCTGGAATGGGAAAGGGAGCACGCCGGAAACATTAAAGATGAGGGGCACTCAAGTCCCCACCTTGGGCCCTGCACCTGATCACTTAAGAGCCACCAAAGGAAAGGACCATCAGACCTTCTCCGGAGAATGTCCCAGGGAACTAAAAGGGCCCACCCCTCCTGAGCTGCAGACATCATCCTAGGACGCGTTGACTGTCTTGATGTGTAAGAAGGACCGTTAGACTGTGAGTCCGAAGACCTCAGAATCGTGGCCGAGGACTCCTGCTCTGCCACCTGCCAGCTGTGGGACTTTGGGCTAGTACTTGACCCCTCTGATCCCCATTTGGAAAACAGCGATAATAATGGTGCCTACCACCTAGGGGACACATGAGGGTCAAATGAGCCAACATATATGAAGGTGGTTTATATACCAGAAATACACAATATGTAAGTTATCCTATATTATCCTTAAATTGAGCTTTTTGTGTGATGTTGGCTTGCTTTGTAGTATCTGCAGGGGTATATTCTTATAGTAAAAGATCATTATAACTTCTGACTCAAAGCCTAATGAAGAGCTTGGAACTAGGACCTGCTGGCTCCAACACAAGCATTCCAACCATCTCAAATATTTTTGAAACTGTCTAAAGACAAACTGATTTATAAGAAATTTCACAGAAGGAGGGGCCTCACCAGACCACCCACTTCCACACACAAACTTCAGGCGGATCCAGGACCATAATTCCCATTTTACTGAGAGGCCATTCAGCATAGAGTTCAGAGAGTAGGAAACGTAAAGCTATCTTACTGTTAATAGTATTATCGGTAGTGTCATTTTTAAATTACCTAATGTCAACTGTAAGATAAAGCAAATGCGTATACTATCACTAGGAATCCAGATTCTCAGCGTAAGAAAAAAAGAGACTGAAATATAAAATCAAAGAATTTAAGTGAAAGTCCTGAAATCTTATACTTAAATTGGAAATATCAAGATGAACTCGTGATTTATTATTCTCTTTCTCTAAAGTACGTATTTCCTAGCTTTCTCCACTGAAAAGTCTACAAGCAGTGACCATCCAGTAGCATGAGTAGCACCGAGACTGTGATTTCTAAGTGACAATTCTCAGCAAAAGGAACCAGAACTTCCCGGGGAAATGGCTAATTCTGGGTTTGAGGAATGAAATGGACAAAATGCCCTCGTATACCTTGTCGGGCCAGAAAGCAAGTATGCTTTCAAAGATCACTGGGGTCATGTCAAAAAGATACAAGAGCCCGCTGCAGCTCCCTTAGGCCCAAAATGGGTCAGTTAAAGCATCAAAAACATTTACTGTAATATACTGAAGCACAATATACTTAAAAATCCACGTTTTCATTTTCATTTTTTTAAATGCTTATTTATTTATTTTGAGAAAGCACACGCATGCACACGTGAGTCAGGGAGAGACAGAGAGAGAAGGAGAGAAAGAGAATCCCAAGCAGACTCTGCTCTGTCAGCTCAGAGCCCGACGCAGGGCTCGATCCCACGAACCATGAGATCATGACCTGAGCCAGACACTTAACCAACTGAGCCACCCAGGTGCCCCTAAAAATCCACAAGTTTTTAAATAATACTAAAATAAAGTATCATTGGTCAGTGTTGGAAGTTGCTAAGACACTAACCCATCACAATAAAAATTCAAAAATAGAGAATAAAAATTAAACATTTACTCTGTGGCTCCTTTATAATCTGTGCCTCAGAGCAGCCAAATAGTTGATGAGGGAAAGTTCTTCGTGGAAGAACAAAAAAAATCCAGAAATCACCATTTTGCAACTGTCAAGAAAATAACGGATCTAGGGAACAATCACTATGGATGATGAAACCATTAGGAGAAAAGTTGATGGGGAAAACTTCATAGGCTGAATCAGGCCAACATCCCCTGAACCCACTGAGGAAAGTGTGCATCACTTTTTAGCAATAACAGCCAGACATTATGTGCCTCCTGATGTGATCCAATAGGAAGTACACATCAGTAACTACGAACAAGTCTCAAAAGTGTGCTCGCACACACACATACACACACACACACACACACACACTTTAATCAACCATCTACATCAACTTGTGAGTATAAAAAAAAAAAATACCAGGAAAGGAAGAACAAGTTAAACTGCACCAAAAAGAATCAACTGCTCAAATCCAGAATGTGGGACGTTCCACAGTTCAAATGAATCCATTTTTAAAAAATAAAAAATGGTAGAGGTAGGGGAAGAAAAAGGTAGGGGCCATTTTACACTAAGAGGAACACAGTAACATAATTTCTAAATGCAATGAGTGGATCTTTGATAATGGTTTAGGCAAACCAACGGACAAATGCAAAACTTTAGACAATCAGAAACATTTTAATATGGACTGGATATTAGATGGTATTATGGAATTACTGTGAATTGTGTTAGATCTCATAATGGCACTTTGGTTATATTTTTTAAAGTTTATCCGGTAGACAAACATATTGAGTTATTTACAGGTGCAGTGAAATGTTTGAGATTTGCTCCACACATTAAAAAATATTTGGGGGGTGCCCAGGTGGTTCAGTCGGTTGAGTGTCTGACTTCAGCTTGGGTCATGATCTCAGGGTTCATGAGTTCAAGCCCCACATCTGGTTCTCTGCCGTCAGGGTGGAGCTTGCTTCGGATCCTCTGTACCCCCTACTCTCTCTGCCCCTCCCCCACTCTCTCTCTCTCTCAAAAGTGAATAAACATTTAGAAAAAAAATATTTGGAAGGGTGAGGGATAGTAGGTGAAGTAAAAATAGCAACATCTCATTAATTATTGAAGCGGAGTGATGAGTACTTAGTGATTCATTACACTATTTTTATGTATGCTTGAAAAGTTCCATAATAAAAATTAAAAATGAAAGGAGCATAGGTTCTTGAGCCAATTTTCCTGGACTCTGCCACTCGCCAGCCACGTGAGTGGGGACGGACACGTCCCTCAATTTCTCCTTTTCCTTATATGCAAAATGAGGATGATGACAATGTCTATAACATAGGGGTGCTGTGAGGGTTAAACGAGTACATGGATGCAAAATGTTTGGGACAGTGTCTGACAATGGGAATGAAAGCCGAAGCTAGGTCTCCTGCCTCTAAGGCCGCATTATCCGGTCCTCTCCCCTCTAAAGCAAGCCATGTCATGAAGGAGATATGAAAAAAAAAAAAAAAATCGTGGTTTGGACAAATGTTGTCATCTCTTCCAAATTACAGAGCCAGCTTTTGGGTGAGTATACATTTGCTTAAAGGCTAAAAGCCTGCAGATCATTTTTAAAAGAAGAATAATGGAAGATAACTTTTTAAACCCACTTCTTCCACCACACTAGTGAGAGCTCCTTTCTGTCCTGATATCCTCAATCACTGGAATGTTACAGAAACTCTCGTTAATTTCTGAAATTATACTACTTTATTCATACTTGCTCTCCAACTCAACTATCATAAAAGAAATAAATTAGCCACTCCCTGGAGGTGTCTTCCTTGCTGTTGATAGAGGGCTCTCAGGTCCAAAGCTGTGTCTCAAAATACTCAGTGTTATGGGGGAGGGCACGCCTAAGGCATGGCATTCCTCTCACTTCATTATCAGTGCTCCCAGCTCCCAAAACATACCATCACGAACTTTACAGGCACCTCTTACTTTTCCAACTCACTGCACGGGGGTGCTCCCATTTTTCAGAATGTTGTGAAAGCAAGACAATCTGATGGACTAGTCTTGAAATTTGACTTCTGAAATGTTAAAAGTTAAGAAACATAATTAAACTGCAAATGCATTAACATTTATATAAAATATAAACCAAATGCTTATCCTGATTCACCAAACAAATTACACTTTGAACATTATAAAAAACCAGCTACTTATCACCGGCACCATTTGAAATTATTGCTAGTACTACAACTCCAAATGCCTAAGATGCCTTAAATACAAACCCTGAACATTTACATACTGATTTCATGAGCAAAGCAAAAGGTATTTGCCGGTAACAGTACAGGACTCAGCAATTTTATTGTCTGAGTAATCCTGGTTCGTTCTGATATGAAAATTCAATTATTTTAGAACGGGCCCTCTCATTAAATTTTGACAAGCCGCACGAGCTCGGGACCAGTTATAGCTCGAAGAGACCGGGGGTGCCTGATAGCACCACACTGAATTTTAAAATGTAGTATTTTTGCAGGACAAGATTATCTGACAATTTTGTATTAAAAGAAGAAAAAATTAATCATATACATTGTAATATTCAACATTGGTATATTTGGTCTTCTTTTTACAGATATTTTACTAAAATTTGCTGCAAAAAAATGTTTATTACATGCTTTCCCCCTGATTTCACAATTGAGCAATGTACTAGAAAAATATGTATGTGTCGGTAGTGAACAGGAAGTATTTGACTACACATTTTTACCTACTGCTTCCTTTAGCAATTGAAATGTATTTGTGGTGCTTATAAACGTGATTTGCAGAAACAGAAATGACTTTATTTGCCTATAGCTTGCTTTTTTATTAGGATGTTCATTGTCCAAGAAAAAAAATCTTTTAAAGCAACTTTTGGGCAGGCCTATTGTCTTTGCGAGCTGAGCTTATAGGTAATCACAACTTGGAAAGAAAAATAAACAATTTCCTGTACTCCCCGTAGGGTTGAAAGAAGAGTAACAGAGTCTCTAGGTCTGGGTTTGATGGGTTTATTTTTAGCTAGTTGGGTTTTTTTTCCCTGTAGGATGGGGGTTTCTAGGTGCTGCGAGCCCTCTGCCAAAAGATGCTTTTCCATGTTCTAACGTGGTTGTCCACACGTGGCCCGTCATGAAGAGAGGCGCACGCATAGTTCCTGTGATGTGCTGCTTTAGTGGCCAAACATTCAGCCTAGGAAGAGGAGGTCTGCAGGTCTACAGCTCCAAAATACGACTCCAAGAGAAGAACAGGAGTAGTTAAGGTGAGCTGGAGAGGCAAAGATTGCAGAAGGACATGTGGCCCCCCGCAGGGGCCTACTCCGAAATCAAGCAAGGGGACCCAGAACAGCTCTGTCTGATGACGGCGATGCCCTGGGCAGGTCCTCCCTCCTCCGGCCCACTCTTAGCTCTCTCCTCTTCTCCTGTCTTTCCGTCAGAACCCTTAACCTCTCTGAGTCTTAAAAGTCCATCTTCGTGGGGTCGGTCGCTCGTAAACTCCTTCCCTACTCAACACACATACACACACAGACCAAATGGCATTTAACCTACTTTACTGAATTAATTTTGATGCTGAGAAGTTTTTGCGAACGCTGGATTAGGCCGCAGACTTCCAATGAAGTTTCTGGGCCTTGATGTTCTACCTCAACATCTGAGCTTCGTAACTCACATACAGTCGTTTCAGAAGAATAAAATCGTTGAAAACATAGCATTTTCTTTTCTTTTTTTTTTTTTTTTTTTGGACGAAGGAGAAGAAGGGACGAAGGAGGAACCAGACACAGAGTTTCCAGTACGAATTGTTTCATGTTTTTGTGGCTGAGGAGAAATACTAACTTAAAGATCAGTTTGGTTTTCTCTTGTCTGACCTACAATGTTTATCAGCAGTACCAGTTGAATTAGAAAGTGAAGTTCTCTAGCTCGGAATACTCCAGGAAAACATTGTTCAACTTTAAGAAACTATCAAAAGATGGCAATCTAAGAAGTGAGCCTAGGGAAAGCAATTTCAACAACGGAACCTGGGAGAGCGAGAAGCCAGGGATCTGTAGGCTATCTGCAAGGGCAGCTGGGGCCAGACCCAGGCCTTAGGTCTAAATACCAAGCCAAATAACTTCATTTCCTCTGGAACTAAGAATAGAAACGGCCTGGAAGCCCTGAAAGAATGAAGCTAGAACGAGACTTACACGTAAAACCGACAAAAGATGGGCTCTCTAAGTAGGCTGTAGACTATAAATCGCTCACAGTATGAAGTCAAAACGTACACTCCTTTAAAACAGGTTAGTTCAATATTTGTGGCCTCTGACAACCATGGCCACTGTAGCTTACAGAGGGGCCTAATAAAATCACGTGTTGTAACTAATGCATCCTTGTGCCACCTGTGGTCGCTATGATCCAGAAAGCATCGCATACATGAAATACAAAAGAGACTCACATGTGATTTCATGACCAATCACACTCTATGAGGCAAGATCAAGAACTGAGCTCAAGACTTCAGGCTCACTTGTCTCAGCGACTTTTAGGCAGAAATAAGCTTGAGTCTTCTTCCAGATTCTGCTACAAGGCCCTTAACTCCATCCCAAATGCAGGGGACTACATCTTTCGTGAAATACTCAACAGCGAGCCTTTATTGCTTTTACCACACCGATCTGGAATTTGTGATTATTTGCAGATTCGATAAGCTTATCTTGGCCAGAGGAAGTTACAGTTGAATCGTGTGAACAGCTCTGCAGAGGGCGGAAGAGGTGCCTCAAGGACAAAAGAGAATTAACTGGTTTGCGGCACTTCCTCCACTGCAGCATCATAGCCTCTCGGGTTGGAAGGTAATTCGGGACAACCAAGTCCAATCTGCTGTCCGCTTAATGTGTAAATCGTCTCCACTCCATCTCAGCCAAGTAGGCACCCACCCCAGGCTCAAACATCCCTGATGACACTTCTAGAGGCAGCCCCGGTGCCGTAGGACAACCACAGCTCTCAGGAATGTCTGCCTCCCTGAAACTGCAACCCATTCAAGACCCAATTCAAATTCCTCCGTGAACTCTTCCCTAATTCCCCAGAAGTCCTTACAACGTACCACTCCTTGTATGAAGCACTCATTTCATTTTGCCCCGTATCTTAATTTTTCACAGGATTCCTCCTCCAGACGGGCCTCCTTGAGGCTGAAGGTTATCTGTATCTTTTTCATCTCTCTGGGATTAGATTTAGCATATGGCCTAAAACACAGCAGTACCAAATGGATTCTTTTTATTCTTGTTACTAAATAAAATACTAACACTGAACCAACAGTTAAGACCCTAAAAAGACCAAGGTATGTGGCCGGCTCAGTCGGGGGAGTGCGTGACTCTTGATGTCTGGGTCATGAGTTTGAGCCCCACAGGGGGTAGAGGATTAAGTAAAACTTTTTAAAAAAACTTATTTAAAAAAAGACTCTAGAAAGACCCTCTATAATCCACCCTGTTTTATTTTCTTCATAGCAGTTATCATATTCTGAATTGGTCTTGCTCATATGCTTCACTGTTTCTTAACCATCTGAAACCACTCACTTTCTAGTGAGTTCCACATGGGCAGAGACTGTCTGTTTTGTTCAACACTGTATCTCTAGTGACCTTATTGGTACCTGGCACATAGTAGGTGCTCAATAAATATTTCTAAATTTATTTATTTTGAGATAAGTTATTATTTAATTAATTCACTTATTTTGAGGGGCAGAGGGAGAGGAAGAGAGAGAGACTCCCAAGCGGGCTCTGCACTGTCAGCACGGAGCCCGATGCGGGGCTCGATCTCACGAACTATGAAATCATGACCTTAGCCGAAGTTGGACACTTAATGTACTGAGCCACCCAGGTGCCCCAATGGGTGATCAATAAATATTTCTAAATGAATGAATGAAGACACGGTTCTGACTTCTCTCCTGTCCACTGTGGGCATATTTAAAACATAACCAGACAATACCTCCACATGGGTATCTAAACACCTCAAACTTAAGAGCAAAATAAAACTTGATGCCCTATCTAAACAAATTCTTTCCCATTTTGCCCTTTCTCATTGAATAACATCACCATCCACCCAGTTGCTCAAGCTGAAAAGAACCTACTCGATTCTCCTCTTTCCTTTTGCTCCCATATCTAACCCATCAGCAATTCCCGATGGCTCTACCCTCAAAAATATATACAAAACCTGACTTCTCACCAGTTCCACTACCATCACTCTTGCCTGAGCTACCATTTATTGCTTCGACTACTTTAAAAACTTCGTAACCTGTCGCCCATTCCCACTCTTGCCCCTCTATGATCCATTTTCCTCATGAAGGGCGCAGTGATCACTGCAAAATAAAAATGTGATCATGGCACTCCTCCGCTTGAGGCACCGCCCCCAATGGTTTCCCATAATACTTAGCATGGAAGCTAGACTCCTTACCATGAAGTAGAAGTTCCTTTGTGATCTGACTCCCACCTACCTCACCGGCCTCATTACTTATCATCTCCTCCTCACCTACTATGGTCTAGCCACCCACTCTTCTTTGTACTCCTCTCTTACGCCTTAAATAAAGCCTTTGGGGACACCTGGCTGGCTCCGTCAGGAGAGCATGTGGCTCTGGATCTCAGGGTCATGAGTTCCAGCCCCATGCTGGGTGTAGAGATTACTAAATCTAAATAAATAAACTTTAAATAAACAAACAAGCAAGCAAGCCTTTGCCTTAGGTGGTCCCTCTGCCTGCAATGTCCTTCTTTCAGATCTTTGCGCGATTACTTCCTTCTTGTCTTTCAGATCTCACTTGAAGTGTCACCTCCTCAGGGAAACTTTCCTTAAACACAGCCTACAGTAGGCTCCCATTCACTTTCAATCCCTTCAACCCATTCCTAGTACTTACCACTTTTGATAGTGTCCCGATGTATTTATTTGGGTGTGTTTACTGTCTGTCTCTCTAAGCAGATGGGAAGACAGGAGCCACATATGCTTTGTTCAAAGCTCTATGTCTAGGGTTTAGAATCAGTGCCAGATACATGGTAGGAACTCAATAAATATTTGCAGAATGAGTGAATGCGGCACATGCGAACAGCAATGTAGACGCAAGAACAAAATGCTGTGCTTCAGGTTCCGATTGAGGTGTGGGACCCGTTGCGGGAAAGAAACATCATCTCCTCCGTTGGGCTTGCCCACTGACTTTCTCCAGGTTGGCAGAAAGAGAGCAGCATCAGGAAGCCACTCAGGAAGAAACTCAAATACAGCCATATAATGTGACAGCAACTAGCTCATTTAAGCCACGTGCAGGGAGTGGCTTAGTAGGCATGGAAAATTAGTCAAACTGCCTAGTAAGATTTCAACATTTATTGGTTGGTTGGTTGGTTGGTTGGTTTGTTGGTTCATTCAATTAGCAAACATTTACCGGGCACCTACTGTGTGCAAGGAATTTTGAAAGACACTATAGAAGCAAACATACCTCCAGGCCCAAAATAGACCGTTGACAGAATAGTTAATTTTTAAGCAAATTAGATGAACTTTGAAGAGACAAACCTCAGGGTTGGGTGAGAGTCGGAGGGATCAATAGAGGCTCTCGTCACTGCCTCAACTTCTGCCTGGAAAGGGGGAGAGCTCGGGAAAGTCAATCCAGACCTGCTATGTTGTGCTTAGAGTGGGCAGGTGGGGTGTGCAGGGTGGGTTGGCAAGAAGCAGATGCTATGGACCACCAGAAGTTAGTTTCATCAACTCTACATGGTCATTAATAATTTCGACAACAAAAGTGTTTACGATGAAATAATTTTTTTAAGATTTTAAGATAGAATTGAGGAAAGCTCTCCTAACTCGAACCCTATTGATGCAGCATACAAAGACCCAGCGAAACGCACAGTAACCCTGGAGGGGAGATGGGGGTGGCAAATGTGTGAGGGTGTGAGGATCTGCTCCAAAGAGCTAGATCCTTTAGTCCAAACGCGCAAAGGCAGAGAAGACGAGAGCTGGTTTCAGGGCAAGGCTTACAAACTCATGCAGAAATCCAGGCTCATAAACTCAATGCTGGACTCCTGAAACAAGGTGATAGCACTTGAAATTTGTCAGAGATCGATTTAAAATGAATCCAAAGCAGGACTTGTTCACCCAACAGGAAACCTGCCTATGAGGCTTGGCATCCCAGTAAGGGGCATCAGATTCAAGAACTATCACTTGTTAACCACAGTGAGGGTAAGGAAATGATGGAGGGACAGGGCTATTCAGAACAGTGCAGCGAAGGAACGCTCCTCTCTCATAAGGAGACTTGAGCATGGGCCTAAGTGCAAAATGAGGATCTAGGGGAAGAACTATCCGGGCAGAGGAGAAAGCAAGTGCAAAGACTCTGGGGTGTCTAAAGTGGAAATAACTCACTCAAAGTCACACAATTCATAAACGCTGGAACCTGCATCTGCATGTACCCAGGAACTCTGGCTCCAGAGCCCATATTTGGGACCACACTTCATATTGCTTCAAATGTCAGCTTCTTCCAAAATAGGTTAAGCAAATAGAGAATTGCTGTCCTGCCGCCACCATTCCCCACCCGCTTTCCTGGCTTTATTTTTCTGCACAGTGTTTACCCCCATATGACATACTATATGCTTTCTTCTTTATTTTGGTTATTGTCTATCCACTGCCCCCACTAGAATATAAGCCCTGTGGGGTCACAGATTCCAATCTGTGGTGTTCCTTGTTGTATTAGAACGGTGTTTGGCACAGAGTAGTGCTTAGTAACCATTTGTTGGATGGATGGATAGATGGATGGATGACGTACCTGCAAGGGTTTCAAAGCCATTCGGGAGGTATTCTAAGTAACTAGTTAACATTCAAACAGGTGGCCGAATCCTCTGACAAAAAAACTAGTGGATATTCCTGACAGACACTGAATTCTAGATGTTTGGCCTTGAGAGCAAGGAGTAGACTCAAAAATCATCTACCAAGTACTTTCTATGAGCAGAAAATCACCACGTCTACACCTACCCCCGAAAAAATTTTCAAATGCTCTTTGTTACAAACTGAACAGTGCAAGAGGGTATTTATGGCCTCTTTTTTCCATTAATGATGTTCCAACTTTGGAAAAAGGCACAGGTAGTTCAATACTGTTAAATTATGATAAACGTAGAAAGTTTTCTCTCTATATTGTATTCCATGAAATAAAACCCTACCCAGGGGCGCCTGGGTGGCTCAGTCGGTTAAGCGTCCAACTCTTGGTTTTGGCTCAGGTCATGATCTCAGGTTCGTGAGTTCAAGCCTCACGTTAGGCTCTACGCTGATAGTGTGGAGCCTGCTTGGCATCCTCTCTCTCCCTCTCTCTCTGCCCCTCCCACACGATTTACTCTCTCTCTCTCTCTCTCTCTCAAAATGAATAAACTTAAAAAAATTTTTAAAAACTACCTAACTGGTGGGTGGGAGATGGGTGAAATAGGTGAAGGGGATTAAGAATACACTTGTGATGAGCACTGACTAAGGTATAGAGTTGTTGAATCACTATATTGTACACCTGAAACTAATATAACACTGTATGTTAATTACACTGGAATTAAAATTTTTAAAAAGATCCCCCCTCCAAAAAAATCCCACGCAGCGAGGTCTATTGTAATAAATTGCTTTGGGGCTATAGAATACAAAACACGAACCCAATAAAGGGAAGCCAAGATATCCTACAAGCATTCCCAAACTTAAGAGAAACAAAAAAATCCCCCATCAAATCCCTTGGAATGAAGAGAAGCATTCTGTAATTAATGAGAAACCAATCAGCTAATACCCAGTTTATGTGAAATACACAGAGACCCTAGATGATATAGTCTAACCCTTTGGTTTAACCCTTTAGTTTAGAGACAGAGTGCTGAGTCCCAGGAAGGTAAAAGCGACATGCCAGCTGCCTCATGCAGAGCAGATGGCAGAATGAGGGCTCGAACCCATATACCATCTGAACAAATGCTGTCTTTTAATTTTTTTCATTGAGTTCCAAAGATCTCCATTTTTTTTTAATTTTATTTTTTTAAAGATTTTATTTCTGGGGAACCAATTTGACAATAAATTATATTTAAAAAATAATAATGAAAACATTAGTTACAAAGAATAACAAAATTGCTATTCTTTATAACTAAGTGGGGCAGCTTAAGACGGAAATCTGAAATCTGTTCAATTTTAATTCTTTTAAAATATCAAAAAGTTGGTGCTTATAAAATTCAATCATATATTTATACAGATAATTTTGGATTATGCAAAGTAAAGCAGTCATTATTTTAAAAAATAATATTTAAAAATGGAGATTTTATTTTTAAGTGACTCTATATCCAACATGGGGCTTGAACTCACAACCCTGAGATCCAGAGTCCCACGCTCTACCGACTGAGCCAGCCAGGTGCTCCCAAAGATCTCCATCGTTACTTTTTCATTTTCTTTAATGTTTTATTTATTTATGTGATCTCCACACCCCACGTGGGGCTCAGCTCATGCCACTGAGATCAAGAGTTGCAGGCTCCTCCCACTGAGCCAGGCAGGCGCCCCTAAAGATCTCCATTTTTAAAGCAAAAGTTCCCGTCTGACAAATCCCAAGACGTTATGTTTTGGTCTGCACCCATTTCTCTTAACCCTAGACAGTGAATGTTCATTCTGTCCCAGGGCCAGGGTTGTAGGGAAGCCACACTCATAGGATGCCAGCACTAGTAAAGTGCTTTCTTCAGTGAGAAGAGGAAGAAGGCAGAACCTGTAGAAATGAAACAGAATCCAGTACCTGCACTTGGATGCAAGATCCATAACTTGCTTCCCCGAGTCTTCTCCCAACTTCTCCCAGGCATTCACCAACCTAACATCCACACTATAAACCCGTATGTCAGCTAGGTGGTTTAATTCTCTCATTGGTGCATGTGTTTGCATCAACGCGGTGTTCGGGCAGCAGAAGCTGGGTCTACATGACCCTTTTGTCAGAGACCCTCGCGTAGCACCATGTGTAACCAACTGGCACTGAAGAAATGCCTCTGGTGGGGGCATTTCTTGTTTTCTGTGAAAGCACTCTTCTTCACAGGAGACCCTGAGCTCTGAAGGGCCAGGCAGTGTAGGGTAATAGAGCGGAAAACCCCAGGTTATGCCAACAGGGAAGGAATCTTGCTGAAGCTTCCAACCGCCCTCTGCTCAGCGCAGTCAAGTCTGGGAGGTATTCGGCGTCTTCCTGATGGGTGGCTGGGGGTAACTCAGCATGGTGTCGATATCAAGCACGTAGGCCTATTTCTTCAGCCTGAAATTCATTCATTCATTCATTTGTTCAACACACACATTGGGCCCATCCTTTGAACCAAGCCCTGTGCAGGCAGGGTGAAGGATAAGGAGCTTATGGCCGTAGCAGTGAACACAGCAGCCTGCCCCACAAGGGTGACAGAGTAAAGAGTGGCCAGCATCTCGACAGAGATACAAGTAACACATTCCAGGGCCGCAAGAAAGAGAAAGAGGTGGTTACCAACTTGCAGAATCCACTGTCGTGTGGGTTTGAACTGTGATTTGAAGAAGAGGTAGCATTTGGACATGGAAAATGGGGAGGAAAATAGGTGAGGTCGTGCCTTTCAAGTGGAAGGAACAGCATGAATGTAGAACCGTGTAAATCTAGGGCCGCGCAATTCGATGAATGACAACGCACGAAGACGATGTCTGTCTTAAGTCACGACACATGCTAAGGACATAACCTCATCCGCAACCCACGTGGCTTTGCCATCCTCTAACCCGCTGGAACCTTCATCGTAGGCCTCGCATTTCGGAGGCCCGTGGCTGGGCCAGGGCTACAGGATGACACATCACGAAAGGAAATTACCTGCAGGGACATACCTTCTCTTTACTCCCATCCTTTAGAAAAGAATCAAATTAAACAGACAACTTGACATTTGTGTCAAAAAGTCCGCTTTTCCCCAAGGTGCCAGAGGTGAATCTGTGCCACTAACAGCCTCGCTCCATTTACTCTCATTCACCTCCACCTCTACCCCTCCCGCTCTCTGCTCCTGAGAGATTCGACTCGCAGCTCGTCCACTGGATGAGTTAAGGTAGAAATCGCCGCCATCCGCCTTGCACTCAGCTCAGAAAAATCACCCAATTTTTCAGTGACGCCTAAAACTCTCAAATCATCTGGTCAGATTACAGCAAATATACGTGCAGAAGACTCGGCAAAAACCTCGGCCCCATTTTCTGCGCTTAATGTAGGCAGGTGATGGGAGTTTGAGGTTTAACTGCATGTACTGTTGGTGGCATAAAATATCTCGACATAAAAAGACGGAACAAAAAAAACCAAGATGGAACTGCTTAGTGATTTTCACTGGCCTCTACGCGACATTTCAACCGCGTCGGCCTAACTCTAGCACACGAAACGCGGCGCAAACAGGAGCCGGCTCCCCCGCCCGAGCGAGGCCTCTGAGCTGAAACGGGAATGAACAGTTTGGCGTGGGAGTGCTCGCTGATTCTTGCTATTAGGCAATTTTCCCCCCTTCGGAATAAAAATGCCAATTAGCCCTTTGGCCAGAACGCTGCAATAGAACATTTGAAGCCGCTTCTTTTCCAGACCTCTTTTGTGCCACCTTTCACACAGAGATGTGTTGTGTGGGGCAGTCTCGTACGGAAGAAAGCTGTGGCCTTGGGGCAGCAACCTTCAGAGACGACAGGACCCAGAAAAGACTTCGCCTGAGGAGGGAAAGAAAGGCCTAAAAAAGGGTACAGTGGTGGGGATAATGGCCAGTTCGGCCGTAAGAGCATTACCGCCTGGGCTGTGCACATAAGCAAGACCTCATCTCAGCGGGCGACCGGCTACTTCTTCAGTTACTTATGAAGAAGCATGTGGTTGCAGCACACAGCGATAATTTCTGCTTCGCCCAAAACAGTACCTGGGAAGTGTGCAGGCTCTCTATCAAGGGTTCAGGTGGACTTAGGGGTCACGCAGTGCAGAGATTCGAAGCATAGGTGCTAGCACCCGACCATCCGGGTTCAAATTCCGTCTGTGCCACCTACGGGCTCCGTACCCTTGCCAGGTTCCGTAACTTCTCTGTGCCTCTTCGGTTAAACGGGGCTGTCGGCCGAAAACAGCCAACGGTTCAAGAGCCATGAGCATCTGTTGAGGCGTCTGCTAAGCGCCCACCGCCTCCTGTGCCTGTCACGACAACCCTATGAGGTGGAGAAGAGATGCAGGGGGCAGAGAAAAAAGTGGATGGCGACGGTATGAAAGTGAACCAGTAAGGTGATCACAGAGGCGGAATGCCACATTTTCACAAAAGGGAAGCAATTCAGTTTTTGCGCGTCTGTTTCGTCTGCTGCCGCCCAGCCAGGGAAATTAAACGGACAAAGGCTGATGTGTACGGCCTGAACAACAGGAACGGAACTACTGCTCGGTGTCTAAGGCACACGAGGCACTTTACAAACACTGTATTGGTTAATCACCACGGCAACCTTCGCAAACTGGGATGGCTATGACCGATTTGCACACTTGGAACCTGAACCTCAAAGGTCACATGACCTGCTCAAGGCCACGCGCAGCTTTTAACCTGTCCGAACCACAAACCAAGTCTGTGTGATTCCAAAGCCGGGGCTTTTAATTGCTGCACTCAGAACCGCAAGCTGGTCCATTCACTGAGGAGTAAGTACACAAGGTCAAGGCAAAAAGGAGGTAATATCTGAACTAAATGCACTTAAATAAGCCTCAAGGTCTTTAAGTGCCATGAACTGCAAGTGCTCTCAGCGTGGCTCCTTGAAGCGGCAGTGTCACATCCACAAGGCCAGGGTTAACAACTAAAGGGACCACCCCGAACAAGGCTCCGTTGACAAGCTTGATTCCGGACTGATCCAAGACATCTAACGCACACCTTTTCTTTGTCTTTCTCTTTAATTTTTTTTTTTTACATTTATTTACTTTTGATAGACAGAGAGAGACAGAGCACAAGTCGGGGAGGGGCAGAGAGAAAAGGAGACACAGAATGGGAAGCAGGCTCCAGGCCCCGAGCTGTCAGCACAGAGCCCGACGTGGGGCTCGAACTCACAAACCGCGAGATCATGACCTGAGCCGAAGTCGTACGCTTCACCGACTGAGCCACCCAAGGGCCCCTGTCATGTCTTAAAGTTTGCCTACTTCACCTCTCTTATGTAAGCCAGCCCTTCAGGCTTCAGGGTTGATGAACACTTTGTCTTCCCAGGTATAATTCTGATGCCTCCTGATTTTTATCATCCCTTCTTTTGTCTCCTTACCCCATGTAGGGGTAGATGTCAAACACTGTTTCAGCAAAGAAGTAGACGTTTACTTTGTTCCCCAAACAAAATCTTATGCGTAACTATAATACAAAACAAATACAAACCAAGCTCATCGATTAGTGGCAGGGGGAGGGGGCAGTTCAAGAAAAACAGCTTAAAAACCAACCACAGGTCTACAAAAGTCCCTGAGATACTCCAACCTAGATGGGTAGAATTTTGCTCCACTGTCTGGACACGGTCAAGTGCGAGACTGCATTTCCCAGTAGGGTCAACAATCTCTCTAAGGAGAGGTACAATTCCCCTCAAATTTAATCTTTTTTCTTCTTTTTTTTCCCTATAAACTATCACTTTACATTGTAGTGAAAGTGATTTTTTGTTTTAAAAAAATGTTAATGTTTATTTCTTTTTGAGACAGAGAGAGAGCGAGCAGGGGAAGGGCAGAGAGAGAGGGAGACATAGAGTCCGAAGCAGGCTCCAGGCTCTGACCTCTCAGCACAGAGCCCAACTCGGGGCTTGAACTCACAGACAGTGAGGTCATGACCTGAGCTGAAGTCCAACCCTCAACCAATTCAGCCACCCAGGTGCCCCTAATGTGGTGAAAGTGATTTTAATGCTTAACTTGCGAGACCAGTGTCACTGATTGAAATACTAACTTGCAGTAATTTGCATACACAAGAAAAGTCAGCCATGAGCTCCTAGTCCATTTTATGTTCGTCTTTTTTTTTTTTTTAATATAATTTATTATCAAATTGACTAACACACAGTGTGTACATCGTGCTCTTGGTTTTGGGGGTAGATTCCCGTGGTTCATCACTTCCCTACAACACCCTATGCTCATCCCCACAGGCGCCCTCCTCCATGCCCATCTCCCATTTTCCCCTCTCCCCTGCCCCCCATCAACCCTCAGTTTGTTCTCTGGGTTTAAGAGTCTCTGATGGTTTGCCTCCCTCCCTCTCTGTTTGTAACTGTTTTTTTCCCCTTCCCCTCCCCCATGGTCCTCTGCTAAGTTTCTCAAGTTCCACATAGAAGTGAAAACATATGATATCTTTCTCGGACTTATTTCACTTAGCATAATACCCTCCAGTTCCTGTATTTCTTTCTTTCAATAATCCACTTCTATTCATTGACAACGCTCCTGACAGTCTTTGGCTCATCTCATTCCCAGCTCAGATTCTTGTGCATCTGCCCAGAAATGTGTATACATGTACATTTATATATATTTTAATTTACATTTTAATTATTAAATGTGATTGACTCTAAGACACATAGATTATAAAATGCCCATTATTTAGGGGCGCCTGGGTGGCTCAGTAGGTTGAGTGCCCTCCCTTGCTTGCACTCTCTCTCTCTCTCTTTCTCTCGAAAATAAATGACCACTAAAAAAATTTAAATGCCCACTATTTAATGCACCACTAGGAAACACTGATTAATGATGGCATAATGCTTTGTTATCAGTCTTTATTTTATATTTATTGTAAGAGATTTTTTTAGATTTATTTAGATGTAGATGGTTCTCGTGCACGCATCAAAAGAAAAGGGTAAGTGACAGAAATCGGTTGCGGTATTTCCAGACCGTACTTATACAGAACCAGCTTTTCAGAATCACACCCTCAGTCTGTCACTGATGACTCTATTTGTCCTCAAAATATTTTCTTCTGTGCTGCACTGTTCCACTGCTGTCTCTGGGGTTTTATTCGATGCTGCTGATACCTAGTCTGTAAATCTTGTTGAGCAGTTTCAAGGAATGCAAATTACAACTATCACCTGGTCATAGCAAGAAGCAGTTCAAAGACACTAAAGAAGATTTCAGAGATATTAAAATGAGAAAAATATTACAAGCGATGAAATGTGGTATATATCTTTCTACAACATAAATGAGATCATATACTGTATACTGTTCTGCAATCCTTTTCTCCCTTAATATTTATTTTAGACAGTCTATATTCACACATGTATATCCACCTCATTTTTATGTGAATGTATCGTAATTTATTTTACTAGGAACTAGGTCATATTCCCTAGAATTTAACATTTTCCACCTCTTAAAAGTCTCCTATATGCAACCCTCTAATTGTCACCTATGTTCCAATCCCCTAATACATCATAGGGGCTTGTGAGCACACCCAAGATATATTTTTTTTAAAGAATTGGTTAAATTCAGGCAAGCATCTGAATTCCACTGTTTGCAAAGAGATTCTTAGGGCGTATACCTCAGGGCAGAGAAGTAGTTTTTTATTAAAAATTTTAATTTATTTTTTTTAATGTTTATTTTTGAGAAAAACAGAGAGAGCACGAGGAGGGGAGGGGCAGAGGGAGACAGGATCCAAGCAGGCTCAGCAAAATCTAACGCACAGCCAGATGCGGGGCTCGAACTCACGAAGTGTGAGATCACGACCTGAGCCTAAGTCGGATGCTTAAGCAACCAAGAAGTATTTTTTTTTTTTTGAGATTTTATTAAGTAATCTCTACACCCAACACGGGGCTCAAACTCACAACCTCGAGAGCAAGAGTCACATGCTCCACCCACTGAGCCAGCCAGCCAGCCAGCCAGGTGCCCCAGGGCAGAGAAGTATTAAATCCGTGCTGTCAGGGCCACCTACACAATGTGAAGGGCACAGCGCAAAATGAAAATACGGTAATAAATCTTCCCTTCCCACGGGGTAGGCAGCTCCAACACAAAACAAATGGACAACCTCGAAGGGTTGTAACCTCTGTGCCAGGACACGATAGGTACCCGCCTTATGGGTGGATGAGAGGACCCCCAAGTGGCTCTGCGAGCCTAGCGCGAAACAGCTTCCTCATTACCCCTCCCCACGATGCTCTAGGGAGCATGCACCCAACCCGGAGCCTCCCTGAACCTCCCTGAACCCAGCTCCAAGCCACCGCGATGAGCAGAGGGCGACAGCCAGCAGAACTCGGGTCTCCTCCCGCTGATGCCGTTCATTTGCCACCCCAGCCAGAAGGCAGCGGTAGCCGCTGGGCAGTGGGGGTGGAAGAATGTGAGGGGTAGGCACTGGGGGAGCAGGGCACTGGGTGGGGGGGGGGGGGCGGCCAGGGAGCAGACCGCCAAGAACCTATTGCAGGGATGTGGTGGGAGGCAGAAGAAGCAGCAGCGGAAGCTCCAGGGCCCTGGCACATGCTCCATTGTCCTCTTGGACTTCACTTACAAAATACATATCCAAAGATAAAATTCAGAATTTCAAGACAGTGACCACGGAGCACTGGACCCCAAGCGCAGGGCCCTTTTGAGCCCAGAGCCTGTGTGACTGCTCTGTCTCACACCCTTGAAACAGCCCCGACTGCTGTAAAAGCAAACAAAAGCCCACAACACCTCTCATGTAAACTACAATGGTAAAAGTCACGTTAATCCTACTGCAAGTACACTGCACTTAGAAGTTAAGCTCAGTGCCAGAGGAAGATTTAGGGTCAAGTTCCTCATGCAGTTTGGGCCTTAGCACCCCTCACTTGCACGGCCCATGATGCTGGGAGTCAGTTACTGGGAGCTATGGGGTGTCCTGGGCGGCAATAAGGTGCAATCAGAAAGCATTGGGGTGTGATCTGGTAAACTGCCTAAAAAGAACTCCGAAAAAGGAAGTCTCGTTGTAAATAAATACTCATTTCCATACCTAATTTAAGTGTAATTTTATATTTTCCTTTTCTTCTCAAAGGAATCTCAAACTTATATAAGCCCAATTCCTGATTGTTCTAAGGAGACTGATGACCTGTGATACAAGAGTCCTCTGTAGATATTCAAAATTGACTTTCCACCACGATACTATTAGAGAAACCTGTGACCAGGAGTGTGAAACGCACTTTTCAGGAAGCAAACTTACGACAGTGCAATCAGAGTACTGACTCCCACCCTGAAAGGAGTCTAAACTGGAATGAAACTTGAGAAGTATTTCAGACTTAGAAACTACAAGCATTAGAAGTGATTCAAAAGATTCCAGGTGAAAAGAAGACAAGATATATTTTAAGTATTCATCATTCATATGTGTTTTTATTTGTTCTTCACCTATTGTTTATAAAGTTTCCCTGGTCCACATTAAGAGGGCAGAGAAAAAAAATCAGTGTACTGTTATCAATATTAACCTGATACCCAGGTTAAACTGACCCCCAAGACTTATTAATTTTCCAAGAATAACCTAATAAGTGAGTGTTGGACCTACACACTGGCCAATAGGAAAACAATGGGTCATTTGCTTGCAGAATTCTGCCTAATTTATTCTTGGCAAATGCTGCATTCCCTAGGTCCAAATATTAGGGATTTGAGCATATCTAAACACAGACTGACTTGAAAATCAAACTGGTTTAATTTAGAAACTAGTTTCTTAGAAAGCAACAGATTTAGGAGTGATTAATAACCAAAGAATTTTTAAAAGCAGCACATTATAACAGTGTGATTCCAAGGCAATGGATGTTAACTAGACTTATTGTGGTGATCATTTCAAAATGTATACAAATATCAAATCATTATGTTGTACACCTGAGACTAATATAATGTTACATGTCAATGATACCTCAATTTAAAACAGTAATAAAATGAAATAAAATAGTAAACACAACTTTTAAAAAACAGTGTTATGCCATCCACTTTCAGATACGTTTGAAATTTCAGCATTATGAAAGATATTTTAAAAGCGGTGCTATATTAAATTTAACTGTTTTTTTCAGACTACATTGTGCAAGAAATAGAGTACAAACTACAGCCAAAAATGCTTGTGTTAATAGGCAAGGCTGACAAATTTAGGATGTGGGAAGTTCTACAGGACAAATGTTTTTTCAACAAATAAATTGCAAGGGAAAAAATAAGAAGGGTAAGAGAACTGGTAAAGTTTTTAAAAGACTAAAGAAACATTTTATTTGCAATGTCTGAACTTAATTGCATATTGATTCTGGGCTAAAATAAAAACATTCTTTTCTTGTCTTTTGGTATAATAGCAGCCAGCCTTCTCCCTCACAATTTGCAGTTTTTTCCATTATAATTAACGAGCATTTAGTGGGGGAGGTACTTTGAAACTATACAAATATCCGATTCTTCATCATACTTTTCATTTATTCATTATTGATTTTGATGATCAAATTGTCCCTGATTTAGCCAGTAGGAACCCCTTCAACTTGGCATCGTGTCTCTAAACATGACCATTATTTTTTTTAATATTGAGGAAAGTGGAGGTAATACGAATATGAACTGGATATTCGATTATATTAATGAATTAGCGTTAATCATTATAACAGCATTATGGGTATTAGGAGATTATTTTTATTACTGGAATATGCTAAAATAGCAGGATGTCTACACCTTCCTTTAAAATAGTACAGGAACAAATATACATGGGCGTAGAGAGAGAGAGCAGACAAAGCAAATATGGTAAAATATTAACAAACGTTGAATACAGTGGAACGTATACGAGTTTTCATTGTGCTACTCTTTCTACTTTTCTATAATATGTTTAACATTTTTCATAATAAAAAGTACGAGAGGAAAAGAAACTGTCAGCCAAATGCAATTTGTGGACCTTGTCCTGATTCATTTGTTAAAAGACAGTTATGAGACAACTGTGGAAACTTGAATGCTGACTTGATAACGGAAAATATAAAGAAATTATTGTTAGGGGCACCTGGCTGGCTCAGTCAGTAGAGCATGCCAACTCTTGGCCTTGGGGTCATGAGTTCAAGCCCCGTGTTGGGCATAGAGCTTACTTTAAAAAAAAGAAAGAAAGAAATTATTGATCATTTTTAAGAGTGACAATGGTATTGTTATATTTTCAAAAGGAGAATTTATCTATTAGATAAGTATTACTTAAGTATTTGTGGGTGAAATGATAAGATGTTTGAAGTTTTTGCTTTAAAAAATGCAGTGGTGGGGTGTCTGGGTGGCTCAGGCGGTTAAGCGTCTGACTCTTCAGCTCAGGTCATGATCTCACGGTTAGTGAGATCGAGCCCTGTGACAGGCTCTGCACTGACAGTGTGGAGCCTGCTTGGGATTCTCTCTCTCTGCCCCTCACCCACTGGTGCATGCACACTCTCACTCTCTCTCTCAAAATAAATAAATAAACATTTAAAAAATGCAGTGGTTTAGGGATATAAATGAAACAAGCTTAGCCATGAGTTGATAATTGTTGACTATAACTGATGAATACATGGGAGCCCATTATACGATTCTTGCTACTTTTGAGTATATTTTAAAACTTCCATAACAAAAAAAATTTTTTAAGACAACGCTGAAATAAGAAATAAATGAATTAGGAATAAGAACAGTGAAGATAATAAATACAATTGTTTTTCCTATGAAGATATCAATAAAACAGATACTTAGCAAGCCTTTGAAACAAAGAAAACCCAAATTGAAATGTAGACTCCATTGGGACAAACATCTCAGCTGGCTTGTTTGACACAGAGTATGACATGAAAGCCAGAAACTATTGCACAATACCCAGCACATAGCAGGTGCTCAATAAATGCAAGTGAAAGAATGAACAGTTTAAAAGTTAGAAATGAGGGCTGCCTGGGTGGCTGGGTCGGTTAAGCGTCCGACTTCGGCTCAGGTCATGATCTCGCAGTTCGTGAGTTCGAGCCCCACGTCGGGCTCTGTGCTGACAGCTCAGAGCCCGGAACCTGCTTCGGATTCTGTGTCTTCCTCTCTCTCTGCCCCTCCCCCACTTGTGCTCTGTCTCTCTCTCTCTGTCTCTCCCTCTCTCTCTAAAAAATAAATAAACATTAAAGACATTTTTTTAAGTTAGAAATGAGTTTAACATAAGAGAACAGCATGTACAAGTTTCTGCCAACAAACTTGAGCATCTAGATAAGATGGATAATTTTCTAGGAAATACAGATACTACGAGTGACCAAAAGAAGGAAACACCTACAATGAATAAAATTGGATAGGTTGACAAAGATGTAGTCTTCCAAAGGGCACATCCACAAGGGTGCACACAAAATTTTTATCGTTGTCAGGGAACAGATATTTTCTGTACCATTTTAACATTTTAACTGTAGCTTATTTAACTATATACTTTTCTACATCATTGGGAGCATGGAAACATTCCCATTTCACAAGGTTTGCAAACACCTAGTACCAAACCTGACAAAGAAGGCACAAAAAAAGTAAATTACTGTCAGATTAAACCTCTGTAAGAATATACAACATAAAAATCTTAAGTAAAACATTAGCAAATATAATACAGCAATATATTAGAACACAACTAGAAGAAGAACACATTTTGACCAAGTCGATTCCTCTCAAGAAAAAAAGGATGGCTCAATATTAGAATATCTACCGACGTAATGTATTACATAAGCTGCTTAAAGGAGAAAAATTATGTGCTTTTCTCAAAAGATGGCAAAATAGCATTTGGTAATTCAACATCCATCCTTATTTTGGCAAAAATAATGAATCAGGGGTAGAAAAAATTCTCCTAAACATGATAGAATATTTATCAAAAATAACTATCAAGCATACCTAGCAATGAAACACAAGAGCCCTTCTCATTAAAATCAGGAACACAATAAGGATATCCATCATCTCCACTATTATACAACATTATCATATAAATTCTACCTACTGCAACAAGATGAGAGGTATTTCTTTTGAAAAAGAAGACACAGAATTATCATTATAATATGACAGCCTAGAAAATTCAAGAGAAAAACTGTTAGGAATGGTAAAAAATCAGTAACATATATATAAACTCAACAGACTTCCTATGCAAGCACTAATGCATTAGAAAATGTAATGAAACAGATGCCATACAAAATAACACAAAAATAATTCATAAGGCATACATCAGAAAATCGGAGTTCAGAAACAGACCAGGCATATATAGGAATTTAGTATATAATAAAAATGGTATTTCAAATCCATGGATAAATGATGGATTACCCACTTAAAAATAAAATTATATCTTTTCACCAAATAACAAAAATATATTTGAATACTTTGTAAAATTAAAAGAAAAGCAGTGGAATAAAATATAGAAGAATATTTTTATAATCTTAAGAGTAAGGAAGACCTTCCTAAATATGACATGAAACCCAGAAACTGTAAAGAAAGAGACCGGCAGATTTAATTCCACAAAAAAATAAAAATATCTATAGAGAAAAGGAAACCATAAGCCAAGTTAGTGAACAAATGAAAAGGGGGCAAAAAATATCTGCAAAACAAGACAAAGGGCTAACATTGTGACTTTGCGACCAAATAGAATCAAGACTTCTTATAAATCAGCAAGAAAAAAACCAACCCCCCCCATAAAAAAATGTATAAAGGATACAAACTAGGAGTTCACAAAAGTAGTCTAAATAGCCATCAAACATACGAATAGATCAGAGGTAAGCAAACTGCTGTCTGTGGGCCAAATCTGGCTGCTGCCTGCTTCCGTATATACTGAAACACAATCACGGATGTTCACTTACGTATCGTCTGTGGATGCTATCTTGCCAAAAATGATGCAGAGTCAAGTAGGTGCAACAGAGACCTAGTGGCCTGCAAAGTCTAAAATAGTTACCCTCTGCCCCCTATGGAAAATGTTTGCAGAGGCCTGGAATAGATGGTCAAACTCACGAATAATTAAAGAAATAAAAACTAAACCACAGCAGTACTGTTTACTGAGCACCAGGTTTACGCCAATATCCATTTTGTCTATCGGATTGAGAAAGATTAAAAAGCCTGATGTTATCCAGTGGTGGCAGGAGAAAAAGGAAAAAAAAAAACATTATTTTATACTATTGCTGGAAGTATAAAATGGTACAACCATTCTGGAGGGTAATATATTTAAAAAAAAAAACTTTACCAGGGCATACCCTTTGATCCAGAAATTTCCTGTCTGGCAATTTATCCAGAGAAAACAAGAGCTCCAGTGTATGAAAACTGCAAGTATAAGGATGACCACTGCAGAATGGTTTGTGACAATAAAGAACTAAACACATATAAATGCCAATCAGGATGGGTAAATAGATAAGGCTATATAAATATACAGTAAAATAAATACCTATGGATACATGGAAAAGTCTAAAGTAAATTGTTAGCAATGGCTGTTTCTGGCAGGTAGACACAATTCTTTGTATTTTTTTTGAACTTTTCAAAACGATCCCATATTATCATAAAATGGAAACAAGGTAAAGATATCTCTGGGGAGAGGAGGGATAAATACAGCTTACATGGCAAAATAAAGGGAATCATGATAATTCAAAAAAATATGTTGGAAAATTAGCTAAGATAGACTACAAAGGTTCTTTAAGCTTCAAAATTGGCAGTAATTACTCTGATTTCTTTTGTTTGCTTTCACTTTGATTTACTATTGAACCAGCAAACAAAAACAGTGCAAAGAATATGCAGATCAAGGACACAAATGAGTGGACCATGTCAATAAAGGGTACCACTAGCCTATAAGGTTCCTTTGTGCCAATAGAAAAGGGTACCCCTCCCTCAAGAAATGCAACTCCAAGGATTATAAGCCTGGTCTGGACTTTCAGCCCCCAACTACTCCCTCTACTGGGCATCCTTGGTTACGGCACATCCAGTGCAAACTGGCAATTCTCGCTCCAAGTTTCTTCCTTAGTTACTTTACAGAGGAAGCCAGTAAATTCAGTCTGCAAAAAGTGATTAATCTACCAGTTCAAATGAGGGAAGGCCTCATTCCACTGCCTTTTACATTTCTCAGCCTGCATTGAAAAGATTCACCCTAGCGGCACCTGGGTGGCTCAGTTGGTTAAGCGTCCAACTCTTGATTTTGGATCAGGTCATGATCTCAGGATTCCTGGGATCGAGTCCCACATGGGGCTCTGTGCTGACAGCCTGGAGCAGTCTGCTGACAGCTTGCTTGAGAGTCTCTCTCTCTCTCTCTCTCTCTCTGCCCCTCCCCTGTTCGCGCCCTCTCTCTCAAAATAAATAAATAAACACTAAAAAGAAAAGATTCACCCTACTACCACATATGAATCTTTTCCATACCAATTACATTATTTAAAAATACTGTTCTTTAATTGTACCAAAACCCATAAAATAGCTAGGAATGAACCTAAACAAAGAGGTGAAAAATCTACACACTGAAAACTATAGAAAGCTTATGAAAGAAATTGAAGAAGACACAAAAAAAATGGAAAAATATTCCATGCTCATGGGTAGGAAGAATAAATATTGTTAAAATGTCGATACTACCCAAAGTAATCCACATTTTCAATCCAATCCCTATCAAAATAACACCAGCATTCTTCACAGAGCTAGAACAAACAATCCTAAAATTTGTATGGAACCAGAAAAGACCCCAGATAACCAAAGCAATCCTGAAAAAGAAAACCAAAGCTGGAGGCATCACAATCCTGGACTTCAAGCTATACTACAAAGCTGTAATCATCAAGAAAGTATGTACTGGCACAAAAACAGACACTCTGATCAGTGGAACAGTATAGAGAACCCAGAAATGGACCCACAAACATATGGCCAACTAATGTTTGACAAAGCAGGAAAGAATACCCAATGCAACAAAGACAATCTCTTCAGCAAGTGGTGCTGGGAAAACTGGACAGCGACATGCACAAGAATGAACCTGGACCACTTTCTTACACCATACACAAAAATAAACTCAAAATGGATGAAAGACCTCGATGTAAGACAGGAAGCCATCAAAATCCTCGAGGAGAAAGCAGGCAAAAAACCTCTTTGGCCTCAGCCTCGGCAAGTTCTTACTTGACATGTCCCAGAGGCAAGGGAAACAAAAGCAAAAATGAACTATTGGGACCTCATCAAAATAAAATGCTTCTGCACAGCGAAGGAAAGAATCAGCAAAACTAAAAGGCAACTGATGGAATGGGAGAAGATTTTTGCAAATGACATATGAGATAAAGGGTTAGTATCCAAAATCTATAAAGAACTTATCAAACTCAACACCCAAAAAACAAATAATCCAGTGAAGACATGGGCAAAAGACATGAATAGACACCTTTTTAAAGAAGACATCCACATGGCTAACAGACACATGAAAAGCTGTTCAACATCACTCATCATCAGAGAAATACAAATGAAAACCACAATGAGATACCACCTGTCAGAATGGCTAACATTAACAACTCAGGAAACAACGGATGTTGTCAAGGATGTGGAGAAAGAGGATCTCTTTTGCGTTGTTGGTGGGAATGCAAGCTGGTGCGGACACTCTGGAAAACAGTATTGAGCTTCCTCAAAAAATTTTTAAAAAACTACCCTATGACCCAGCAATTGCACTACTAGGTATTTATCCAAGGGATACAGGTGTGCTGTTTCAAAGGGGCACATGCACCCCAATATTTATAGCAGCACTATCAACAATAGCCAAAGTATGGAAAGAGCCCAAATGTCCATCGACGGCTGAAGGGATAAAGATTTGGTATATATATCCAATGGAGTATTGCTCGACAATCAAAGAATGAAATCTTGCCATTCGTAGATGGAACTAGAAGTTATTATGCTAAGTGAAATTAGTCAGGGAAGGACAAATATCATAGGACTTCACTCATATGAGGTCTTTAAGATACAAAACAGATGAACAGAAGGGAAGGGAAGCAAAACTAATCAAAAAACAGGGAGGGGGAACAAAACATGAGAGACTCTTGAATACAGACGACAAACTGAGGGTTGCTGGAGGGGTACTGGGTGGGGGGATGGGCTAAATGGGCAAGGAGCATTAAAGAGGGCACTTGTTGAGATGAGCACTGAGTGTTATATGTAGGTGATGAATCACTGGATTCCACTCCTGAAATTATTATTGCAGTATATGTTAACTAACTTGGTTGTAAATTTTTTAAAGTTAATAAATGAAAAAAACAAATCAATAAACTTACAAAAATTAAAAATAAATAAATAAAAGTATTGTTGTTGTTGTTGTTGTTGTTTTTACTGTGACCTTGAACCTCTGGTTGGCCTGGCCAGTGACAAACCAAAGAACAATTATGGTTTTCTTTGAAAAAAAAAAAATAGATCGAATTTAACATAATATCTTATGCCAAAAAGAATTTAAACTAATTATAGAGCAAAAAGTAAAAAATGAAACCATAAAAAAAGAAAATATTTACCTAATATTTAGCTGACCCCCTGATAGGCAAAGACTATCTAAGAAATTTTCAAAAGAAGACAACATAAAGAAAAGGAATGGTGTATTCAACATTAGTAAATGTAGATCTCTTACAAATAAATAGACCATCATAAATAAAGTTAAAAACCAATAATATAGAGGAAATAATATCTGCACTGATATCCTTTCAGTATAAAGAGCTATTACAAATATTATAAATCAATAAATTGAAAAATGAATAAAAGGCATGCAAAAGTAAATTAAATTAAAAAGGCATGTGCACATATGAAAAGATACTCAAGTACACTAATAGGTATATATTAACACCAAATTGAAATACAAATTTCAGCCTATCAAACTGAAAAAAGAAAAAAGTATCATTGGGGAGGTTGGCAGGGAGACAGAGAGACAGACAGACTCAAACATTGCTAATAGGAATGCAACTGTTACAACCTTTCTGGAAAGCAATTTGCAGTATGTCCAAAGAACCTAAAAAGTCTAAAATACCAAAAGCTTTTAACCCAGTGAATACACTTCTAGGAACACTAGGAATATAGTCTATTAAAATCATCATAGCTGTAGAAAAATATTTCTGTTGAAGGATATTTATAAAAAACATTATCTATGATAAGGAAAATTTCTTGTCCATATAAATGTCCAAAGATAAATGAATAATGTAAATAAATGTGGTATATCCATATAATAGACCAGTATGGGGTCATTAAAAACTGTAAAGTTCTGGGGCGCCTGGGTGGCTCAGTCGGTTAAGTGTCCGACTTTGGCTCAGGTCATGAACTTGCGGTTCGTGGGTCCAAGCCCCGCATCACATGGGAGGGCTCTGTGCTGACAGCAGGAACCCACTTCAGATCCTCTGTCTCCCTCTCTCTGCCCCTCCCTCACTCGTGTGCACTCACATGCTCGCTCTCTCTCTCTCTGTCAAAAATTTAAAAAAACATTAAGAAAAACCCCTGTAAAGTTCTGCAGCCACCCAGTTCTCCTCCCTACAGATAATGATGCTACTTACTTTTTGTTTATTCTTCTCTAGATTTTTTTTTACAAAAGTCAGAAGCATCATTGCCCACAGGGAAGAGAACAGAGTGGCCACAGAACTGCTGATTAGTCTATCTTCTAATACTCTCTGAATTTTAAGTCTAATAAATTAATTCAATATATGTTTTTTAAATGGAAGCCTGCTTAACTCATAAAAGGACTGCTATACTTCATCTATAGTCACACCTATCCTTATGTCCATTTCCAGGGAATAGGGTGACCCTCCTCCCATTCAAGACCAAACCCTCATCTGTGTCTTTAACATCATCCCTTCTTTTTTAAAAAATTTTTTGGGGTGCCTGGGTGGCTCAGTCGGTTAAGCCTCCGACTTCGGCTCAGGTCACGATCTCGCGGTCCGTGAGTTCGAGCCCCACGTCGGGCTCTGGGTTGATGGCTCAGAGCCTGGAGCCTGCTTCTGATTCTGTGTCTCCCTCTCTCTCTGCCCCTCCCCCATTCGTGCTCTGTCTCTCTCTGTCCCAAAAATAAATAAACGTTAAAAAAAAAAATTAAAAAAATTTTTTTAAATGTTTTATTTATTTTTGAGAGAGAGGGAGAGACAGAGTACAAGTGGGGGAGGGACAGAGAGAGAGGGAGACACAGAATCCAAAGCAGGCTCCAGGCTCTGAGCTGTCAGCACAGAGCCCGACGTGGAGCTCGAACTCATGAATTGCGAGATCATGACCTGAACTGAAGCCGGACGCTTAACCGACTGAGCTACCCAGGAGCCCCTCCCTTCACTTCTTTAAAGGAAAAATATATAGTCTACATTTGGCATCTAAGTGTTTAACACCTCATTCATTCTAAAACACACTACAATATGGCTTTTGGCCCCATTATACTACTGAATCTGTTCTCCATAAAGAGACCACCGTCTCTTAACTATGAATTCAATAAATAATTTCCAGCCTTGATTTAACTGGAATTTCTGTTGACATTTTTGAGATTCTTTTCTTGGTCCTTGCAACCTGGCTGCCTGGAGCCTAACAACCTACCATCCACTGCACGGACTATCCCCGGGGACCAAGACTGCTGCGTTTCCCATCACTATGACGATTATTGCTGTTCATCATTCTCCAGCATCTAAACCAGAGACCCAAGCCATAAGTTGGCACCTCATGGCGCGGTGACCATATATCCTCCTCACCATAAGACAGCCCTTGTTGATACTGGTATAATTATTAATAGTCCCCCTGTGCATTCAAGTCTGAATGATAAATTATGTCATCACCCTGCTACCTAAGGAACTCCAACATTCAGAAAGTGAAAGAGTAAAATACTGCCCACAGTAAAATAGGTAAAATATTCAGTAAAATAGGCCTCCTTTGGAGAAGAGGAAAAAAATCAGTACTTGATCAAAATAAAACATGTGCAGTTAAGAAAATCCAATTATAAATATGAAATATTTAAAAGACTTCCAGCACTAAAGAAAGTATATTTGATGTTTAAAACTCAGTTAAATTAAAGAAGGCAAATTCAGATAAATTGAAGGAGAAGCCGATTGCTTGTCAAGTAAAAAATCATATGCCAGGAAGACAGAGGAGAAGAAATCTTTCAAAAATAGACGAAAATACAAAAAGGTATAAAAAGGACTTAGAAAACAAACGGATCTAGAATACCTAACCCGTGAATGAAAGGAATCTTAGGAGGAAGAAAAAGAACATGCAAGAGGGGCAATAATTAAACAATAGAAGAAAAAAATTGCCCTAAGTAAGGAAAACTAAAGTTTGCAAGCTGAGAAGGGCTCACTTGAGTTCTGGGCACGATTGATGTTTTATTGTATTAGAAATATAAATCGCATCCAGCAACATACCTAAATCCTAAAGGCACAACTTTATGAATTGCTACCTATGTAAGACCCGTGTAACCCATACCCAGGGGAAGACACAGAATGTTACCATCACCCAAGAGAATCCTTCACGACCCTTTCAGAGTCCAAATCCGCCTCTACCCGGAGCTGATCATGACGATTTCTAATCCCATACGTCAGTGAAAACACTGAGTCCAGCTTCTTTCACTATTTATGTTTCTGATGCCTCCACATTAACGTATCAGTAGTTTGCTTTTTTTTATTGCTCCATAAAATTCCATTGTTTGAGTATACCATAGTTTATTTCTCTGCTCTCCTCTTGAGGAATACAAGGGTTGCTTCAGTTTTTGCTATTAATAAATAAAGCTTCTACAAACATTCTGGACATATATCTTGACAGACATACACACTCATTTCTCTTGAGTGTTTGGGTAGGAGTTACAATGCTGGGTTAGAGTACAGATGTATGTTAAGCTCTGATAGATACTGCCAAACGGTGACTAAATGAACTTAGACTCACGCCAGCAACATATGAGAGTTCTGGGGACTCCAAATCCTTGCCCCAAATGAAGATTTTCATGTTTTTATAATTTTAGCCGAAAAATAAAAGAAATGGGAACATTCTCACCTCATTGTCACGAGGCCGTCATTACCCTGATACCAACACCAGTCAAAGACATTGGAAGAAAACTACATAGCAATATCCCTCACGGATGTACAAACTTTCAGCAAATCAAATCTAGCAATACATAAAAATGTTACTATACTATGATCAAATGGGGTTTGTCCCAGAAATGCAAGGTAGATTTAACATTTGAGATTTACTCAGTGTTAGATACTATAGTAAGAGAATAACAAGGAAGAATTAAATGATCAGCCCAATAGATACTAAAAAAGCATTTGATAAATTTCAAATCTCATTCGTGGTGATTAAAAAAAGCTCTTGGGACACCTGGGTGGCTCAGTCGGTTAAGCATTCAACTCTTGATTTTGGCTCAGGTCATGATCTCACAGCTCATGAGTTCAAGCCCTGCGTAGGGCTCTGCATTGACAGGGCAGCGCCTGCTTGGGATTCTCTCTCTCTCTCCCTCTTTGTCTACCCCTTCCCTGTGCTCTCTCCTTCAAAATAAATAAATAAACTTTTTTTAAAAAAGCTCTTAAGAGTAGAAATAGAAGAAAACTTTTTAAAAATGTTTATTTATTTTGAGAGTCAGGGAGAGAGCGTGTGGACAAGCAGGTGAGGGGCAGAGAGAGAGGGAGAGAGAGAAACCCAAGCGGTCTCAGTGCTATCAGCATGGGGCCCAAAGCAGGGCTCCATCCCACAAACCATGAGATCAAGACCTGAACTGAAATCAAGAGTCAGATGCTTAACCGACTGAGCCACTCAGGTACCCAAAGAAAACTTCTTTAAATTGATAAAGGGCTTCTACCAAAAACTCAACAGTAAACGTTATACAAACAATTAAACACTAAATGCTTTCCCCGTCAGATCAAGGAAATGTCAAGGATATTGGCTCTCACCTCTTTTATTCAACAGTGTACTGGAGGTTCTAGCCAGGGTATTAGGTAAGAAAAGAAAATAAAAGCACAGAGATTGGAAAGGAAAAAGTAAAACTCTGTTTTTCAGAGGACATTGTTTGTCAAACTCATTGAACTATGCAGTTAAAATAGATGAGTTTTGTTATATGTTATACTTCAAAAAAGCTAATTTTAAACAAACAAATGCTCCACAGAGAAAACTCCTGACTCAGAACTAGTGAGTTTCATGGTTTCACTGGTCAATTCTATTGAACATTTAAGAAATAAATAATATTCCTAAGAAAAACATAAAAATACCTTGGGACGCCTGGGTGGCTCAGCGGGTTAAGCATAGAACTCTTGATCTCAGGGTCATGAGTTCAAGCTCCCCATTGGGCTCCATGCTGGGTGTGAAGCCTACTTAAAAAAATGTTAAAAGAAACAGAAAGAAAAACATAAAAGACCTAAATAAATGGTGATATATACCAAATTCAAAAATTAGATGACTCAATATCATGAAGATGTCTATTTTCTCCAAATTCGGTTAATGCTATCACAATCAAAATCCCAGCAGACCTTTTGGAAGAAGTTGACAAGCTGATTCTAAAATTTTACATGAAATTGCAAAGGATATAAAATATCCAACACAATCTTGAAATAAAAGAGCAAAGTGGGAAAACACACAACATGATTTCACTATTTACTTTAAAATTACAATCATCAAGACAATGTGCTACTTGCATAGAAACTATAAATTAAAAACACAGGACCAGGATACCAGGCTGGCTCAGTTGGTAGAGCATGAAATTCTTTTTTTTTTTTTTTTTAATTTTTGTTAACGTTTATTTATTTTTGAGAGACAGAGAGAGACAGAGCACAAGTGGGGCAGGGGCAAAAAGAGAGGGAGACACAGAATCTGAAGCAGGCTCCAGGCTCTGAGCTGTCTTCACAGAGCTCGACCCCGGGCTCAAACCCACGAACTGTAAGATCATGACCTGAGCTGAAGTTGGACGCTTAACTGACTGAGCCACCTTGGCACCCCTAACATGCAATTCTTAATCTCAGGGTCACGAGTTTGAGCCCCATGTTGGGGGTTGAGTTTACTTAATAAAAAAAAATTTTTAATAAAAATATAGAACTGAATATAGAGCCCAGAAATAAACCCACACATATAAAATTTTTTGATGTTTGATAAAGGCACAATGGCAACACAAAGAAGAGAGGTTGAACACAGAGTTATATGATCCAGCTATTCTGCACCTAAGTATATACCCAAAAGAATGGAAAATATATGTGTATACAGAAACTTGTACAAAAACATTCATAGCAGCATTATTCATAATAGCTAAAAAGTAGAAACAACATAAAAGTCCATTAACTGACGGATAAACAAAATGTGGTATGCCCATACAGGGCAATCAATATTAGCCTGCCATAAAAAGGGATCGAGTACTGATACATGCTAAAACATGGGTGAACTTTGAAAACATTATGCTAAATAAAAGAAGCAGACACAAAATGCCATATACTCCATTACCATATTTATATGAAATGCCAAAATAGGCAAATCCATAGATACAGAAAATCGATCAGCAGTTGCCAAATGCTGAGGACAAGGGAGAATGATGAGTGACTGCTAATGTGTACAGGGTGTCTTTTGCAGGAGATGAAAATGTGCTGGAACTAGATAGCGGTGATACTTGAATAACCTTGTGAATATACTAAGATCTACTGAATTGTACACTCTGAAATGCTGAATTTATGGTATGCAAATTATAGCTCAACTTAAAAAATTCATTTGAGATGGATTATAGACCTAAATATAAAAACTAAATCTATAATGCTTCTAGAAAATAAAGGTGCGTATCGTCACAACTTTGAAGTAGATAAAGATTCCTTAACAAGAATACAAAAGGCAGTAAAGCATCAAAGAAAAAAAATGATAAATTGAAAGTCACTGAAAATTGTAAACATCTATTTTCTAAGTACATGGATAAGAAAACAAACTTCCAGGGTGGGTAAAAATATTCTCAACACATACAACTGGCAAAACACTGACAAAAGAACTCTAACAAATAAATAATTAAAAAACAAATCACTCAGAGCACCTACATGGCTCAGTCAGTTAACCATTCATCTCTTGATTTCGGCTCAGGTCATGATCTTGTGGTTTCTGAATTCGAGCCCAGCGTCGGGCTCTGCACTGACAGTGCGGAGCCTGCTTGGGATTCACTCTCTCCCTCTCTCTGTCCCTCCCTTGCTTGTGCTCTCTCTCTCTCTCTCTCTCTCAAAATAAATAAACAAAAATAAATAAAAACAAATAAACAACAAATAACTTGACTTTAAAAATTAGCAAAAGAGGATTACTTTGGAGCACCTGGGTGGCTAAGTCAGTTAAGCGTCATTCTTGATTTTGGCTCAGCTCATGACCTCATAGTTTATGAGTTCAAGCCCCGCATGGGGTTCTGCACTGACAGTACAGAGCCTGCTTGGGATTCTCTCTCTCTCCGCCCCTCCGCCACTAACACTATCTCAAAATAAATGAATAAACTTTGAAAAAAATTAACAAAAGATTTTGGAACACTTCCCAAGGAAGAACAACAAATGGCCAATAAGTACATGAAAAAGTGTTCAACAGCAGTAGTCATTGGGGAAATGCAATTTAAAACCACAATGAGATACCACTTCACACCCACTAGAATGTCCAAAATTAAAAAGACTGACAATATGAAATGTTGACCTCGATGCAGAGTAAATGGAATTACCCTACAATGCTGGTGGGAGTGTAAAAATGGTATAAACCATTTTTTTACAGTTGGGCAGTTTCTGATAGAATTAAACATACATCCTAGGAGAATTTCCACAGGTAGGTCGTTAACCAAAGAGAAATGCAAACATATATCTGTGTTTTTAAAACCTTGTAAAAAGTTGTTCACAGCAGCTTTATTCATATTAGCCAAATGTCCATCAACAGGTGAATTGATAAATAACTTGTAGTACATTAACTACACAGAAATACCACTCATAATCAAAGTGAATAAATGCTTATATAAACAACAACACGGATGAATCTCACATACATTAAGTTGAGCAAAGGAAATCAAGTGGAAATGGGAGAAAATATTTCATTGACAATAGCATGCATATAAACATTAGGAATAAATATGGAAAGTGCAGAAACTAGATAAAGAAGACCATAAAAATTTTATTAGAGGGTATAAAATTCAATCTGAAATTATAGAAAGATAACTATTTTCTTGGATAAGCAAATATTATAAAAATATAAATTCTCTCAAAAATAATATACAAATGTAACGTAGTACCCATGAGAACCCCCATAGGTTTTTGTGTTTTTAATTAAATAACTAATATTATGAGTCCCTGATAACTGAGTCTGTTAAGCGTCTGAGTTCGGCTTAGGTCATGATCTCACAATTTGTGAGTTTAAGCTCTGCATCAGGCTCTGTACTGATGACTCAGAGCCTGGAGCCTGCTTTGAATTCTGTATCTGCCTCTCCCCCACTTGTTCTGTCTCTCTGTCTCAAAAATAAATAAGTAAACATTTAAAAATCAATTAATTAATTAACTAATATTAAAATCCACATGGGAACATACATGTCTGAGACTATCCAGGATAATTATGAAGGAGAATGATGAGGCAGAATTGGATTCATTAGATATTACACTCTAACTAAATAATATGATGTTGGCATAGAAACAGACAACTGGATCAGTGTAACAAAGTGCCCAGAAACAGATCCCAGTACTTATGAGAGCTTAAGACAATGGCAATATTTTAATTCAATACGAAAAAGATACTTTATGCATCCACTGGCACATATACCTGGCACTGCACTTGGAAGAAAATCGAGTTTATGCCCTCCCTCACGCCACATATAAAAATAAATTCTAGGTGGATCAAATATTTAGACATAAAAATATAATAATAACTGGTACAAAAAGAAACTAAGAAATCATATGTATATTCTAGAGGTGCAGGGAAACATTTTAATCAAGACCAGAAGAACAGACACTTGAAAAAAAAACCCTATTGAGTATTTTAAATTTTTAATCATTTTTAATGGGTACGGCATTTCATTTTGGGCTGATGCAAAAGTTCTGGAAAAGGATAGTGATGATGGCTGCCCAACAGTGTGAATGTACTTAATGCCACTGAACTATGTGCCTAAAAATGGTAAATTCTATGTTATGTACATATTACCACAATGGAAAAAAATAAGATTTTACATGACAAAATATATCCTAAACGAATTTAATAGACAAATGGTATATTAGTTAAATATACATATGCACCTACATACACATATATTTTAAACACGAGACTAAAAGACTTAGCGTCTATACATTTTTTAAATGATCAAAGAACTTCAAAAGACATTAATAAGAGAAGATACATAAATGGCCAGTAAGCACATGAAAAGGTACTCAATGTCATGAGTTATCACAGAAATGCAAACTAAAACTATAATCACATACCACTTCAAACCCACTAGAAAGGCTACAATTAAACTAACTGACAATACAAAGTATTGGCCAGGAGGTAGATATTCTTTTTAAAATAATAAAAAGAGAGACGGGCATAGAAGGAGAGAAAGCATATAGGGAAACAAACAATTCACAGCAGAACAAATCCAAATGGTTGGTAAACATCTAAGATACTCACCAGTAGTGGAAGAAACGCAAATTAAAGGAACGGTGAGTAGGCCCATCCATTGTTACTGGAAATGAAAATTACTATTTCATTTTTGAAATGCATATCCCTGAGCCACTCCTAGGAATTTATCTCACAGAAGTAAAAGTACCAGTACACGAAAAGTATATATAAACAGTTATCCTTATTTGTGGATCAGGAAATGACCAAAAAGTAAAGCAAGCATGCAAATTCTGTGTACGTATGCAATTTGGAGCCAATGGGCCTAGGATCACCACTCTTTGCACTCTTTGTGGGTTGTTTCCTCTGTTTTCAGACTGCTCACTGTGCAGTTACCCCCGAGGGCCCCCAAAGTAGGGCTAGGTAAATAATTCGCGGGGCCCAGTGACAAATGAAAACGCAAGCCCCGTGTTCAAAAAGCAGGGAAAAGTGCCGTTTAAAGTACAAAGATATAAAGCTTTTTCCTTTCCAAGTACTTCATTATTTATCAAGTGTAATGGGGTAATAGTGACAAACTGGTGAAATAACTTCCTAATACTGCTGTAACATCTTACCGCAAACTTAGTGGCTCAAAGTAACACAAATGTATTACCTCCCATTTCCGGAGGTCAGAAGTCCTATAGCCAAACTGTCAGCAGGACTGCATTCCTTCTGAAGGCTCTAGGAAAGAATCTCTTTCTCTGCCTTTTCAACTACTAGAGGCATTCCTTGGTTGGTGGCCCTTTCCTCCATTTTCTCGGGTTCTCCCTTCTCCCTCTTTCCTTTGTAAGGATCCTTGCCATGACACTGGGTCCGCCTGGATCTCAAGGTCCTTAACTTAATCAGGGCCACAAAGTCTTTTTTTTTTTTTTTTTTTTTTTTTTTTGGCACGTAGGGTAACATATTTACAAGGTTCCAGGGATTAGGACATGGACATCTTTTGGTGTGTGTGTTGAAGTTGGGGACATTATTCTGTCTACCACAATGACTGACAACATAAATTCACAAGTCGCAAAAAGCATTTTTGAGGTCATATTATATAACACAATAAAGACTAATATTTTGTTAATGTGACGCCTTGATCAAGCACAAGATTCTTCTGGCCAAGTTTTCTAGAAGCTTGTTTATTAGGGCATCAAAACTTATGCTTTTAGCAAATTCCTTTTCAACCAACATAACCGAAAGTCTCATCAGTCTTTCTTGGCAAATGCAAGGTGGCAAATAATTTTGGATAATTTCAAATTTAGGGAAGGCTCTTCTTGCTGATATAACTGTTACTGGAGCTCATAAGAATAGTCTGTGGCCTGTGGCAACACTGGGATTAATATATAAATTTTAACACATCTATAGAGTTGATGATTCTCATGGAACAATTTCTCTGAAAAGGTTTCACTCCTAACATTAACCAGTTTCATACCTGAATGTAATTTTAAATGTACATTTATACAATAGTACTTTCATTTTTCCTCTGACATTTTCTATAACTGTAGGGGGTTGTAGAACACATTGAAAGTGGCTTCACCTGTTTCCTGTTTATGCATTCTATTGCTGTATATTCAGTTACAAGGAAAATTAATTTAAAAATCGTCTTATTAATAACTGGTTCATCCGAAGCTTCATATGAAAACAGCACTATTTTCTGTTGAATGGAATGATCTTTAAGTTTAATTTAAATTTCTAAACCTGTGGGTATTTGCTTTCCAATGTTGCATCAGTTTTCAAAAGCAAAGATTCTAAACTCTTTGAAGAATTCTAATAGGTCCTTTATATATGCATAATTACAATTCCGTGTGTATACTTCTATTTTGTACTAACTCACAGACAAAGTTCAATGCCCGAGTGCAAGCAGTTCTTGTCCCAGAACTTAGGCTGGAGAGTTAATATTTGTGTAAATCCCACAGGACTGGGCTCCGGGAACGGCCAGGCCAGCCCGTCTCCCACTGCGAGCCCCACTCCCTCCCCCTGCCTCCTGCCCCCGAGCCCCACTCCCTCCCCCTGCCTCCTGCCCCCATCTGGATCCAGTTCTTAGCCTGACTACCTTGGGGCCTCATGTGCCCCAGACGGCACAGAAGGCTGATTCGTGCACATGTTACCCTCCATGCCCGCACACACGCGTGTGCGTGGTGCCACCTAGCATATCTCCGCTGTTCATGTGCGTGTTTCATGGTCTCGTCCCAGACTTCAGTCACAAAGTCCAGATCAACCTGTGACCGCACAGGTTGCACACCCAGGAAGACGGCCCCGGTGCCAGTTAGGTCTCTTGGTATCTAATCAGCTGATGCACATATATCAGGTACCTGCCATAGAGATGCTGTTCACTCATGGTATCTGCTTCCAGCCTCTCTTAAATGTGCCCTACATAAGGAGGAACATGGGAGTAGAAACAAGTGACTATTTCCACTACCAAAATAATTGTCCCGATGGCGGTATGCCCTTGTGTTTTCGTATCCATTATCTCACCAGAGCACCACAACTCACTGATGTAGCAAAAGAAAGGATTATTGGCGGTAATTAATTAAACCTCACAGCGACCCACAGTGGTCTGGAAGTATTTTTAATGCTGTCTGACAGATGAAGTCAGAGGTTAAATGACTTTCCTATCTACCTCACCAGGCTGTTGGAAAGACTGGAGGAAAGAGTGGTTTTATCAACAGTGAAGTAAAGATGCCCATGTAGGTTATTATTATTCTTCCTTAGGAAGAATCACATGGAAAGGATGGAAGAATTCAATTCAGGTTTACCTCTAACTAATTAAGATCTCACCTTTTAAGTGCTAAATCCTTTCAGATTCGGTTACCTGGCCTACTAACATAGGATCACTATACCTTAATCCAACCTTGTCTCCACGGCCTGAGTCCATTCAAAAAGTGCAATTTGCTAATTCCGGAAAAATCAAATTGTACAACCAGCTAAAAATATCTCAAGTAAATTAGAAAAAGAGTCTGAGAGATTAAAAAAGACAAAACAGTGCTCTCATAAGTTTAAGTGACATATTACTATAAAAATATTGGGGTAAAAAGGTAAATCAAATAAAATTATGAAATTCTTAGAATTCAAGGGCAAACAAAACATCATATGTCAAAAATTTTGGAGACACAGAAAGAACCTTAAGGCTTTCAACATATTTATCAGGAAACAAAAATTTTATTTTTTTATTTTTGTTTAGTTTTGAGAGAGAGACAGAGCATGAGCAGGCGAGGGGCAGAGAGAGAGGGACACACAGAATCCAAAGCAGGTTCCAGGCTCTGACCTGTCAGCACAGAGCCCGACACGGGGCTCGAACTCATGAACCACAAGTTCATGACCTGAGTCAAAGTCGGATGCTCAACCAACTGAGCCACCCAGGAGCCCCTGGGGAACAAAAATTTTAAATGAACGAAGCATTTACATCAAGAACTTGGAAAAAGGGCAAGGGTAAACCCAAATTAAAATATGAGAAAGAAAATAATACAGGTAGAGGAAGAAATTAGTAAAACGGATTTAAGAAAAAGAAAATTGAAGATTAGAAAAAAGAAAGCTAGCCCTTGGAAAAAATAATAAAATGGACAGGCTTCGGGCAATAATAATATTTTTTTGAGGAGAGATAGAGATACACACACACGTGCCACCTCTATGGCCAAAACAAAACTATGAGAAAAGACATAGAAAGTGAACTAATAAACAGAAAGCCATTCCAGCATCTTGGATAGGACAACTTAATATTGTCAATTGTCAATTCATCCCAAACTGATATACAAATTCAATGAAATTCCGATCAAATTATAGTTGCATTCTTTGAAGAACTGAAGAAACGAGCTCTAGAATTCACATGGAAAGATAAAGGTCCATAAACAGCTAAGTCAACTGTGAAAAATAAGGACTAAGAGTTAGGAATGTTCGAGGAGTTATTGAGGCCGACTGAAAACCTTGCAATATTTTTTTCATGTATGGTCCTCTGACTGTAGTCTTCAAATGCCATTTCCCACTAAGCAAAACCAGGGCTCCTTAGGGAAATGGCTGGTTGTTGGTCTGAACTGACAATGTACAAGACAAAGCTGGAACACCTTGGCCTGCCATGTAGGAAGGCTGCTGTCCAAAATCATTAGTCATGCTGAAAGGACTCACCTAGGAGCCAGCTTGAAGAGGTTCTCGATGATCAAAAGTAATCAAGTATGAATAAGAATAAGAACTGCAATTGACTGAAGGAAATAAAATATGTTTAGGTCCATGAGTTCACAGCGATATTAAAAAATAAAACAAGAACCTTAAAACTTTTTTTTTAAGTAATCTCTACGCCCAACATAGGGCTCAAACTCACAACCGCAAGATCAAGAGTCACGTGCTCTACCAACTGGGCTAGCGAGGTGCCCCCAAAAAGTAAAACAAATTTAAAAACAACTAATTGGCCACCTAGGAAGACGCTAGCAAAACAACTTATTATTTTGAAAACAGGGAAGTAAAAAAAGAATCAAGCTTTTTTTAGAATTTATTTACTTTGAGAGAGAGAGAGTGCGAGCACACATGCAGGGGAGGGGCAGAGAGAGACGGAGAGAGAGAAGAGACACAGAGAGAGCCAAGCAGGCTCCACACGGGCAGTGCAGAGCCCGACAGGGGGCTTGAACTCACACACTGTGAGATCATGACTTGAGCCAAAATCAAGAGTCAGATGCTCAACTGACTGAGCCACCCAGGCACCCCAAAAACAATCAAGCTTTTATCCTGACTTTCCTAAATGAATTACACCACTAACCAAATAGTACACAGGGGAGTATTTCTCTTAATAGAAGTATTCCAGCTAATAGGGGCACCTGGGTGGCTCAGTCACTTAAGCATCCAGCTCTTGATTCTGGCTCAGGTCATGATCTCACGCATTGTGGTATCGAGCCCTGCATTGCATGGGGCTCTGCACTGACAGCACAGAGCCTGCTTGGGATTCTCTCCCTGACTCTCTGCCCTTCTCCCGCTCATGCTCGCTTGCTCTCTCTCTCTCTCTCTCTCTCCCAAAATAATAAACTTTTTTTTAAAAAAGGAGTATTCCAGCTAATAAATGAAGTACTGAAAGAATTACAATGTCCTTATTTTGCATTCCTCAATAATGTAATTGGACACAGATAATCACAAAAATAAAGATAACTAGGCATCCTGATGGAAGAACACACCATCCCTTAAGATCACTTAAGATTTCAAACCAAATCTCAATCTGATGAAGCCTCTAGATCCCACTATGAATTTATAAGAGATACAGAGAACAGAGGAATTTATTGAATGATACCAGATGGATGCATTTAGCAAAATCAAGACAGGGCAAGTTTACAGGACAAAGACATTTCTTCTTCAAAGAAATACAAAGGGAGGGATGCCTGGATGGCTCAGTCGATTAAGCATCCAACTCTTCATTTCAGCTCAGGTCATGATCTCACAATCGTGGAATCAAGCCCTGCATCAGGCTCCACACTGAGCATGGGGCCTGCTTGGGACTCTCTCTCCCTCTCTCTCTGCCCCTCTCCCTGACTCACGTGCTCTTTCTCTCTCAAAATAAATAAATAAAATTAAAAAAAAAAAAAAGAAATACAAAGGGGAAAAAAGGTGCAGGGGAGAATCGGTAAATTAAAATAACTTAAGAGACATATCAACGAATCACACTTTATTTTGATTCTGACTCAAACACACATTTATGAGGACACCTGGGTGGCTCAGTCAGTTGAGCATCTGACTCTTGGCTTTGGCTCAGGTCATGATCTCACAGTTTCATGAGTTCAAGCCCTGTGTCAGGCTCTGCACTGGCAGCGTGGGGCCTGCTTGGCATTCTCTCTCTCCCTCTCTCTCCCTCTCTGCCCCTCCCCCACTCACACTCTCTCTGTCTCTCACAAAATAAATAAACTTTAAAAAAAACAAAACAAACACATTTATGAAATAATTTGGAATTTGAAGACCAACTAGATATCCAATGTTGCCAAAGAGTTATCGCTCTTTTCTTCTTGTTGTGATATGGCATTGGATTCTTTTTAATTCTGTATCTTCTAGAGATACATACTGAAATATTTACACATAAAATGATATGTCTCGGACTTTCTACAAAATAATACACAGGGGGGACACCCCGGGTGGCTCAATCAAAGCATCTAATTTTTGATCTTGGCTCAGGTCATGATCTCACGGTTCATGGGATCCAGTCCTGCATCAGGCTCTGTGCTGAAAGCATGGAGCCTGCTTGGGATTCTCTCTCTCCCTCTCTCTCTCTGCCCCTCCCCTACTTGTGTGTGCTCTTTCTCCCAAAATAAATAAACTTAAAAAAAATAATACAGAAGGAGTGGAGAATGGGTAGAATATAAATTTTAAAAGATCGACCATGAGTTTAAAATTATGGAAGTGTGGCAATGGGTACATGGGAGTTCATTATATTGATCTAGTTTTGTGTATGTTTGATACTTTCCTTAATCACAAAATGTTTGAAATAGTATGATAATTTTAACAAGACTATACAAATAAATCAATGGAACAAAAGAAAAAGATCAAACTCAGACCCATTTAATACATATATGTGATATATATCATAGAAGTGGCATTATAAATCAATGGAGAAGTGATAAATTGTTTAGTAGATATAGGGAGGAAAAATGACTCACTATTATATAGAGAAAAATAAACCAGAATCCTCACATAACACTATGTACAAAGACAGAATCCAGACGGATTAAAGGCCAAAATGTAAAAGGTAAAACTATAACATTAATGGAAGAAAATAATATCTTTGTAACTTAAAGGTGGAGAAGGACTTATTTAAAAATACTTCCAGGGCGCCTGGGTGGCTCAGTCGGTTAAGCATCTGACTCTTGATTTCAGCTCTGGTCATGATCTCAAGGTTCATGGGTTCGAGCCCCATGTCAGGCTCCACAATGGTGATGAGGGACCTGCTTGGGATTCTCTCTCTCTCCCTCTCTTTCTCCGCCCTTCCCCCACTCACGCTCTCTCTCTCAAAATAAACAAACATTTAAAAAATAAAAATAACTAAAAAGATTTCAAATACATAAAATATAAGGGAAAATATGATGAATTTGATATCAAACTTAAGGATTTATGGACATCAATAACACAGTTATCAGATGAGAGACTGGGGGGAGATATTTACCATGCTGAAAACTAAACTGGACTGAGAGCTAGAATATTCAATGAACTCCTACTCATTAACCTGAAAAGAACAAGAACCCAATAGAAACCTAGTCAAATTTTCAGTAGAGAAAGTACAAAAGGCTAACAAGTTTACAAAGGATGCTCAGACTGGTGATAAAAAAAAAAAAACAAACACACAAATTAAAACAACACTGAGGTATCACTTTATATCTACTACCTTGACAAAAACTAGAAAACTGGATGGTGCCAGGTGTTGGCAGAAATAAGGGAAGACGAAATACTTAATGCATTTTCTGATGGGATCTTAATATGTGTAGACCCATGGTGTGCTTACAGCGTTGGGCAACCAACTCTCCAGAAAGAATATATATACATAACATTCTGTTGCTATATGTATACCAAATACGTACCTTGTATGTTTCTGTGTATATACTATATAGAATTTACTATAAACTTTATTGATGTCAAGGCATATAGCATCTAACTTACAAGTAATAAAATACGCGATACTTTTTATTGTACCTTCCATATAATCAATGGATTTTCACAGAACGCTTTCACCGATTCTTGCCAAACTCTTGCAACCATAGCCAGCCTGTGGTTGCAATGGAAGGAGCGTAGTTCTGATACGAATGTTGCTTGGTATTTCAGTTTATGTTCAGAAGACAAAAGGGAAACGGTGAAGATGTACACATGTCTGTCAACGATGTGAGCAACTTCCTTGCTGAATCACATAATACCTTTCAAATCCTGAAGGAATATTTCCCCCAAATTTTGTGCTATTCACAATGTAGCAGCTACAGACTCAACATACTTTTAAACTTAATTGTATTGCTAACATCGTCTTCATCACTTTCCAAAGTCTAGACGATCAACAAAACAACAAATCAGAGGTCATGAAACTTTTTCTGCCAAGGGCCAGGGAGTCAATGTTTAGATTTTGTGAGTTAGGCGATCCCGGCCACCACTATTCAACGCAAACAAATGGGCCAAAATGGGAAGTTGGGCAGACAGTTTGCCGAGTCCTGCAGTAAATCAAACCCTAATGTGTGGCATTTGCTGATTTTTTCTACTAATGTGAGGTCACTGAACATGAAGTCGGGAAGAGACATGCCATTGCATGCCATTATACAATATCTCTACAACACAAATAGAATCGACATAAATGACTAAGGACAAAGATAATCATACAATATAGTGAAATAATTATGAAGTGATAAGTTTTGAGCATTTATTGCCTCTGATTTTGATATGACTTACCTAATTGTAATTATATATAATTGAATATATAAGACTGTATTGAATAACCAGCTTTGCACAATTTCTGAAAATTAACCAGCTTTTGTGAGCCTGTATGAGTAAACTCATAGAGATTCTTGAGAAGAACCTGCCATACTCAGTCCAGCGACAGAGAGGGTCTTCAACAGGGAGTGAGGATGTGTGGTGGATGTAAATTATTAAGCGCTAGGCAGCAGTTAGAAGAACAGACTGGGCGGGGGGGAGGGGGGGGCGCCTGGGTGGCTCAGTCGGTTAAGCGGCTCAGGTCATGAGTTCGAGCGACCTCGGCTCAGGTCATGAGTTCAAGCCCTGCATCGGGCTCTGTGCTGACAGCTCAGAGCTGGGAGCCTGCTTCAGATCCTATGTCTTCCTCTCTCTCTGCCCCTCCCCCATTCATACTCTGTATCTCTCTCTCAAAATTAAATAAACATTAAAAACATGTTTTAAAGAACAGTGCTGAATTCTGCTCCCGGCTACGATGGAATAACTGGGACCACATCAGTCCTCTTGCTATGAACACTTAGAAAGTTGTGCAAAAGAAATGAAATAAAGTGTTTAGTCACTGGTCAATAGGCAGCACAAGATTGTGTCCCTGCAAGAAGAGAGGAGGGATACAACGTAAGCCCCGTAATTACCCTAGATTTTTAACCTGGAGGTTCTATGGAGACCACAGTGGGGAATGGGGTGAGGAAGATCCAAGCACAGCATGGAGGACTTGCTGACTTCAAGGGACAAAGATTAGAGTTCTGGGAGGTTGAAGCAGTTGAAAGAGGGAATTACACAACACACACACACACACACACACACACACACACACCCCAGCTTCAGAACTCTACACTGGGAGAAACTGTAAGAACGACCAGTAACTAAAAGCTGAAGAAATTTCCAGAGGTCATACAGACTGGACTATCATTTTGATTTCTGAAAATCCAAAGCGAAGAGTCATCACTGAACTTTTAGAGAATAAGAGAGAATCTATAAAGGTAATCCTTTAGTAGTAAAGGTAAATTAGCCCTAGAATAAATGCTATTTTTAAGTCTCTCGGACAAGACTTAAAAACAAGCTTTGACCAGAGGAGACGGGCAACATGGGTGAAGGGGAGCGGGAGGTGCAGGCTTCCAGTTATGGAATGAATAGGCCATGAGAATAAAAGGCACAGCAAAGGGGATAGAGTCAAAGGTACCGTAATGGCGTTGCGTGGTGACAGATGGCAACTACACTTGTGGTGAGCACAGCGTAATGTGTAGAGATGCTGAATCACTATGCTGTACACTTGAAGCTAACGTAACCTTGGGGCACCTACCTAGGTGGCCCAGACGCTTGAGCTTCCAACTCTTGATTTGAGCTCAGGTCACGATCCCGGGGCTGTGAGATCAAACCCCGTGTCAGGGTCCGCACTCAGCCCGGAGCCTGCTTAAGATTCACTCTTTCCCTCTGCCCCTTTCCTCTGCTCACGTACTCTCTCTCTAAAATTTTTTTAAAAAATTAAAGAAACTAGGGGCGCCTGGGTGGCTCAGTCGGTAAAGCGTCCGACTTCAGCTCAGGTCACGATTTCGCGGTCCGTGAGTTCGAGCCCCGTGTCGGGCTCTGGGCTGACAGCTCGGAGCCTGGAGCCTGCTTCCGATTCTGTGTCTCCCTCTCTCTCTGCCCCTCCCCCATTCATGTTCTGTCTCTCTCTGTCTCAAAAATAAATAAACGTTAAAAAAATTTTTTTTTTAAATTAAAGAAACTAATGTAACATTGTGCGCCAACTGCGCTCAAATAAAAATTACAAAAAAAAAAGCTTTGAAAAGATTGAGCTGATACACAAGTAAATTAAGTGCATGCCAGAACAAAGTCCAAAACACTTTTAAGGAATACACAAAATCTCACACTTGACAACATAAAAATGTCAAGCAATGCTTCAAAAAATACCTGACATGCCAAGAAGCAGGGAAATAGAAATAGAAACAGACTCAGAAATGACAGAGACAAGGAATTAGCAGTCAAGAACTTTGCATAAGTTCTTAAGAATGATCAAATATTTTTTCTGAAAGAACATGAACATAATGAGGAGAGAAATGAAAGACAATAAGACCAAAATGGAATGTCTAAAGCTGTAAAATACAATATTTGAAATGAAGTTCACTGGATTAAACACCACAGAAGATCAGTGAACTTGAAGACGGCAATAAAAAGCATCCAGACTAAAACACAGAGAGAAAATAGACTAAAAAGAAATAAACAGGAGCACCTAGCTGAATCAGTCAGTAGAGCATGCAACTCTTGATCTCGGGGTCACGAGTTCGAGCCTCACATTGGGTGTGGACATTACTTAAAAATAAAAAATCTTAAAAAAAAAGAAATTAACACAGTGTTGGCTTATGGAACAATATCAAGCAGTTGGAAATACACGTCTTTATTTAGACTATCAGAAAGAGAAAAGGGTGAGAATAATGGAAGAAAATATCTGAGGGGAACAAACGGCCAAAGTTTTTTCAAATTTAATAGAAACTCTAAACCATATATTGAAAGGCCCAAAGAGTCTGAAACAGGATATATACAAATGAAAACCAGACCAAGGCACATCGCAATCAAATCACTGAAAAATGGTTATAATAGGAAAATCCTAAAAGTATCCAGGAAAAGAAAACATACATCATGTACATATATGAGAACTATTGCAGAAGGTACAGCAGAAAACATGCCAGCCAGAAAAAAATCTGACCCATTCACAAGAGAAAATAATAATCAATGGAGACTGACTCCGACATGACCCAGATGTGGCGATTATTAGGTAAGACTTTTAAAGCAACTATTATCACTACATCCAATGAAGTAAAAGATAGGAAATCTCAGCAGAGAAAAGCAAACCCATGAAAGAGAAGCAAACGTAAATTCTAAAACTAAAACTATCATATCTGAAATTTTTGAAATCACTAGATGGCCTTAACAGTAAAATGGTTTTGACAGAGGAAAGAATTGGTGGACTTGAAGACGGATCAGCCAGAATTCTCAAATCTGAAGTACAGAGAGTAAAGAGGTTTTCTCTTTTTTAATGAATAGGACCTCAGTGACCTGTGGATGTTACTGGATGATACAGACCTGACGTACTGAAGAACCATGCCAAAGATGTTCTGCCTTCGGCATTTCTGGGCATGCGTGAAATTGCCGATGAGGAGAAATCAGAAAAAGAAGAGTATGACTTACAGACCGAAGTTCGGCAGGAAAATGTACCTGGTTCCTTTGGTGGAATTCAGTTATACCTGCAGGAGTTGACTGCCATTACCCAGAAGGCTCTGCAGTCCCAGTTCTGGAAAACGAAAGCCCAGGGTGCAGCTGCCACAGCATCAATTGCAAAACAAACCAACTCCCTAATGCTTCCGTACCTGGGAATGATACCGACCACCTTACTGCAAGGTCTAGCTGGAAGAACATGGGCAGGAAAGGAAGAGCTATTAAAAGCCACTGCCTGTGTGGTGACAGCTTGCAGTACACAGCTGGAAAAGCCTGGGTCCAATCAACCCAGCGCAAATGAAATTCTCCAAGCTGTTCCGAAGGAGTGCTACAAAGAGAATCTTAAATACAAGATCGCAGCAATCAGCCGTGTAGCAGAGGTCTTGAAGGTCACCGAAGAAGACAGACACCAGGAGCTCTCTGACACTGTCACACCTTTTATCAAGAAGAACTCACCTGGAAGCACTGGCTTTCAGCCGAAAATGAAGATGGGAATGAGAAGGAAAAAGAGCTCCAGTTGGAATCTCTGCTGGGAGACTTCGAGAGCCTGGGCAAAGCCTGACCCCAAAACGTGGAGACCCAGTGTCATTACCATCAGGAGCTGCGCAAGTTGATGGGTGAATGGCTAAAGCTGAGCACGTGGAAAGGGCAGTTAGGAGTCCCACAGTCAATGAATGCCTTTTTGTCAGGGATTAATGCTTTTGGGAAATGAACATGCAGATCCTGAGGCTTTGGCTGAAATTCTCCTCGAAACTTGTAAATCAATCACGTATTCTTTAGAAAATAAGACCTACTCATCTGTGAGAACAGAAGCTTTCTCTGTGACAGAATTACTGCTTTAAAAACTTGAAGAATCTAAACAGTGGGAAAGTTTGACATCTGAATGCACAGTGCTCCTAATTGAGTCTTTAGCTACTATGGAGACAGACAGCAGACCTGAGCTGCAGGAGAAAGTACCATTACTGAAGAAAACACTTAAAGCTCTGGAATAAATTGGAAGGGAAAGAAAGAAAGAAACAAGTGCCATGTTCATTGGGGGTTGAAATGGTGGTATTCTTTGAAAAACCAAGTGGGGGAAAGTAAAGATTAATCTGCAGCATGAATCATTCCTTGGCTGAAATTTTTGAAATGCCTTAAAAAATCTAATGCAAGTGTATGTAGGTTTCCAGAAGAAGAAAGAGAGAAAATGTGGCATAAAGAATATTGGAGGAATAATGGCTAAAACTCCCCCTAAGACAGTGAAGACATGAATTTACAGATCTTAGATGCTAAGCGAAACCCAAACAGGATAAATATGAAGAACACTGTATTCATTAGTCACATTACAGTAATATTGGTGTTATTTTGAAACATACATGTGCACCTACACATGTACACTCACACATATAATAATACTATAGAAAAATAGCAAAGAGATGAATTTTAAAAAATCAAAGGAATTCACTGAAAACGCTGTAAGCCTTAATTTGAATTGGAAACATCAGTATAAGCTCATGATTCATTTTCCTCTTTCTAAAACCCACATAGTTCCTAGTTCTGTTCACTGGAAAGTCCTAGAAATAATGACAACCCAGTAGCAATGAGCACCCCAAAACACAGATAAGTGGTATCTAAATAGCATTTTCTCCCAAAAGGAGCCAAGTCTCCTTGGAGAAATAACTGATCCTAGGTTAGAGCAATAAATCTTCAAGATGGGTCCACAATGCCTCATTTTGCCAGTAAGCAAGGAATCTATCAAACGCTAATAAGATCTGTCAAAAGAAACCAAAACTCAACTTTAAGGAGCTCCCATTGGCCAAAAATGAGAACATTTGAGCATCAGAAAAAACAATGACTTTGGGGCACCTGGCTGGCTCAGTCAGTGCAGCATGTGACTCTTGATCTCGGGGTCGTAATTTCCAGCCCCATGTTGGGTATGGAGACTACTTTAAAAATACAAAAAAAATGTTTTTAATTAAAGAAAAACAATGGATTAAAAAATGGTGATTAACAAAGCCATGAATTCAAAATACTTTTACCAACTTCCAGTTATAAAATAAATAAGTCACCGAGATGAAAATTATATCACAGGGAATATAAACAATAATATCGTAATAACACTGTGTGGTGATTACATTTATCACGGCGAGCACTAAGTAATGTATAGAATAGTTGAATCACTCTGTTCTACACCTGAAACTAATATAACATTGTATATTAATTATACTTCAATAAGAAATCCCGTTCTCACCATTGGAGCTTACTAGGGAACCTATCCATCGTCTTGAAAATTGTTAAATAAAAGGAAAGAATCAAGCATCTATCATGCCTTCCCTATATGAACTTCATTTCAGGGTAACCAAATAGTTGATAAGGATAATTCTTTCTTCATGGAAAACCTCCTGCCAATAAATGCAGAAAGGATGAATGGCTTAGAAAATCACCATTTCACAGAGTATGAAATAAGGGACCTAGGAAATGATCATCACCAATTATCAAACCATTAGGTGAAATCTTGACAGGAAATTTACAATTGAGGGCTCAAGGGGCGCCGGGGTGGCTCAGTCAGTTGGGCATCTGACTTTGGCTCATGTCATGATCTCATAGCTCGGGAGTTCGAGCCCCGCATCGGGCTCTGTGCTGACAGCTCGGAGCCTGGAGCCTGCTTCGGATTCTGTGTCTCCCTCTCTCTGCCCCTAACCCACTCGCGTTCCGTCTCTGTCTCTCTGAAAAATAAATTAACGTTAAAAAAAATTATAATTGAGGGATCAAGTTGCCAATACTCAAACCCACTGATCAATGTTAACAACACTACAAAGTTGGACAACCAAGCGATATGTACCTCCCAATAATTACAGGAAATAGGAAATGCACAGTACCAACTATGAAATTATTTTTCCAAACAATAATAGTAATAAAGTAATAACCTACTCAAGCCTCTATATCTACCTCATTAGAGGAAATATGGAAGACAGAGAAACCAGTTAGAGAACACACCAACAGATGTAATCAGCCAAATCCAGTAGGTGGGCAATTCTAAAAAACAAATAAACTGGTTTCTTCAACAAATAAATGGCATAAAAAATGGAGTGTTTGTGCATGGGAGGTGCTGTTATTATAAAAGAAGCAAAGAGGGACTTAAAAGACATGCCAACCCAATGCAATGTGTTGACCACACCTGATTCTAACAAACTAAATTTAAAAAGGAAACAACACATTTTTCATACAATCAAGGAAATTTGCCTATGATATTACTAAGGAAGTATTATCTATTCTATTCTATGTCAAACGATATTGTGGCGCTGTTGTTTTAAGCGTCTGTACCGTTAGCCAAGTGGCCATATGTGACAGGCAGGACTGACTTGTAAAGGAATGAGTTATCCCACTCCTAGGCAAAGATTGTCTTTGGCTGCTTAAATCATTACATGACAGTTTGTTGGGTGGCTGGATCGGGCTGTCACCACCGAACCAGCTACGCAATCTTAGCATCTCCCAAATGGGACAACCAAGCACCGGGTGCCTCGCGGAACCAGACTTAAAACAAGGCTTGGCACACCATGGGCACTCAGTAAACTTCTGTTAAAAGCAGTCTGCCCTCGAGGCCCCGGTCCCACCCTCCTACTCCACCCGCTCCCCGCTGCTGAAATGCTTCCCTCTGGACCGTACGGCTACCTGTGGAGGCTGACTTCTTCCTGCCTGGCACGACAGCTCTCTCGAGCGACCTTAGGAGGTCACTCGAGTTTGGCCCGGGAGCAGTCACAGCTCCTCTAACGCCTCTCCAGGTGGACGGTTCCATACGTCAAAGGCGGGGCTGATGCCACACAGCCAGGCTGGGAGTGTCTACCTCCTTGTCGTCTCCCCTTGGACCATACCACCTCTACAGATCAACTCTCTACCAGGGCACCAAATGGCTCTGGGGCCCTTCAATCCTCTCCCATCTCAGTCGGACTTCTTTGACTTCTCCGGAAACCTCCTGCACCGCCCCCCCAACACCTTCTTTGCGCATGGTGAGAGGAATGGGGGGAGGTTTTTAATCTTAGCGTCCCTGGAACCCAAGTATCAATGCCGAAAGCCTCTTTATTGCTTCTCCTGGAGTTCAGGCTTAAGAGCCTTCACAAAAAAGAACCCTAGGGATCTGCCTCCACATCACAGAATTCCAGAGCTCTGTATGCAGATAGGCCCATGCAGGACACACTACTCGTAGAGAAATGAAAAGCCATCTCTTCCTGGAACAAAAATGAAACACAAGAGGAGGAGGCAGCAAGCACAGGCAGTGTTAAGAATGAAAGGAAAGAGCTGAGCAAGCAAATTAAGGCCTTTTCTCTGCAAAGTAAGCCAGGCGGAGGTACCATGAGGGCTTCTGATGCTAAAGCGGCGATTAATACCCAAAATGGAGCCAGAACGAGAGCTGAGCGCGGCAGCACAAGATTTCAGCCTCCAGGAAAGAAGTTCAGGGTGAGCGAAGGGCATTTTTAACTTAATCCTGGTGAGGAGCGCCAGTTAGATAAGACACAATTTTTGACCGCCACAGTTCAGTCATTGATAAAATCGATAAATATATATGTATATTTCTATAGTCCATCTTTCCATTAGGTATGCACACGTGTTCTTAAATCATATCTGTGCCGTTACTTTGAGAGTTTATTTTGCTTCTCTGGAAAAAAAATCTGTGACTGACTAGTCACTAGTGTGCTAGGTTCCTCCTCCTTAGAAAAAAATCCACAGCTCCTAGCCAAAAGGCATCACTTCCACTGGGTTGTAGACAGCCATACTGCAGATATATTGCCCAGAAAACAAACCAAACGGATAACGAGGTAAATGTACCAGGACCAAACCAGTGGTCAACGAAGAGTGAAATGGTCTGCACCCATTCTGTCCTCTCCAAAGGATATGACGAAGTTAGAATATCTCCCCCCCACCCTCCTGCGGTAAATTACGTGCCTGCTCCCATCCCACCCACCTGCAACTGAGAAAGGGGCCATTTGTAATCTATTAACATACAGAGCGTAGTGGGGTGTATTTTTTAATCGCGGCGAACACCTGATAGCACTTACCGAGCGCCGAGCCCCGCTATAAACCCATTACAAATAGATATTAACTCACTTAATTCAACTGGGAAGGCTTTGTAAGTCCACGCAGGAAGCATACAGCTACCGCTCCCTACTGCCTCCCACACCGGTCCCCTCACACCAAGCTTGTTTGTATGTCATCTAGGGAGGTGGGGGGTATGTACATTGCCACCGAATCAGACCCCCACTTATTTGTAATAAACACTTGGCAGACAGAGAAATTCTCAAAGGCTATTTATTAAGCTCCCAATATCCTTGGGGTGCGGTGTTGGGCACTGTAATTACAGGAAACATTTTCGACTCTGTTTCTTTTCTGACCGCCCGGCTGGGAGACCCAGGGAGCGGGCCATGGTAACCACTCTTCATTTTTCTGGGCCATTGTAACCCTAATGAGATCCATTCTGATTGCAATTACAACAGTGCGCAGCAGGTGAAGCCATATGGAGTGTGGTCATCTTGAGGCAGGAGCTGAAAAGGGGCTTTTGTCTCCCCGACTCCGCACATGCATTTTCTAAAATCAGGTCCCACCTGGTCCCGCCACAGCCCTATAAAGAATGGCAATTGTCTCCGGGCTGAAGCTTCGCTCCGCGCCCACGTTACAAAAAGGAAGATAATTGCTGAGTGCCTACTGTGTGCCAGGTGCCGTGCTGGGATTTTTCTCACATCATCCCATCGACCTGTCAGTGAGCTGGCTATCATGAGCAACATTCTGCCGAAGCTGAGGCCCAGAGACGTCATCAGGCCTACTCTAAGTGGCACAGCTTGGAACATAACAGCACCAAATATCCTCGCTCGAATGCTTCAGTGTTTTCTGTTCCAAGGGAACGTTGCCATTCTAGGTCTTTCTTTTCTCGTTGCTTGGCTTGAATAAACAGATTGTCATGAAAGATTCCCTTTTCCAGGGGGTCTCTAAGCTCTTTTTGCACCACGTTACCTAACAACTGACTGGGGGCAGCTGCTGACCAGACAGGAGCCCCCACAGCCCGCCTACCCGTGGCATGTTCCATTCAGAAAAGCGTGGGGCCGGGGGGAACAAGACTGTCTGGGTTGGAAATCTGACCCCAGAATCACACGTATCATTGTGAGCCTTACACTGCTCACCAGGACTATTGCCCCAATGTAAGCTGGATGGACTGAGGTATGAAAAACCCTTTCGCTGCACATAATGGTTATTTTTCATCGGAACCACAGCGACTCTTCCCTTCCCTCCCCCACATCTTCCTCCACCATGGCTAACCCAGCCAATAGCGCAGATAAAGAAACTTAGAGTCCGCAGTTCAGGGTCACGTTGGTCTATTAAAGCCTAACAAAGAGTAAAGCTTTATGCTGGAGAAAACAGGTTTACCTTGAATTTGTGATTTGAGAGGCTTTTGAAGGAGGCAGAGAAAACCTTTAATATTAGGCAAGCCTATTATTCCATAGACTGCAATAAAACAGTATTTAATTCCAGGTGGCCACGTGGCCTAGCATGCTAACGCTCACAAGAATGTGTACTATGCAGAGAAAGGGACTTAGGTTCTAATTAGAGACTCATTGGGCATAAACACCAACAGATGACAGAACTGTGTGTGTGCACGCAGATACGGATGATGGGAAATAGATAAAATAAAATAATTTACTCTTGTCGTGACCTCTGTGAAGTCCTATCATCAAGGAAGCTCCGGTCTTCCTTATGCTCTCGTGCCCCTATGCAAGAAACCGGCCTTCCGTCTCACCGTCTACGCTAGGCCCCAAATCTCCGCCGTCAATCCTGCGGCTGGCTCTCTGTTCTGAAACTCCGGCGCTCAATCTCCATCTTGGCCTGCTCAGTACTGCCGTCCGGAAACCTGGAGAACAAGGCAGGGCCCCGCTGGTCTCTTTGTGGCGGGGAGAGACGCGCGCCCTCAAACCCCGGCCCAGAGCCTGGGCCCTGTCCGTCTGTCGGCAGCCTGCCTTCCGGAGCTGTCGCTGCCACGCTCCTCTGAGGCTGTGCCTTCGCCTGGCTCGTGGCAATCCCCTCGCCCCTCCTCCACAGCCTCGTCCACACGAGGTGGGCACGTCTGCCTTAATGTCGGCAGGCTCTTCCACGCCCGGCTTGGATGCCCACCCCTCCGAAATTTCAGTATCCAGTAGAGCTGCTCTTTCCCCCGCGTCTAGCTGAATCACGGCAAGCAGACGGGTTCTGGGACGGAGGGATGTTTTGGAGAGGGTACAGTATCCCACCAGCCAAGTGCTCTAATAGCCCTTCCTGTCTGTGTTCGCGGGATGTGGAAGCCAGAGAAACAGCCCCAGGACTGTAGGTCAAGGAAGCAATTTGTGCAGCCAGCATTACAATTCCTACTGAGGAAAGAATACAAAACCACTCAAACATGCTTGGCTTTTTTTTTTTTTTTTTCTTCGAACATCTCTTTCTCTGTAAAGCTACATAAAAAGATCACGACAATAACGCGAAATTCCAGACAGCAGAAATTTGTTTAGAAAACCTATCGGAGTACATGTATCACGGTGAGCAATAGCAATGTATAGAATTGTCGAATCACTATATCGTATACCTGAGACTAATATAACACCGTCGTTAACTCTACCGGAATTAAAATTAAAAACTCAGTTTAAAAAACCGGTTGCCCTAATACCCAACGCCAGGAACGATCTATTTTCCGATCCTTTCGTTGTCTCCAGCAGCTGAACCCTGTTTTGGAGTGAGACAATTTAGAGCATCTTTAATGCCCAATGAACAACCGACTCCTTTTCCTTGTCCAATGTCTACCGGGTATTGTGACGGCACTGTCCTTCACCGGGGATGCATGCGCCAAGCTGATTCAACAGGAGTGAATTTAACGGGTGTCCCTGCCTTGCCCCCCTACCCCACCTTCGAATTCCTCAGGATCAGGGACAAAGAACAAGGGCATAGACACAACTTCAAAACACTATCATGTGCCATGTACTTAAAGTTCTTACCATTTTCAAAAAGCTCTTGGGGGCTGGGGGCGGGGGGGGGGGGCGTCTGGGTGGCTCAGTCTCTTGAGCGTCTCTTAGTTTCAGCCCAGGTCATGATCTCACAGTTCATGAGTTTGAGCCCCACATGAGGCTCCGCACTGACACTTCGGAGCCTGCTTCCGATTCTCTGTCTCCCTCTCTCTCTGCCCCTCCCCCTGACGTGTGTGCTCTCTCTCTCTCTCTCTCTCAAACATTAAAAATAAAATTAAAATTAAAAATAACAAAAGGCTCTTAGGTTAATTCAAGAAAGGTAGTATACCCCCCACCTTGATGACTGAACATTGCTGAATACTGATGACGCAAAAACACCCAAAAAACACCCATGGACAGATAACGAGGCTCAAATCTCACCTCTGTCTCCATAGTTATAAATAAAGTCTTCGAACCTTTATCTTCTGGGATAGAGATTCTTCATTTACAAGGTGGAGGGATTTCCAATGCTTTCTGGGGAGCCGCCCACTTCTAGAATTTATTGGAATTCCAAAGGTCCAACAAGAATTGTGTTTAAAGTTGTATTGGCGGTTGAGAGGACCGGTCAGGAGTGACAACCGAAAATCAAGATCTGAGTTCTGGGGTGTAAAGTTCCAGGCTCCAACTTTCTGTAGCATGTCATGACCCAGGCTGATGGACCAAAGCCTTCATTATCCCGGCACAGGAAACCCAGGGGCCGGGTTTCCGGATGATGTCAGAAAACACAGGAAACTTGGAGAACAGATTGAATTCCCTCCCAGAGAGACCACTGACACCTCTTTGCGAAACACCTGAGAGTGCTCGCTTCTGCAGCGCATATGCGAAAATGAGAACGAGAGAGATTAGCACGGCCTCAGCACTAGGATGGCTCACAAATTCGGGAGGCATTGCATATTTTGTGCCGTGCCCCAGCGAACTGCCACCCTTTGTGGATGAGCACACAAAATGGGGGGTTTGGAGAGGTCGCTCAGGGTGACTGCTCTGAGTTTGTGCCTTGCTGCCCGCAGCCAGGGGCCCTAAGACACCTAAGAGGCCCTCCTGGCCTCCTACCAGATCCTCTGTCATTGGACGTGAGACCCTACTTTGATGGCCGCCCAGTCACATTCCCATTATTAGGTTACCTAGGTAATCCTAGTAGCTTCATCTGAAGGCTTGTTCTCATTGGCTAAAAAAAAAGAAAAGAAAAGAAAAACCACCTGAGAGGCAATGGACATAGTAATAGCTAACGTCTGTTTAGCACTTGCAATGTGCCAGGCACTGATCTATGAAACAAGACCCCAAGAATCAACCAACAACCCAAAAGCTGAACAATGGGGAAGCAGTGAAATAAGTGATAGAATATCATTCATCGCTTATTTATTTCTGAGACAGAGGAAGAATCTCAAGCAGGCTCCACGATAGCAGCACCGACACGGGGCTCGAGCTCACCAAACCGTGAGACCACAACCTGAGCGGAAATCAAGAGTAGGACCCTCAACTGACTGAGCCATCCAAGCTCCCCTGCCATTCATCAATTTAAAGTGCTTTCAGGGGTGCCTGGCTGGCTCCGTTGGTGGAGCATGCGACTCTCGATCTCGGGGTTGTGAGTTCGAGCCTCATGTTGGGTGTAGGGATTCCTTAAAAATAAAATCTTTAAAAAAAAAATAAGTAAAATGCTTTCAAATAGCTAATGAAATAGGAACATTTACTTACTGTAGCATTATGTGAAAAATTCAGGATTCAAAAATATACAAATGGTGTAATCCCAACCATTTTTAAAACTAACACATGGAGGGGGGCACCTGGGTGGCTCAGTCGGTTAAGCATCCGACACTGGGTCAGGTCATGATCTCACAGTTCGTGAGCTCAAGTCCCACATCGGGTGAGCTTGAGCCCCACTTCGGGCTCCATGCTGACAGCACAGAGTCTGCATGGGATACTCTCTCTCCCTCTCTGTCTGCCCCTCGGGGGACTCTCTCTCTCTGCTCCTGGCTCACTCACTCACGCACTCTCTCTCAAAAATAAATTCATTAATTAATTGAAAAAACCTAAAAAGTCTCATTAAACCGAGTGTGGGGTCCTTCTAAACATTGAGCCCTGCGTGACTGCATAGGTAGCATGTCCGGGAAATTGGCCCTGGTGCCAGTTAGGTATTTCTGGGTGTTAATATTATCCGTGATGGTTTCCCTTTTTGTATTTGCCTATTAGCTCCAAGTTCTATTGAATGAACATATTTTATTTTTAGAAAATATAATGACTGAAGAAAAAAATATATATATATATACGTATAAAATGACTGATTTGTAAAAGAACCAACAAAAGGGGCACCTGGGTGGCTCAGTCGGTTAAGCATCTGGCTCTTGGTTTCTGCTCAGGTCATGGGTCTCACGGTTCATGAGTTCGAGCCTCTAGCAGGGCTCCACACTGACAGTGCAGAGCCTGCTTGAGACTGTCTCTCTCTCCCTCTCTCTCTGGCCTTTCTCTGCTCATGCTTTCTCTCTCTCTCTCTCTCTCTCTCTCTCTCTCTCTCTCTCTCAAAATAAATACATTTAAAAAAGAAAAGAACAAAAGTCAACAGTTATCTACCCATAAGTATAAAAGAGCATGATTTGGGACACCAGTCATACTATGTCACAGGTGAGGACTGAATCTGGGATGTAGAGACAAGTGGTAATCTGGCCAGAGGGGACAAAGTCAGAAGCTGCCACAAATAGAGAGAGGGAAGGGTAGCCCTGTACCTGGGACTAGGCAGATGAGACCCCAGCTGCCTGCAAAAAAGGGTCCCTGCCCCAATGTGGGCAGAGGTGAATGATCAGCCAAGTGTACAGGCAAAAACAGATGTTTCCATAGTAAGGAAGAGTCACAGTGGTGGTGGAAGTGATACAGGCCAACAGAGTGGCAACGCACTAGCCCACGTAACCCATGATGGCCACAGCAAGAGAATGTGCCAAGAAGTTGAAAAGTTAAAACTGCTAAGGAACAAAAAGCGGGGAGGAGAATCCGAGTTTCAGGAGCCTAGGCGGTCGAGGCAAGGCCCAGAATGACTCTAACTTACGATTCTCTTTGTACCCTCAGGCTGGTATGAGGGGAACCACATATATTTCACTAACTTATTTAAACTAGTATTTATTGTGTCTCTCTGCCGAACTAGAGTATAAGCCATACAAGGACTAGAGTTTCTGTTTCATTCAGTATTGCACCCCAGCTCCTAGGAACATGCTTTGCACACAGTAGGCACTCGAAAAATATTTGTTGAATTGCAAGTCTGGTCCAATTCTCATGCCCTTGTGTGTGAAGCAGAGAATAGGGTTAGTAATGGGATAGGCCAAGTCACAGGAACAATCAGAATGGAAAAGATGTCCTTGTTTTGAACTCCAACGGGAACATGAGGGATCCCCTCTTAATTATTCAGTCCCTTAATCACTCAGTGTTCATCCCAAAGGGGATGGGGGAAATATACAACACACCTATCTACATCTCATTAAGATAAATCAATTCTTGGGAATTCCCCAGAAGACAGCCGGTCTTTCTTCTTAGTTTCACGAGGTGACCCCAGACACCACACAATTTCAGGGTCATTCTGAAATTGTATTAACAGTTCCTGACGCCACATCTTCTGTGAACAGGTGGAAGAGAAACAAAGGAAAGCAATTACTGAGATGCCAAGAGCTGCGAAAGGGTTAAATACGGGCCTGGGAATGAAAAGAGGCTGTGTGGGTCCCCGCCCCGGCCCATAATGCAGCGCCCCAGCCCCAGTGCTGTCACAATGGCTTCCGATGCCAAGAGGCACCTCCTCCACGTTTCTTGCCTAACCCCAGCACTTGAACGAGGGAAATGTAGCCACAAACACGCTTTTCCCCCCTTCTTTCTGGGCGCCCCCTCTCATCAGCATAATAAACAGGAAACGCCTCCAATGTTCCAACAGCATCAATGGCAGGTATTTTTCTGAATCAACAGAGAAATGCATGCACATTTCTCTCCCTTTCCATTTTCTTTCCCTGAGGCAGCATTAAAGAATGCAGTTAACCCTAGGCAAAAAAAAAAAAAAAAAAATAGCAGCTTGGAAGAATGTGGTTACCCCTGTGGAGAAATAGACTGTCTTCAACACTGGCTGAAAATGCAGGGTCTAAGGGGTGGAACTGGAGACTCATTTACCAAAGGGCAAGAAAGAGGGAAGATGGAATTTTTCTTGACCGTGGTTTCCAGTGATGAATTCTAGGCTGCAAGCGGAGACATTCTAAAAGGCCCAGCTACCCTCTGTCCTGGCCTGCAATTAGGACAGAAGATGACATTTGAGAGTGTCTCCGTGTAGGGGCAGAATCGTGGGGTACACGGACAGGAAATAGCACGCACGGGCTATGAAGTCACCAGACCTGGCTTTGCCACAGAGATCTTGGGCAACACGCAACGCCCACAGGAGGAATGAAGTGCATCTGAGCCCAGCGGGTAGCCACCCTCCGGATCTTTTTTAAAGACAAAAGACAATTTTACCTAAGACAGCACACCTGAACTTGTAGTAGGACAAACCACCTGCTACCAAGGAATTTGAGAGGTTAAACCCAAGCGTGGAAAATATTCAGGTTTTCTCACTGCAGACAGGTGAAAACGCAGACTTAAATGATCTATGTTAGCCAAAATAAAACTGGTAGGGCCAGCTTCCATCACACCAAGAGGGTTTGTTCTGTGAACTTGGCTAACAATGTAGCCGTAGCGTTTGTTCCCGTAAACCTGCTACTAGCTGGATGACCCCAGGCAGGTTAACAACCTGTCGGTGCTTTCGTTTCCTCATCTATAAAATCGAGGTACAACACCTAATTTATAGGGATGGTGTAAAAATTAGCAATGGTGGGTACAAAGCACCTAGAACATCACAGATAGGATAGTGGTAGTGCTACAGTTATTATGTGATAGAAGAGGTGATCGAAAAGGTAATTTTGACTCGTACTTCTGCCCTTGCCCTTAAGCACTGCCAGTTTATATAGTATTTGGAAGAAGGGAAAACACAAGAAGAAGATTCGAATTATCACCGGTCTAGAATGATGCAACACCACACACATGGGCATAACCAAAAGGTGTGAAAGAACTTCCCAAACCTAGGGACGCCTGGATGGCTCAGTAGGCTAAGCATCTGACTTCGGCTCAGGCCGTGATCTCACAGTTTGTGAGTTCGAGCCCCGCATCGGGCTCCGTGCTGACAGCTCAGAGCCTGGAGCCTGCTTTGGATTCTGTGTGTGTGTCTCTCTCTCTGCCCTTCCCCTGCTCATGCTGTGTCTCTCCCTCTCAAAAATCAATAAGCTTTAAAAAAATTAAAAAAGAACTTCCCAAACCTCTTTTGAAGTATAGTTGACATAGAGATTATGGCGAGCCAAAAGGTAAAAAAAAATATTAAGGATGGACACAGGCTCATGAGCTGCCCATAAGCATAGCAGCAAATTCGAGAAGTGTAGTGCAGAAGCCAACCATGACTGAACCCGGCTTTTGCGGAGGTATGAATGAAATGGGCGGGGGAAGGGTCAGTTAAGCATCCGACTTCGGCTCAGGTCATGATCTCGCAGTTCTTGGGTTCGGTTCGAGCCCCGCGTCAGGCTCTGTGCAGACAGCTCAGAGCCCGGAGCCTGCTTCGGATTCTGTGCCTCCCTCTCTCTCTCTGCCCCTCCCCTGCTCATGCTCTGTCTCTCTGTCTCTCTCTCTCTCTCTCAAAAATAAATAATAAACATTACAAACATTAAAAAAAAAAAAAAAAGAAATGAGCAGGGGGAAAGACCACCGGTTTTCTAGTAACAAGGCTGGTCAGCGATCTGCAGACACTGTGTGCCTGCTGCTAGCACCGAGCAGGTGGCTCCCATGAAGACCTTCCCTGATGCTGTCCTGCCTCCTGGAACCCTACTGCACATCCTGGCCCGTGCTTCTCAACACATCCTTTGCATGTCACCTCCCGCTGCTTCTTTGCGGATCCATTTGCTGGACCACCGTCATAGAGCAGTATTTGATCTTATACATCTTTATATGAAATGACCAACATAGGAAAAGTCCCTGGCCCTGAGTTACTGTAATGAAGGGCACGAGAGCCAGGCCGTCCTGATCTCTCATTATAACAGCATTTATGCCAATTCTCTGGCCAGTTCTTAACATTATTTTCCCTTCCTCCTCCCTTCGCGAACCCCACATTACTGAGCAGGGGACCCACCAACAAAGGTCAACAAAGAGATTGAATGCATGATAATCACACACCCAAGGTTCACACCGTCACGCTCTTTCATCACCATTTGGAACCTAGTTCTCCTACTTGCCGATGAGAGGTTAGGGGGTTACCTGTCGCAAACAATTCAAAAGGGGTGGGAAATTTGCACCCCACCTCTTTGTACATCAGGAGTAGGGACTGAGAGTCTTTCTCCCCTGACAAGGTTTGAAAATGGCAGTATTTCAACTAATAGTGAGACAGCAGTAGTATGAATGAATGAGGTTCAGTCATAAAAGCCACACTGGTTTGCGGTTAAATGAGGTGGGGAAGGGGAGATATTTAAAGTCAGGGAAAAAATTAACACCTTAGAGCTACTTCCAAAAAAATAAGACGGCTGAGAGAGGAAGGAATCAAAAACTTTTTAAAAAACTGTGTGTGTGTGTGTGTGTGTGTGTGTGTGTGTGTATTTCCACCTTGAATGTCAGCTCTTTGAGGACAGGAACAAAGTTGGCTTCCTCTAAGCATCCTAGTCCCTGATACGTGCTGGGTGCCTAACAGATGCTCATGGGATGTTAAGTAAGATTACTAAGTATAGATAAGGGAGAGAGAATTTGCCGAACATAAAAAGGAATCTTTATGAGACCTTTAAAGAGGGAAGGTGAAAACCAACCCCCAGCAGGAGTGGGGGTTAAGGTAGGATTATACGTGTCCCCCTTTCAATTAAATGTTTTAATCTTTAGCCTAAATCCCCACTTTGAGGATAAGGTACTTGCCCTTTTTGGGGGGGGGGGGGGACCTGGCAGCAAAGTGGTTAAACTACCAGCTGGCCCTCTCCCTGGGGGTCAGCCCCTTTCCCCAACAAAGCGCTATGGACTTAAGAACCTACCCCATCTAAACACCCGGTAACAAGATATTACAGCCAGGTTTCTGGTAGGTTCCACTCTGGTTCAGCAAAACACAGAGTATCTTTTCCTATCCACAGAGCCAATGGGACACCTATAGCTATATCTCCCTCTTCTGTCGCTGTCACCGTAGTCAGTTCATACAGAATCAATAACCACACTTCAATTAATCTTTCTTTTTAAGTGTATTTATTTATTTTGAGAGAGGGAAGGCAGAGAGCGGGGAGGGGCAGAGAAAGAAGGAGAGAGAGGATCCCCAGCAGGCTCCACACTGTCAGCACAGAGCCCAACGTGGGACTCAAACCCACGAATTGTGAGATGATGGCCTGAGCCAAAATCGAGAGTCAGTTCCTTAACCGGCTGAGCCACCCAGGTGCCCCCAGTTAACCTTAAAATAAGGCCTTGAAGTAGATATTATTTTTCCCTTTTATAGATGAGAAAACTGAAGCTCAGTGAAGTGTCCCGATTGAGATCGTAGAGCTGATAAGGAGCAAGTCTGACACCAAGACTCAGCCCCACTTTTCTCAGGAATGCATGGATTGTTAGCTTCCAGGAAGCAGCCGGGGTGGCCAACCATCCCAGTTTTCCCAGGACTGAGGAATTTCCCAGGATGCCGGGTCTCCAGCGCTAAGACCAGGAACGCTGGGCAAACAGGAAGGGTGGCGGCCCTGGCAGGGACTGTGGTCTTCTTCACTGTTGTACACCCGTGGCACATCTTGGGGACTCAACGAATAGTTGCTGAATGAACAAATTAAAGCCTGAGTGAGTGATTTTGTGATAGCTCTGGGACACGTTTAAGTGCTCCAATTCCTTCATAAAAGGCCATTTAAGGCATCTTCTCAGGCCCCTCCCCGCCTCATCAAACAGTAAGTGAGGATCATCGCGTTACTACGCCTGAGGATTTCATTGTGAAAAAGGAAGACTAGAGAGATACCCTAACGAGCAACTGAAATTGAGTTGCGCTTGTCTTCGTTGCTTTGGAGGAGGAAAATAAATGAATGGTGAGGTTGATTCTTATTTTCAAATAAATGAAACATTCGGAAGTGGGTGTTTGTTGCCTACTTTTAATAGCCTGTTTCTTTCTCAAACCAGACTCCAAGCCAGCCTCCTGTCCAAGTTTTCTGTCGTGCCTTATTGTCTGGTCTGTTCAGCTATTTTAAAAAAAACGTTGAATATCAACAATGGCTTTCAGGCAGGCATTGTCAACTTTTGTATGAAGCAATCTTGGTTGAATGAGAAGATCCCAGAGCTTATAGTCCCGTCCGCTGTGCTGCCCCGGGCTGGGCTTGAATGTGTGTGACTGATAACAGGACACATTTCTACCTTAGTTATTACATTCCTGCTCCATAATTCATTGGCCACTCTCTTTTTACGAAAGACCTTTATGGCAAAGTGGGCAGGAGAGCAGGTAAGTGTCCTCACTTAGGACAAGAGTATGTCCAGCTGCTTCCTGGGGCTGCCCAGCTGGATGGGGGTCCCCCAGGGTCCAAGACCTCCGCACCTTGTCATCCCGACTGGTCCAGCCAGGTCCACAGGCCTCTGTAAGCTTTGCTGGAGCCGTCACAGAGGGGATGCTTTTCAACAATATGCAGTGACAACTAATCAAACTACTTACCTGCTGTGTTAAGGGTTAAGGCTCAGCGAAGAGGGCTACGTTTACAAGGGCTTTGGCCCACTTTGGTTTGTTTTTCCTTTTGCCAGGCTTGACTGAAAAATGAATATGCTGATGTGGACCTGCCTTTCTTTCCCAAGGCTGGCTTTTGCTCCTCCTGAGGGGTCCTCTCTAAGAGCTGCCAGCATATAATTTCCTGCTTTTGCAGAGGGCTCCTGAGCTCCAAATGGGCTTTTTTTCTCCACCCTCAGGTAAACAAGGTCCCAGCGGGGGCCAGGCAACTGACTCCAGGTTACTTTTATTTACGATTTCTGTTACTTCAAACGAAAACTTGTATTGAGTTGCTGAACTGCTCTGTGCTCCCTGTTAAGGTAAGTCATAGGGGATTGCATATCTTAGCATGCAAAACCCCAAAGGAGGATTTCTGGGGAAAGCCTTCCACTGCTTTGGGAACTGTCATGGTCAATTCAGAGTGCGTGACCTGCCTGTCTCCGGGGTGGCTGGCTTGTCAGAAAAGAGGAGGCCACAGGGACTGAGTCACTCTAGGCAAACAGACATGTCAATATCCAACTCGGGAGAGAGAGAGAAATAAACAAGGGCCCTTAGCCTGTCACCAGCTGGGAGGCCTGGGCAGAGAAAGGGAGGAATATTGCTGGGAAGGGGAAAAGAGCAAGATATCCCACAGTATGTTAAGTCGGCTACAAAGCTATCAGACTCCTGGAGTTCATTCATGCATCTGCTGTGGTCCCTTTGTCCCAAATCCAGAGCCCTTGACAGGGTCTCCGCGTGCATGCGCTTCACTGTGGACACAGGATAAAGAGCATCAAAGGACTCGACGGTCAAATCTGCTGTGAGAGGGGCAGCCATCCAAGGTAACAACACGTAGCATTCGGGTTGGCATGTAAAGGTAAAGTAAGGCGTCTCTGACTGGCCCGTGAAATACCTTCCACATCTGCAGTGCCTTCCCATTTTAAAGGCGATTTCTGAAGCAAATTTCCAAAGATGTACTTACCCCTTTGGGATTTAATACAGCTTGAGTAAAGGCAAACGTTCAAATGGAAGACCACAGCTGCCACAGTGCAGCACCTAATTATTTTATTCCTTAAAAAAAAAAATGTTTACAGGGCACCTGGCTGGCTCAGTCAGAAGAGCATGCTGCTCTTAATCTCGGGGTGGTGAGTTCAAGCCCCACGCTGGGTGTAGAGATTACTTAAATAAATAAGACTTGACAAAAAAAATTTTGGCTTGTGCAAATCAATCGATAACTACCATTTGTGTGGTCACTGACCAAACTATGACAGCAAGTTCTAAGAATATCCATATTGAGCTATAAGGAAAACCCAAAAAGGTAAATGAAAGATCTAACTTTGAAGGTTTCCACTTGAACAAAGCCACAAAAAAACCATATACCCCCTCCCTGGCCCCCTAACTTGGTTTTCTCATTGGTAGAAAGCAAAATAAAATTATATGAAAGAAATAGTCAATATAGCTCTTCACCAGAATCAATCCTAATCGCTTTGGAAGAAAACAAATCCACTACTTAAAACGAAGCATTTTCTGAACTGTGACTTGTTTCTCACACATCCTATGCACCTCATGACCAGGCTGAGAAAGAGCTCAGAATCCTCAGGCTTTTCTCCCTTTATATGTGGCCTCACTGAGAGAGAAACAAAGGAGCTAAGGCAGGAAGATGGCAGAGGGGGATTAAGTTGACCAGAGACAGACAGACAAGCAAATGCATGGATGCATGACAGCCTGGCTGGCTTTTCCATTTCTTTCTTCCTCAGGTTTAGGTTCACCATCATCCCGAGGTTTCACTGGCTTTGGAGGTTTCATGGCAGGAGGTTGTTGGACTTCCATTATGTGTATTACAATCAATAGTCAAAAAAGTCAAACATACTTGGTTAATGAGGCCTTCTTCTTCTTTGTTTTTCAAAAAGGATGTTATTTTAAAAATGTGTGTGTGTGTGTGTGTGTGTGTGTGTGTGTGTGTGTGTGTGTGTGTGTGAAAGATTAGCTGGGGAATTAGTAGATAGGCTGTGGAGAAAGAAAGCCACAAAAGTTAATGATGGTCAAGGTGTGTGTTAAAAAATGGGAACATGAAGATTACTACTGTTCTGCTTTATTAGTATAGTTATATGTACAGTAAATTAAAATAAAACACAGGCAGGGGTGCCTGGGTGGCTCAGTCGGTTGAGCGTCTGACTTCGGCTCAGGTCATGGTCTCACAGTCTATGAGTTCGAGCCCCACGTCAGGCTCTGTGCTGATGGCTCAGAGCCTGGAGCCTGCTTTGGATTCTGTGTCTCCCTCTCTCTCTGCCCCTCCCCCGCTCATGCTCTGTCTCTCTCTCTCTCTCTCTCTCTCTCTCTCTCAAAAATAAATAAACGTTAAAAAAACACACAGGCATTCACATTATTTTTCTAGCACATCAATGATTTTTAAAATGGAAGTACTTTATATGAGGTGACAGATTTAGCAAGATGAAAATTTTCACCTATTGTTCTTTTCAGATGGGTGAGGATTTTAGTCTTTCTCTGCCATTGAGTATGTGCTGCGTGACCTTAGGCAAATCACTTCTCTTCTCTGGGCTTTAGCTTCGGCCCTTATTTTGAGGCAGTCCTACCAGCTGAATTTCTTCCAGTGTTGACCGTCCATGATTCTCTTTCAATCACCGTGGAAATGGAGGGCATGGTGAACGGGAAGGCTTGTTTAGTGGGTGCAAAACAGAAAAAATTGAGAGAGGTTTGGCACAGGTGGGGCGAGAGAGCCCGAAGGATAAGACTGTAGCAAAAAGTGGCACTTAACTCTTCTGGGCCCCTGTCAGTCATTCAGCCACACTGACAGGACTTCTAGAGTCAATGAAGGTTGGAGGCTGACGGGTAGGAGACGGTCAGAGAAATTTATTCTCTATGGAGTAAGGACAGCTATGCTCCAATCTAGCCGAGAATGCTAACTTTTTTGAACTATGAAAGACTGCTGAGAACAAACTATTGTACCAAGTGATGGCTGTGGCACCTATGTAATTAATATGTAATCAGAATTTAGAAGACATTGTGTGCAACAGAAATGGAATAAGTCCTATTCCTCATGCTTGGCATCTAAATCCAATAGATTAGACTCAAACAAGGGGAGAACTGACCATACTTCTAGAAAGGGAAGTCCACGCTCTTTTTTTTTTTTTTTTTTTTTTTTAAGTAATCTCTACCCCCAATGTAGGGCTCGAACTCACAACCTTGAGACCAAAAGTCACATGCTCTACTGACTGAGCCAGCCAGGCGCCCCCAACCTCATTTTTTTTTAATGTTTATTTTTGAGAGAGCGAGTGAGCGACAGAGGGGCAGAGAGAGAGGGAGACAGAGGATCCAAAGCACTCTCAGCATAGAGCCTGATGCAGGGCTCAAACTCAAAACAACAAGATCATGACCTGAGCGGAAGTTGGATGCTTAACCGACTGAGCCACCCAGATGTCTCCCTCGCCCTCTTTCTAAAGCAGATTCCTGCCGTGCCTGGCTGCCTCAGTCGGCAGAGCAAGCAACTCTTGATCTCGGGGTCACGAGTTCGAGTCCCACGCTAGGTGTAGAGGTTACTTTAAAAAAATAAAGCAGATTCCTGACGCTTGGTACTGAGTTACACAATGAGTTGTGTGTAAATGGACTAGACCACCATACCAGGGAATGAGCAAAGGAAAATGAAGAAAGGTCCTCCTAGGAAAGTGAGACAAGGGCCAGGAAAGGAACAAAGAAGAGGCCAATGCAGAAGGCTGGAGAGCCCGGAGGAAGGACCCAGAGTCCACAGCAGATATGACAGCCCAAGATGAAGGGAAAATAGGGCCTCTGTGGGAGACACTTATCGTGAAAGTGGAACTTGTAACTAAAGAGGCAAGAGGAAAGAGAACAACTTAGCCCAAATGAAGCAATGTGGGTAGGCCTCAAGGACACACTCCTGGCGGCCACAGACTAAGGCCTATTCTTCTCTGTCTCTTCATCGGTGCACGCCACTCTTGACATATGAAGCTGACAAACTAGAAGAGGTGGCAGGCAGAAGTTATCACCACGTGGAAGGAAAAGGATCCAGGATGTTGTAAAGGTGAATTGCCGAACGTTTTCTTGCCACGAACCCCGAAAAGAAGTCCAATTCCTTAGGATACAGGCAAATGGAAAGCAGTCATTCGTGCAAGCTTCGTAAGTAAAGAGCGTGCTGAGGGGTATGGAGTGGGGTTGAGGCACAACCCGTAGGACTCAAGGTTGGTCCAAGGACCAGCCGCGTGGGTATCACAGCAGAGTGGTCAGACTTGCTTGCAGAAGGCAGGCCCTGCCCAGATCCACTGAGTCAGAATCTGCATCTGAACAAGACCCCCGGAGGATTCGTAGGCACATCCAAGTTTGAGGAGCGCTGCATTTAAACAGGGGTCAGCAAACGTTTTCTGTTAAGGGCCAGACACTAAATAGGCTTTTCGGGTCACATTCAGTTTCCCTCACTGTGGCTGCTTCCTCTTCTTTCTCTCCATCTGCCTTTCCTCCTCCTCCTCCTCCTCCTCCTCCTCCTCCTCCCTCTTCTTCTATACCAGCCTTTAAAAACGTAAACTGCATTCTCAGCTCCCAGGGACTGGTGAGATGGAACCCACAGGCCTTGGCCCTCTCCCCCCCCCCCCCCCCCCCCCACACACACACACAGGGCTGAGCTCAGGGAGGCTGGTGTCAGGGACAGAAAGCACTGTGCACAGAGTCAAAATCCCCGGAGCTTGCACGAGGGTCTTAACCTCTCTACGCCACAATTTCCTCATGTGTAAAATGGGGCTACTGGCAGTCCCTACCTCACAGAGCCGTTGACAGGAGTAAATAAGATAATGTATGCTGACGCACTTCCAAAACCGTAAGACTATTACCCTGATAATGTCTGTCTCACTCAAAGCAAATGAAGAACTGGCTGTCCCGGAGGGTAGTGAGTTGGACTGAAGCTGTTCGTTCTCTCTACCCAGATCCCCAACCCTCCGTGCGTCCTCACAGACAGAGGAGGTGGCTCAGTCAGCCTGAGACTCCAAGGAACAAATACAAAACAAACCTAAGGCTCACTTCACATCATCAGCCCATAAAGTCTCCAGCTACATCCCTGCCTTTGTATCATCCTTTTCTGGCAAATTCCAAAGTTCTTCTAAATTAGCATCCCACATGGATTCGCCTGTTTATTTATTATTAAGAGACAGAGAGAGACAGAGCATGAGCAGGGGAGGGGTAGAGAGAGGAGGAGACACAGGATCCGAAGCAGGCTCCAGGCTCTGAGCTGTCAGCACGGAGCCCGACACGGGGCTTGAACTCTCAAGTCGCGAGATCGTGCCCTGAGATGAAGTCGGATGCTCAACCGACTGAGCCACCCAGGCGCCCCTACGTGTGCTAAATGCTTTATATACATAAAAGCATTACCGTCCTAACAACCCTGTTAAGTAGCTATGATCACTTATAATATTTTACAGATGAGGAAACATATTCAAAGAAGTAACCAGCCCAAGGTCACACAGCTGCGGCAGAACTGAGATTCCAACCCTGCAGTCTGATCCCAAAGCCCATGCTCTTAACTACAGAAGCAGGCAACAAAAGAAGAAAATGAATTTTAGGGCACAGAGTACTAAAAATATGGGAGTGGAGTTCAGGGCAGTCTTTTTCAATGTCATGATACCCTCTGTGCAGACTGCAAGTGGTCAGAAAGGGTGTCTGGCATTTTTGAGACACAATGTGCAGAGGTGACAAAAGGCAGGACATATTTCTGAAAAGGAAAAGATGCACACAGAAGGCGTCTCACCTTTCTGCACATATGGCACAAACTTTTCAAGCCCCTGATGATGGATCCGCTTTGTATTGTATCCACGTCCCCTAGCCCAGGGCACCCACGTGTTGTTACCCAGAAGCTGAGAAGCAGCACGGGCCACTGTGGAAAATCGAGTCGCTGCACACAAGGGCCTGTGAGCCATATCACCCTCTCTCTGTGGTTGGTCAAGGTTACTATTTGCCTTTTTGACATACTATCAATTATGCTGCCGACAGAGATCCCGGACCTTCAGTTTTCTTATAAAATAAGAAACTGAGTTTAATTAAACCATCAGTAACTTGAACCTAATTATTTCAGACAGTATTTAATTAATGTTTCCTGGGTACCTAATGTAATTAAGGTTCCTTTAATAAGACCTTCTGTGACATTAAAATATATGACCTTTATCTTCCTTATCTACCACATTCTGACAACTCAGATTTGTCATTTTCACGAAAAGGCATAGTTTGATTAAACAGAACAGACCATAAAATTAATCTGGCAAATTATACTTGTTTGTTTCTTTTTTCCTCCCCCCTCAAACCCTAATAAGTTAAGTCCTTTAATTAGCAGCACAGATACAAGTGTTTCTTTTGTACATGAATTTTTGTGACCAAAGCAGATAACAACTCTCCTTTATTAATCATGGTGAAGGGTTCAATCTTTAAGATATGAAAAATAATGAGCTGTTCGTGACTTTAACAATGACTAGTGATTGTTTTAAGATGTCTCGCCGTTAATAAAAGGGTTTAATTCCTGGTACTAATAAGCCAGTCTAAATATGAACATCCCTACTGGCTTTGCAAACCAACATAAACCGCATCCTAAAATCTAAGGTGATTCAAAGGTGCTCATGACCTTCTCTCGCAAAATTCAAAAGATTTTCATGACCCTATGGCCGAAATTCAGAAGGTCCCAATGACCTTCTCCCCGAAGGCTGCAAATACGTAAGACTTGACTGGGGGAAGGGAAGTCAGTCTCATGCTGGCTAAGTATATAATTTCCTAAGAAATAATCTTGTTCAGTGAAAGCGGGCAGAGGTAGGCTACAAGAAATAGGAATTCAAGTGAGAATCCTTGTATTCTCGTCCCATTTTCAAGACCCCCAAAGACCGGATCCCCTTGTATTTTAGCAATAAACAGACTGTTGCCTCATCTGAAACACAAGATCTGCCTCCACCTTCAAGGAAAAGAGCCAAAATTAGGAAACTGTCCTTCCCAGAGGCACTGTGATCTGGCTGTAGTGCTACATAATGGGGGGGGGGGGCAGAGAGGGGTGGGGATGAACGGTAAGCATCCGCAGAGGCTTGCAGAGTTTGGGATACGTCTCTCCTAAGTCTGCTGAGTGAGAATTCTGAACAGATAGGAAGATGCCTGTCACTGGTCTAGACCACTGCCGTCCAGCAGAACTTTCTGCAACGATGGAAACATTCGACATCTGCACTGATCAGGATGGTGACCACATGGCTGTGGAACACATGAAATGTGGCCAGTGCAACGAGCCACCGGTGAAAAAAATTTGTTTTCAATTGTATTCAATTTGAAGTCATCAAAATGGAAATTGAAATAGCCACATGTGACTAGTAGCTACCCTACTGGACAGGGCACGTCAAGACCATCTTCCCTCCCGGCCCCACTTCGCTCACAGAAGGGGAGAATACTCACGCCAGCCAGCCACGGAAGCGGGCAGCCTCCTTTGCTGGGCACTCCAGTACCTGGGGGCCGGTCCACAAATCCCCAGTTTCTCCTCTGAGCACGAGGCCAGACTCACTTGGACACCGCTTCCAGCTCCTGCTAATTCCTTCCTTCCACGGCAGGTCTGCGACGGTGTCCTCATGGAATCATTTGACCACAGGCTGCCACTGCCACTTCTCACCGGTCCGACGGACAA